>NC_133452.1:119726672-120345838 GCF_048565385.1 Saimiri boliviensis | reverse complement strand
TTCACTACAGTTTTAATCTAGATCTTATTGAATTGTATTAAAATATATATTGAATCTGTATATTGACTATATATTAAATAAGTATACCAAATAATATATATTCAATACTATATATTAAACATATGTAATATATATACTATTCATATTAAATGTATATAATATATAATCAATAATATAATATGTATATTATATTATGTAATATATTCAATATATATATTAAAAAATTCAATATTATATTTATAAAGGCAATTATAAATTCCATATTATATATTCAATATAATAATACATATTCAGTATATACATAATACATTCTAAATAGATACAGAAGCTTCTTATATATCACATTCTAGGATTTTCATAAAACTGTTGAATAATGTGAATAAAGACATTCTTATTTTTTAGTATTTTAGTGTCAATCTTGCTGGGAAATTACCTGTAGATATAGCATAGTCTATTACATTGAAGAACATTTTATTTATTATATTAGATAAGTACAAATGCATTCCACAAGCTTTTGTCATGTTTGAAGAACAAAATTATGTGGCCCATTGCTATGTTGAAATATATTAACTGATTGCACAATCCCTAATAAGGTTTACCTTTATGGAATAAAAAATAGTTAATCTTGGGCCGGGCGCGGTGGCTCAAGCCTGTAATCCCAGCACTTTGGGAGGCCGAGGCGGGTGGATCACGAGGTCAAGAGATCGAGACCAGCCTGGTCAACATGGTGAAACCCCGTCTCTACTAAAAATACAAAAAATTAGCTGGGCATGGTGGCGTGTGCCTGTAATCCCAGCTACTCAGGAGGCTGAGGCAGGAGAATTGCCTGAACCCAGGAGGCGGAGGTTGCGGTGAGCCAAGATCGTGCCATTGCACTCCAGCCTGGGTTAACAAGAGCGAAACTCCGTCTCAAAAAAAAAAAAAAAAAAAAAAAAAAATAGTTAATCTTAGTATGTTTTAATTTCAAAATACTGCATATTAAATATGCTAGAAGATTACCATGAATCTGTTTCTATTGATTAATAAACAAAAATATTTATTCTAGGCTTTTTAAATTTATATATGGGTTTCCTGGCATTACTCTTAGGCTGGTGTCATAAAATTAATTCATAATCTATAATTTTCTTAGCTCAAAATCTATTTTATAACATAAGACTAAACTGTTCTTAAGAAAAGGACTTTTTGTGATACATAATTGACTTTGTGGTGTGGACTGAATGTTTTTTATCTCCCCAAAATTCTCATGTCGAAAGCCTAACCCCTAAGGTGTTGGGGAATTGTATTAGAAAGTGGGTCTGTGGAAAGTAATTAGGTTTAGATGAAGTCATGAGGCTGGAGTCTTCATGATGATCGCTCTTGTAAAAAGAAAAAGAGACTAGTGCTCTCTCTCTCTATCTATGACAAGCAAGCTTCCTTCTGCAAAGCAGAAAAAGAGCCCTCTTTGAATTAAATAGGCGGTGAATTGATGTAGAACTTCCAGGCCTTCAAAAACACGAGAAATAAGTGTCTTTTAAGCAAATCAGTCCATAAAATTTTTGTTACAAAGGCTCAAACTGATTAAGGCACCTGGTAATTGCTTCAGTTGCACTCCTTGACATTCTTTTTAAAATTTGTTTTAAAGCATGACTTTTTGTGGCTGTACCTCAGTTTAGGTTTCTTACTTCTTATGTCAAAAGTTTTAAGAAAATACCTACTTCACTAAAATGTATTATAATACATTTCTATAATATAATGTTCTTATCTCTCTATTTTTTAAATTAAACTTCCATTTTATTAGCATCTGAAGTTGACTCTTTTATTGTTGATTTTTATAAACCTCTTCACTACAGTTTTAATCTACACCTTATTTCTGTTTATAGCTCATTAATTCCTTCTCATCACTTAATTAATTCCCACATTCTTTCACAGATTTTAGTTCCTTTTTGTAACATTTGGTGCAATTTAAATCAATAATATCTTGTTTAATAATTAAGACATAGATTTGCTTTTGATAACTGTTTATGGTTCATCTAGGTGTTACAGGTGATGTTTCATTCTTGTCTTTCTATATCATATATTATAGAAATTTAGTTTATTTCATATTCAGGATTAATGATTTTCCTTATTCTGCAATACTTTATGTTTTAAAAGTTAACATATTTAATTTTCATGTAGCACAAAAATAAGAATAGCCCCTTTACTCTTTAAGCTCTAAGCTGAGTTAAACTATGTAGTTGAGACAGTCAACTTTCTACAGATATTGATCAAGCCTAAAATGAAAGACAGCCTCCATAGCTTCAATATTATTTAAGATTTTGGACTTTAAAAGGGAAATTATAAGGTTCCAAATGCATCTATTAATTACTCTTGGCAACTATGATTGTTGATCTTTTAGTTTAAAACAAACACGTAACAAACAATAACAAGAAAAATCTAATTTAATAGATCTGCCACTACATTGGAGACTTAGAGACACAGTTTTAATAAATTTTGGAGAATGGAAAGGCATTTATAAAAAGCAATTATGGCTTATTGAAAGAGATAAGCTTTAATTAGTATAAGAAACAGTTGATGGGATAAGATGCTAAGACCAATTCTAAGGCACACAAATACTTTGGTAAGTTACTGAACTTAATGTACTAAATTACAATTACTAATAAGATTGACATCTTCTTACTTTTGTTATTATTACATTCTTCTTGTTGATTTGGGATTTCTAAATGAAATGATATCTTTGTCTTCACTTTTGTTTGCTTCTTTTGGCATATAAAGCAGTATATATGTTATACTGATAAAATAAATGCAACTTTTACAATTTACATATATTGGAAACCCTTTTTCTTTAAATACCTAATATCACCTTTAAGCAGGGGAATTTTAATATTTCATAAATCACAAATGTAATAGGCTTAAAAAAACACATAAAATTAAAAAAATAATGTAAAATGGGGTAGTGGATTCTATTTTCTTTTAGGGGATATCACATTAACATTAATGTTTGACCTACTGAAATCTACTTTAGTAGAGGATGAGTTGTGAATGATTTTTTTTTCCAGCTAAGAACATGTTATAAATTTAGACATGAATGGAACTTTAGAACATAATAGTAGAAATAGCATTACAGTGGAGTTTTCTTTTTTCTTCTTGGACCATCAGCAGTGATAATAGACAGTTCTGTATTCTTAGAAACATTAGATATAATATTTTAATGGTTTGGAAAGCACAAAGGATATTGCTGAGATCCAGCATTTCTATTTTCAAAAGGAAGTGTCTCTAAGAAGCAAAAATATTTAAAATATTAATAGTTGTTTTTATTGTATGTTATTTCAAACTATTTGCCTTTTAAACTTATAAGGATCCCTAAGTATAAAAAAATATGAGAAATGTGTAAAAGCATAGACCTTATGATGTGTTCTTACCACTAAAACAATATAAACCAAAACAACAACAGCAACACAAACACACAGTGAAATTTTTGGAGGTGATCCAATACGTTTAGTACCTTAGTGGTAATGATGGTGACTGCAGCAGGAAGCAAAAAATTTCCTACAGTTCTTAGACAGAAATGGGCAAGTCTCCATTGAGGCCCAAACTTCAAGCCAGTGATGGCCTGAAGCCTGGGGGCCAGGCTGCAGGTTCCAGGTAAAGTTCACAACCCAGAGTGGAAACTTCCTTGATATCCAGTGGCAGCCTTGCACAGAGCCATCCTTACACCTGCTCTTGGAGCTGCCCACCCTGCCCTAGCAGCCAGCTTGCTTGACTGTGCACAGTAGCCAGACTCTGTGCTTGCTCATTCATGCAACCCTTGCTGCTCTGCTCCTGGCTTGCCCTTAGCAGGTATGGGATCTGGGCTGCTAGTGTGAGCTGAGTGCTGCCTGCTGGGCTGAGTGGAACAAGCCCAGTGGGCACAAGTAAAACTCAAGCAGAGGCATCCCATGCCACAGAGGTTTCCAGATGGCTAAGTGACACCCAAAGGATTCTATGACATTTCTGGGGGATTGTCCAGGATCTGCAGAAGGTTTTGAGTAAACGTTGACTCGCTGGTTTCTGTCGTTGTTTGTTTGTTTTACAGAGCCCCTAAACTCCACAATAGCCAGAATGCAAGAAAAACACCAGGCCTCTGCTGGACAGGTAAAAGCCACTAAGACGGCTGCCAGACTTAAGACATGGAGGACACACTTGCTGGAGGACACACTGTCAATACCCATCACCCTTGGCTTAGTTCCAATCTGGTTTCCCTTCATGGAGGCCTAGTCATCACAAGAGATTGGAATAAGATCCTGGGGCAACTGAATGCATGTGGCTGAGGCCTCTGGACCAGCCAGTTAGGGTGTCAGCAAAGACCACTAGTCTTATGGAATTTTCCTTCTTCTTTCCTGGCTGTTACAGTTTCTATCTCTTCTTTATATACAATGCTAAATGTGTTGTTGCAAACCACAGGGGTAATATAGTCATCAAGAGTGCAATTCAGAAAAATCTGGTTTCTATTCTTTTTTTTTTTTTTTTTAGAATCAAGCAGATTTTAATATAGTGATGATAAACCTGAATCCAAACAACAAAAATGCTTATATCAAAAAAAAAAAATTTGTGCTGGGGCAAGCCAAGGATAGTCAAGATGAAACAGAAGTGAAGCAAAAGGAGTTCAGGTTATGGGTTACAGTTCAGGCCTGTTGTAAATGCTGAATGTGATGTTAAGCACGTCTCATTGCCTCTGTGGGTCTCAGTTTCCTCCTCTATAAAATGGGCTGGTTAAAGATGATGATCTTTAAGGCTCCTTCAAGTCCTAAAAGTCTGAATCAAACGTGTTTGGGTGTCTGAGGAAGGGCTGTGGAAACTCGGGCTGCTAAAGCGTGCACTATTATTTATAGACCTATCACAATCACATGGGAATGGAGCTGCAGCCCTGCCCTGCAGAAGTGCATCTGATAAATGATTTTTATTTTTATTTTTTTTTAAATTGTACTTTAGGTTCTGGGGTACATGTGCATATCATGCAGGATTGTTGCATAGGTACATACATGACAAGGTGGTTTGCTGCCTTCCTCCCCCCATCACCTATATCTGGCATTTCTCCCTGTGTTATCCCGCCTCACCCTTCCCACACCCCCATCCCTCCCCTGGCTGCAGTGTGTGATGCTCCTCTTTCTGTGTCCACATGTTCTAATTGTTCAACACCCGCCTATGAGTGATACCATGTGGTGTTTGATTTTCTGTTCTTGTGTCAGTTTGATGAGAATGATGGTTTACAGATTCATCCATGTCCCTATGAAGGACACAAACTCATTGTTTTTTATGGCTGGGTAGTATTTCATCTGTCTATTCTTAAAAGTGAGGAGGATATAACAACTATGTTTTCTTTCCCTTGCTGAAGGAACCATCAGCATAGGGTGAGAGACTAATTCCCTCAGGCACCCCCACCTACCCCACATTTAAGTTGTTTTTCCTCCATGTCATGAGTCAACATAGTCCTGCAAATACAGGGAGCTTTTCTATTCAAGGAATTAATTTTTTCCTTTTGGGAGCCGCCTTATTAGGCCAGGTCCCCAGTTCCTGAGACTGGTTTCACAGCTTCATCTTAGCATTCTGATTAAGATAGGGAAGCAATGGAGAAGCTATGCTATCAGTTGCGGGCTGCATTTTGATGAGGGTCACCTGAGACTAATTAAATGTTGTGTACACTTTCCTGAGGCACTTTTTTGTCCCAAATTCAATTCCAAGTTTTGGTTTGAAACCCTAAAAAGGAAAACTCAATCTTAGGGACCCAGAGGCAGTCACAGCCAAAGGCCTGGACACTTTTCAGGTAAGCATGACTATCCCTATTAAATAACATTAAGGCCTTTTACTCTACAGGCCTTCTACTTCATGGATGGAGGTTACGCTTGCATCCATGACATAAACAAGGTCTAGGGAACCCAAAGGTAACACACAGTAGGCAAATAGGACCGTGTGAGGTGAGTGAGAAGATTCCTACCAAATAAGCCTCCCACAACATGGGTGGAATTCACACATCGACACGCAGCAACCACAAAGGTCACCTAGACTCAGGGATATACTGACAGAGGAAAAAAGCAGATGACTCTTTTTCTCTTTCTCACACAACCCAGGTTTGGAAAAGAGAAAGGAGCTAAGAGGAACCTTTTTCTTCCATATCGGTAAACAATTATCTTTAGCCTGCACTCCTTTTGTTTGTGCTCTGAATCACTGGAACTCCTTTGCCTCTCAGTCTCTGGAGGAGTATCTAGTATTTCTTTGCACAAAGGTATGGCTGGATTACTTTCTGCAGGCAGGAGAAGCTTGGCCTGAGAAAGGGAGTATTAATTTTAATACCATCCTGCAGCTGGACCTTTTCCATAAATGCAAGGGCAAATGTCCCAAAATCCCATGGAAATCATTGCCTTGCATGGAAATCCAGACCTTTGCCAACACTGTAAAATTGATTCAGCCCTCCTAGCTACTACTGAGGAGAGGTTGCAGTGGGGATGAGCTTTGTATCTCACATAATGCCAGGGAAGTGGATAAGCCTTATTCAATTGGAAGAACAGCAGTACCATTGGAGGACTCCAAATGGGAACCCAATGATGAAGAATTTCAGGGATATAAGGAAGCAAACCTCACAGGCATCTCCAGTAGGAGAGCAAACTCCCTCTTGTGCTGCTCCTCCTGCTCCACCCTGTCCTTCCTATACAGTTTCTCTCTCAAGGTTGTTCTATCCTAAAAATCCTTATTTTAGGCAGGCCCCAGTCTCACGCCAGCTCCTACAACAGATTCCTGGTGAATATAGCTCCCGTGAGGTACAGGTCCCCTTTTCTCTTCAGGATTTAAAGTAAATAAAGGGGGATCTTGGCAAGTTCCAGACTACTCTAATAATTATATAGAGGCTTTCCAGAATTTAACCCAAGTATTTGAACTCTCCTGGAAGGACGTTATGTTACTTTTAAATCAAACACTGACTACCACTGGAAAGCAGGCCACCCAGCAAGTGGCAGATAATTTTGGTGATAAGCTTTGTATCTCATATAATGCCAGGGATGGGAATAAGCCTTATCCAACTGGCAGAATAGCAGTAACATTGGAGGACCCTAAATGGGAACCTAATGAGGAAATGGGGAGAATGGAATAGGAAACACTTAAAGGTATGCGTGTTGGAGGGCTTATGAAGGACTAGAACCAAGACTCTCAATTACTTCAAACTATTTGTGATAGACCAGGGGTTAGATGATAATCTCAATGACTTTCTGAAGGGCTAAAAGGAGCCTTGGTAAAGCACACCTCTCTATCTCCTGATTCAGTCAAGGATAACTAGTCTTAAAGGATAAAAGTGGCCACTTCTGTCTTTTACAAAGAGATCAGAGGAAACCTGAGAGAGAGAAAAAGAGAGAGAGAGAGAGAAAGAGAAAAGACATAAGAAAAAGGCAGAAGCTCTAATCGCTGCCTTCCAGGCTCACAAACCCCCGGTCTCTGAGATGCACCTGTTAACTGCTACATATGTGGCAAGCCATGGCACGTTAGGAAGGACTACACAGGCAATATAAGGAACCACTTCAATCCTGTCTAATTTGTGACAGGGTACACTGGAAGGCAGATTGTACCCAGAGATGTATGTCACCAGGTCCAGAGTCAGTCTCCCAAATTCTCCAGCAGGACTGAAAGGTCGTGGGGCTCCTCTACCTGGTTCCAATGGTTCAGACCACCATTACTATCCAGGAGTCTTGCTTAATTCTAAAAGTTAAAGGGAGGAAGTTGAACCTCTTCCTAGACACTGGAGTAGGTCTTTTAGTTTTCCTGTTCTCTCTTTTAACCTAGGCATCCCCTATTCTCTTAGCACAACCATGAGAGACAACTCTGGAAAGTCTTTAATCCACTATTTTCCCCAAATTCTTAGTTGTAGTTGGGAAGACTTCCTGTTTACTTATGCCTGGGTAATTATACCTGAAAGCCCAACTCCTCTGTTAGACAGGAATATTTTGACTCATATGAAAACAACCATCCTGATGGCTCCAGGATAGACTCTTTTGGTCCCCCTCATGGAGACTGATATTAACCCAGAAGTTTGGGTAAATCAAGGGAAAACTGGCCAAACCACAACCACCACACTGGTCCAGATCCACCTTAAGAATCCTATACCCTTCTCTAATCAAAGAAAATATCCCCTAAAACCAGAAGTTACAAAGGGGCTAGAAGCCACCATCAGTATTAAGAATGCAGGGCCTTCTCAAACCCTGCAACAGCCCTTTAACAACCCAATATTGGGAGTACAAAAGCCCAATGGGGAAATGAAGACTGGTCCAGAACCTCTGCCTCATTAATGAGTCTGTGGTTCCAATTCATCTAGTGATCCCCAATCTGTATATTCTTCTAACTTAAATACCTATGAGAACTAAATGGTTTATAGTCCTGGACCTAAAGGATGCCTTTTCTGTATAGCATTAAACCCCGACTTCCTGTATTTGTTTGCATTTGAGGATCCCTACAGGCAGACCACCCAGCTAACCTGAATGGTGTTACCTCAGGGATTCTGAAACAGCCCCCACCTGTTTGGGCAGGCGTCAAAATATCTCTCTGAGTTCGTTTATCCTCAGATTAAAATTTTACAGTATGTAGATGATACTCTCCTGTGTGCTCCAACTGAGGAAATCTCTCAGGAGGGCAATAAGACTCTTCTTAATTTTCTGGCTAACAAAAGATATAAAGTCTCAAAATTTAAGGCTTAGCTCTGTCAGACTTCAGTGAAGTACCTATGCCTAGTCTTGTCAGAGGGGACCAGGGCACTAGGTGAAGAAGGAATCAAGCTCACCTCCTCCTTTTCCTTCCCCTAAGTTCTCAAGTAGCTGAGATAATTCTTTGGCTTTACAGAACTCTGCAGACTATGGATCCCTAGGTACAGTGAAATAGTGTGTACTTTATGTCACCTAATAAAGGAGTCTCAGGCAGCTAAGACTAACTCTCTAATTTGGAAACCAGAGGCTAAAAAGGCCTTTGACTAATTAAAACAAGCCTTGACTGAGGCACCAGTTTTTAATCTTCCAATAGGGAGAAGAGTCAATCTTTATGTATCAGAAAGGAAAGGAATGACCCTGGGAGTTCTAATCTAGTAACAGGATCCTGCCCAGCAGCCTTGTAGGCTACCTAAGCAAGAAGCTTGATTTGGTGCTGAAAGGATGGCCAGCATGCCTCTGAGCAGTTGCAATGGTAGGCTTGCTGGTACCAGAGGCAACTAAGTTAACCATGGGGAGTAACTTAATTGTTCATGCCCCACGTAATGTGAAAGGACTGCTATCTTCTAAGGGGAGTCTCTGGCTAATGGAGAGCTACCTTCTCAAATATCAAGGGCTGCTTTTTGAGGGATTTGCAGGACTGTTAAGAACATGTCCCTCATAGAACTCAGCCACCTTCCTCTCAGAGGAAGCTGGGGAACTTGAACAAGATGGAAGATAATAATGCAAACCTATGCCACCAAAGAGAATCTCAAAGAAACTCCTTTAGAGAACCAGACTTAACTATTTTTATGGATGGAAGTTCCTTGCAGAGGAAGGGATCCATAAGGTAAGACACGCAGTAGCCACCCTGAATGACATTATTGAGAATAGACATCTCTCCTTAGGCACAACTGTTCAACTAACTGAGCTAATTACCCTCATGATGGTGCCTGAATTAAGCAAGTGAAAAGCAATTAACATTTATACCAATTCTAAGTATGATTTCCTAGTCCTCCATGCCCATGCCACTATCTGGAAAGAGATGAACTTCCTTATAGGTAATGGGTGTCCCATTAAATACTATCAGAAAATTAACAAACTATCACGCTCAGTTTTTCTTCCACGGTAAATGGCAGTAATACATTATAAAGGCCACCAAAAGGGGATGGATAAAATAACAAAGGGAAATAAGTTCACACACCAAGAAGCTAAATTGGCTGTGAGAGAGCCCCAGATTTCTAATCGACTTGAGGGCCCTCTGATCTGAGAGGACTCTATAAAGGACAAATAACCTCAGTATTCTGCAGAAATAGAATGGGCCACCTCTCAGTCCTCAGGGTGGCAGCAATTGGAGGATGGCAAACTTTATCTACCAGCTTCTAGCCAATGAAGAATTCTTAAAATCCTCCACAAAACCTTTCACCTAGGTAAGGATAAAAGCCATGGATTGGCCCAAAGGTTGTTCTCAGGTGAAAATCTACTAAAAACAGTCAAACAGGTTGTTAATGCCTGTGAATCTTGCTTAAAAATAATTGTCTCAATTGATGACTCCTTCTTCCTGGAACCAAAAGAACAGGAAGCTACCCAGGGGAAGACTTATAGATAGATTTCATCTACATGTCAAAGATAAGGGGCATCATGTACTTCCTGGTATGGGTAGATACCTTCACTAACTAGATACAAGCATTTCCATGTTGGGCAGAGACAGCCTCTGAGTACTAATCAATACTAATAAAAGTACTAATTAATGAGATAATTCCTCATTATTAAGGTACTGGACTTCCTAAGTACCTTCAGAGAAATAATGGCAACTCATTCAGAGCCTGTCACCCAAGAAGTCCTAAAGGCACTACGCATACCATACCATCTTCATTGTGCTTGATGACCTAAATCTTCAGGAAAGGTAGAAAAGACAAATGGTATTATCAAAATATACCTATGAAACTGGTGTGAAGAGACTCATCTCTCCTGGATTACTCTTCTTCCCACAGGCGTATTAGGTGTTAGAAACACCCCTTTGAAGCTGAGTTTAAGTCCCTTCAAAATAATGTATGGATGGCCTTCACTACCAATGATTTCTTCCTAGACCATGAAACCTCTTATTTGATTAAACATTTAACTTCTTTGGCTCATTTTCAGTAGGAACTAAAACAACTGTTGGAAGCTAGTTTCTGTGAACTAGGGTTACCGCTATTCAACCCAGGTGTATTAGTCCATTTTCATGCTGCTTACAAAGGCATATCCGAGACTGGGAAGAAAAACAGGCTTAATTTGACTTACAGTTTCATATGGCTGAGGAGGCCTCAGAATCATGGAGGGAAGCAAAAGGCAATTCTCACATGGATGTGGTAAGGGAAATGTGGAAGATGCAAAAGCAGAAATCTCTGATAAAGCTACCAGATTCTCATGAGGCTTATTCATTTCCATGAGAACAGTATGGAGAAAAACCACCCCCATGATTCAATTATCTCCCACTGTGTGGGAATTATGGGCGTACAATCCAAGATGAGATTTGGGTGGGGACACAGAGTCAAACCATATCATTCCACTTTGGCCCCTCCAAATTTTATGTTATCATATTTCAAAACCAATCATGCCTTCCCAACAGTCCTCCAAAGACTTAACTCACTTCAGCATTAACGCAAAAGACCAAAGTCCAAAGTCTCATCTGAGACAAGGCAAGTCCCTTCCACAAATGAGCCTGTAAAATCAAAAACAAGCTAGTTACTTCCTAGATACAATGGTGGTACCAGTATTGTGGAAATATAGCCTTTTCAAAAGTGAGAAATGGCTAAAATAAAGGGGCTACAAGCCCCCTGCAAGTCTGAAATCCAGTGGGGCAGTCAAACCTTAAAACTCCAAAATGATCTCCTTTGACTCCAGGTCTTACATCCAGGTTATGCTGATGCAAAAGGTAGGTTTGCATTGTCTTGGGCAGTTCTGCCTCTGTGGCTTTGCTGGGTATAGCTTTCTTCCCTGCTGCTTTCACAGACTGGCATTAAGTATCTGTGGCTTTTCTATGCACACGATGCAAGCTATAGGCATTCTGGGGTGTGGAAGGTGGTGGTCCTTTTCTTACAGCTCCACTAGGTGGTGCCCCAGCAAGGACCCAGTATTTCCCTTCAACACTGCCAAATGTCTGTCTGGGCATTCAGTTGTTTCTATACATCTTCTGAAGTCTAGGTGGAGATTACATAACCCCAATTCTTGACGTCTGTGCACCTGCAGACTCAACACCATATGGAAGCTTTCAAGGCATTGGTCTTGCACCTTCTGAAACCACAGCCTGAGCTCTACATTGGCCTCTTTCAGCCACAGCTGGAGCAGCTGCGATACAGGGCACCAAGTCCCTAGATTATACGCAGCCTAAGGACTGTAGGCTTTGTCCACAAAACCATTTTTTCCTCCTAGATCTTCAGGTATGTGATGGAAGAGGCTGCTGCAAAAGTTTCTGACATGCCTTGGAGACATTTTATCCATTCTTTTGGTGATTAACATTTGACTCCTTGTTATGAAAATATCTTCAGGAAGCTTGAATTTCTTATCAGAAAATGGGATTTTCTTTTCTATCACATTGTCAGGATACAATTTTTTTTCAGCTTTTATGCTCTGCTTCCCTTTTAAAATGGAATACATTTAACAGCACCAGTCACATCTTAAATGCCTTGTACTGCTTAGAAATTTATTCTACCAGATATCCTAAATCATCTCTCTCAAGTTCAAAGTTCCACAAATATCTAGGGCAGGGGCAAAATGTCACCAGTCTCTTTGCTAAAACATAAGAAAAATCACCTATGCTCCAGTTCCCAGAAATATTCCTCATCTCCATCTGAGACCACCACAGCCTGGATTTCATTGTCCATATCACCATCGGTATTTTTTACAAAGCCATTCAATAAGTTTCTAGGGAGTTCCATACTTTCCCACATTTTCCAGTCTTTTTCTGAGCCCTCCAAACTGTTCCAACTTCTGCCAGTTACCCAGTTCCAAAGTCACTTCCAGATTTTTTGGGTGTCTTTTCAGCAATGCTCCACTCTGCTTTTACCATTTACAATATTAGTCAGTTTTCAGGCTACTGATAAACACATATCTGAGCCTGGGAAGAAAAAGAGGTTTAATTGTATTTAAAGTTCCACATGGCTGGAGAGCCCTCAGAATCACGTTGGAAGTAAAATGCACTTCTTAAATCGTGGCCACAAGAGAAAATGAGGAAGATGCAAAAGCAGAAACCCCTCATAAAACCATCAGATCTCATGAGACTTATTCACCACCATGAAAACAGTATAGGGGAAACCACCCCCATTATGCAAATTACCTCTCACCATGTCTCTCCCACAACATAGGGGAACTATGGGAGTACAATTCAAGATGAGAACTGGGTGAGACACAGAGCCAAACCATATCATCAGGGGACTTAGTACCTTTAAAGACACTTCCTTCCCTTTCTCCCCCTCTGTGTTCAGAATGGGAAAGACTTTAGATTGTATTTCTTCTTCTGTTTCCACAGTAAAGGGCACTGTCCATGCAACCTTATTCTTCCTGGACATGAGACGAACTTGGGACCCACTAACCTGTGGGCATAAAAAGAAGTGTGACACTTTCCTGGCTGGCTTGCTGAGCTATGAGTAAAGGCAAGAAGGACTGTAACATTCCTGACTCGTTTACTGAGCTGCAGGCAGTTGTACACTCCCATTTGTCAGACTGTGGGAGTGAAGAGAAGCAACTCTTCTGGGGTCCCAGTTCTCGGAATTCCCCAAGCCAAAGCTGTAACACTATAGCCCTCCTGCCATCTGCTGGTATTAGGCAGTCACCCACATGACAGGAAGCAGCAGTTGGCAGGGCTAGCTCTGGAGCCATGGGCCTGAGGAGGGTGATGGGACTGAATGAGCTGTAACACAAATAAACTGAAATATGCCCACCCCTGAATTCACTGTGCTATGGGCAGTGTGAATGAGAGAGTTGTAAAATGTCCTCCCTCATCCCTTGGGGCTCCACAGTTGCTGGCACAACCACATTTTACTTGTCCAGTTATTGGTGCTCATAGTGGAAACTGCTTGTGGTACATCTGGCCCAGCCATAGCTTTGCATGGAGCTGGCACCTGTGCCTGTGCCTGAGGCTGCCTGCCCTGCAACAGCAGTCGGAATGACTGATTGTGCATGGTGCTCGGACCTCATGCTTGCTCAGTCACACACCCCTCGCCACTCTGCACATGGCTCACCCTTGGTGGGTGTGGAATTTGGGCTGGTAGTGTGAACTGAGTACAGCCTGCTGAGCCAAGTGGGTGGAAGCAGAGGCAGCACTGGACATAGAGGTTTCTGGCTGGCAAAGCAACACCTAAAGGATCTGGTGACAGTGGCATCATGGATTTATGCATATGCTCAGACTCATTAAAAATACACATTAAATATTTGCAGTTTCTTGAATATCAATCATACCTGAATAAAGCTTTAAAACCCAACAACAATAAGAATTTTGCAACTATCTATCTAAAAGAGAGGAAAGGATATAAATAAATATATGTGTGTATATGTGTGAGTATGCTTATTTTTAATAGAGAAATAAGCAAAAATTTAATTAAAGTATAGTTATCTACAGGGAAAGGAAAGAACTAGGACTGAAGGAATCAAGACAGAAAGTAATCTACGCTAAATATGCCTTTTTAAAACAGATTTGACTTCAATACTTCATAAATGTTTTACATATTTACACAAAAATTAAATGAAAAGGCAGTTTCTAAATATTGAAAGTTAAAAAGAAAACTTAAAAATGTATGCATAATTTATCAAAATGCTTCAATTTGATTATATGTTGTATTGATATTTATAAATTATGAATGACTTAATAATTTCAATATCTCACAAGCTGTAAACTATTTGATGTAAAAGCTGCTTTTAGGGTTACATTTGGAACTCTGAACAGTTATTTTTTAAGAGGTGTACTGTAGATAATGAAAGGAAAAATAAAAGCGGGTTTATCACTCAAAGCACATTTATTATAATGATTAACAAAAAATTGAGTTATTTACGCTTTTGATAGAAACAGTTAACTTAGTATTGTTAGATAAAACACTGTTAAATTTGAATTTCAAATAAGCAATAATCAGTTTGTAGTGTATCTATGCACCAAATATTATATAAGCCATGCTTATACTTTAATTTGCTAAATCTGGCAACCCTATATGAAGCTCATCTTTAACATGAAGGACAAAGCACTTTTATATTTTCTAAAAAATTGTATTTTATTTCATATTAGAGTAAAATAAAAAAAACCTTTACTTTCCTATTTTTGTGTTTGGCAAACTAGAACAAATCAGTATTTTATAATTTCTAATATAAGTTTTATTAATAAATACACATTTAATAAGATGGTATGCATTTCCAATACTTACTGCTATTTTTAAAGATAAATGATAATATTTGATGCTTTGTTGAATGTGTAAACCATAGAGGATAACAACACTTTTCTACTGTACTGCTACATCAACATGAAACAATTGGATGACCAGGCTATATTCCATATATTTTATTATGCTTAATTTGACTCATAAGTTATTAATATTACTCATCTCAGGGATAAAGCATATTTTATAAAGAATGTGATGATGATTATTACCTGTCTGTACAAGTATTCCTTCCAAATAAGGTTTTGTTTAACCTGGCAAGCTTGAACTAGGGAATTACCTGCATATAATATTTCCACTTACTGAAAGCTATTCTACTGACTGCTAAAGAAACTATGGGCTCCTCCTTCGCCAATAATGGTGTCTTCTGTGCTCATAGAAATATATGACATTTCCTAGAAGTTTCTATAAAGAGCTATAAGAGATCATCTACCTTTGCATAATGGAAAAGAGTTATGATCTGGCTCCCTTCTCATGTAAAACCTCAAAAGATGTACACAAGCATCCAAACAAACACATGTAGTATGGATACACACAAATCTCTTTGATATCCGCTTTGCACATGCTTAACGGAAAATCCTTAACCAGCTTGAATTATCTGCCAAACTCTTCTTCTTATTAAAAACTCAGCTAACTCATCATTTTTTCCCCTCAAAGCCTAAAATATCAAGGCCGAGTTTGGGATATGTCCTCTGCTTTTAAGTTTCTAAGCACACTTTTCTTGTAGGACTTACTTAACTATATTCTATTAATTCATTATTTTGCTGGCTTTTCTCTCGATAGCAGTAATGTTACCATTGTTTAAAATAGTACCTGTAATATCAGGTTTTGAAAAAATTATTGATGATCGATGGCATACAATTTTATGCTTACAATAGGAAGATGCATCCCAAAGAAAATGTAATATTACCAGTAAATTTTACTGGTTTAAGTGCCACTTAGACATTTTTAAACTTGTGTTCCATGAAACCATGTAATGATTTAAAGAACGTAAACAATCACATTTGGAACTTACCATAGACTTATTCTCTGAAACACTTTTTATTTTATTTTATTTTTATTTTTTGGCAGAGTCTTGCTCTGTCACCCAGGTTGGAGTGCATTGACACAATCTTGGCTCACTGCAACTTCAATCTCCCAGGTTCAAGTGATTCTCCTGCCTCAATCTCCTGAGTAGCTGGGCTTACAGGTATGTATCACCACACCTGGTTAATTTTGTATATTTTGTAAATAGAGGGTTTTATTATGTTGGCCTGGCTGGTCTTGAACTTCTGACTTCAGGTGATCCCCCCTCCTTGGCCTTCCAAAGTGTGGGGATTACAGGCTGAACCATAGCACCTGGCTTGAGGCATATTTCTTAATTTTAAATAATCAGTATAAGGCCACTCATCCCAGATGGTAGAATATTTTCTCACTCTAAAATATCAAAAATTTAACAGTTGTTGTTCCTTTAAATTTTTATTCTAATAATTTCATGAAAATGTAAATAGTTATAACTCCAATTTGTTTTAATAAGAGAAAAGTGATGAATACAGTAACCTAAAATATCCAGGTAGATATAGTAAATTATATATAACCCAAATTATACAGAAGGTTTACGCTCTCTTAAGTGTTTATTAACAAAGTACTCATAGTTATATTACAGGGGAAATTAAAGTCACCATAAAACAAAAATACTCACTAATAATTGAAAATTATAAATGTGTGTCCACTCAAATATCCTTCTTCTTCTAACTCTAGAATCAGTAATTGGTTTATCAAGCACTCTCAAATCAGTAGGAAAAATAATTAAAATATGATTTTGTTTTCCAACAATTATTGCTTTTAGCTGTGGTCTATCAAAGTATCCCTTTTAATCACTGGAAAGCAAGCTAGACAATTCATATAACTTTTTATTGATTGTACTTGTGAAAACTCTAGTCACATACAATCCAGGTGAAATATCTGATGATATATTCTTATGCCTTTCTCTGGGACAAGCCCTTTTTGATGCTCTCTGGGACTGGAATTAGGAATGAGGAGGAGACAGGAATCTTCTGAAAGTCTCTTGCTAACTGTGATGGTGAAGGGTGTGCATTCTTGATTTCACTCTATTTTTCTTGGATCCGCTTGCATCTATTTTTTTTTTTCCAAAATGACTAGCCCATTTAAAGGGTTGGCACAGTTTTTTAGGATATTTGTGTTAAGGTTTTTTAAAATTTTTATTTTTTTACTCCCAACCCCTGATATGGACAGTCTCAGGAAAAAAGCCAGTCAAATTAAGTATTTCACTAATCCCAGGAATGTCACATAACCTCAACCCTTTTTCTGGAAGGAGCAATTTATAATAGGTACACTAAAATCTCAGAATTCATCACTATATAATTTATCCATGTAACCAAAAACAACTTGTACCCCAAAAGCTATTGAAATAAAAAAATAAAATATATACGCATGTATACTTTTTCTGTCTTATTAGCTAGCCATGTGAATTTATATATTTCTTTGTATAAAATCACAGGGAAATAATGAAGTCATCTTCTGAACTTTCTAAGGGTTTTAGAGCATAGAGTTGCCAAGTATTCTTCCACAACACACTATTTTTTCTTTGCTGTAAGCTGCTACAGAAGCCTTTTCATGTCCAAAGATTGAATTCAAGGAGAAAGTACCTTTCTCTATGCCTAGGTTCCCAACTCCTATACACTTTGTCAATTTCTCCTACAACTTTCTCACAAGGATTAGCCTCATTTTAATGGTAGCACAAATTCAGACCTCTAGAATCTGCCCTCTAAGAGGATAGTTAAATGTCAGTTTTTCCTTCAAATAGACCTTCCTAGTGTCCATATGTGGATGTCTTGAACCACTCCATTGCACCTTTGAAGAGAAAAAGACACTTGCTGACATCTCAAACCTTACAATCCAGACATTATGCTTCACCATTCTCATGGCTCTCATATTTTCGTAAAGCCTAAGTAGGAGAAATGAGAACCGAACTGATGGCTGAAGGTAAGGCAACAGTCTCTCTTCTATTTCCTAACCCAGCTTACTAGAGTTCCTGTGCACTTATTCAGAAAAAATATTCCTCATTACACCAGAGCATTTGTAGATGACCATCTAAGCAATCATAAAATGACAACAGAATTGCACTTTTTTTCTCTCTTTCTGGAGTACTTGCCCTCTTACATGGCAATTCTGGAATTCTGGTCCTTTAAATACTTGATAAAAATAATAGAATGACAGCTTTAAGAACAAGACTGCAGGGATAATAGTTTCCTCATAGGCATGTTTCTGGTAGTATCCCTCCAATTATAACATATAATGTTCCATTTATTCTTTTATGTTGAAGATAGCTACAGTCAAATTCCTCTTGAAAGTCAAAGAGCTACTTATCTCCCACACTCTATTATGAATGATTTGCTATTTGCAATATTATTATAAAATACTTAATAACATAAAAGTATTCAACCGTACTATAGAAAGGGGAGAAATGTATTGTTAAGTAGAACTCAAACTTTAAAATAATATAATGAGAACATGTCTCTTTGAATGATATTCTAATATATCAATCAGTTTCCTCAAAACTCAGTGCTACTGGGTCAATTTGTAAGCATTTTCTAATAATCTCTTTTAATTATCTTATTCACTTAGAAATGAATGGAACTGAACTATATTATTGAATCAAACTACTTAGTGGTTTTAAATGTCCACAAAGAACTTCTGACAAGTCAAGAATTGTTAGTATAGGATATCATCTAATTCAAGTTTCTCAGCCTTGGCACTAATGACATCTTGGGCCAGATAATGGATCTGTTGGAAATGGAGGTACTCTCTTGTGCATCACAGCAGGTTTAACAGCATCCTTGACCTCTTCCTATTAGATGCGCTAGCAGCTCCGTTTCCACCCCACAAAGAAATGCTTTCGTTTATAACAAATATCTCATGGAGGAAAAAAAAAATCACCACTAGCTAACATCCACTGAGGTTCTTATGCCTTTGAGAATAAGTTCTGAGTCAATAAAATTGCTTTTATGAAGAGGAAGGGTCTGAATAAAGAACAGAAAATAATGTCAGAAATGCTGTGTTTGATAATAATAGAAATTCATATTCAGAAATCAAGAAATAATGACACTTCAGTTTTTAGGTATACATTTTCAAACCTTTTGAATAATTTATCATTGTATATGTTAAAAAAGAGAAACCATGGCTTTACTTTACCTCTCTTACATCTTATATTCAAAAGACATGTTATCTCTCACGCTGGAAGGTATCTACAAAAATATGGGCTCTAATAGACAGCAAAGACTTATGTACTTATTATTATCCCTTCCCTCTTTCTGCTGTTAGTAATAACGCTAGCGCACAATTGTCTTGATCAGCTACTTGTCATTTTTTTTTTCTGTCACGGAAACATCTTTATAATGTAAATCACAAGGAAGAATGATACTTCTATCTGAATTATTTTTTCTGGCCATGCTGAACAAACTTTAGATTTTATTTGACTGGCAAATCATTCATTTCTATATCTGTAAAAACAGTTTAATATACAGTTTTTCTTATTTATTCACTGAGAAAAATTGTGTCATTGGAACAATATTTCACCAGTATGGTTGTAGTACTAATTTTACATTAAATAAAATGTATATTTTAAATATCTATAATACCACAAAATAAAATCCTAAAGAGAAAGTAGATGGTTATCTAAATTTATAAAGATGCAAAAACATTAAGATAAAGATGTGTCATTACACAATTTATCAGAGGCACTGGGTCTTATCTCTAGCTGCATATGAGAAACACCCTGGAGATTTAACAACTATTGATGCCCAGATTTTTCTGCAGACCATTTAAATCAATCATTCTGAAGAACTGTCTAGAGCATCTATATATTTTCAAGGTTTCCTCCTAATTGTCAAGGTTAAAAACCAATTATCTAAGTTCTCACAGTGTGTTCCAGGGACCCCAAGGGGTTTCTTAGATGCTTTCATTGGTACATAGATAAAAACTATTTTTATTCTAATGCTGACATTTTATTTTCTTCTTTTACTGTCATTTTTGACAAGTATTAGAGTTTCCTAGAGCTGAAATCATGCCCCATATCACAGAAAAACTGAAGAATCAGGTAAAATAATGTAGTTATTTTCTACTAATAAAGACACTAAAGAGATCTGTAAAACTATAAAACACCACTCCTCCACTTCAAAACTAATTTTTAGTTTTGAAAATGTATTTTTTATAAAAATATAACAGTATGTAAGCATATAATGCACTTATTGCTTCTATGTCTAAATAAGTCAATATATAAGTATGCTAAATTCTTTATTTGTATTTAATTTACATTCATTTTATATTTATATTACTATATAGTCATATAATATAATAAAGTTATATTTATTTAATTTTATAAAAAGTATTTCTTCAATTTCTAGTCTGCTAAAAATATAACTACATATAAAAAATAATTTTTCTGTCCTCTAAAATTTTTAAGAGTAGAAAGGAATTCTGATAATAAAATGCTAAAAACCACTGATCTAATTTTATATGTGTAAGCCTCATCAGGTAGCAGAAACAATACAATATCCTCTAATCCCATATTTCCTCCTGTCCTTCATGATTTCTGGAAAGTTGCTTATTTTACACAGAGATGTGTTGCCTACTTTTGCTATGATTTCTGGTTAAATTCCATGAGAATAAATTTTTTTATTTTACCTCATTTTTGTCTACACATTATAATTTGTCATATAGTTTTATATATAGTTTTCTCCTATATAAAAAAGATCAACATTCTAAACAACTGACCTGCTCTGGCACATGTAGCATTTTAGTCTATTGCTGTAGCTCTTTTTAGCACTAGTTGAGTAGAATACGAATAAAAGTAATAAGCCTGATTCATGTGTGAAAGTTTCATGAATATGAGATGCTCCTAAAATTGATTTAATAAGTAGAAATCATCAACAGTTTTAAATAAAAATTAAAATAGGATCTTAATCTTTTATTTATAAGTCTATGATTTGGGATCAAGAAACAATGCCACAGAATTTTGATGATTCTAATTATCTGAAATTTATAGAGCCAGTCTGTTTTTTCTTGTACTCTTAAATGTTAATTGGAAGAATTTCATAGAACAAAGAAAATATTTTTATAAAAGCAAACTTAATTTGAAAAGTCTGTCTATTTAATCATATATTTTTATAATTATAACATGTCAGTTCTGACATGATAGTTAATATAGAAATTATATATATAATATATATATTTAATTATATATTTTTATAATTATAACATGTCAGTTCTGAGTTGATAGTTAATATAGAAATATCCAATATTAAGTATAGTTTTTGGTTTCAATGTTTTTTGAACTTATTTATTCCATTAAGTTTTTCTTAGGCCATCTATTTAATTTCTTTTGTTGCATTTTAGAAACAACAGTGTTTTACGCATAAAAGATGCTGAGATAAATTATTTGCTATCAGTTGCAATTTGATTAAGGATGTTTTCTACTCATTTTGAGAATTTTATGTCTTCTTGGCACCTTAAGATGCTTTTTAATTTTTAAATGTAATTGTTCCATGTTGTTTTATAATATTGCATAGTAGAAATTAAATTCAAAGATAACTGGATTAAGTTTTAAAGTTATAATGTAATAAAACACAACTGGGAGGAAAGCAAATTTTGAATCACTGATTTAATGGAAAACTCAATTGGGTATCATTGCTAATAAGCATAGTCTTACTAAAATAACTAGTGCAGAAATTCTATTCATATTATGGAGTCTTAGAACAATACAAATGATGTATAATGAGATTCTTGTCTAAAATTTGTAGGATGATAATTCAATAAATTTATATTGAGCAATTGGTTTGTTCTATGCATTACACTAAGCACCAGAAATTCAGAAATAAATAAAATGTTATGTTTACCCTCAGTTTACTGTCTTTCCTTGTAATGGTTTTTACCTAACCCCAGACATATATTCACAACTTCTCCTAGCTTTCTCTATGCGATATCTAAAGCTTGAATAGAATAATAATCTCATTTCCTCATCATATATAGTTTAAATATTTTCATTTATCTAGGAAAAAACATGTAGCCACTTTCTCTCTTGATTCTTTCCCTCACTGAAAAAATAATAATTATTGACTGAAGGTTTCCAGGAAATAGTATGTTCAATCCTTTCTGCTTTTTAAAATAACTTTTCTTTAGAGGTTATGGAAAGTCAAGGAATTAATCACTCAACTAAATTAAATAACTTGTAAACTTCCTTATTAGCTATTTTAATTAAGTAGATTGTAGAATAGTGGGTGAAGAGAAAATTGCTAAAGACCATGCAAGATTTATAGAAAAACAAGAATCAAGTAAAGAGGGTAAAGAGTGAAAACTGGCATTATGGGTCACTTTAAAATTTGATTACAAAATTGTTCTTCAATTATTTTTAGGCATTGTTTTTTATAATTTACTAATTTGTAATGGGGAGATAGACTATTTTTAAACTTATATCAACTTCTAAAATTTGGGTAGCAAGTTTTTTATTTTTTGTTTTTGTTTTGTTTTTTAAAGAAAAACCTTCAAATCTAAAATAGAATTTTAAATATCGGGTATTGCTTTGAGGAGAGTGGGATTATTGGAGTCTGGCAGTTTGAAAGGCAAAAATTCTACCTGGGAAAAGGTATCATTTGTATTTTTTAGGATAATGCAGCATCAGAAAAAATAGAATTTTTTTTTTTTTTTAATTTCAAAGACGATCCTGGTTCACTGGACTATCCAGTATATAAACTCCAATAATTGTAATACTCACAATTGTTACAAAGAGAATAAAATACCTAGGAACAAAACTTTCAAGGGATGTGGAGGACCTCTTCAAGGAAAGCTACAAACCACTGCTCAGGGAAATTAGAAAAGACATAAACAAATGGAAAACGATTCCATGCTCATGGATAGGAAGAAGAGTTTTGTGAAAATGACCATACTGTCCAAAGTAATTTATAGATTCAACACTATCTCCATCAAGCTACCATTGATTTCTTAATACTATGTTTTTAACTTTTTAATCTTACGTGTCTTTCAAAGTATCTGGGTTAGTGGTAAGTAAGGAATAAATAAATGCTCACCAGTCACATAAAGCATAAAAAGAAGCAAATAAAAGTCAATAAATTGAGAATCTCAAAGCTCTCCATTGGTAGGAGGAGTTACAGATAAAAGAAGATGGCAGGAGTTAAATGGATATTAATAACACCTATAAAGTTATTATGGAGTTACCATGTTGATCTAATCACAGGGAGGAAGCTGGATGGACTATAACCAGGTACAATCAGGAATCAGATAGACGGTCTCTTGCAAAAGTAGACTTGACTGACATATTTGTTAAGGAATGGTAAGACTAAAGAAACATTTTTTTTTTCCCTCAGAGGAGCTTCTAAGCTATTTATTACAAGTGCGACTGAATATTCTGTAAATAAATAAATAAATAAGTACCCAGTCAAAGATGCTGAAGAACTGATGTGTAAACAAAGTTAAAACCTTTTACTGTGGAATATTTTACAATTATACTATAGGCATTGGAAATCTCTAAAACAATAAAATAATCAACCTAAAAGATTAATTAACATCCCACAAAATATTGTACCATGAATGCACTTTTAAATATCATAGATCTAATAACTGTAGCAAAGTTTCAGGATACAAAATGAGTGTATAAAAATTAATAGTATTTCTATACATGATAACCTTCAAGCTGAGAGACAAATCAAGAACATGGTCCGACTCACAACAGCCACAAAAGGAATAAAACATCTAACGATATATCTGTCCAGGGAGGTGAAAGGTCTCTACAGCAAGAATTACAAAATACTACTGAAAGAAATCAAATATAGCACAAACAAATGGAAAAACATTCCATGCTCCTAGATAGGAAGAATCAATATTGTTAAAATGATCATACTGCCCAAAGCAATGTACAGATATAGTGCTATTTCTATCAAATTACCAATAACATTTTTTACAAAGTTATATAAAACTTTCCTAAAATTCATTTGAAGCCAAAAAGATTCCAAATAGCCAAGGCAATCCTAAGTAAAAAGAACAAAGCTGGGGGCATCATATTACCTCACTTCAACTTTAAAACAATGCTACAGTAACTAAAAAGTATTGTATAAAAACAGACGCACAGACAAACGGAACACAGTCAAATGGAACACGTTAGAGAACCCAGAAAAAACTGGCAATAACAAGAACTCAGACGAAGCTGGCAATAACAAGCAATGTAGAAAGGACTCCCAATTCAGTAAGTGGCGCTGGGATGCTGGGATAACCGGCTGGCCATATGCAGAAGATTGAAACTGGATTCCCACATTTTACCATATAGAAAAATCAACTCGAGATGGATTAAAGACTTAAATATAAAACCTACAACTGTAAAAATCCAAGAAGAAAATCTAGGAACTACCATTTGGATATAGGCTCTGACAAATACTTTATAATGAAGGCTCCAAAAGCAGTTGCAACAAAACTAAAATTTGACAAGTGAAACTTAAGAGCTTTTACACAGTAAAATAAACAATTTGCAGAGTAAACAGAAAAGCTAAGGAAAGGAGAAAACATTTGCAAACTCTGCATCTGACAATGGTCTAACATCCAGAATCCGTAAGGAATTTAAGCAAATTAACAAGCAAAATACAAACAGCCTCATTACAACATCAGCAAAGGACGTGAAAAGACGCTTCTCAAAAGACATATATGTGGTCAACAAGCATAGGAAAAAATGCTTACCATCACCAGTCATTAAGGGAGTGCAAATTAGAACCACAATGAAATACCATCTCACACTAGTCAGAATGTCTATTACTAGAAAGTGAAAAAAATAACAGATGCCTGTGAGGTTGCAGAGAAAAGAAAACACTGATATCCTGATGGTAGGAATGTAAATTACTTCAGCCACTGTGAAAAGCAGAATGGAGAATTCTTAAAGAACATAAAATATAACTACTCTTCGACTGAGAAGTCTCATTACTGGGTGTATACCTAAAAGAAAATAATTATTCTACCATAAAGACACATGCTTGTATATGTTCATTGCAGTAGCATTCACAATAGCAAACACATGCAATCCATCTAGATGCCCATCAGTGGTAGACCGCATAAAGAAAATCTTGTGCATATACAGAATACTACACGGCCATAAAAAAGAACAAAATCATGTCTTTTACAGCAACTTGGACGGAGCTGAAGGCCATTAGCCTAATCAAATTAACACAGAAACAGAAAACCAAATACCACATATTCTCACTTATAAGTGGGAGCTAAAAACTGATTAGACATAGACACAGAGAAGGGAACAGGAGACACTAGGACCTACTTGAGGGCGCAGGGAAGGAAGAGAATGGATACAAAAAACTACCTATCACGTACTGTGCTTATTACTTGGGTGCCAAAATAATCTGTATACCAAACTTCCAAAACATACAATTTATCCATGTAACAAACCTGCAAATGTACCCTTTCAATCTAAAATAAAAGTTTGAAAATAAGCCGAAGTTTTCTACTATTGTGGAATAACTAATTATTAAAAATATAAGTAAACTTTAAACAACTTTAAACTGTTAATTTATAGTCAATGAATCGGTGATCAAATTGGCATAACCTTTTAAAGCAATTTAACCCCTCTAAGCAAATTAGATTACTCAACCAAAAAATGGCCACAAAACATGGGTGTTTCAGAACTGCAGTAATGTTTAATGAGAGAGCACACTTTATATTTCTAATCAATCGTGGAAGGACTAGATATTATAAGAAGTAAGTTACTATCTGAGGCAGAAAAGGGAATCAACTAATATTGTTATAGGAAAGGGTTTTCGATCCAGACACCTAGAGAGGGTTCCTCGATCTCATGCAAGAAAGAATTCAGGGCAAGTTCACAGTGCAAAGCACATACAAGTTTTATTAAGAAAGTAAAGTGGTGAAAGACAGCTACTCCATAGACAGAATAGGATATTCCTGACAGTAAGAGGAGGAATGCATCTACCCTGGGTACAATGCTTGTATATATGGTGAGATGTGTTCGGCTACAAGGGTTTGTGATAAAGGCTTAATTTTTTAATTACTGTATTTTGCACGAATCAATATTATAATCTTTAAAGCAAAATTAGGAATACCTTTCTTCTCCATATATCAGGTTATCTGTACATTCCCAAGTCTGGCTCTGTTTAGTAAATGCTGTTAATTTGTTTCCTTACATGTAAACATATAAAGGCTAGGAATGTCTAACTTTCTGAAAACGCAGCCTGGCAAGTCTCACCCCCATATTCCTAGCCCTCATTCAAAATGCACTCACTCTGGTTCAAAGGTTTCTGACAATATGGCCATGGACAAGAGACAGGGTAGTCTCTCCATGGAAGGCTGAGCAATGTCTAGACAACTACTCTGCAATCCTTACCATAATATCTCATTAGCCTCCAATGTTATCAAACTTTCCCAGCAACAGGACTTGTATTTTTAGTAAGTCTTTCAAATATCACTTAAGTATTTCAGGCTCCCTTGGCATATGCCTCAACATTTCCTCCCCCATAACTTGATATCCATACCTTTCTAATTCCCCTAGAAATATGCTTTCTTCATCATTTCTTTCTCTTCATATACATAAACTACAAAACCTATAACCCAATGTATTAGCAAGCACAATGATAACAATAAACCAAAAAAGAAATTTATCTTTCTTGGTGGCAAAGAAGGAATTGATCTTTAAACACCCCAAAACAACAAGAAATAATATAAACATTTAATCATTAAAACAAGTCCCCAAATAAACAACATAAAATTTATTACTTTTTCACATGTGGACATGAAGTAGTTATTGAGGTAGGACTAGTTATGTGAGTAGAGGCTATTAGTGTGAATAGACAGGAAGAGTCAACACATAAAAAAATAAGCTTGATCCTGATTTATGATTACTAAACCAGTAGTTCTCATCTCTCTCTACTCCTTGAAATTAACAAATTTGCAGAGCTTTAAAAATGCCAGCAATCAAGACAACTCAAGTGAATTAAATCAGAGTTTCTAGAGATGGGATATTGGAATTGGTATTTAAAAAAATACATATCCTCAGGTATTTTCAATTTGCACTACTAAACTAGGGTATATTGTAATTATATTCCAAGTAGTTATTTTACTGAGTAAAAGTTTGTTTAGAAGAAGGTTGCTATGCAAATTAAGTGGTTTAAATAGCGCTATGAGCAAAGTGGATATTATCTTTTGTAAAATCTCTTTGGGGAAACAAGAACTGGGATCAGAAAAATGGGATTAAAGTCTTGACTTTTCTACTTACAAGCTGTATGAAAATGATAATCTTTTTATGTTCTGTATCTCAGTTTTCTCATCTGTAAAACCAGAAAAAAATCACCTTCCTTACAAAATGATCTCAAATAGAACACATGCATTACAAAAATGTTATTTGAAAGTAATAGTCATGTATTAGTTGTTTTACTGATATTCACACAGCTATAGTTTCAGTGTATTATTAGGAGATTAGGCCTTTTTCAATTTATTGTAATCTCTGATAGTACCCTTCAGTTAATGACAGAAATGTGATGACATATTTTTAAACATAGCTATGAACAAAATAGTATTTTATAATTCATATATACTCTTTCTAAAGTACAAATATAATAAACATCTAGAACATAAATTCAAATAATAAAAAATCTATTTGCTCCAAACAAAATTAATTATGTATTTTAGGAATGTCTCCCAAACGTTCAAGAGCCTCAAAATTCTCAAATTCAGAGTATTAGTACTGACAGGTTTTTGTTATTGTTGTTCAGTTTAATTATTCCTCTTGTCTTCAGTGGTGAAGTTTAATTGGTAGGCAGAGATGAAATAGCTCTCATTGTAAAAGTCAACATATATGTAAGGAAAAGGAAGCCAGATAATTCTTCCCATTTTTCTTTTCCTAACACATTAGATAATTACTTACATCTCTTCTATTAAAGCCATCAGACAAGTTTACTGATTGAGAACAAAATGTAAATCAATAACAGAAATACTTTCACTTGTTTTAAAAAACAAAGTCCTTTAAAACACACAAACCATGTTTAGAGCTATTAAACATTGCGGCTTCCCTTAATTTATTCTTCACTTGGCTGTCTCAATAGAGTTAACTGGGATTATTTAAATTTCTGTTCTTATACCTCCTAGCTGGTCTTCTCCTAGCTATGACCTTGAGAAAGTACTGTAACTAGACCAGGCCAGACTTTCTCCACAGCAAAATTAAAACAATCACATATGCCTTTTGTTGTCTCTATCTAGAAAATAAAACACTGTTTTTGAATGTGCATAGCAAACTCTAAAGTGAAACACTAATGTGACATTAATGTTTTGTGTTCTTTGCTGCTTATCTTTTCCTTTTGTAAAACAAAATAAATGTTATAGACAGCTTTTCAGAAGGTATTAGCAGGACAACTGACAGGTACATAGCATCTTTGGCTGTAATGTAATGCCATTATAACATGTATAATTCAGCTTGAAAACTGTTCTTGTTCTTAAGAAGTCGAAAATTGGAAAGATTTGTTCTTGTGGAAATAATGATGCATTATTCTGACATTTATACACATCCGCTATTGATTATAGGACTTAGTGCAATAGGTTTTCTTCAGTCAGCTACATGAACGTATATATTTGTTAATTGTGAAACAAATTATCCCTTAACATCCACTATAGAGTTATTAGGTTTTAATATACAGGTATGAAAGAAAACAGGCTTTCTCTTGTTGTTAGGATGTAGAAACATTTAACAGATCATCACTTCTAGTATCAATTAGAACAAAGTGAGCAAATCTCAACATTATAGTTACTATTTCTAATTTATGTTTAAAATCAAATAGCTGACGATGCAAGGAAACATAAATAAACAAAATTTAAGACAGTGACAAGTCCTTTTTAAGATAGAAGAACATAGTGGACCTTTCCATTTCTTAGAGTGGTGAATTGAAAAGTACCACAGAAATGTTTAAGCAGAAAGCAATCTATTTAACATTCAGCACTCATGCGTAGCAGCACTGGTGAATTAGAAAACTAACGATCTAGTGTTAGTGTATTTTACATGTGGCTTAAGACAATTCTTCCAATGTGGCTCTGGGAAGCCAAAAGATTGGACGGACACCCCTGCCTTAAACTATAAAAAATACATGAAAAGATCTATTGGAAAAGATGAACAATATTTGTGAAAGCAAAAATACTCTTGGGGGAATATGTTCTCTTTCTGGGTCCACAAGGGGGCGTAGTTTTAAGGTTAAGAACTCCCTAGCGTCATGTACCCCTCCCATCTCTCTGCATCCAGGAGATGTAACGGTTTATGTTTAAATTTCACGAGCCCAGGAAGAAACTAAGAGTCAATCACCCCAGCAGAAGTTCTAAGGAATTCCTTTTATTGCCAGGGGTCTTAGAGAAGGTGGGGGTTCCTTCCAGGCTAAAAGTCCCCTTCTTCCACACCCCTTTAGATTCCATGTTTGGGTCCCCTTCTACAACCCTCACTGGTGGAAGCTGCTTTTCCTCTCCTAAACTCCAACTCTCTCAATTCCCTTCCACTCAGTGTGGAAGCTGTCTTTCCCTCTCCTGGATTCCATCTTTCTAGATTCTCTCACTCAGTGTGAGAGGGACTTTACTTCTCTGGGTTTCCCCCTCTGGGAGCCCTTCTCACTCAGTGTGAGAGCGGTTTTTCTTTCAATCCCTCAGTATGAGAGTTAGCTGTTTCTCAATCCTTCTCCTTTTTCTCTCTCTGCTTTAAATAAATTACTTTCTACAATGCTTCTTGAGTCTGGCGTTTACTGCGCATGACATCGTGGTCCCCTCTCTCATTCTTGAAGGGGCAGGAGACCAAGAACCTGGAGAAATGTCATCTCAGGGGAGCTGAAGGCACCCTGAACCTCTGAACCCCAATTATAACACTCTCAGTGGAGAAATGACAATTCTAAAAAGGAGAATTAAATTAAAATGTCTGAAATAAAAAAATAATGTCAGAAATGAAGAAAGTATTCAACTTATTTAAAAATAGACTAGATACAGTAGGAGAAATATTCAATGACTTTTAAATGTTTGACAGTATACAAATTGTACTTAGGAGGGAGCAAAACCTTTAGGTTACAAAAACATGTTATTAGGAAAAAGCATACATTAAACTTCAGCAAAATTATATATGGTTACTTTCTTAAAAAAACACCATAAAGAAAATTGTCAGGAAAGCCATAGATGAGAGCAAATATTTGCAATACTTATGTCTATTTAGAATTTGTATCCTGAATATAAAAGACAAATAATTCAATTAAAATATTCAACATATGGGAATGACCAAAAAAAGATTCTCATTATTAGTTTAGGGAAGTAAAAAGTACAATGTGGTACTATTTTATACCCATTAAAATGTTTAAAAAGGAAAAAAAAAAGACTGACAATAGAAATGGTGGAGAGAATATGAAAAAAATGGAAATCCCCTTTTTTTTTTTTTTGTGGTAGTGTACAGTGATTCAATCTCTTTAGGGAACTCTCTGGCATTTAGACATACATTCATCCTTTATTCCTGCAGTTTTAATGTCAGGAATTTACCCAAGAGAAATAAAGTGAAAGTACGTTTAAAAGTATGTTTATATCAAATTTGTAGAACAATGTTCCAAAGTGCTTCATTTATAATATCTAAAAGCTTAACTCAAGTGGCCATTATCAGAAGAAAGGATAAACACTTCATGATATAATTATACAATGGAATACCCCTGAACAAGAAAAAATAGTAAATTAATGGTGCATGCAAAAATGTGGATGAATTTCCAAAATATTTTTGAGTGCAAGAAGTCAAATGCAAAAGAATATGCATAATCCGATTCAGTTATATATGGTCTAACTATAGGCAATAATAATTTAGATTAGAAAAATCAGAATGTAGTTGTCTTTTCAGAGGATTGACTGGAAAGGGGTACAAAATAATTGTTTAAAGTTATGGCAATAGTCTATATCTTCTTTTGTGGGGGTGGTGTATGAATGAATATTCTTGTCAAATCTCATTATGCTCAGTGTTTTTAAAACACCAAACATTAATTCAGTTTAAGATATATATTTCCTTGTTTTCTTCTTTATATGAATATTTTTAAGAAAATGCTATAGTATTAAAAATAAAGGCGGAATACAGGAACATAGAGGATTAATAAGGAAAAGGCAGAGGAAATCTACGGCTGGGAAAATCAAAATACAATGGTATCAAGAGAAGTCATGTTGACGTGGCCCTCAGCTCTTATAGCTTGGCTCTTCCCTTATTGAATCTGCATATATTCATATGTCAGTGAATAAAATTAACCAAAAATATCACTAATTCCTATGAATCCAAAGATTCACATCAAGTTTGGAAGGTAAACAGAAAGCCACAAAGCCTGCTTTAGGTCAAGCCATATCATCTTTTCTCGGGATTGTGAAAATACTACCCTGACCTCAGACTTCCTTTAATAGGCCCTCCAAATTAACCTTTAATTATTGACAGCATGATGGCAACATGTCTATGCCTAACTAACACTTGTCTAAAAATCTGTTAGGTGTAAGGGGTAAGTGATATTCTCTGGTAATATATGGATTTCTCCTTCATATACCTCTGCTTACCTTCAGCTTCATCTCTCAGATTCTTCTGTGAACGTTCTGTTCTAAGGAAGACCAATGATTTGCTGTTCCATGAAGATATTCTCTCTCATACCTGTTTCTTTGCTCTTTGTCTGCTTTCCTGTCTGCTCCAAAAAAGAAAAAAGAAAAAAAAGTCATCTCATATTTTATATTTAGCATATTTATAACCTCTTCTAAACTGCAGCCTCTGCTGGAGTTTCCAGGTAGAATGAATAACTCTCTTAGTGTTGTCACATTCTTTCTTGTAACTATTACAATATCTATGTATCTTCTCTTACACTCAGGCCCTAAGATACCTGATGATGGCAATCATGTCATATTTATATTTATCTTCTCAGCACTGAGCACACTTCACAGACAAAATTAATATTTGTTGAAGGAAAGATGAAAGAAAGCAGTGGGGAGAAAAGAAAATAACTGTTGAGCCATACCGGGGATATTTGATATGGCCAATCTAGAGAAGAAAGAGGATGACATTGGACTATTGTCTCAGATGACATATAAAACACATATTTCTTTAAATATGAGAGTTCATTTATTTACCTATTTATCTATAAAATGCTAAGATTTCAAAATAATCACTGTGCTAGCTAGAATAATAATGGAGGAAAAACTGCTGATTCAAGTTCATATTTATTTATTTTGATGTCTCACTATCAAATCTTAAAACACTGAAAAAATTTTGACATCGGGCCAGGCACGGTGGCTCACGCCTGTAATCCCAGCACTTTGGGAGGCCGAGGCGGGTGGATCACGAGGTCAAGAGATCGAGACCATCCTGCTCAACATGGTGAAACCCCGTCTCTACTAAAAATACAAAAAAAAAAAAAAAAAAAAATAGCTGGGCATGGTGGCACGTGCCTGTAATCCCAGCTACTCAGGAGGCTGAGGCAGGAGAATTGCCTGAACCCAGGAGGCGGAGGTTGCGGTGAGTCGAGATCGCGCCATTGCACTCCAGCCTGGGTAACAAGAGGGAAACTCCATCTCAAAAAAAAAAAAAAAATTGACACCTAATAATCTCTAATTATTTTTCACTTCTTTTCAATCCTTAATCTCTATCACATAGAATAACATCTTGACTTTCATAATTTAATAAATGCACAAAAATATGTTTCAACTGTCTCTAAATTTAAAAGATCATAATTATAAGAAGCTAGATTACTTTAAAGAAAACTCTAGTTCACAGATTAAACATATAACAATAGGTCATAGTGCTCATTTTCCGACAGATATGTCACTGAGTTTTTTTTTCTTGATCTTTTTATCTCTAATTTTGAGTTAATTTTATTTTTAAGTTTTCTTTTTCTTGGTCAAAGTATTTATTTTTTCTATTTGTATCTTAAACAAGTAGTAAAAACACTGAGTTTGTACTTTATTCTCTTCCCTCATAAACTACATTGAGGTTTGGAGGTACTCCTCACAGTACACTCTAATAATGAGTGGTTTCTACAGGGAAAATACGACAATAAATGAGTAACATATGTGGATGCCATCATCCTTCACTTTTTAGACAAATATTATCCTTAACCCCAATACTTATACCCCATATATATATATCAAATATTTACCCTGAACATTACCTACTCTAGCTCCTCTTCCAGTCCTATTGTTGCTGAATTTAGTGTGGTGACTATCACTCTTGATTCAGATCTAACTGACTCAATATAACCATTCTCCTTTCTTACTGTCAAGAGTGGAGTATTTTAGACTTACAGCCCATAACTTTTTCCCTAACCTCAAATGTTTTATCTACTTTTGGCTCACATTTTTTCCTATTAACAATATGTGTATATTTCCCTGATTTCTAACTGCTCTTAACTTCTTTGGCTAATTCTTTCTTTAAACCCTGTGATCCTGCTATCCCCTGGCCCAAATTTCTCATGATATTAATTTATGTATTTGTGGTGAGCCAAAACTATTAGGTAGCACTGACATAACAAATCATGGAACTTTTATTTCCATACCTGCTTTATGTTAAAATTAGAGAGAAATTCATGAAGATCTGAAAAAAGAAACCAGCTAGCCACTCATACAGTGATGAGGATGTGGTAATTTTTGTTTGAGTCACTCAAAGCAGACATACAAATTTATAAACTCATTGGGCCCTGGGTTTAATAGGTTTAAGGAAACTGACTCATCAACCAGACATACAATATGTGAATGCACAAACTGGAAGGGGGATTATTAAGTTAAAGTGAGAAATATAACTGAAAGGTAAATCAGGCAATTTGTATCTCTATTCATCTCGTTCTCTTTATGAGTAAGTAAAAAGTTACCAAGACCTGTTTGATTACTGTAGAATCATAAAAAGGGAAACAAATTAGAAAATATTTCCCCCAGATTTTAAGAAATTGCACACATTTAATGTGCACATCTCAAAGAGCTCAAACATATACAAATACTCATGATCCCATCACCACAACCAAAGTTGTGTATAATCTTAATAGCAATTACCCTCAAGTCACCATTGTCTGATGTATATAGATCTGATTCGTAGAGATATACAAAATAAAGTCTTTTGTCAACTGAGTGGTCTCTCCCTCTAATAGTAACAGAGATATATTGATTGAGGCTCTGTAGACTATACAAGCATTTCAGCTATCAACACAATTTCCTCAGGTCAAATAAATTATATTAAATAAATTTCATTTTTTAATAAATGATTTTTATTTTCCTTTTTAATTTTTCTTGTTTTTTCCTTCTCAAGACTTCACTTAAGCCATTATGATTGCAGGGAGGTCTTTGTCTATTTACTCAACCACATATTTTGGGGCTAATTCAGTAACTAAATTTTCACCCCAATTGTGTAAAAAAATAATATCACTATTTTACCTTAGAAAATAAAATGTTTATGGAATATGATTCATAACAATTTTACAATCATTTAAAATATTTATGGCTTTTTAACTATCATAACAATTGGAAATATTTAGGTCTGATCTACCTTTGATTTCAGAACTGAATAAAAATAAATTTAAATCAGGTCAGCCTATTTATGGTGAGCTATTTAAATATAAATTAGAACTCACTATGCTACTTCCCACTCTCAAAAAATCACCAAGAAACAAAAATTCTAATTCACAAATACACCACAATATTAAATCTATCATATTCTTTGAAAATTGATATATTTCAATATAGGAGTATAGGTCACTTGTTCATCTGTCTAAACAATTTTACACATGCAGTTAACAAAGGTAAACCCATATTTTGACGATAAGCATACAACATTAATAAAGTATACTTCAGGGAATATACATTTTTTTATAGAAATTTTATGACAGATGTAACTCAACTTTAGTATTTCACTTTATTGAAAGTAACCTATATGCTAGGGAAAACCAGATTGACACTTGGCTATAGGCTACATGCTTTGTGACAGATAACTTTATCACAAGACAATCTCTAGCTTTGAGGTGTAAAAGCCTCCAAATACTGAGAATACCTTTGTTGATAATGTTATTAAAAATCCTGAAGAGGGGGGTGAAGGTGAATGGGAGATATATCTGAAATTTTAAAGATTTTGTTACAGAAACATTTGTTTTGTAGGTAAAGATTTTGTTAGATAAAATGCATAATACATATATTAATGTGTGTGTGTGTGTGTGTGTGTGTGTGTGTGTGTGTGTGTATAAACTTCTAAAGCAAAGGAACAGAGAGAAAAAGAGACACTGTTATTTCTGATTATATTTATTTATGGATGGTAAGCAGGAAATTGGAAATTATGGAACCTCATTGAGCTTAATTGTGCTTAACTGATCTACTCTGTTTAACTGACACTCTTGCAAGACCCAGATAATGTATGATCATGAATGGAGAAGGGTCATTAACCCAAAGAATGTTGAATTTAAAGGGGAATTATAGAGGTCTAACTCCTTTCCAAATTAGAAAAACATTCTATGACATCCAAAAACAACTTGAGCTCTTCATGATATTAACTGGAAAAAGCAAATTTGATAGACTAGATAGATAGATACATACATACATACATACATAGAGTTCCTGAAATTAAGTTAGAGGTATTCAGGCTTCACTTTTCATCACGATGACAAGAAAGAAGAAGAGGAGAATCAATGTGCTTTTTTGGTTACAATTCAATGTTTCAAATTCTAAATTTTTACATTTATTATAGATAGAAAATTTCTTTTTTCAAATTCATACACATGAATTCTGTTTCTTTCTTCTGGAACAATTCTGAATTAAATAAAAGCCACCTACAAAATGTATTTCTGATAATAGTAAAACCTACTAAATGTACTTCTCCTTTTCTTTTTTTATATTAAGTTGTTTTTGTTAATTTCCAGCAAACCTGAGCAATATTTCTCATAAATAGGCAATGTGATGGCAATTTGGCAACCTCTTTAGAAAGTTCACAATGGAGATTTGTCTATTTTAGACTCTGAGTAGATCTCAGATTTTTATTGATTCTTTCCTCTCTGGAACAAAAGGTAAATTTTTTTTTTCTTTTGTGCCTATCAAATAAAACTAAATAATACTGGCGACAACAGCTACAATTGCAATAATCAAAAACATATGTCATTTCAAAGATTAATTACTTTTACTTACAACAGACATTTGTTAACAGAGTATCATGCTGCTACTGGGTTTGCAGGGGGAAAAGCTGGGTTTTCGTCAACACTGCCAGAAACAGCGCCAGAGTGCAGACCAGAAAGAGAAGTCAGAAATCAGTTCTTTTGCAATAAGGGGACACAAAGACTTACGATCCCTGAATTGATCATTACGAAAACTTGGTTGTTGTTTGGCTCATAGTTTTGCCACTTTCTCCTTGTCAGACTAAGCATATACTATAATGTTCCACTAAACTCTCTCAAGAGTGAGGGAGTGGTAAAATCAGTTATAGGATTAGTTTTAAGCATCAAGGAATATCTAGCACTTACTGTAGTCTTTACAATATATATGGGCATCATTAAAATCAGGAACTAGGCAGTTATATATACTAAAAAATATCAGTCAGAGGAATTGTTCTTGAAACATAATCCCTGGGCAACTTGTATCAGAGTTACCTGGTATCCTTCTTCCACTGAAAGATTCATGATCCTATGACTTCGAATATTTCTAGTAAAGCTCAGTAATTTGCATTATCAAAAGGGAATTTATATTCATCAAATTGTTTTCCTGAATTATGAGAAACATCACATGTTTTTGCTCATTGTGTTTTACTTTCAATTCAAACAACTCTGAAATAATTCTGTATTCAGAAACATGTCTTTACACTATTGGGAGATTCTTTCTTGGTTGGGAAAAGCTCAAGAGAGAAATGCTATCAGAAGGGACTTGAATAGCCCATGCCTTATTTTATCATATGTGTCTATACACAGATGCAGATAATGGCTAAATGATACTAGAGAAAAATCATTGTGTGCAACCACTGACACTGAAATATCTTTTTACTCATGAATGATGGGGCAAAGAAAAACATAATTCACAGACCAACAGAAAGACTAGAGAAATTACTGAATTATAATTTGGAGCTCCTTTAGATACTTCTAATGCATGAGACTGCTCATCAGAAATGTGAAAAATAACATTATTTTAAATAAGGCAAATTAAAACTCTATACCATATGTAATCACTTTGTAAAGTTATTGTCTGAATCATCAAAAGACTTTTTGATAAGCTTCATGAATAAATACTTTCATATTCTAGAAATATTTGGAAAGAGAAGTTTATGCATGCAATTTTAAATAAATCAGGATTTGACCAAACAATTGGGAAAAAAACTGGTAACAAAATATTGAATTTAATATTTACTATTGAATGCTACAATTTTAAAGACACATACACAAACACATATATATCAGTGTCAATAAAATGGTGATTCATTTCCTTTTTATAAAAAATATGAATTGCATTCCATCCCTTATTAACATTCTATTGCTTTGAAGCAAATGCATGGTGGTTAAGAATGCAGGCTTGCCTGCTGTACCTGTCAGTTATTAGCTTACTTAGTCTTTGCATGCCTCAGTTTCCACGTCGCTACAAGGTTATAAATAACAGTACCTATTTCAGGTGTTAAATAAATGAATCACTATGTTTTAAATGCTTGGCACATAGCAGATATTATGTCACTTTTCATCTTTATATTTTGAAATCTTTTGTGAACATAAAGAGTCTATATTTTTGCAAACAATAAATATAAAAGCCATGAAAATGATATTATATTCATATTAACACCAAGAAAATAAATGAATGTAGAAATAACTTGATTTATTACACTTTGCCTTATTGTACTTTATACATATGGTGTTTTTTACAAATTGAAGGTTTGTGGCAACCCTGCATTGTGTCAAGTTTATCAGTGTGTTTTTATTTTTTTAACAGCATGTACTCACTTTATGTCTTGGTATCACATTTTGGTAATTCTTGTAATATTTCAGACTTCTATATTAATATTATATCTATTTTAGTCATCTGTGATCAGTGATCTGTGATGTCACTATTGAAATTATTTTGGGGTGCCACGAACTATGCACTTTGGAGAGCTAACTTAATTGATAAATGTTTATGTGTTCTGACTGCTCCACCAACTAGTCATTCCTCTGTCTGTCTTCCTCTCCTCAAGCGTCTCTATTACCTGAGACACAATAATATTGATAGTAGGTCAACTAATAACCCTACAATGGCCTCTAAGTTTTCAAGTGACAGAAAGTGTTACATCTCGCATGTTAAATCAAAAGCTAGAAATGGTCTGGGTGTGGTGGCTCATGATGAATTCCAGCACATTAGAAGGCTGAAGCAGCAGGATTGCTTGAACCCAGGAGTTCAAGACCAGACTAGGCAAGATAGTTGAGATCCCATGTCTACAAAAAAATAAACAAAATTAAATGGGTGTGGTGGCACATGCCTGTGGTCCCAGCTACTCAGAAAACTGAGTTGGGAAGATTGTGTGAGCCTAGGAGGTCAGGGCTGCAGTGAGCCCTGTTCATGCCACTGCACTCCAGCTTGATTGACGGAGCAAAACCCTGTCTAAAAATTAAACTTAAAATCCCAAAAGCTAGAAATTGTTAAACTTATTGAAGAAGAGATGTGAAAACCAGCATAGGGTTTTGACAGGCCTTCCTCAGTCTTCTTTCAGGTTTCAGCCTGAAAGCTAGGCCACTTGTTTCAGACAGCAAAGCTGTAAATGAAAAGGAAAAAAATATTGAAGGAAATTAAAAGTTAACTCCAGTGAACACACAAGTAAAAAAAAAAAGTAAAACAGCCTTATTGCTGATGTGGGGAAAATCTGAATAGTCTGGAGAGAAGATCAAATCAGCCACAACATTCTGTAGACCAAAGCCTGATCCTGAACAAGGCTCTAACTCTCTTCAATTCAATAAGGCTCAAAGAGGTGAGCAAGCTGCAGAAGAAAAATTGAATCTAGCAGAGGTTGGTTCATGAGAGTTAAAGAAAGAGGTATTTCCATAACATAAAAAAGTAATTGAGGCTTCAACAAGTTATCCTTAAGATCTAGCTAAGATAATTAATGAAGGTAGCTATAGTATACAAAAGATTTCCAATATAGACAAAAAAGCCTTATATTGAAAGAATATGATATCTAAGACTTTCACAGATAGAGAGAAGTCAATGCCTAACCTTATAGCTTCAACTGATTCTCGTGGTAGGGCCCAATGCATGTGCTGACATTAAGTACAGCCAATGCTCATTTATTGGTTTGTGAATCCTAGGGCCCTTAAGAATTATGCTAAATCGACTCTGACTGCCCTCTATAAATGAAACAATGATGCCTGAATGATAGCACTTCTATTTATAGCATTGTTTACTGATTATTTTAAACTCATTGTTGAGACCTATTGCTCACAAGATTTTTTTTGAAAATATCTCTGCTCTTTGGCAATGTACTTGGCCTTCCAACATCTCTGACGACTATGGATAAATAGATGATAGATGGATAGATAGATAACATTGTATACCTATACGAGAAGAATAATGTTTTCATGCCTGCTAATACAAAATCTATTCTGCAGCTCATGAACAAGGAGCAATTTTCACTTTGAATTTTTATTATTTAAGAAATAGATTCTGCCATAGATCGGGATTTACCTGATGAATTTGAGCAAAGTAAGTTGAAAACCTTCTGGAAAGGGTTCACCATTCTAGGTGTCACTAAGAACATCTGTGACTCATGAGAATAGGTCAAAATGAAATATCCACATTAACAGGAGTTTAGAAGAAGTAGATTCTAACCCTCTTGGATGACTTGGAGGGATTCTCAATTTCCACAGAGGAAGTCACTGCAGATGTGGTAGAAATAGCAAGAAAATTAGAATTAGAAATGGAGCTGAAGATGTGACTGCATTGCTGAATCTCCTGATAAAACTTGAATGGAAAGTTTTGTATAGAGGAGCAACAAAAGTGATTTCTTGAGATAAAATCTACTGCTCGTGAAGATGCTCTGAAAAAGTAGACAACAATGGGTTTAGAATATTCCATAAACTTAGTTGATAAGGCAGTGGCAGAGTTTGAAAAAAATCAATTCCAATTTTGGAAGAAGTTCTACTGTGAGTAAAATGCTATCAAACAACGTTGCCTGCTACATAGGAATTTTCTGTAAAAGGAAAAGTCAATAGATGTGGAAAACTCCATTCTTCTCCTATTTTAGGAAATTGCCACAGCCACTCCACCTTTCAGTAACCACCAATATAATTAGTCAGTAGCCGTCAACATTTAGGGAAGACCCGCCACTGGCAAAAAAGATGAAAACTCCTTAAAGGCTTAGATGATTGTTAGCATTTCCTAACAACAAAATATTTTTAAATTAAGGAATATACTTTGCTTTTTAGATGTAATGAGAATGTAAATGTAATAGACTATAATATAATGTAAAGATAACTTTCATATTTACTGGGAAAACAACACATTTGTGTGATTCATTTTATTGAAATAAGTGCTTAATTGCAGTGGTCTGGAACCAACACTACAGCATCTCTGAACTAAGCCTGTAAATATGTTACAAATGGATTTGTTTCATCCTGTATTCTTTCTTAGTAATTGTACAAATCTTTTAATGTAATGTCTAATGAATGAAAGAAATGTGAAAACATTTTCTCCATATGGTATTGCTACAGAGCAACTTCTAGGAAGAGATTTGTTCAGTAATAGCACAGATGTTCCAATCTCTGTTTTCATGAGATGCCAAGATATGTCTGCTGGGAATGAAACCGGGTGTAATTTGTGTAAATCATTGTATGTTAAGTGCATTATGTATTAAGTGTTTGTCTATTACTGCTAGAAAAATAATGTCTTTTAAACTTCTGCATCCTGTTGTCTGCCCCATAGCAAGAAAACTGGATTACCCTAATAAAAGACTAATGAGGAACTTAAATTCCGTGCCACACTTCAACAAGAGGTTTTGCAAGATAAATGTTATCTGGCATTTAGTTTTCCCTTAGAAGCAGAGAATTTGACTGTTTCTTTTTCTATTAAAGAATGGATTATACATACTGCTATTGCAGCTTAAAGCAACCACATTATCTGCTATGCTTGCCACATGGGCATTTACATTGTGATATTAGGCTATCAACTTAAATTAAATATTAAAATATTCACAGTAATGGTACAATCAAACCTAAGCTCCTCTATGAATTACTATATCTTTAAGTCCTTAGCAACACATATATTGTAATAGAGCATCGTGAATACTAGACATACTTGATCTTTAGGGTAAACTAGCATGTTCACCACCTATTTTCTTAACACTCTTATGCCTGCTCAGTTATTGAATTACATCACTAATTACAACAAAATGCTCTCTTGGTGTTTTGAGATTATTACTTATATGATTCTAATACAAGTACTCACCTTGTCATTCCAGTAGCTATATGAAAATATACTTTTTATATAACATGTCTTCCAGCTACTACTCCAGAGATGTCCCACACTACTGTAAAATTATCCATTTGTTGCCTTATTTGTTTTCTGCTTGGGTTCATTTGAAGTTTCTAGACTAAATTTTTCTGCCATTTATTACTAAAGTGGCTAATTTAAAGAAATTGCATCTTTTAACCAGTGATTTAAAAAATTTTAAACAATGTAGAATGCCTTTTTGGAAAAGTCTTCTCTCTTTTATATTTTGTTTGTTAGACCTAATTGTGACTTCATAGAATACATCAGATATGTTTTTAATTCATTTTATTTATTTATTATGTTGTGATCAAATTCTGCTTAACAAAATACATTTATACCCAGAGTGACCCAGGATGATATCATATCCTCACAAAAGGTGAAAACTATATTGTTTCTCTCTAAATTTTTTTTAACCTTGAAGAACATGAAAACTTTCAATATTTTAAAAGGACAAAGTATATTTAACAACAAGATTGCTATTAATATATATTTTTTCTTTGATTTTCTTCCTCAACCTTCCTCTGAGAGTGGGACCTAGATTTAAAGTTGACGGATTCCTAAAAACTTGGGAGACCACTTCAACTCCTCTCTGGGTATCTCCTCAAGCTTTTTTGTCTAAATCAGCAGGTTGGTATTATCTTAACCTGTTCTTCAAATACAAGTAGAGAAGAGAAGTTAACTCTATATTTAGCATCAAAGGGAAGTTAAGTTATCACATGATAAAGGTGCTCTATTATTTTGTTTTCCCCTTAAAAATCATCAGGATAATTCACACTCTTCCACTCACTTATTGAATTATGTATATATAAATGATAATTTTATTATTAATTCACAATATCTTATTACTAGATCTGGAAAGCTAATATTTACTGTGTTTCATTTTTATAAAACCATGTTTTGAAATACACATAGGAAGCTTCTTACTGGCTACCTTAGATTATTCATTTTATTTATGTGTCATTTTTTTTTCATAAGTTATACTCAAATGCTGAACAAAAAAATAATTTACACAGAGTATTTTTTTAGATATTCCTTGATAATACGAATTTTCATGTTTAAGCAATAATTTTGTCCAATGTTAAAGTAATTCTTTTACTCTGTATATGTCTATGTTCCTGCTTCTAAGTATGCACAAATAAATTATGATGAACAAAGTTAGAGTTCATTTGTCTATTCAATGAGTAACACTGTTCTTAGATTAAATATTTCCTTGTGCAATGATGGCTAACATATATTGAGATGTGAACCAAAAAAAAAAAAAAGAAAAGAAAAGAAAAGAAAAGAAATAGTTCTAATCATGATATGTTACAAAAATTTCAGTAAAACACTATGTGATGAATGTAAGATAATGACTAGTGATTAAAGTTACTACCTGTATCAATTTAATCAAAAAGAATGCTCAAGTCAGAAAGTGACTATGGATTATGTTATGTTGAAAATGCATCTATTTTTGTTATACTGGAGGCTCTCTGTGAAGTATAACTAATTCAGAGACAAGGCTTTTGGGAAACTTTGTTTTCCAGTATGCTACCAGCTTCCAAATTTAAAATAAACAAACTAAAAGTGCAAAGAATTTTGCAATCAAAAATGCAATTCTTGAATAATGAATTAAACAACAAAAAAGAACCAATAAGTTAGAAGCCCAAGTATCACACATAAGAGATGAAGTATGAAATTTTTCAGAGATACAAATAAATATTGGGACATAATATATACAAAAGTTAGCCCTTTTTGGTGGAAAGTAAAACATGCCAGAGAAGCAGCTGGAGATGGAAAAGAGCTAAAAAATACATAATGGAATAAAGTCATTGAATAAAGGGAAAAATTTTAGCGACAAAATTATAACAGCAAAGCTAGTCACCACTAACCATGGCAATAGTGGAGCTTCAGCCATATAACAAAATACAAAAAAGAAGAGGATTGTTGCTGAAAAGCAAGAGAGAAAATTTTCTAATGATGCAGTCTGGAGATTCACCTCATAACATTTAAAATCATGGGACATCACCAATGTGCATGAATGTGAGAGGATGGAAGGAGGATGAAAAGAACAAGTTAAAAAATCCTAAAGGAGTATGTAATGTCTATTTTGTACATCTGGAAATGGGAAGAGGCAATTATCACTTGTACTTTAGCCTTTTCATTAAAACCCTAAATACAGTCATGTGATTTATTAAAGAAAAGTTTAGCCTAGGCTATAAGACAAGAGATTTATAATGCTAGCTATTTACAACTAAAAATGGTGTGACAAGAATAAGATCATTTTAGAGACCACTGAACACCAGTTCTGGGGCAGAAAATGAGTGGAACTGAGAGCAAACAGGATCTTCAGAACAAAACCAAGTTATTTATATAAAAAATTGCATTTGAATCATAACAGACTTTTTAAAAAATGTTTTTATTCAGGAGTCATTTAATCCTTCCCTTCAGCTACACATTCGTATTTAAAGGCTACATGAAACGATGTCCTTAGATCTAACTCTATCTTATCTATTGTGGTCCTTTTTGGACATTAAAGTATCACTATTAATAGCAGGAGAGAAAACATATGATGTAAATAGAATGTTTCCCCAAAAAAATGTATGTTGAAATTCTGTCCCCCAATGCTACTGTATTAGCAGAAGGAGCCTTTGGGAAATAATTAGGTCAAAAAGATGGAGCCCATATGAATGGGATTAGTGTCCCCTATAAAATAGTCAAAAGGGAGCTTCCTTGTCTCTTATGTTATGTGAGGACAGAAACAGTTTTTTATAAACAAGGAAGCAGGCCCTCACCAGGCACTGAATCTGTCTGCACCTTGATCTAGGACCTTTCAGCATTCAGAAAGGTGAGAAATAAATTCCTGTGGCTTATAAACCAACCAGTCATTGGTATTTTTGTTACAGCAGCCTAAAAGGACTAAGACAATGTGTTAGTTTGTATCATGAGTTTTAAAATGAAAAGAGGAAAGATTTTGAGCTACAGATGGTGTTAATATGATAGTATATCTGTACAGTTTAAAAATTGAGGGAACACACAAGAAAGAAAGCTTCAAGAGTATTTCTTGAGTTTTTGAAACCTTCTGGGTTTCAGAATTTAGTGTATAGTATAGACTATTTCAGATGACACAGAATCAAAGATCCCAAAGCAGAGGGAATGTCATGATGGCAGTGGTACTACAAAGTAACTTTGCCTAAGGAAACCAATCACATCCATATTCTCTACTTAGAGTCTTCTTGTTGCCAAAGTGTTCTGTATTCTGAAGGTAACACTTTCAGAAATACATTATTCAGATCTATAATTGAAGCCTGGAGAAGTTAACTCAAGGATATCCAGTAGGTAAGTGATAGAGCAGGTGATGCTTCAGGACAGATTGAGTATAGAATCCGAACTCTTTCTCTAGAATATGACTTATATTTGACTACAACTCCAGCAGTGGCACCTTATATTTAAAAACCAGGTAAAACCTAGGGACACTACATATTCAGTTACAAGGATAATTTATAAAGGTACTGTTATATTTAAATAATTATTTTATTTAAATTATTATTTGAATTATTTCTAAGTAACATTGTGTTCCATTTTGTTAAAAGATGTCTGTAATATGGAAAAGACAAGTAGTCATAAATCCTAACAAATACACGATGCTAATTATATTTCTTATTTTAATGTTATGTAGTGACCCTGTTTAATAAGTGATATAACTATGTAAGACCTTCAATAAGAGCTCTTATTTTTATCTTGTTTTTATTACACTTGTTTTCTTAATATGCATACTGTTACACATTTCGACAAATTTAAGTCCTTTCTTTAGTTTAAGTGGTATAAATACTATTTTCTATACTAAAGTTGTTTTATACTATAGGAGATACTTATAAACATTGATCCAACAACTTGGAAAAATAAAAAAAATGGTAAAAAGCATACTAAAATATTTTAACTATCCATGTGCAGAATTATATCTTTATTTTCTGCTTACTGGTACCCACAAGTTTCAAAAAATTCTAGGCCTACAGCCATCTTTTTATTTCTGAATTTTCTTGCGGTTCCTTTTATATTCATCAAGAAAAAACATATTTTTGTTTACACTTTGATATTTCCAAATTTTGAATGTATTTTTTAAATGAATCATGCCTTAGATGACAAAGTAAAATAGGAATAATATTAAATGTAAGTACCATTTCTGTGTGTGCTTTTTTTGTATCTCATAGACCTTTAGAAGTATTTCATTTAATAAAGACAAGTCTCAGATATGAGAACTATTATTATTTCCTCTACACAGCTGAGGAATCTGAAGGTTGGAGCAGTTGAGAAATTAACTCAAGGATATCCAGTAGTTAAGTGATAGAGCAGGTGATGCTTCAGGACACATTGAGTATAGAATCCAAACTCTTTCTTTAGAATAATGACTCACATTTGACTACAACTCGAGCAGTGGCAACTTTTATTCAAAAACCAGGTAAAATCTAGGGACACTACATATTCAGAAACATCTTTTTAAAGTTGCATCATTGTAACAGAAGAAAACAAAAGGTGGTATCTTCATAATCTTATAGAATAATCTTATAATAAAATGTTATAATGTTGCTCTAACATTTTATAATAAAAATTTTGACTTGCTCTTGTATCTCTCCCACCATTGAAGAGAGCCAGTGTAGTGCTAAATGCATCCCTTCCCTTCCTCCTCACTTTCCTCCTTTTCCTCCTCTTTCTGCTGCTTCTTCCTAATGTGCATAAAGTAAGCTTCATTTTTCTTCCCAAACATGTTCTGCCCTCCCAGCCTAGTTCTTTACTAGATCTACTAACTAAATGGAAACTGTTTTATGAGACTTAAACCTTCATCAGAAGAAGTGGTTAATATAATAAAGTGAAGCGTTAATGAGCCAATCAATTCCCATAACAATTATTAACAATTTATTCATAGCACTCTGGTTTAACCTTTTATTTTTTCAAGGGATTTCTTCATTTTCTCAGGGCAATTGAGCAAAACTGCTATTTTCATGGTTGAGTCTATATCTACAAGTTTCAAAACAATCCCTTATTTTAAATTGGACACTAGACATGCACAAATGATCAGTGCTTCTCACATTTGGTTTAGGGCTGTTTGAAATCCTTTGGTTTTCATTACATTGCTTATTAGGGGTTTTAGGTCCAATTTGTATTGAACTGTTCTCCACAGTGCTGGAAGGCTTTTTGTTTTAGATTAACAAATGCTGTTCAAAGTTTGCTAGAAAAAAGTTATAGATATGTATATGTACATGTATTTGTGTTTGAATCGGAATTCAAGAAGTCAGTGCTGTGTGTTTCACATTTAAGTTTGTTACTAGGATCAGTCTCAGTTCCCAATTTGGATATGTATAGCCAAATTATTATACTCTTAATTTTGTAAATATAGCTTACTTCGTTGTAAACAAAGCATTATCAGCATGGCTACAAAATATTATCTTTTTTGTGGGGAGTTAATCAAGAAAGAAAGCAAATAATGTCAAATATTTTTAAATAAACCAGTTACAAACTTGCTGGTAAACACAAAAATGGAAAAGACTTATGCAATTTATCAGTAGAGAGTCCACTCTATAGGATACACTTTTAGCAAGATTTACTCAAATCTATGGTTTTAAAGTGTGCAACTACCTGGAAACTATCTGAAAAGCTAAACTTTGAAATATAAAACGCAGATGCTTTATGACCAAAATAGCTTCCTTCTGTGTGATGTCTATATACATCACTGACAGATTGCATATGCTAATTTGGGCTAAAATATGTTCTAATGTGGAAAAAAGAGCACAGGGAGCTACTCTGACATTCCAGACCACTCCCTGTGCCTTGTGATTAAATGTATGCTTGAAATTATTAACATAGATTGATACTCGGTAATACTCCAATTTTTCTGATGCTACATATCTTTACTTTGAATTGTTCTTTAAAATAAGTATATATATATATATATATATATATATATCTCCTCACCAAAATTGTACTATCACAAATAGCATTTAATTCTATTAATTTCAGTTACTTAAACATAATAAGAGTTCGATCATTTCTTTGTTTTGTTTTTTCAAATGAATAAAGGAATTTGAATACCAGTATCTTAAAGATCAAAGTCTATCATCATTCTTAAGCTTCCACTATTCCTGCAATTAGTTTTGGTTAGTGCTTCATTCCTACATAGAAACAAAGGTTTTTCTCTTTCTTTACATACACCTCCTTTGGTCATTCATAAGCAATTTTTTGATAGATTCACTATACTTTCCACAGAGGATTGAGCCAGTTTCCCTCAATTTTTGTCAAATTGCCTAAACGTTTAGTTCTCTCTAAAGCATTCCTACAACTTGACATTCATTGTATCTCATACCCGAGGAACTGGATTTATTCACAGAAAACTGAAATCAACCTCTCATCCTCATCTAATACTTTCAATATAATTTTCCTCTTGCATTTATAAACACATCAAAGCCTTCTAAAATATGTCAATGTCTTCAACTTATTTCTAAATCCAAATTAAGATGAGGAACAGTAATAAATGTTTTCTTTAAAGCTATGTCCTTTGCAGCAACGTGGATGCAAATAGAGACCATTACCCATTTGCACCCATGCCAATGGATTTTGCATGAATGCAAATTTGCTCAATTTGCCAATTAATTTGAACATAAAGGTGGGAACAAGACTACTAGACTTGGAGACTACTAGAGGGAGTAATAGAGGGATGGGGCAAGGGTTGAAAAGTTATTGACTGGGTATTAAGCTTATGACTTGGGTGATGGGATCATTTGTACCACACACCTCAGCACCATGCTACATCCCTGTAACTAACCTTCACATGTGTTCCTTGAATACAAAATAAAATTTGAAATCACGTTTTTAAAAAGTTGTATCCGAAGCACAATGTAGCCAAACAGTTTTAGAATCATTCTAAAATGAACTTCAATGAAGTCAACCTACTGCACATCCACATTACATGATCTTACTTTTAAAACTGAAGATTCCAGTTACAAAGACCACTAATTAATTTATTTAATCATTTAATTAACAAATATTTATGTAGGGTTTACTATGTACCAGTACTCTGTTAGCACTAGGGACACTGGTACAAATAAGATGTAATGTTTTCTATAAATATTTCACTAGCAGTTTGTTAAATAACACATCTTCTGAAGAATTGTTAAAATATTATGAATGCTTTCAAAAGAAGGGCAAAGTGCTAATGAATCTTTAAAGAGGAAGATTTATCATGGCAAGAGATTTGTTTCTACAGGTAATGATAATGCAGTTTTGTCTAAATGACAGTAACTCAAAGATTGCATTTATTGGTTGAATCTCATCTTCTCTAAGAAATATAAGTACTTTAATATATATCTTTTGTTTATTCTCTATATATTCTACATTATTATTGTTAAAATATAAAACAGTAACTGTTGATTAAATTACAGAGGATATATGCATACTACAGCATTTCAATAAAATAGTCTGAATTTTACATCGGCTATTAACTGACAGATACAGCATATTCTTTTAATAAATAATACAGTTAATTTAGTGTCACTTGGGTCTTGGTTCTCTTCTCCCTAGTACATGATATTGTAAATTGGCAATTTCATTTTTCATATCAATAATAGTTTTTTGGTTTGAGTGGTGGTAGAATATAGACAAAGGTGTGTTGATATTATTATATTGATTTTTTTCTACATGTAGACATCGTATTTGTGGATGCATCTTGGTAGTTTTTTCTCTCTTTTTCTTTCTCCTTCTATCCTTCTAAATATTTAAGGCAAATTTTCAAAATTTTGAGTGCTTGTTCTGTGCCAGGAATAATGGTAGGAACTGGAGAAAACATGATAAAAAACAAAAGACATGGTCCTTAACTATTAGAAATACAGTGTTTTCTTAAGGAATGGTAGCAGACTACATTGCAATCAACTATGTATATTGTTTTAAAAATTAACGGGCTCTATCCTAGACACATTAAATCTGTATCAATGGAAGTGGGGCCTTGAAAACTGTTTATAAAAAATATTGCCAAGTAGTCATGGTAATAGTGGAACAATTGTTTTAATGAAAAATCTGTATGCTTTAAGGATTTATGCCTTTTATAACATGGTCTTCAACACACTTTACTTTGGTTTATTCTCACATTTTATTCATTGTAATAAAATAATACTAAGTAATATTAATAGAAACAATTATTTATTAAGCTTACTAAGGATAAAACAGTGCTCTCAAGATATTTATATTTGTTAACTCGTTTTATTCTGATAATAACCCTGTGAGGTAGATACCATTCTAATTTCCATTTGAAGGACAAGGAAACTGAAATGGGGAAGATTACATAAATTGTCCAAAATATACTCAGCTAGAAAGTGACGGAGCAAACTTACACCCAGAGTAGTATTGCCATTTTTTTCTTTAGATTGTCAGTTATCTGTTAGAGCAATTAAAATAACCATAATGTTTATCTTCACTTTTTACAGTTTTTAGCTTTCTTCATTTATTTGAGTGGATTCAAGTTTTGTTGGGTGCCAAGAGATTTTGGGCTTGTCGAACTTACTTGAATATTTCTTATAGTTCAGGTCTCTGGCAACAAATACTCTCAGCATCTGCTTGTCAGGAACATCACACAGACATTTTTTTAGGAAACGTTTTTGAATACAAAATTTTAGGTTAGTTCTTTATTTTTACTTCAGTGCATTATAGATGCCTCTTCTCTGCTTATAACTTGTTCACCTTCTGTTAGTAAGTTTGATGTGACTATTTTCTTTTTAAATTCACTATATGAGCCAGGTGCGGTGGCTCAAGCCTGTAATCCCAGCACTTTGGGAGGCCGAGGCGGATGGATCACGAGGTCGAGAGTTCGAGACCATCCTGGTCGACATGGTGAAACCCCGTCTCTACTAAAAATACAAAAAATCAGCTGGGCATGGTGGCGTGTGCCTGTAATCCCAGTTACTCAGGAGGCTGAGGCAGGAGCATTGCCTGAACCCAGGAGGCGGAGGTTGCGGTGAGCCGAGATCGCGCCATTGCACTCCAGCCTGGGTAACAAGAGCGAAACTCCATCTCAAATAAATAAATAAATAAATAAATAAAATTCACTATATGTAATATCTCTCACTTTTTTCCTGGACCCTACCACTGCTTCAAGATATATTTTTGTGGAAACTTCTATAATATTACACTATTTTCTATTTCAATCGCACACACACACACACACACACACACACACACACACACATTCTATACAGACTAAATAGCACACTTTCAACTTTCTGTGTCAGACTCCATTCCACATTAATGGAGTTTATTCTATTCATTTACTTATTCTAACCTACTCTCCTCTGTTTCTTCAGGCGTACTTGTCTTATTGCCTAGATTTTGTTTCTGATTCTTATTCACATATCCTTTTATTTGATAAACTCATTTATTCGGTCTTTTTCTTTCGATGTGACCTAACATTCCACCTCAGAAAGAATCTAATTTTGATATTAACCCTCCATCAATATTAAATAGAGCCATATGTCAAAGACAGAAGGATTCTTCTGGATTCCCCATTTTGACCAGTAGAACTCAGCAAAGAATTTTACTTTTGGGGTTCTATTCTTGGTAATGGAATGGGTCAATATATTCATATGAGGATTCATATGAAGGACTAATCAGTGCAATAGATTTATGATATTAAGTATTTTAAATCTACTAAGGCTAGAAGTATTTACCACTCTCTTAAATGTAATAAGAAATTATAGCTAATACACCATTGTAAGATTTTGGAACACTTTCAAAGCCTCATTCAAAATCTCATAAAAATGCATACTTTACCGCATTTCTCTCAATTCAAGGTCAGACAACCTCCAATATTTTCTCCTGAAGTACTGGTTGCAATGTAGATCCCTGGATACATTGATGGCTTCTAATCTTAAAATTGCTACAGATAGATTTCTGCCATATACATGATAACAAGTTTATTACATAATTACTATGCACATGAAAACTTGAACGTCAATATTATATATTTATTAAGATTCTTAAAAATATAGAATCTTATCCAAAACAAAATAGAGGCTAAATATGTGTTATTTAGCCTCTATTTTAAGGTGTTTGGGATTGTTAGTTGATGGTTTAGAATTTTCATACATTATGAAAAATGATGTGTAAAAATTATTTTAACAAAAATCACATGTTCTTACCTAAATGTGTTATTAAAGTTAGGATGTTGGTAGAAACAATGACCAGGTAATCAGCAACAATAGTTGCTTGAATCCACAAATATATGTCATAGAAAAAACTATATAATTAATTGAAAATAACAAATAGTCATAGCAGTTGATATGGTTAGGCTTTGTTTCTCGACCCAAATCTCATTTTGAATTGCAATCCCTATAATCCCCATGTGTCAAGGGAGAGACCAGGTGGAGGCAATAGAATCATGGAGGTGGTTTCCCCCATGCTGTTCTTGTGATAGTGAGTTATAAGATCTGATTTTGTTTTTGTTTTTGTTTTTGTTTTTGTTTTGTTTTGTTTTAATAAGGGGCTCTTCCCCCGTTGCTAGGCACTTATCCTTCCTGCTGCTTTGTGAAGGTGATTTGTTTCCTCTTCATCTTCCACTATGATTGTATTTTTCCTGAGGCCTTCCCAGCCAAGTTGAACTGTTAGTCAATTAAACCTCCTTCCTTTACAAATTACTCAGCCTTGGGAAGTTCTTTATAGCAGTATCAATATTAATATATTAATTAATATTAATATAAAATGAATTACTAATAAATATTAGTATTTGTTTCAACAACGCAAAGGGGGTCAAATATTATTTCTATTGCTCTAGAAGTTAGGATATTTTAAAAGACACTTTAAGAATGTTTCCACTTCAGAAGGCAACAAGAAGTCAATAAAATATTTTTATAAGTGACATAAGAGAACAATATTTTTGGAAGATGTTAAAGGTTTTCAAATAAATGTAACCTTGTCTTAAAGAAATTAGAAACTTGAGATGTCCTGCTACTTGTCTAAAAAATGTCGTAGTGTTTTATATGATGCAGGATTACTTACAAAAAAACCTATAAAAATTAACTCAGACGAAAGATCTCCCTAATTTAATAAGCAGTAATCAGTAATAACAGTGGACACTGCTATGATACAAGGTATATTATAGCCTTATCTGCAGCAAATAACTCTATATTATGAAGAATAAATAAGTGTCAGCAGTATAAAAGTAATGTCATATCCCAAGGAATGGAAAAGTAAAATTATAAGAGAGAATCATTTCTATGAAAATTTTTATGATACTAGGTTTTATACATTTTGAATTTGCCTTATCAACTGCCTTCAAAACCAATTATAATAAAATTAGGACAGAGATATGATTAGATAACAGAGTAGAAACCAGAAGATTGAATTTGGATTGACTGAATTTTTTACTTCAGTGGTATTAAGAAAAATTATCCCAAACTTGGAAATCAAAAAAGAGTACATTATTTCCTTTCAATGATTTACTGAGGCAATGTTTAATAATAATACCCAAGTACCAGTTAATTATTCAGGAGTAGATAGGGGTATTCTACATTGCAATTTACTATTTCATTAAAACCCAGGTGGTGTGAAGTTAAATGTTAACTTTTAGACTGAAGTTTAGCAGACAAGATAAGTGAATAGGTTATGTTTTATTATTCTAAGAGATACGTGGTATTTTGTATGACACTGAAGCCTCATATTCTATGCTCTTTTATTTTTTAAATAATTCTCAGAAGTACTATATAAGGTTGAGCAAACTTTTTGTATAGGTTCACAAAGGAAATACTTTCTTCTTTGCAAAAGCATTAACTACAGTCACCATGTTATACATTATATCCCCATAAATTCTTCATCTTATAACTGAAGTTTGTGCCTTTTCACCAAGACCTCCCTTTCCCCCACCTCCCAAAACATGGAAGCCACTATTCTACTCTGTTTTTATGAATTAGACTTCTTTAGATTCTACATATAAGTGTGATTATACAGTATTTGTCTTCCTCTATTCTGACAAATTTCACTTAGTATAATGCTCTCCAGGTTAGACCATGCTCTCACAAATGCCAAGATTTATTTTATTTTTTCATTAAATAATATTCATATATATGTATGTGTATATACATACATACATATATATCAATTTATATAAAATGTAAATAATATTCCATTATATATATGCCAACTTATTTAAAATTATTCCATATGATATTTAAATCTAGTACATTTTGAGTAATATAAAATGCACCGATATCTTAACAATGTAATATAAACTCATTGCGTATCTTCTAGAAAAGAAAAAAAATGATTTTATCCAAACAAGTGAATGCTGAGTGATTTTGTCATCACCAGGCCTGCCTTACAAGCACTCCTGAAGGAAGCACTAAATATGAAAAGGAAAAACCAGTATCAGCCACTGCAAAAACATACCAAAATATAAAGTCCAATGGCACTATGAAGAAATGGCATCAACTATTGTGCAAAATAACCAGCTAGCATCATGATGACAGTATCAAATTCACACAAAACAATATTAACCGTAAATGTAATGGGCTGAATGCCCCAATTAAAAGACACAGACTGGCAAACTGGATAAAGAGTCAAGATCCATTGGCATCCATATTCAGGAAACCCATCTCACATGCAAAGATACAGGCTCAACATAAAGGGATGAGGGAAGATTTACCAAGCAAATGGACAGCAAGAAAAGCAGGGGGTGCAAACCTAGTCTCTGATAAAACAGACTTTAAACTAACAAAGATTTAAAAAAGACAAAGAAGGGCATTACATAGTGGTAAAGGGATCAATGCAAAAATGGTTAACCATCCTAAATGTATATGCACCCAATGCAGGAACATACAGATTCATAAAGCAAGTTCTCAGAGACCTACAAAGTGACTTAGACTCCTACACAATAACAGTGGGAGATTTTAACACCCAACTGTCAATATTAGATAGATCAAAAGGCAGAAAATTAACAAGGATATTCAGAACTTAAACTCAACTCTCAACAAGTAGACCTAACAGACATCTACAGAACTCTCCACCCCAAATCAGCAGAATATACATTCTTCTCAGTACCACATAGCATTTATTCTAAAATTGACCACAATGGGAAGCAAAACACTCCTCAGCAAATATGAAAGAAGGAAAATCTCTCTCTCTCTCTCTCTCTCTCTCTCTCTCTCTCTCTCACACACACACACACACACACACACACACACAATCTCTTAGACCACAGTACAATCAAATTGAACCCAGGATTAAGAAATTCACTCAAAACCACACAACTACATGGAAACTGAACAACCTGCTCCTGAATGACTACTGGGTAAATAACAAAATTTAGGCAGAAATAAAGATATTCTTTGAAACCAATGAGAACAAAGAGACAACATACTAGAAACTCTGGGACTCAGCTAAAGCAGCATTAAGAGGAAAATTTATAGCACTAAATGCCCACATCACAAACCTGGAAAGATCTGAAATTGACACTCAGACATTACAATTAAAAAGACTAGATAAATGAGAGAAAACAAATTCAAAAGCTAGCAGAAGATAAGAAATAACTAAGATCATAGCAGAACTGAAGGAGATACATGAAAAATCCTTCAAAAAATTGATGAATCCAGCTGTTTTTTTTTAACAAAATACAGAGACCACTAGCTAGCCTAATAAAGGAGAAAAGAAAGAAGAATCAATCAGACACAGTAAAATAATAAAGGAGAGACAACCACTGATCCCACAGAAATATAAACTACCATCAGAGAATACTTTAAATACCTCTCTCCAAATAAACTAGAAAATCTAAAAGATATAGATAAATTCCTGGACACATAGACACCCTCTCAAGGCTAAACCAGGAAGAAGACCAATCCCTGAATAGACCAATAACAATGTCTGAAATTGAGGCAGTAAGTTATAGCCTACCAACCAAAAAAAGCTCAGTACCAGACAGATTCACAGCCTAATTCTATCAGAGGTACAAAAAGGATCTGGTACCATTTCTTCTGAAACTATTCCAAATAATAGAAAAAGAGAGACTCTTCCCTAACTCATTTTAGGAGGCCAGCATCATCCTGATACCAGAATCTAATAAAGACACATTAAAAAAATGAAATTTCAGGCCAATATCCCTGATGAATATCAATGAAAAAATCATCAATAAAACATGGGCAAACTTTTGGGGTCTGATCTGCAGATTCTGACCCAGCGATGGATGAACAAATTCACTTAAACACAAATCTCCAGAGAAACAGTGGACTGGGGGCTTGTGGTAACTCACATACACTTGAGGAGAGTGCTATAAAGAGACAGCAGCCTTGGCCCCAACCAGCTGGCCCTCCAGGAATTTATTCTGTATAGATTTAACAACAGAGACTCTGAGTAGATAATGATCTAATCAGGTTCCAAGGTCTAAAGCAAACACCATTTGTGGGTGATAAATCTGGTTGCCCTCCCCCTGAGAGAGCCATCCAGCTCATGAATGATTTAGAACCACATGAGTAAATAAAATATTCAAATAAAGTCCCCCATATTTCCTAGTTATTTGCTTTTTTTTTTTAATCAACTAAAGGTAAACAGTATTAGGCTGCCTTTAGCTGAAACTATGCAAAACTCTCAGACTTCTAAGAAGGTTTGTGACTATATTCTATAATTTTACAATCTTTCCAACCATCCTGACTGATCTCCCACAGAAATCCAAATCCAACAGCACATCAAAAACTTACCCATCATGATCAAGTCAGCTCCATCCCTGGGAGGCCAGACTAGTTCAACATATACAAATCAATAAATGTAATCCATCACATAAACAGAACCAATCACAAAAACCACATGATTATCTCAATATACGCAGAAAAGGACTTTGACAAAATTTAACCTCCCTTCGTACTAAAAACTCTTAATACACTAGGTATTGATGGAACATACCACAAAATGATAAGAGCTTTTTATGACAAGCCCATAGCCAATATCATACTGAATGGGGAACAGCTGGAAGAATTCCTTTGAAAACCAGCACAAGATAAGGATGCCCAAGACAAGGATGCCCTATCTCCTATTCAACATAGCATAGGAAGCTCTGGCCAGGGCAATCAGGCAAGAGAAAGAAATAAAGGGTATTCAAAGAGGAAGAGAGAAAGTCAAATTGTCTCTGTTCGTAGATGACATGATTATTTATTTAGAACACGCCATCATCTGAGTCCCAAAACTCCTTAGGCTGATAAACAACTTTGGCAAGGTCTCAGGACATAAAATCAATGTGCAAAAATCACAAGCATTTCTACACACCAATACTAGAAAAACAGAGAGCCAAATAATCAGTGAACTCCCATTCACAATTGCTACAAAGAAAATAAAATACATAAGAATACAACTTAGAAGGGATGTAAAGGACCTCTTTAAGGATAACTACAAAGCACTGCTCAGGGAATTAAGAGAGGATACAAACAAATGCAAAAGCATTCCATGCTCATGGATAGGAAGAATCAATATTGTAAATATGGCCATACTGCTCAAAGTAATTTATAGATTCAGTGCTATTCCCATCAAGCTACCATTGAGTTTCTTCACAGAATTAGAAAAAAAGAAAAAAAAATTTTAAATTTCACATGGAACCGAAAAGGAGCCCGTATAGCCAAGACAATCCTAACCAAAAAGAACAAAGCTGGAGGCTTCATGCTGCCTGACTCTAAACTGCCTTACAAAGCTATAGTCACCAAAACAGCATGGTACTGGTACCAAAACAGATACATAAACTAATGGAACTCAACAGAGGCCTAAGAAATAACACCACAAATCTACAATCATCTGATCTTCTACAAAACTGACAAAAACAAGCAATAGGGAAAGGATTCCTTATTTAATAAATAGTGTTGGAAAAACTGGCTAGCCATATGCAGAAAATAGAAACTGGACCCCTTACTTACACCTTATACAAATATTAACTCAAGATGCATTAAAGACTTAGATGTAATCCCTATAAGCATAAAATCCCTAGAAGAAAACCTAGGCAATACCGGTCAGGACATAGGCACAGGCAAAGACTTCATGACTAAAACACCAAAAACAATTGCAAAAAAGCCAAAATTGACAAATGGGATCTACTTAAATGAAACTATTTCTGCAAGAAAAAATAAACTATCATCAGAGTGAACAGGATTCACAGAATAGGGAAAGAATTTTGCAATCTAACCATCTGACAAAGGTCTAATATCCAGACTCTACAAGGAACTTAAATTTAAAAAAGAAAACAATTCCATCAAAAAGTGGGCAAAGGGTATGAACAGACACTTCTCAAAAGAAGATGTGGCAAACAAACAAACGAAAAAAAGCTCACTGCTACTGATCATTAGAGAAATGCAAATCAAAACTGCAATGAGATACCATCTCATGCCAATTAGAATGGCAATTATTAAAAAGTCAAGAAATGACAGATGCTGGTGAGGCTGTGGAGAATAGGAATGCTTCTACACTGTTGGTGGGATTGCAAATTAGTTCGACCATTGTGGAAGACAGTGTGGCACTTCCTTAAGGATCCAGGACCAGAAGTACCATTTGACCCAGCAATTCCATTACTGGGTATATACCCAAAGTATTATAAGTAATTCTAGTATAAAGACACATGCATATGTATGTTTATTGCTGCACTATTTACAATAGCAAAGACTTGAAACCAACCCAAATGCCCATCTATGATAGGCACAATAAAGAAAATGTGGCACATTTTCTATATACAGCATAGAATACTATGCAGCCATAAAAAATAATGAGTTCGTGTTCTTTGCAGGGACATGGATGAAGCTGGAAACCATCATCCTCAGCAAACTAATGAAGGAACAGAAAACCAAATACCACATGTTTTCATTCACAAGTGGGAGCTGATCTATGAGAACACATGGACACAGGGACGGTAACATCACAGATCAGAGGGTGGGAGCAAGGGAAGGGAGAGCATTAAGACAAATACATACAGGACTTAAAACTTAGAGGGACAGCATTAGGACAAATGCCTACAGGGCTTAAAACCTAAATAACAGTTTGATAGTTGCAGCACACCATCATGACACATACATATTCAGTAATGAATCTGCAAATTATGCACATGTATCTCAGAACTTAAATAAAAATAAATTTAAAAAGGAAAGAAAAGAGAAAATGAAGTTACCTTGATGAATAGGAATCTTCGCATTTATTGAAGTCCCAGTAGCCTATTATAAATCCACTGGGAAGATAATTTTTAGTTAAATATGTGCATTAAAATACTTTTGTTAAAAAGACAAAAAGTATTTTCTTAAATAAAAATAAATTTAAAAAGCAAAGAAAAGAGAAAATGAAGTTACCTTGATGAATAGGAACCTTTGCATTTATTGAAGTCCCAGTAGCCTATTATAAATCCACTGGGAAGATAATTTTTAGTTAAATATGTGCATTAAAATACTTTTGTTAAAAAGACAAAAAATATTTTTCTACACAAAGTATATTTCGGTAGATGACTCAGGAACCAGAAGTATCCAATGAGTAAATTGGAGATGAAGTTAAACACACCATAAGTGGAGTAACATACTATAAACAGAGAGCAAATATATCTTCCTTTCATTTAGTGGATGAGAGAAGAATACCAGAAAAGAAGCAGAGCAGCTGCAGGAGCTACAGACTGACAGCTCCTAACAAATTCTCCTTGGAAAAATTAAGATGGGTGATGTGGTAAGAAAGTAGACAGGTTTAAAGTCATTAAAATTCTGGGTCTAAACAGGTTTATCAAACTCTAGAATCTCATAGTAATCATTTGTACAATGCTGTATTTAGTATCTATCTCAGGGCATTATTAGAAAAAACTAAAAGACATAATTTATATTTGAAAAAGCATTTCAGGCCTCAAATGCATTGTTTTAGATTTTTGTGAATAATTAGTTTCAATCATTGGTCTTAAAGTATTTACCGTGAAATTTTCCATGAATGATTGATTGATCCAATATTTTTTTAGATTTTAAAACTCTAGAATACTATTAAAGAAAATTGGAAGTTGTCTGCACGTCATTTACCTAAAATTTTAAATTAAAATCACATTTATTTTATATTTCTCCACTATGAAATTTAATTGACTCTCTGTTGACTAAATAGGAAAATATATGCATTTGTTTCAAAAGTTATTATCCAAGAATCATTGAGTTCAAAATTATGTAAGAATTACAATTTACTTGGTAGATGAACATGTTTATCCCCTTACGGTGTCAAATCTATGTTAGAACAGATTATAAAAATAACTGCTCATTATGAAGGTAGCATTCTTGTTATAACTAATGCCCCAGAAGTTAAAAATACATATACAATATTGATGCTCTTAAGAACAAATAAATAAGATTGTCATTGACTAGGTTCATAAAAGTATAAACAATTGAAATATGCAAAAAAATGAAAAGAATACCAACTACCTTTCTTTGACGTACATAAAACAGGGTTTTATATGGAAATACATGCAATATTTTTTAACTTTAATTCCTTCACTTTCTGGATTTTACAATCTCATTTAAGGCTTGAAGCACATTTACACTATACACTTAGAGCAACAGTGAAAACAACATAAAATAATAAATATCTCCCCATTTAGGAAAAAACATCTAAAAACAAAACAAAACAAACCTGCTAATTTTTAAGTTAATTTTCAAGTCTAAGGTCCTGCTTTTATTAGGTTTCAAAGCAGAATGTATCCAAACTATAATTCTTCTCTAGCAAATAAGAATTTTAGCATTTCTCTAAAATTTTTTTCATCACAAATGATTTCTATGAATTCTTTGAACACTGTGATAGGCAGAATAATGCCTCCCTAAAGGTGTCCTATTCTTCAAAACCTGAGGAAATGTTACTTTCCATGGCAAAGTGTCTGTGTAGGTGTGAACAAGGTTAAGGATCTTGAGATGGAAAGATTATCTGGGTTTATCCAGGTTGGCCAATCTAATCACATGAAGCCTTCAAAGGGAGAAATTTTTTCTGTTTAAGTCAGAGGAAGATGCAACATATCTGGCTTTGAAGATGAAGGAATAAGGCTGTATGACAAGTGATATGGTTTGGGTATTGACTCCTACAAATTTCAAGTTGAACTGTGATCCTCACGTTGGAAGCAGAGCCTAGTGGGAGGGTAATTGGATCACGGGGGTGGAACCCTAAGGAATGGTTTAGCACCATCCCTTTGGTAATAAATATGTGCTTGCTCAGTTAGTTCATGCAAGGTCTGGTTGTTTGAAGGAATCTGGGAACTCACTCTTCTCTCTCTTGCTCCCCCTCTCACCACCTAACATGCTCGTTCCCCTTTACCTTCCACCATGATTGTAAGCTTTCTGAGGCCCTCACCAGAAGCAAATGCTGGCACTGTGCTTCTTTTATAGCCTGCAGAACTGTGCACCCAAATGAACCTTTTTTCTTTATAAATTACCCAGCCTAAGGTATTTCTTTGTAGTAATGCAAGAATAGCCAAATATATTAAACACGGCGCTTACAGAAACTGAAAAGGGAACACAACTGATTTCCTCTTTCAACCTTCAGAAGGGACATGACACCTGGACACCCTGATGTTAGCTCAGTGAAACATGTATAGGACTTCTCTATCTGTAAAATAATATTTTTGGTTTTTTATGTCACTAAATGTGTAGCGATTTCTTATGGCATCAACAGAAAACTGACAAAAGCACATATAGGTACTACAAATGTATGTTCATATTTTCTTATTGCCTCTCCTTTCATATACTTCATGTTGCTAACTGAAGCTATCAAACCACTTAGAAGAGCTTTTTAACCTTTAACTCCAGGCAATTGGAACTCTCTGAACTTTTTACTTCACATATGACTCCAGCTGTTTCCCTTCTTAAAAGTTTTCCTAAGGTCATATTGTATATTTAAAATGTATACATTTCTGAAACAATAAAATACAGCTGAGCATAGCTGCCTGTCCTATTATCCCACAAATTTATGCCAGTCAGGATTTCATTAGGAAAGCAGAACCACCATTGGTAATAAGGAAGAGAGCATGTTATATAGAGATTAAGCTTTGTATGAAAGAAAGGAGACAAAGGAAAGAATGGAAGATTGTTGCTGCTGAAATTGCAGTAAGTCCGCAGGGCTGTCAGTTGGAAAGAAAATCTGGATATGAATTAGAGAGAGCGAAAACAACCTGAAACCCACACTGGTTTATAGCTGCCTCCAATGCTGATGGAATGAGTGACCTGCTCCTGACTCCTATCACACAGCTGAACATACATATCACTAAGAAACTGGTATATCAGAGACATCTGTCAAGTTCTGTGGCATTCTGTGCCCACAGTAACCCTTACAGCATAATGGCTGCCAATGCCTTCTACTTTCCAAGCCCTGCACACATTTCTTTTGTGGCCAACTCTAAACCAGAACTATTCAGTCAAGGGAATTTGGGGCTATGTAGCTTTGCTAAGATGACAGAGTACAAGCCATCAAAAGGCCCTAAAATCTTAGGCTTCTATCTTTGTTTGAATAAGTTTTTGTATGTGAGGGCTAGCTCATGTCCCCTGAGGAAAAATGTCCAGGGGCTAGCCCTCATGCCCCTTGCACACTTTTTGCCTTATGTGCAGCATACTCACTTTCTGAAAGTAAAATGTCTTTCTTCCTTGAATCTGATATCCAGCAAGAGTAGGAGTAGAAAATGAAAGTGTTGACAGTCAAGAAGTGAGGAGAAATATACTACAAATACATCAGTGAATGTTCCTATACACAGCCATAGGATGTGGTTAAACTCCATGCTCCAAAATACAATAACCATAACATTTTAGAGTAAATTATTAGGTGTTTGAATTTTTCAAAAATTAAGGTAAATTTATGTGAATTAAATCAGTAGTCTAGTCCAAATCTATTTTGGAGAGAAATATGCTTCTAATGTTTAATATAAGAAATTGCATATAAACACAATTCACTATATTACAAATGGCTAGTTCAGGTTTCAGGTTCCCGATTAAGATATCTTTGCACTATTTTTCAAATAACAAATCACTATGCTTTTGGCTTCTAAAGTGTAATTTTACCAAAATAAAGTCACTTCCAAAGCTAGTAAAACTCCTTTCCCATATAAAAATCCACATTGACAACAATAATATATAAAATAAAATAAAACAAAACAACTTCTCACTGGGTACCTTGTTAAAGAAAAGAAACATATTCCAGGATTTTTCATGAATTTATAAGATCCCTTAAAATTGGGCCTAAAAATTGAAGGAAATAAAATGTGTATAGCACAATCTATTTATTCTGCATTCATTCTGTGACTTAGACAAAGTAAAAAAAGTTAGTACATTTATAGTTTTACACACTGAGAGCTTTCTGAGAATGTTTCGTTTTTTATTTGCCTACTGGTTGTCTAAACTTTTTATGTACATGCATTTCATTTTAATTGGTAGAATAAAATGAGAAAGATTAATTTACATTTTAAAAAACAAAGGATTCTTCTAGAGTACACAAAATGGACAATGAATGAAAAAGAGACTAAGTCATATAGAGAAAAATATAGCATCAGTTAGAGTTTAACCCAGAGATAAGTGATTAGTATCAACACTTATGCTTTGTGAGAATTTGGAACAAGACATAAAATAGTATTTTTGGAAAGCCTTGCTGCATGTTGAGGGGAACTTCTGCTTCATCCTTGCCTTTAAGAGACTTCACCAAAGACATAAATTTCAAGATTTCTTGTATTTAGTTTTATATTTGGTTGAGGCTATATCATACTGAAATTAGGCATGAAGCGGTCCAATGTTAGGCACATTTAATTATTATTTCACTTAGTGTGTATGTATTGAGCATCTTTTTGCTGTCATCGCTTGTAGGTCAGTAAGCATTTCTTCATCTTCCAAAAAAAAAAAAAAAAAAAAGAAAAAACTCACAGACAGAATAATTATTACAATTCAAATTTACAAATATCTTAAAGATATACCAAAGTTGCTGTGGTAGCAAATACAAACAGGAAAGTCAATGTTTAAGAAGATAATATAGTAGTTAGGTGACAATTCTTTAAAGTATGTTTTGTTTTAAAAAATAGCATTATTGGGGAAAAATAGCATTATTACAGTACTAATATAAGTATAAATATGAGCATGTGTGATTTGAAATGAATAAAATAAGAATCACACAATTTTATAAAAAATATATGTGACTAGCAGCCTCTGGAATACCCCTTCTGAATTTGCCTTCAAAATAATTATTAAAATATACACAAAAGTATATGGTGTGTGTGTCTGTGTGTGTACATGTGTGTGCTAAGAGGAAAATTCCTTACAGATATAGATAAAAGGTTACAGATACAAATATTACTCATATTGGCAGGCCCTGCATTCCTTCTTGATAGAATAGTCTATGGCATCTATTACACAGATTTATTTATTTCACATGTCCTCTTGGTGGACAAATAGAGGGTTTGAAATTAGGTATGAGTGGATTCACATATCATTTCAGCAACATAACTATGAAATCCTGAATAAATAGTGAATCATTCTGAGTCTCAGTTATTTTACCAGAAAATAATGAGTAAACCACAGGCAATATTTCTCTTAATCCAAAACCCCCATACCTAAAAATTCGCCAGAACTGTACATCCCATTAATAATAAAAAAGCTGTTGTCAATTATAATTTTAACATGCACCCTGAGCTGAGCACCAATAAAATGTTATAATATAAATATAGCACTTGTTAAAATACAACCACTCAATATATTTTATCTCTGATATTTGCAACTTAAACTATAGGCAAAAAAAAGAAAAAAAAAAAAAAGCAAAGACCTAACAAATATATGTACAGTTTTATCTTCCTGTCCTATTCTTATCCTAAGTTTATGTATATTTCCACAGGTGTTATGATAATAACAGTGTCATTTTAAAGAATATACTTAATATATCATAAGAATTTTCCTCATTCTGCCACCTTCTGAATTGTTTTTTAATGACACATATATTAAATTTATTTAAAAGTATGTTTTTGCATGTATCTTTGTGTTCCAAATTTTAACTATTATCAATTATATTGACATGAATATATTCACTGCTTATTATATTTCCCAATGGAAAATGTTAATATAATGAAATTAGTGGATCAAGGCATAGAGACACTTGATAGCGCTTAAAATATATCACTACAAGTTGTTATAAAAACATATTGTAAGCCTATAATTAATTCAAAAGTTAAAAAACAGAATTATATATGTAAATTTAAAATTGCTTTTCAAAATTATTTTATTGGTTTAACACTTGCACTAATAAAATATTATTTTACCACAATATTATACAAGTATGCAATATTTTAAATTTAATACCCTAGTATTGAGTTTTAATTTTTATTTTTTTATAATTAATCACTTTAATCTTCTCTTCCACGCTCACTAAAAATGCATAAATTCTTCTTTTCGGATTTGTTTAAATAACATTTTACATTACTATTTGAAAGTCTAACTTATTAAGCCATGTATTGAAACTCTATTGTTTATATGGAGACATACAAAAATTTTGATTTTATTTACATATGTTAAAAATTTGCCTCCAACAATGAGTTCTGTTGTATTTTTGTTTACCAATTACATTTCTCAGAGAACTTTCTGATTATGCCATTTATAGGAGGAAAGAAAAATATTCAAAAGATATTTGCTAGGCATAGTGGCTCACACCTGTAATCCCAGTACTGTGGGAAGCTGAGGTGGTTGTATCACATGATGACCGAAGTCAAAAATCAAAACAAAACAAATTAATAAAAAAAAATCAAGATAATATTTGGCAGTTCTGTTTTCTGATCCATCTTAACATCACAAGAAGGCAATTTATCTTTCATTGTAATTTTATTTAGACACTTGAAACTCCGTTACTTATTTCAAGTCATGGAGCTTACTAAATGCTAATGATAAATGTAAACTAGAAAATAAATGAGGATTTAAAATGTATTGAGATAAAAGTACATATGTAATAATTTTAACACTGGCAAACCTCATAAAATACAGAGTATAGTCAGCTGAGTATTCTGGCTACTGTTTACATGAAGCCAGTTTTAGAACTTACACTTCGAGGCCACAAAACAAGTAGACATAAACTAATATGTCACAGGCAATTAGATAAAAACTCAACCTAATGAGATACATGGATAAATTCTCTTGATAATTTAAACAATTCTTTTATAGATTTCATGTATATTTAGTATTATTGAGGGGATTTGTATCTGTAAATATATAATTGGGAAATTATGTTACTAAATGTAATATTGCTATGTAGAATATGTCCCATATTGTGTTTCATTAAGAAGTTTAAAGAAAACTTTAAATACACATATAAAGGTATAGAACTTGAATATTTCTACTTATCAAAGTTATTTTTAGATTTTCTTGAAACAAAAGATAACTGTAACTCTGTGCTTGAAGGTAGGCAGAAATCTGTGGTACCAGGAGACTGAGAGAGGATTCAAATGTATTTATTTTGCTTTGAATTGTTTTGTGTTTGTTGTTACTCTACACAATTATTTTTTATTCAAATAACAATAAGCAACGTTAGATTTTACCTCACTGATATAAGACTTCTGTTTCTCAGATTGTCTTTCTCCTTCTCCTCTTCCTCTTCCTCTTCTTTTGGTCTACATGTTTAATCTCTCACCTTTATAGGAGAGAACATAGATTGATGTTAAGTTATAAATGAAATATGAAGAATCAGTAGGTAAAACTCATTTCAAGGACAAATCTGAATTTGAAAATTTCACTTTCTTAGTACAGCCTATGTTTTCAATGACAAGCACATTGATCATGGAGTGTGCATATGTATTTGCACCTGTTTGTGTGTGTATGTGCACGCATGCACACACATGCACATGTGTCTTTCCATTATGAAAGGCAATGCTGGTGTTCTGGGCTACATAGTACTAAACACCGATTTGTTTTCTGCTCTCTCTACTCACATCAGTGTAGAACATGAGTTTGTAAAACCAAATCATCCTTGTAAGGAGTAGGAAGAAGTATCCTTTTCCTATCCCGAGTATGTTTAAGACCACAGATGATATTCATTAGTGCATGTGTGCATCAATAAACATAATTAGTACCATTTGGAAGAGAATGCTCAAAAGCAGACTAAAAGAGCAAAACATTGTGACATGAACTCATGCAACTATGCAATTTTTTACATCCTTTACATGGAGTCGGCATATTATTAGTGGAGTTTTTCCCACTGTAAATTTTAAATCAATTCAAATTAGGGTATTTTGGCAATTTCTGTAGTATATATGTTTCTATAATTCAAAAGATATTATTTGCCAGCTTGGCTTTCTTGGTTTTCAAAAATTATGAAGGAAATGACTAACATTTAAGATGCTTGTGTTTTTTCTATACATGATTTCAAGATAGTGATGTGTTTTCTGAGATGCAGATGAAAATATATAAAATATGCATGGCTTAAATGGCTAAATTGTTGTAGAGATAAACCTAATATTTATTCTTTTTACTGTTTCCTCCATGATTGTTATTAGAACAGATATATTCAAAACTACTACAATTAAGAGGCCAAAAAGCACAATCAGGAACCACTGAACTATTCTAAAAATCAAAGGAAAAAAAGAATGGTGCTAGTCAATATCTGGGAAATATGAGCAAATTATTTTCCTTAACTTTCTAAGGGATCAAGAAAAATAAAGACCCAATTCTTTCAATGATGGAAATAAAGACCTGATTCCTTTAATAATCCTCATCTGGATTTTAAATAAACTTGACAGGAGGTATATTAAATTTAGATAAATGTATTCAGACAAACTTCATGTGCAACACAGAATACAGGAAGTGTTTACTAATACCTGGATCAAGTCTTATAAATGAGAAGAACAGCAAATAGTGGAGGAGGCTTCTATGGCAATAAATAATTGAATCAATGATAATACTGGCCAAGAATATGATGAATCTTAATGTTCATGATCTCAAATATTCTTACATATATTCTGTACTTATTTCAAATATTTTATTTAAAATTCATTAATATGTTTTATTTTTGGAATTTCTATATATTGGCTTTGATCAGACTTGTAATAACACCCCTAAAGTCAGTATCACAGTGTTATAAATAATGCACATTTCCAATCTCTCTTTTGTCAGAAAAGTAAACCCAACAGGGACTAAACAGACTAAGATGAAATACACATTATATTTCGGCTCCATCTATTTGAGTTATTCTGAGGCACTGTCATAGTTTGAATATGTGGCCCAAGTGCATGTATTAGAAACATAATCCCCAATGCAACAATACTGAGAAATGAGACCTATGAGAGATGGCTGTGTCATAAGGGATCTGCTTTCCTGAATGGTTTAATGTATCTCAGGAGGAAGTTCACTATTGTGAGAGTGGGTTTGTTTAAAAGCAATTCTGCCCTTTCCTTTTCTCATGTGCTCTCCCAGCATGTGATGCCTTCCATTACGTTATAGTGCCACAGAAAGCGCTCACCACATGTAGCCTTTAGATCTTGGACTTCCTAGACTCAGGACTACAAGAAATAAATCTACGTTCTTTATGAATGACCCCATTTTATATATTCTATTACAGCAGCACAAAACAAAGACAGCCCTTAGTATGTGTTTGTTGAATATATACATTTTCTGCCTTATGAGGAACAACGATGACCCTAACCACAAAGTTTCTGATGTATGTGTGTTCTGCCTTCAAAATATTTTATTAATTTTAAAAAAATTTCTTCTCTAAAATGACAAACTCTTTTAAAACCTGTTTGTAAGAATTACTATTTGTGTATTGACTTCCTCTATATAATAGTAATGTTTCTCTTGGTTTACCTGGTATCACATGTTCCTGAAAAGAAGTTTACTAAACGTGTGTTGAATGAATAAATAAATAAAAGTGATCTGAAAACATATAATAGTAAGTTCTAGTGATGAAAGATATAACTGTTATAACTAAAGATTGATATAAAAATAATAATTAGAATATTGCTGTCTAAAGTGAGTATTTTTTAAATCTTTTCCAACACATGAAAGATTTTCAAAGCTAGGAGCATACATATACAATACATATACACACAAAAAAATTTCAATGTAGTGCTTTTATTACTATTTTGATGAGTAATAGAGCTAGGGAATCAGCTAACTGAAAGAATATGAAGGATTTTTTTTTTTTTAAGAAGGATAAATTGGGAAGCTGTGAATAATGTAAATACAAAGCCTGGCTCAAAACCTCTAGAGAATGCATAATGTCTTTAAGATCAAAAGACTCAAAAGTAACATTTAAAGGAAACAAAACAGTTGAACACAGACTCACAAGTAAGATTTCAGAGTTTCAATGTTCAAAAAAGTAGAAGCTACTTCATCTTCAAATGAAACAAAAATCCTAAGGATGCTTACTTGATGTGAAATGGGGTTTGACACCCTATTTTAACCATGTTTTGTTTTCCTCTTTGCCAACATCAGCCAAGAAAGGCAAGAAACCTGTGTTCCATCAAAGAATTCTAGATCTTGTTGAGGTGTGAAGAAACTCAGTCCAATGTAAATCATTCTTTTATCTCATTATCTCATTTAAATCCTCACAGTTCTTCCTCTGCTCTTGACTGGTCCAGGCTCTTGAATTTACAGTGATAATAAATTCAAATGACCTCTCCTTTTGTCCTGTTCATTCATTCCTTTCCCTTTACTATTTTAGTTTCTTCTGGTTCCCCCAAGGACAGGATGGAACAGAGAAGGAAAAGGGAAAAACAAGTGATTTTATAGTCTTGGACAGTGTTCTCCATAGAACACAACCACCCACAATGCTGTCTCTTTCTTTTACATGATTCTCAACACACACATTAAGATAAAGATATCTCCACAAACATATAGCTTCACATTATAGCCAATCACTCCATGATAAAGAACCGTGATTTTTATTATTTCTATTTAACTGCCTCCTCTTCTACATAGTAGTCATGTCTGTACTTCCTACTCTACTCAGATATGCTAAGTCACTATGTTGACCCTCACTCAGCAGATAACTTCATCTCCTAAATAATGAGAAAATGGAATTTCTCACTTTATTATAACCAAATATCATAAGCTATACGTCTGTGTCCTTTTTTTCCAGTAATGAAATAAAAGATGCATGTAAAGAATAATTGGTTAAACTGTGGTAACGAACATCCTGTGATTCTAAATCACTTGAAACAATAAAATTAGCTAAGTTTCTATATCCTCTAAGGCTTTTTTTTTCCTTTTTCTAGTCACAATTCTGAAGAATGATTATTTATTTGCTATTTGGGGCCTGTAGCTTAGTAGCAGATACCTTGTAGGCACCTGACACCATAGACTTAGGACAGAACACAAAATTCACATAACATTTCATTGAACTGAAAAAAAAAAAAGGACTTTTTTTTTTTAAAATCAACAACTCTTATCATCTCATTATTTGCCAGTTAGTTTCTAGATTGCATTTTTTAAAACAGAATTTCTGGCTGATCTACTTCATTTCACATTTGTTAACAAACAGTTTGCCTTAGCTCATCTTTCTGTAATTCCTGGGAGGCAATTAACATATACTAACATTATAGCTTCTAGTTATTTCTTCTAGAGCTATTCACATAGCAGACACTTGATCTCTTATATTACTTTAGGGCTCAGTGCTACCATGTATTTTGTATAATACAACAATCATCTTTTGGCCTCGCATTTTTGGTTTTTAGCTCTTTTTTTCAGGTACTACCACCTGACTTCCAAGACACATTAATATTTTGTCATGAATGGGCACACTGCTCAGTAGTAAATTATCCATTAGTTATATTAGTTATTGTAACCTGTGCTAAAGTAACAAACCATATATATATATATATATATATATATATATATATATATATAACAAACCACACATATACATATGTGTCTGTGTGTGTGTGTGTGTGTGTGTGTGTGTGTGTGTGTGTGTGTATGTGTATGTGTGTATTATTGCATTTTAGGTTTGGGGGTACATGTGAAGAACATACAGGATTGTTGCTTAGGTACATACATGGCAATGTGGTTTGCTGCCTTCCTCTCCTATCACCTATATCTGGCATTTCTCCCCATGTTATCCCTCCCCAAATCCCTACACCCTCGTATCCCTCCCCTAATTCACCCCCACAGACCTCAGTGTGTGTTACTCCCCTCCCTGTGTCCATGTGTTCTCGTTGTTCAACACTCGCCTATGAGTGAGAACATGTGGTGTTTGATTTTCTGTTCTTGTGTCAGTTTGCTGAGAATGATGGTTTCCAGGTTCATCCATGTCCCTACAAAGGACACAAACTCACTGTTTTTTTATGGCTGCATAGTATTTCATGGTGTATATGTGCCACATTTTCCCTGTCCAGTCTGTCATCTGTGGGTATTTGGGATGGTTCCAAGTCTTTGCTATTGTAAACAGTGCTGGAGTGAACATTCGTGTGCATGTGTCCTTATAATAGAACAATTTATAATTCTTTGGATATATACCCAGTAATGGGATACTGGGTTAAATGGAATTTCTATTTCTAGGTCCTTGAGGAATCCCCACACTGTCTTCCACAGGGGTTGAACTAATTTACACTCCCACCAACAGTATAAAAATGTTTCTATTTCTCCACATCCTCTACAGCATCTGTTGTCTCCAGATTTTTTAATGATCGTCATTCTAACTGGCGTGAGATGGTATCTCAATGTAGTTTTGATTTGCATTTCTCTAATGACCAGTGATGATGAGCATTTTTTTCATGTTTGTTGGCCTCATATATGTCTTCTTTTGTAGTGTCTGTTCATATCCTTTGCCCACTTTTATACGGGCTTGTTTTTTTTCTTGTAAATCTGTTTTAGTTCTTTGTAGATTCTGGAAATTAGCCCTTTGTATGATGGACAGATTGCAAAACTTTTTTCCCATTCTCTTGGTTGCCAGTTCACTCTAACGATGGTTTCTTTTGCTGTAAAGAAGCTCTGGAGTTTAATTAGGTCTCCATTGTTTATTTTGGCTTTTGTTGCCATTGCTTTGGTGCTTTGGTCATGAGGTCCTTGCCTGTGCCTATGCCCTAGATGGTTTTGCCTAGATTTTCTTCTAGGGTTTTTACGGTGTTAGGTCCTATGTTTAAGTCTTTAATCCATCTAGAGTTAATTTTAGTGTAAGGTTTAAGGAAGGGGTCCAGTTTCTGCTTTCTGCACATGGCTAGCCAGTTTTCCCAACATCATTTATGGAGAAAGGATTCCCTTTCTCCATTGCTTGTTTTTGTCAGGTTTGCCAAAGAGCAGATGGCTTTATATGTGTGGCATTGCATCTGAGGCCTCTTTTCAGTTCTATTGGTCTATATCTCTGTTTTTGTACCAGTACCATGCTATTTTGATTACTGTAGCCTTGTAGTATAGTTTTAAGTCCAGTAGTGTGATACCTCCAGCTTTGTTCTTTTTGCTTAGAATTGGCTTGGCTATGCGGGCTCTCTGTTGGTTCCATATGAAGCTTAAGGTGTTTTTTTTCCCCAGTTTTGTGAAGAAGGTCATATTCTGTTAATTTAAAAGTCAACCATATAACTACATGGAACTTGGCAAACAAATAAAATAATTGCTGACTAGACATCTTCTTCCCCAGAATCTTTCTCTACTATATAAGGGGGAGGGGGAACATATTTCATAGGACAGCTTTTTGCTGGAATATACAATAAATTGGGTTTATAATTATTCCTTTGGTAAACTGAACCATAATACTAAGTATACTTAAACCAGATAGGTTGGGAGGGGAATAGTTGCTAATCAAATAATCAATAATTTTGAGAGTAAAAGAACAGTATTTGCTGGTAGCATTTTATAATGAAGTCAAAATATAATATCAGATGGAGCTAGCTGAACTGCTTTTATGCTACATTGTCAGAGTTGAGTAATTGTGACTGACCCTGGTCTACAAAGCTGAAAATATTTACGATAAATCTTTTTACAGAGAAAGTTTTTGAAACCTGTTTTAGAAGATTAGAGGACAGTAATTAAGTAAGAATAAATAATACTTGTTGAATACTTGCTCTTGTGTTAGATGAGGTAAGTGAAGCTTTCCATGACTAATTAAATAGAATTAGAATGCAAACCTAATAGGCAACTGACATTGGATCCTACATGATTAATCACATTCTAACTCACAGTCATTGATTGATTTCAAATCATTTTTATTTTGTTAATTTCCCCTACACAGCTGTTTATTTGTAGTAAACAAATGTTATTTTTATTTGTTGTTTGTTTTTTTTTGGTTAGCTACATTCTGTTTTAATTCCTAAGATACTTTAGTATTATAGATGTAGCCATTATTATTATTTATTTATTTAGAATAGCTTAAGTGTTCCCTTTAATAATCAATGACTTTTCAAGTACATATTGAAATTGCTTTTGGTATCATTTTTATAAGTGAAGTTAATGATCCTTTCTTTTGGCTGCTTTTCTTCAATATATTCATCATGACTGGCCATTTCTAGTTTATAGACTATAAAGTATTTATTTCCACCCTATTGATGAAGAACTTAGTGATATTACTGCCATTATACAAGAGCAAACTATCCAGTAACTTTATTCCTGATATCATTTCATAGTAATTTATACATACTAGCATGATAATTTCAGTCATAGAAACATGCTATCCATAGACATTTTCTCTTAATATGTTTTTAAGTAATAAAACTGCTAATAAAATTAAGCTCCATAAGCTCTTATTTTCTGTTTATGTCATTTATTTCTGAAATATTTAGTGTAGCATAAAACAGAGAGATTTTGCAAATGTTTCATATCTTACATAAAAGCCCAATAAATTCAAAATTCTGTCTGTGCTAACTAGCAAGCAATTTGTTCAGTCAGTTAGAATGCAAGCTCAAAGTAACTTTCTTTGCTTGTAAATAGCCCCACATTTTGATTTGTGCTAAAGACTGACACCTTTTCAGATTGTTTATACTCATTCTACAACTTCATAATTCATGTGTCTTAGATTACAGTTTCCCCCTTTCTAATAATGGTTACAAAACTAGTATACATCCACATCCTTTGCTTTGCTAATTTACAGCACCTTCTACTAGAATAATTAGGGTCAACACACTTGCTTCATTAAATTTTGGGCTGTAATTTGTTTTCTCTAATGGAAAGTGAGCATAAACAAAGCACACAGAAGCTTGCTCTCAGGATGCATAAATGATTTGGCTTGGGTTTTTAGGGCTTCTGGTCTCTGCTGGAGGAAAATGCTGCCATGGGTAGACATTTTACCTTCATTTTGAATTATAGAAAGAGACTACTTGAAAAGATCTAAGCCAGTATTTCTCTACCTTGTTATTACAGTATTTCTCTACCTTGTTATTACAGTATTTTCTCTCCTCAAAGAAGACATTTTGGACATTTATTTTAAATTATGAAATGCCTTCCCACTGCCTTCCCACCATAAAATTCAATTCCATAGATATATCATATCTTTAATCTATATCATGGTCCTTTGGAAGACCAAAAATTATTATAATATTTAATACTACACACATACCAAAAGCCAATTTTTATCCTCTTGGGATCAATATTATCTGTATTAACAATGCACAACGTAAACCCAGCCTTAAACCAGGAGTCTAGCTGTGGCTACCCAAGACTGAAAAGATTAGTTAAACCAAAGCTGAGGTATAGCCCCAGTATTCTGAAATAATGCTTTAGTATAGGCCACTGAGATTTTAAAATTGTTTGTTCCTCTTCAGTTTGGCAAAAAATACTCAACTAATATCTCACTGTTTATTACACTAATATTCACTTCAACAAGTATTTATTGAGAAACACAGTGGATACTGTAATTCTTATCCATATAGGGTACAAAAGACAATGGATACCAGGAGAGTCTACTGATGAATAAAGAAGGTGTTGAATAATCACATTTACTATGGCATCAAGTGGAGCATGTCACCTAACTAACTAAACTGTACCCCTTCTCATGTTAAATGAGCCCTTCATCCCTGTGTACCTCACATCTACTAACCTACAGGAAGCTACAGGATGGTATTTCCCATACCTAACTCTCCCATCTTGTTTCCCAAAGCCACGTGATATATAATCTCTGCACCTTTAACATCAGACTTCTTACATCGCTGGCTGTGTCTTTGATTCCCTCTGCCTGGTATTTGAATAAATTCATTTAACTTGTATAACTCCTATTAATCCTCTGAAAATCTAATTAGACAACTTGAAGCTTGATTATGATCTTCATTTGTATCCATTAGTAATAGTTTGCATGCAGTTTTATGGTTGAAATAAAAATGGTAAACTGCTTAGTTTGATTTGTCTGCCATTTTCTCTCAACTGTGATTACCTTAGGAGCAAACATGTTATTTAATTTACTTGTTTTTGCATCTCTAGTGTATACTCTACTCCCTAGGAATAGGTATTTCCTATTGACTTATTAAATGAATGAGTGAATGAATCATTATTGGAGGCAGCAAACCACATTGCCATGTACGTACCTATGCAACAATCCTGAATGTTCTGCAGAATCTAAAGTGCAATAAAATATATATTTTAAAAAATAACCTATCTTTCCAATCATATTATACTTTTAAAATCCTACCCCATCTACTTTAAAGTTCACCCACTTTACATTAAGTGGCTTTGCAGTTTCTCCTTGTTGGAATCAACCTCTCCTTTTCTATCTCTACCAGTACTTTTTACAGGCTGAACTTAATATTAAACTTACTATAGTATGATTTGTAAAAATATACATATCTCTATATGACTACATGTATACATATAATTTTGTAATATATATAGTTTTTCCTCATTCAGAATGGAAATTAAAAACATTTTTATCCACTGCTCCACAGAGCTTGACATAGAGCTTTTTTGATTGCACATAATCAATAATCAAAGTTCCATTATATAAATATATGATTTCCATGATAATCATACATTGTTTGCATTTAAAATTTTTATCAAATTAGTTTTTACTAACTCTATTATTGTTTAAAAGACTGTACTATGACTTTGGAAAAAGTTCTGATTCATCATTTATAATTTATCCTACCATGTCACTGATAATACTGTTCCCTTTTTTTATATTAAATTGAGGTTTTGGCATTGCCTGTTTTCACGGTGGAAACAAGAAACCAAAGGGATCCTTTTATTATTGCCAATATGCTGGTTATGCAAATTGCTCCCAATATTTTTAGTCACAGTAAATTTGTCAAAGTTGTATTCCACATACCTATAATAAGAAATTATGAATAGAAAGCAAGAAACAGATGAAAACTTTCTTTTAGCGACTGGAATCATCTCAAACATGCTAAGCTAGTCTAACTGATGCATTAAAGGCTTTTTCTGTTGTGTAGAGTATTTTCTTTTTTCTTTGGTGTATAAGTCCATTTGTTCATAGATTACTTACATTTGGTACTTTGAAAACAAGTGAAATTTGGTACTTTGGAAACAAGTGAATTTCTCACAGTAGGAAGCTGAGTTTTCCTGCAGTAAAGGATTTATTCTATAACATTAGCTTTGTGGAAAAACTTTTCTACAGGCTCAAACCATTACATGAATAAAACATGAAGCTTACAAAGAATGGCACATTGCCCTTTAGCTAGGGTCTTCAAAACTGTTATTTAGAGACACTGCCATTTTTTTTTTCTAACCTTTTTGAAAACCTTAGTTCTGCACATCTATCTTCTCTAGATCCCCTTTCATTTCACTTGGTTTTGACCAATGGTTCATTTAATTGCATTTTATTGTTCTTCCATGAATCACAAATATAGTTATTGCTTTATACTAAAACTATAGAGGAAAAAAGAAGGTTACCTATATTTATTAGTGTTCCATTTACCTTAATAGTCATAGAAAAAGATTTCTTAGGGATTACCTGAGAATGGCTTTGTGACTTACATAATATACTCAGTGACAAATCTCTTTTTGTTAGTAACTATTCAAACACTTAAATTTTAAAAGTCTTTTAAAAAAAACATATTTTTGGCATATAATTACAGTGAGAACCCATCATTCCAGATACTGATTAAACTCTAAAAGGAGATAAAGTACCCTAATTTTAATGTGTTTTTCTGCATAAAATCTATCTGGGCACATCAACTCTGACAGTTTTACTAGGCTCCATTAACCATTAGTTAAATTAGCCACCACTTTTTAACATTATTGGCTAATTACTTGGTGATTCACTTCTTACAGCTACAATACGCCTTTACCTCCCAGTGTGATATCATACTATTTAAATACTGATCAATGACTGGTTTTCAGGATGCCTTGGAACTTCCCTGCAGAATCATATAATAATAATTAAGAAGTTAGTAAAAATTAATTACTTAGTGATTATACATGCAAACATTATTCTTAAGAGTGTTATCCTAAAAAATGTTATTTTGAAAATGTCTTATATTTTACCTGCAGTAAATTAGTTGTTAATGAGGGATTTTTTTGTGTGTGAATTACTGTTGCTGTTGACTATATTTACTATATTTTGAAATTGCCTATCAACTGGAACTGAATTTATCATAAGAAAATAAATAAACCAGAAATTACAGTCTTGGAAGTTTAAGAAAATAAATTGTACCAATTTTTTAAAAAAATTACTTATTCATTTATTCATTTTTTTTCTACAAATAATTATTCAAGGCACATTATACTATAGACACTGGTTGGGAACCTGTAGTTGTATTAATTGTTCCTTTAGGCATATGATATAAATATAACTATATTTTCAATCCTTTGGGAAAGGAAATGTTCCCAAGTATGTATCTACTAGATAAATTAGAATGCTTAAAGTCCAAGTAAAATAAAAAACTATTTATAATGGTTATAATCAATAACACAAAAAATGTGTTGAAATAAAAATTATATCAACACTCATTTGTTTTTTATTATAACCATTATAAATAGGTTTTAAGTGATACAAAATGACATCTCACTGTAGTTTTGACTTGCATTAGTGACGTTAAAGATTTCTTGATATATACCTATTAGCTATTTGTATGCCTTCTTTTGAAAAACATCTATTGCGGTATCTTTCCTGTGTTTAAGACATGTTGTTTCTTGATATTGAATTGTTTGAGCTTCTTATATATTTTGAATATTAGCCCTTACATGATGTACAGTTTGAAAGTATTTTCTCCCATTTCTTAGACTGCACTTTTTCTCTGCTTATTGTTTCCTACACTGTATAGAAGCATTTTAGTTTCTTTTTTTAATTTTTTATTGCATTTTAGGTTTTGGGGTACAAGTGAAGAACATGCAAGACTGTTGCATAGGTATACACATGGCAGTGTGATTTGCTGCCTTCCTCCCCCTTCCCCTCATTTGTCTATCTTTGCTTTTGTTGCCTGTGCTTCTTGGATCATATTCACAAAATTGTTACCTACACCAAGTCAAGAAGCTTTTTCAATGTTTTTTTCTGGTAGTTTATACTTTTGGGTTTTAAGTCTTTAATTATTTTGAGTTGATTTTTATATATGGTGAAATGGGGTTCAATTCCATTCTTCTGTATGCAATTATCTAGTTTTCCCAACACCATTTACTGAAGATACTGCCCTGTATCTATTGTGAGTTTTGGGCAATTTTGTCAAGGATCAATTGACTATAAAGTGTAGACCTATATCTGGGCTCTCTGTTAGATACTTGATCTATTTCTAGCTATTTTTTTAAAATAAAAATTATAAGCTAAGCAGCCATTTGAATTGTTTTTGTATGCAGATATTCAGTTTTCTCAAGAAAATCTGTTGTAGAGACTAATTCTCACAGAATAATCTTGACATCCTTGTGGAAAACATTTGACAATGTAAATGATGGTTTATATCAGATCTCTCAACTCTTGGCATCATCTTGGCTCATTGCAGACTCCACCTCCTGGATTCAAGCAATTCTTCTGCCTCAGCCTCCCAGGTAGCTGGGATTACTGGTATGTGCCACCACACCTGACTAATTTTTGTAGTTTTAGTAGAGACAGGGTTGTAACATATTGGCCAGGCTGGTCTCAAATTCCTGATGTCTGGTGACCCACTGACTTTAGCATCCCTAAGTATTTGGATTACAGGTGTGAGCCACTGCACCTGGTCTACTGGCCTTTCAAGTCTATTCTATTGATCTCTGCATCTATATTTATACCAGTACCACACAGTTTTGAATAATGTCCTTTCATAGTAAGTTTTGAAGTCAGAAAACATGAGATCTTTAACTTTCTTCTTTGTCAAGGTTGTTTTTGATATGCAAAATCCTCAATTTAAAATGTTACATGCCACAGTTACATAGCTATATAAATCTGAGAAATATGTATATCTAAAATATATACTATTTTATGTACATTGCAGTTGAATTTTATTGTTTATTATTATTTTCTTTCAAAATTGTTGACTTTTAGTGTAATATGTTACATTTACTAGGGATAAAATATATTGTTTACAGTTAATTTTTATTTTATAAAGTAATTCATCAGTAGATGACCAGAATCACACACTTCTCTAATAATGGATCCCACTCCTACTTTCACATACAATGCTCTTAAGAGCTTTAGAAATAAGAATCCGGGCCCTGCCTCTAGGGCTTTTACCATAGTAAGTAGAGTAGACTTAGTGGTGAGTTTTGGAAATCTGAACTCTCTATTTCTTAATTTATTTGAATCAGAGATATTTGCAAAACACTAATTGGAAGAAAGATAATGAAAGACTGATAATTTAAATTTGTTCCTAGTTGCACAGAAGGGAAGTGTGGAGAATTAAGTGAGAAAGAGGTAATTTGAGAACTGGATGGTGATCAAGGCAAGCACAGCACCTAGGGATTGTTACAGTCTTTAGCAAAGGCCAACATGATGCCTAAACTTTTAAGCTATACAAGACCTTTATTAATGTTGACTGTCATCACAATTTTTAATTAAATGTGTGAATAATCTGTATAATTTTCTCATTATTTGAATGACCAACACTAAATTCTCTCAATGATTAAACAAAATATTTTGTCGTAATGTTTTATCTACATGTTTGGTATATAATTTTGTGTTTGGCCTGGAAGTACTGGTGAAAGAATAAAACAAGAAATGAAGGGATAAAAGATAAAAGGAAAAAAAAGAAAAAAAAATAGAAAATAAAATAAGGAAATGAAAGAAAAGCAAAGAAAAAGAAAATAATTAATGGCCAGCATTTAGAATCTAAAAATGCTATATAAAATTTTAAATTTCTGTCTTTTCTTAAAAACACTGAAACAACTGACCATACCAAGAGCAAGTAGAAGAAGCAAAAAAGTAGCTAGCTGATCCTTCAGCCTGACAAGCACTATCCGTGATTCTGTAGATATTAGCTATTTCTGCCTCACATGTATTTGTTCAATTTCCTCAATACAGTGCACCCCTGGCCTCTAAATATATTTGTGTTTATATATCATGATCTAAAAAAATCAAAGAGAATCCTGCTATTTGTACTGGTTTATAAAACACAAAGGCAAGAATAAATCCTTTCTTCTGCTTTGACCTCAAGGATCATTTGCTCTTAGGCTTATTCTCTGCATTCAGCAAGTCAAATAATACATCCTTGATTTTTCCTGTTTTTTTTTTTTTTTTTTTTTTTCCAGTGTTTACAAAATTTTAAATCTATCAGTGGTATGCTGAAAACAAATTCAGTGAAAAATACAGTAACAAGACTAAAGTAAAAAACTACACAAAAAACCAAAAAACTCAATATTATCAGTTGAAAACAAGAATCTGGATGAAGCAATGAAGTATGAAAACTGTATAAACCCTTCCACACCAGAAACAATATAATAAATTGTTTCCTGAGCTCTTTTTTTTTTATTTTTAAATTGAGATAGTTTTTTTTTTTTTTTTTCCTGTCACCCAGGTGGGAGTGCAGGGGCACAATAAGGGTTCAATATAGCCTCAAACTATTGACCTCAAGCAATCCTCCTGCCTCAGCCTCCTCAATAGCTAGGACTACATTAACATATCACCACACCTGGCTAATTTTTAAATTTTTCTTTTGTAGAGATGTGGGTCTCATTATGTTGACCAGGCTGATTTTGAACTCTAGGCCTCCAGATATCCTCCTGCTTCAGCCTTCCATAATGCTAGGATTACAATTGTGAAGCCACTACACTCAGCATGCTGTGTGTGCTCTTTTAGGATTTAAGGGTCAACTTTACTTTGCAGAGTAAAATTCTGACTGCAGAAAGCCAATTAAGTCAAATCTATATTTTAAAAAAATTAGAGCAAAGTTTAATATAAACAAAACAGCTAATTCAATTAGTGATACTTTAATACATTTGATGTGCATGGTGAAACTAAAACTTTCAGTAACTTGATATATTTAACTAGGACATCTGAAAATATATTTATGGTAGGTGATTATAAAATTGTATCATCAACATGCACAAAGTTAGTTTTATGAAAGCTGGAAAATATCTGGTGTCAGCACCATTTATGAATTATTGATCTATACATGGACATAAAATAATACAAATAAAAGTGATGAGAGAAAAACAGTACCAAAGATCCAGCTTGCAAAGCTATTACTCAGTGTTTGCACTAATTTACTTCTCTTGAAAACTCCTGACATACATCCTTAGATTTTTCTTATAAAATAATAACTCCAAAGTAAAGCCCTTAGAAATCTTTTTAGGATAAAAAACTATACTATTATGTAATTCTGGTATTATTGGCTACACATATAATATATTTTATTTTTATTTGTAGGTATGACATTTTTGAACATAAGTAGAACCAGACACAATTGTCTAAATGTCCTAAATCAAGTTTAAAAAATATTTTCATAAAATAAATGTAAGAGTTCATAACCTACAGTCTTCACTTATGTGGAAATACATATTTTAATATTTAATGTGATAGACATAATATTTTCTGCTTGTTAAAATAAAATGATGTTATATTTCTAACATCCTGGGCTAGCAGAGGCTTATTCTTGAATGTTTTCCCAGATACAAATGAATTTTTTTCCCTGAGAAATGTATTGCTCCTGTCTCCCTACCCACTGCTTCCAAAATGAGAAGTCTCAGAAGTTCTGTTATACTGTATAATGCTGCTTACAGTTGACTGTACCAGGTAAGGACAACTGACTGAAGCTAAAGACAGAATCCTTCTACTTGCAAAGAGGAACTGAGCACAGGGGTGCTGCACAATCTATTCTGATTACCTATTCTGAGGGTACATGTGAGTGCATATGCAATGGTATAAAAAAACTCCATGTAGCTGGTTTGTTCCTTCATGAAAGTAATCACTTCATCCCAAATAGGGGTAAGAGAGAAGTGTGGTTATGATGATCTGAAATGATACAAAACAGTAGTCTGATAGACAACGTTTACATATATGTATTATTAACCACACTTGTTACTGATTTCTATCAACTGTGAAAATACTGGGCATTATATAGGAAAGATGTCATATACATTTACTGGTTCTGTTGCATTCTATTGACAAAAAATATACAGGAATGACATTTGGGAAGAGTATGTTTTTGTCATTGCATAAGATATAATTCAGTTATCTTAAGTTATCTTAAGTTCAAATCATCTCTATCATCTACTAAAAAAAATGTTGACTGGGCAGCTAATGGAGCATATTATAGTGAATAAGTTTTGGAAACTACTCAACCAGAATCTTTTCTTATTAGACCTACATTAACATCAATGTGTGTAAGCTGCAGCAATTATGTGTTGTCTGCATGACCCAGCCATTCAAGCCACAGTTGATTAGGTGAGGAATAAATAAGTTATTCACAATTAGCTAATCATATTGTCTTTCCTAAAAATTTGAGTTTGAAGTTTATAGATACTAAAATTCTTCTCATATTAAAAATTTAAATTACAGACATAGAAACTTAAGAGATGTGGGGACAGCAATCAAAACTGTTTAAACAAAAGCAAAATTAATTACTTTTATACATTTCTGGATATTTGAATTAATTATCTTTATGAAGATGGGTAAATTTCTGTCTCTTGAAATCAAAAGAGCTATAACTTAATTAAGTTGAATTATTCATATCAGGAATTTCCCAAGTGGACTGCATAAAATTTTATTGTGTTATATTTCCATCTGTCCAGGTTGTCAGAAGCACATGAGCAGGCTGACTTACTTTGAAGCCAGTATTCAAGTTTTCTGGAAAGCTTGCTTTACGCAACATCAGCACCAGCTGTCCAGCTACTCAAGTGAAAAATGTGGAAGTCATTCCTTCTCCATTAGCCCTTGATCCAATCACTCTGTACCTTCTTAAATATCTTTTCAATCTGACCGTTTTCCTCCACCTTCACTTTGATTCATTTATTTTTAGTTATTAAATGCATTAGTGCAACACATTGTAATATTTCTGTCCATATCTTCCTCTGCTGTAATCCATTCCCCATATTAGTGAAAGTAATTGTTTCAAAATGAGATTCTCACTCTGTCACTTCTTTACATACAATTCTTCAATGTTGTCCCATTGCAATGACTATAAATTCTAAATTATGTATATATTAGTCTGTTCTCACACTCCTATAAATAACTGCCTGAGACTAGCTAATTAATAAATGAAAGAGGCTTAATTGACTCACAGCTCTGCAGAGTTGAGGAGACCTCAGAAAACTTACAATCATGGTGGAAGGGAAAGAAAACATGTCCTTCTTCATATGCTGTCAGGAAGGAAAAGTGGGGAAAAGCCCCTTATAAAACCATCAGATCTCATGAGGACTCACTCACTATTATGAGAACAGCATGGGGGAACTGGCCCCATGATCTAATCACCTCTCATGAGGTCCCTCCATTAACACTTGAGGATTACAATTCTGATTAACATTCAAGATGAGATTTGGGTGAGGACACAGAATCAGACCATACCAATGTGATTGTTATTTAACTCTCCAGCATAATTCCTATTCACACTTCTCTAGTTCTCAACTTTTAGATAATGGTTTTACCACCTCAGAAATACTGATGTTTTGAATCAAGCAATTTTTTGTTGTGGGGGCTTATCTTGTGCATCATAGAATATTTAAGAGCATCTCTGCCCTCTCCTTACCTGTAGCATCCCCTCTAGGTGTGATCAATGTTTCCAGAGATTGCTGACTATTCCCTGAGGAGCATATCATTTTGATTGAAAGTCACTGTTCTAGGTACTTTGTCATTATTTCATGTATTCAGTGTTGTTACACCTCAAATCTTTCGAAAATTATTTTTTTCTGTAATGTTCTTTTCGTGTTCCTATTTTCTCACTGATTTAAAGCTACTCTCTCTCAATGTCATACACCAAGTTAGTTTTATTCTCTGATACCTTTTACACTTACTTTTAAAATTATTTACCTCCACCTCCCATGCCATTTTACCAGTTTCTTCAATGTGCTATGTTCTCACTCATCAGGAGGATTTTGCTTATAGTCTTTCAAATTTACTGCTATTGGCCCTACCTTTGACTAATTAATATCTAATGATATAGCCTGTGTCAATTCCTTCAGAAAAACTTCCTGAGCACCACAGATATCATTCTGATTTTGTTGCTGTTAATATACTTTCATAAATTATATTTCATTTATTCATAATAATTCAGTTTGCATTTTTGTACTTATTTGTGTAATGAGCTGGTTAATATGGTTCAAATTCACTAGTCTTTGTGTTCAATGAAAATGAGAATCATGTTTGATTTGGCTTACCATTTTATCTCTAGCACTGACCAAAGAGTCTGAAATAAAATAGACACTCAATATATACTCATTAAATGAGAATGAATGAGGAATACTCCCCATAATTATAATTGGATAATGAGCTATGTAATTATGCTTGCAATTGGAAATGTGAGCTTCCTGAAATCTAAGACCTTGTTTTTGTCTGGAATGGCTATATCGATAGTGCCTAAATTCTGAATAAATATTTTTTCCAAAGGAATGAGGGCTTCCTAGAAATAACTCATTTTTCTTGGAAGTTAAACATAAACATTTTTATCACAAAATTTTAGATTTAAAAAATAGATATTAGACATCTGCAGGCCCTTTTTATAAAATTTTACATGACCATGCATATAACATTCATGATCATATACTCATATAATACTGCACATAATCTCAGTGCAGTGAAATACTAAAATTTGATCTCCTGACAGTTAGTTAAACATTACTTTTCTAATTTGAACAATATCACTGGCCAGGTATTTTTGAAAACTACCAAATACTCAATGGTGTATGTGTTCACAATTCTTGCACACGCAAAAATACCCTGAACTGTTAATGTTCATTTTTCTATTTATATCACCTCCAATTATTTTTCTCTCCTATTCAGTGTTTGTGTAGCTTCACATGTAAATTTTTTAATAACTCTTGTTGCAATAGTTGACATCACATTAATATATTAGCAACATAAATTTAATTCTAGTACAACTTTTATAGTCATCATATTTATGAAACTTAGACCATGTAATTATAGACTCAGATCTATAAACTCCATAAAAAGTCACTTATTTTCAAATAATTCCACTGATATCATAGTCACCTTATTATCTTGTAAGAATGTGGAATAAGAAATAGGGTTTATTTTTAACAAAACTGTATCTTATTGGAAATTGTTGAGAGTAGATTTTACTTGTTCTCACTACCAAAAAAAAAGTATATAAGGTAATGCATATGTTAATTAGTTCAACTTAGCCACTCCACAGTGTTTATCTACTTTAAAACATAATGTACACAATAAATGTAATTTTTATTGTCCATTGAAACAAATAAATAAAATGAAATTTTATAATAAATGAAAAAAGTGCTTTCAAGCTATGTATTTTGGACCACATAATAATAATTAATTTTCTGAAAAATTAGTGAGCCCTTTATAAGCTGCAACTCAGTTAATCTCAAGTATTGTAGATAATCAGAGTCACATTTATTAAAGAATGACTGCAACTCATTAATAAAAACATTAACTTAATACTGACTTACATACTAAGAAAAATATTATTCCAGGATCAGTTACACTATCACTGCTGTACTGAGTATTAAAAAGTAGAATTTACAAAACATGTTCATAATTCCCCTGTATATAAAAGACTGCATGAATAAGCAGTTTTAGCACTTAGATATGCTGTGCTTGACAAGCTGATGCAGGCATGACTTTCTAGAAAATGACTCAATAGGTTTGGCAGGATGAATCACTTCCTAAATTCCTAACCATGAAAATCATGTGCAGGCTCTGTGAGGTGAAGTAAATCCTAGAAAATTCTGCCTTCTAGGTTTCATAGAGTTAGGATAAAAATCTGTCTTATATCAACATTGTGTCCTTAGGAGGCTGCTGTTTGCTTCAGCAAAACCCTGTATGAATCCCATCCTGGGGCCTTAGATACATAAATCTTTTCACAAAATATTGATGAATATTCAGTATAAACAGTAGCAGTTTTCAAAAAAGAAATAGTTATCAAAGTAAAAACTAAAAATGCTCTCTCATAATTATTTATTTTAGTACTCACCCACCAAAAATAGATGTATTGGAAGATATATGCTTCATTAACATTTAAAAAATTTTTGAAATAAAACCCTATTAAATAGATTGCTAGTAATTTATGGCAATATTAAGCCACTCATTTTATCAAAGTACCACTTTTTAAAGTTAAATATTAACTTGTAATCAAATAAAACATCTTTTATATGGCTTATTGCTTCATACAAATGGACTCTTAGTTTAATAAAAATATGATAAATCATGTATAAATCAATATTAATGAGTAATTCCTATAAATACATTTTTATAAAGGACATAAGCAAATTTCTATTCTTTCTATTTTTTCCTGTATTTAAAAGGCCCCAATACAAAGAGTCACAATATGGTGAATTAGGAGTTCTAAAACAAAATTTCCCACTAAGTAGCTATGTGGCTTTAATACAGGTATTGGTTTGCACCTGATCTATTACAGAAAATGAAGGTGTTTTAATGAATTACCTCATACATTCCAAACTTCTTTATTTGTAATTAAGAAACAGAATCAGGCTCAGGTAAATAAGTGTCCATGAGAAAGAAATAATGTCTCAAATGTTACTTTAAGGAATGAAAGGTACCGATTTAAACTTGATAAAAGTAATACAGAATTCTTAGTGTAGGTGTCCTTTCTACAAATGTGAACTAATTCTTCCATAAATGGCTCACATGGTTGTTTCTGTTAAGATCCTTAGTGGCGTTCTCTGTTTCCTTACTCATTTTAAGAGACAAAATAGCCATCTTTAGTAGGAAGCTGCATCTGTCTGAAACAATAGCTTCATGTCTGACTTTGTAAATCATTTTTATTTGGTCTCCTCTTGAATTCGTTTCTTTTATTTTTTGGAGTTAGTTGTATACCACTCTAATTTAAACTTGAACATATTTATTCTGGCTTAGCAACAGTTCTTTTGCCTCTGCATGTTCAGTCGTTAAGCTTATTTTAGGTCTTTTTGTTCTGAGTTCTATAATATTTTCACAGATATCTAAGGTGTATTCATGCATACTTGCCATGTCGGCCCTATATTTCACTTCTCTGCAATGGAGCTCTTGCAATATAATATATATTTTTCCTCATGTTTATTTCAAATGTTTTTTCAGTAGAGAGCCTCACATTTTGAACACAATCTTCTCTCGTTTGTTGCTCATTGATGTTCTCCCCCTAGGCAACCTCACCTAGTAAAAGAGCTGCCAATGTTTTCACTGTTTCCACAGCTCTCATTTTTCTTTTGATGTCTAAAGAAATCACAAACTGAATATAGCTCAAACAGAAGTTATTTCCTCCCAAATTTACTCCTCCTCCTGGTCAACATATCTCATTTAATGGCACAACAATCTACCAAACTGTTCAATACAACAACTTAGAAGTTATTTATGACTTCTCCTTTCCTCATTACTCTCATTCAAAATCACTGTGTCTTTTAACTCTAAAATTGATATCGGCACCATTCACATTTTGCTGTCTCTTTTTCTACTCCCCAGTTTACTCTACTAACTTCTCTTGTCCAGACTAAAATAGCTTAATTTGTTTTTTTTTTTTTCTGTTTCAGTAGATTATCATTGTACCTGAACTAAAAAAAATTACATTGTGGAAAATAGGGTATATATGAACTGGTTTTTGCTTATTTAGCTTGACTCAGTTTCTGCCATTTCTCTCTTGTTTAGCCAGATGAGTTTAACTTTTCATTTGTTTGGCTGTTTTGTTTTGCTGTTTTACAAAAAATATTATACTAATTTCCAAGGTGGAGCTTCAATCCTAATGATTCTTCTGTCAGGAATGATGTATTTCTGTTTTGCTGGCTTTTTCTTGCAATGTAAGCTTCAGTCCACACTTTTTTCTCCATTGTAATAGCGTCTTTGAATATCCAAATTATCAACCATCATCTGTATCTTTGTTCCAATTGAGCACAATTATATCATGCTGAATTTGCTATATTTTTAAACATGACATGTTTATGTATTTGGAAAGAGAACACTTTTACTTTTCTCTTTCCTCCAAGATCCAGAAGATATGGTGATATTGGAAGTCTTCATCAGAGCAGTGGGACAAAATAAGGAAATAAAGGCATGCAAATAGGAAATGAAGTGAAAATGTTGTTGTTTGCTGAGGACATGATCCTGTATATAGAAAACCCTAAATATTCCACACACAAAAAACTGTCAGGACTAATAAATATATATAGCAAATCAACATGTGAAAAGGAATACCAAATCAACATGTGAAAATTACTAGTGTTTTTGACAAAAAAAAAAAAAAAAAATTCTGAAAAAGAAATTAAGAAAACAACCCAATCTATAATAGCTACAAAAAGAATAACATATTTACGAGTATATTTAATCATGAAGGTAAATTATCTATAAGACTGAAAATTATAAAACAGTAATGAAAATAATTGAAGAAGGCTGGTCAGGGTGGCTCACTCATATAATCCCAGCACTTTGAGAGGCCAAGGCGGGCAGATCACCTGACGTAAGAAGTTTGAAACCAGTCTTGTCAATATGGTGAAACCTCACTTCTACTAAAAATATAAATAAATTAGCTAGGCATGGTGGTGGGTGCCTGTAATTCCAGCTACTCCGGAGGCTGAGGCAGGAGAATCACTTGATCCTGGGAGGCAGAGGCTGCAGTGAGCTGAGATCACACCATTGCACTCCAGCCTGGGCAACAAGAGTGAAACTCCTTCTCAAAAAAAGAAAGAAAAGGAAATCATTGAAGAAGACACCAATTACTGAAAGATATTCCATGTTCATAGATTTAAAAAATTAGTATTGTTAAAATACCCATACCACCAAAGTGATCTACATATTAAATATAATCTTGATCAAAATTCCAATGTCATTTTTCAGAGACATAGAATAAATAATTCTGAAATTTATACAGAACCACAAAAAATTCCAAATAGGAAAATTATGAACAATAACAACAAAAAAAGCTGAAGGAATCACAATGCTTGATTTCAAACTGTAATACAAAGCTACAGAAAATAAAACAGTATGGTGCTGTCATAAACATAGATTCATTGACCAAAGAAAAGAACAGATATCACAGAAAAAAATCATATTTTTGTATAGTCAATTGAGCTTCAATGAAGATACCAAGGAAGTATGATGGGAGAAAGATGCTCTTATGAATGGTGCCAAAGAAATTGGATAGCTAAATGCAGAAGAGTGAAGAACCCTTCTCTAACATCATACAACGACCACAACAAAGAAACAAACTCAAAATAGATTAAACATTTAAACATAAGACCTGAAATTTTAAAACCATTAGAAGAAAACTCAGCAAAAAAAATGACATGACATTGGTTTGGGCAGTAATTTATTTGGACTTTATACTAAAAGTGTAGTCAATTTAAAAAATTAGACAAATGGGATTATATGAAGCTAAAAAGCTTTGCACAGCAAACAAAAAACAGAGTGAAGAATCAAGCTACCAGTCAGGGGAAAATATTTGCAAGGCACACATCTGATAAGGGGTTAATATCAAAAATAAGCAAGAAACATATTCTACTCTATATTAGGAAAACAATTTATCCAGTTAAAAACTAGACAAGAGACCTAAATAAATACTTTGCAAACGCAGACATACATATGGCCAACAGATATTTGAAAAAATGCTCAACATCACCAATCATTAAAAAAATTCTAATTAAAATCACAAAAGGATAATATATCATACCTGTCAGAATGGCTATTACCAAAAAGGCAAAAATATTTACAAGTTCTGGTGGGAATGTATAGGACAGGGAGACTTGTACACTGTTGGTGGAATTGTAAATTAGTATAGCCATTAAGGAAAACAGGATAAAGGTATCTCAAAAAACTAAAAATAAAATTACTGTATGATCCAGGAATCCCACTTCTGAGTATTTACTCAAAGATTTGAAGTTAGTATGTAAAAGAAATATCTGCATACCCAAATTCTTTGCAGCATTATTCACAATAGGCAAGATATGGAATCAACATAAGTGTCCAGCAACAGACAAATAGAGATAATATGGGGTGTGTGTAAATATATGTGTACACACACACACACACAATGAAGTACTACTGGATCTATATACACAGCATATATACATAATATATATAATGATATCTATATATATAATATATATGTTGTGTATTATATATGTATTATATATTATACATGAATATGTGGAGTACTATTTTATGTATATATATATATATATACATATACACATACCATATTTTATACATATATACACATAATATGATGTGTATATATATACATAGTATGTGTGTGTGTGTGTGTGTGTATATATATATATGTCTATGTATATGTGTATGTCTTGAAAAAGTCTTTTAAAACTTTAAAAAAAGAATATATGTTGTCCTTTGCAACAAACGACATGGATGGAATTAGAGAATATTATGCTAAGTGAAATAAGACAAATACTACATGTTCTCATTTATATGTAGAATCTAAAACAATCAAATTCAAAGGAACAGAGAGTAGAATGGTAACTATGAGAGGCAAGAGGCAAAGGGAATAGAGAGATGATGATCAAGGGATACAAAGTCTCAAATAGAAAAATAGATTTCTTTTTCATGGAGATATATTTCATAGAATGATAGATATAGTAAATCATACTGTATTGTGCATTTAAAAATTTCCAAGAGAGTAAATTGCAAATATCCTCAGTACAAAAAAATAAGTATTTCATGTAACACATATGTTAATTCACTTATTTTATTACTTCACATTAAATTCATAAATATTAACAACATGTTGTACCCCACAAATATATACAAACTAAGTTGTCAATTTATAATTTTAAAAAAATGAAGTATTTTTTAAAGTAAATTAAAAATTCCTTAAACTCCCTTCCAATCTATTTTTTTTTTACTTCTTTATGTGCAGCCTTTTTGCAACTGAATATGCATTCTAAATGAACAAGTTTCTTCACTATAATGTTTAACTTTCCCCAGAATTAAAAATCAATTAATGCATGTTAAATACATGAATGCATAATGAAATAAATCAATATTGCCGGTGATGACTCTTTTATACATGAAATATGCTAAAAATTTATAGCTAGGAAACATCTTAGAATTAGCTCATCTAAGTGATTCATTTTATAAATGAGAAAACAGAGACTAGGATACATTTTGTAACTTGCTGAAATTCACACACATAGCCAGTAGAAAAACTAAGACTGGAATGTACGTTTCCTATAACATTCAGGACAAACTAAGCAAAAAATAAATTATCAATATTTTTTCATATGATTTTCTCTCTCCAAAGCATATGCCACATCATCTGTTTATCCTGTAGTTACATTTATCCTCTTTCAAATGTATTTTTACAAAGAAAATTATAACAGATCAGGTAGTCCAAAAGTATAAAAAGTTGTATTAAGACTTGGGATTTCTGCTCTTTAAAGAGCTTCAGAGTTAGTACCACGCATACAACAACAAAAACAGAACATAGCAAAAATTAATGACTTTTGCATCAGAAAAATGAAATCTCAAGTTCAAATCACCACTCCAAAATGTGGAAGGACAAGTGAACATAGAGAGTCAGAGTCAACATCTGTGAGAATGTACAACTGGGGCCATAAAGTGGTAGAAACATTTAAATGCTAATTTTGACAAATTGCTGGAGACTAAGGTCTTAGGAGAGAATAAGAATCTGATGGAGGCTGTAGTCACAGGGATCCCTACACTTTTGTGGATTTATATCCAGCAGCCTCACAGTTTCTTATGTTGAAGAGCCAAGTAAGATACCTCTTGTGGCCGTAGTAGAGAAAAAAGAAAGAAAGAGAGACAGAGAGATGGAGGGAGGAAGAAAGAAAGAGAGAGAGAAAAAAAAAAAAGAAGGAAAAGAAAAAGAAAAGAAAGAAACATTGAGAAATATACCCAGATAAGTATTAAATAACAAAAGCTTACCCTCCAGAGAAAAGTCTTCACCAAAATTTTATCCTATCTAGATAGAAGGAAGTTACAAGCCTTTAGCCCCTGTAGTTTCCTGTGTCACGAGAGAAGGAAAGAAAGCTAAAAAATCACTTAAGAAGGACACTGCCCAGGTAAAGAAGTCTTCTATAAAACTAAGATATAACCTAATAAAATACATCACTTTTGTCCCCCCAACACCATACTCCCATATAAATAGGACTCTGTATAGTATCAGTGGATTACGGGCCGGGCACAGTGGCTCATGCCTGTAATCCCAGCACTTTGGGAGGCTCAGTCCAGTGGATCACTTGAGGCTAGGAGTTCAATGCCAGCATAACCAACATGGTGAAATTCAGTCTCTACCAAAAGTATAAAAATTAGCTAAGTAAAGTAGCATGCCCTTCTCAGGAGGCTGAGGCAGGAGAATCACTTGAACCTGGGAGATGGAGGTTGCAGTGAGCCGAGATTGTGCCACTGCACCCTATCCTGGGCAAAAGAGTGATACTCTGTCTCAATACAACAATACCACACAAAACAAAAAACCAAGTAGATTACAACTAAACTGTGAGACAGGCTCTAAGTAAGGAGGATTTCTTAGGAAAACCCAAAGAAAGTACTGAAGACAAAAATAAGGTCACTATTTTAAACTATCCGGCACCAAATTACTATGGCATATATTAAATGCAACCCAGTTTGTTGCCAAGTTAACATAAAACCTAACACTAAAGACCTATTGCTCCTATTGTCTGATAGGAGCAGCCCAATTTGTTGCCAAGTTAACATAAAACCTAACACCAAAGGTCTACTGCTCCTATTGTCAGACTTAAGCTCCTATTGTCTGATACGTCAGGCCTGTCAGGCAACAAAAAAATTAGAAGGCATATCAAAAGGCTGACAAAGTATAGGGAACACTCACCAACATAGACCATGTATTAGGCCATATAACAAACCTCAAGAAATATAAAAAAACAGAAATCATAAAAGTATATTGTTAGGTTACAATATAATTAAACTAGAAATCAGAAACAAAAACAGTTGAAGAATCCCCCAATTGAAACTTAAATACACAATTCTAAGCAATACACAGGTCAAAGAATAAGTCTCAGGAAAACATTTTTTAATTATTTTGATCTAAATGAAGGTCTAATTTAGAACCTGTGAGACCCATGAAAAAATTATTAGGGGAAGATCTACAGTACTAATATATTTAAGAAAAGAAAAAATCCAAAATCAATAATCAAAGTTTTCACTTTAGGGAACTATAGAAAGAACAACAATTATAAGCCAAAAGTGAGCAATGTAAAATAAATAATAAAATTAGAACAGAAACCAATTATGTTGTAAACAAAAAATAAAAATAAGAAAATCAACAGAGTGAAAGCCGGTTCTCTGAAAAAAGATCAATAAAATTGATCAGCTTTCACTAGCCAAGTGTAAGAACAAAAAGAAAAAAATACAACCAATATCACAAAAAAAAGTTATCATCACTCTGATTTTAGAGACATTAAAATAATAAAGAAACCCTACCAACAATTCTATGCCCACAATTTTGATGACATAGAGGAAATTGATCAATTCCTTAAAAAACACAAACTATTGCAATTCACATGAGTATAAATAGTTAATAAGAATAGGCTTATTTCTATCAAGGAAATTTAATTTGCAACAAGTAGCTTTCCAAAAAATAAATCACCAGGGCTACATAGTTTCAATGGTGAATTTTACCAAGAAGTAAGGATACCATTTTTATATTATTTTTTTCCAGGAATTAAAAAGTAGAGAAAAACTTCTTAACTCAATTCGTAAATCCAGATTATTCTTATTATAAAACCTGATTTTTAAAAATCACAGGAAAGAGAAAGATCAATATCTCTCATAAACAGTGATGAATAAATCTTCAAAAAATACCAAATTTAATATAAATATGTAATGAAAAGTATATGTTATGAGCAACTAGGATGTTTTATATGTATATTCCAGCTAGGCTGGGTCAAAATTTGAAAATCAATCTTTGTAATTCACCGTATCAACAGACAAATGAAGAAAAAATCACATATTCACATCATGGAAAAATACACCCACAAAATACAGCACATATTTAAAATAAAAACCGTCATTAAACTAGGAGTTAAGATGGTTTCTTTCTTTTTTTTTTATGGCATTTTAGGTTTTGGGGTACATGTGATGAACATGCAAGATTGTTGCATAGGTACACACATGGCAGTGTGGTTTGCTGCCTTCCGTCCCCTCACCTGTATCTGTCATTTCTCCCCATGCTATCTCTTCCCACCTCCCTACCCCCCCGCCCCTCCCCCATTTCCCCCCAACGGACCCCAGTGTGTAGTGCTCCCCTCCCTGTCCATGTGTTCTCATTGTTCAACACCCGCCTATGAGTGAGAATATACGGTGTTTGATTTTCTGCTCTTGTGTCAGTTTGCTGAGAATGATGGTTTCCAGGTTCATCCATGTCCCTACAAAGGACGTGAACTCATCGTTTTTGATGGCTGCGTAATATTCCATGGTGTATATGTACCACATTTTCCCTATCCAGTCTATCATCGTTGGGCATTTGGGTTGGTTCCAGGTCTTTGCTATTGTAAACAGTGCTGCAATGAACATTCGTGTGCACGTGTCCTTGTAGTAGAATGATTTATAATCCTTTGGATATATACCCAGTAATGGAATTGCTGGGTCAAATGGGATTTCTATTTTTAGGTCCTTGAGGAATCGCCACACTGTCTTCCACAATGGTTGAATTAATTTACATTCCCACCAACAGTGTAAAAGTGTTCCTATTTCTCCACATCCTCTCCAGCATCTGTTGTTTCCCGATTTTTTAATGATCGCCATTCTAACTGGTGTGAGATGTATCTCAATGTGGTTTTGATTTGCATTTCTCTGATGACCAGTGATGATGAGCATTTTTTCATATGTTTGTTGGCCTCCTGTATGTCTTCTTTTGTAAAGTATCTGTTCATATTCTTCGCCCATTTTTGAATGGGCTTGTTTGTTTTTTTCTTGTAGATCTGCTTTAGTTCTTTGTAGATTCTGGATATCAGCCCCTTGTCAGATGGGTAGGCTGCAAAAATTTTTTCCCATTCTGTTGGTTGCCGATTCACTCTACTGACTGTTTCTTTTGCTGTGCAGAAGCTGTGGAGTTTGATTAGGTCCCATTTGTCTATTTTGGCTTTTGTTGCCATTGCTTTTGGCGTTTTGGTCATGAAGTCCTTGCCTACACCTATGTCCTGAATGGTTTTGCCTAGATTTTCTTCTAAGGTTTTTATGGTGTTAGGTCTGATGTTTAAGTCTTTAATCCATCTGGAGTTAATTTTGGTGTAAGGTGTCAGGAAGGGGTCCTGTTTCTGCTTTCTGCACATGGCTAGCCAGTTTTCCCAACACCATTTATTAAACAGGGAGTCCTTTCCCCATTGCTTGTTTTTGTCAGGTTTGTCGAAGATCAGATGGTTGTGGGTATGTTGTATTTCCTCTGAGGCCTCTGTTCTGTTCCATTGGTCTATATCTCTGTTTTGGTACCAGTACCATGCTGATTTGATTACTGTAGCCTTGTAGTATAGTTTGAAATCCGGTAGTGTGATGCCTCCTGTTTTGTTCTTTTTGCTTAGAATTGACTTGGCTATGCAGGCTCTCTTTTCGTTCCATATGAAGTTTAAGGTGTTTTTTTTTTTTCCAGTTCTGTGAAGAAAGTCATTGGTAGCTTGATGGGAATAGCGTTGAATCTGTAAATTACTTTGGACAGTATGGCCATTTTCACGATGTTGATTCTTTCTAACCATGAACATGGAATGTTTCTCCATCTGTTTGTATCCTCTCTTATTTCGTTGAGCAATGGCTTGCAGTTCTCCTTGAAGAGGTCCTTTACGTTCCTTGTTAGTTGTATTCCTAGGTACTTTATTCTCTTTGTAGCAATTGTGAATGACAGTTCGTTCTTGATTTGGCTCTCTTGAAGTCTATTACTGGTGTATAGGAATGCTTGTGATTTTTGCACCTTGATTTTGTATCCTGAGACTTTGCTGAAGTTGTTTATCAGTTTCAGGAGATTTTGGGCTGAGATGATGGGGTCTTCCAGATATACAATCATGTCATCTGCAAATAGAGACAATTTGATTTCCTCCTTTCCAATTTGGATACCCTTTATTTCTTTTTCTTGCCTGATTGCTCTGGCTAGAACTTCCAGTACTATATTGAATAGGAGTGGTGAGAGAGGGCGTCCTTGTCTAGTGCCAGATTTCAAAGGGAATGCTTCCAGTTTTTGCCCATTCAGTATGATATTGGCTGTTGGTTTGTCATAAATAGCTTTTATTGTTTTGAGATACGTTCCGTCAATACCTAGTTTATTGAGGGTTTTTAGCATAAAGGGTTGTTGAATTTTGTCAAAAGCCTTCTCTGCATCAACTGAGATAATCATGTGGTTTTTGTCTTTGGTTCTGTTTATGTGGTGAATTACGTTTATGGACTTGCGTATGTTGAACCAGCCTTGCATCCCCGGGATGAATCCTACTTGATCATGGTGGATGAGCTTTTTGATATGCTGTTGCAATCGGTCTGCCATTATTTTATTGAAGATTTTTGCATCTATGTTCATCCTGGATATTGGCCTGAAATTTTCTTTTCTTGTTGAGTCTCTGCCGGGTTTTGGTATCAGGATGATGTTTGTCTCGTAAAATGATTTGGGAAGGATTCCCTCTTTTTGGATTGTCTGGAATAGTTTCAGAAGGAATGGTATCAGATCCTCTTTGTATGTCTGGTAGAATTCAGCTGTGAACCCATCTGGACCTGGGCTTTTTTTGGGTGGTAGGCTCTTTACTGCTGCCTCGACTTCAGACCATGTTATTGGTCTATTCAGCGTTTTGGCTTCTTCCGGGTTTAGGCTTGGGAGGATGCAGGTGTCCAGGAATTTATCCATTTCTTCCAGGTTTACTAGTTTATGTGCATAGAGTTGTTTGTAATAATCTCTGATGATGGTTTGGATTTCTGTGGAATCTGTGGTGATATCCCCTTTATCGTTTCTTATTGCATCAATTTGGTTATTCTCTCTTTTCTTTTTTATTAATCTGGCTAGTGGTCTGTCTATTTTGTTGATCTTTTCAAAAAACCAGCTCCTGGATTTATTGATTTTTTGAAGAGTTTTTTGCGTCTCTATTTCCTTCAGTTCTGCTCTGATCTTAGTTATTTCCTGTCTTCTGCTAGGTTTTGAGTTTTTTTGATCTTGCTCCTCTAGCTCTTTCAATTTTGATGATAGGGTGTCAATTTTCGATCTCTCCTTTCTTCTCATGTGGGCACTCATTGCTATATATTTTCCTCTAGAGACTGCTTTAAATGTGTCCCAGAGATTCTGGTATGTTGTGTCTTCATTCTCATTGGTTTCGAAGAACATCTTTATTTCTGCCTTCATTTCATTGTTTATGCAGTCAACATTCAAGAGCAAGTTGTTCAGTTTCCATGAAGCTGTGTGGTTCTGAGTTAGTTTCTGCATTCTGAGTTCTAACTCGATTGCACTGTGGTCTGAGAGACTGTTTGTTATGATTTCCATTCTTTTGCATTTGCTGAGGAGTGATTTATTGCCAATTATGTGGTCAATTTTAGAGTAAGTGTGATGTGGTGCTGAGAAGAATGTATATTCTGTGGATTTGGGGTGGAGAGTTCTGTAAATGTCTATTAGGTTTGCTTGTTCCAGGTCTGTATTCAGGTTCTGGATATCCTTGTTGATTTTCTGTCTGGTTGATCTGTCTAATATTGACAATGGGGTGTTAAAGTCTCCCACTATTATTGTGTGGGAGTCTACCTCTCTTTTTAAGTCATTAAGAACTTGCCTTATGTATCTGGGTGCTCCTGTATTGGGTGCGTATATATTTAGGATCGTTAGCTCTTCTTGTTGCAGTGATCCTTTTACCATTATGTAATGTCCTTCTTTGTCTCTTTTGATCTTTATTGCTTTAAAGTCTATTTTATCAGAGATGAGAATTGCAACTCCTGCATTTTTTGCTCTCCATTTGCTTGGTAGATCTTCCTCCATCCCTTTATTTTGAGCCTTTGTGTATCCTTGCATGTAAGATGGGTTTCCTGGATACAGCACACTGATGGGTTTTGGCTTTTTATCCAATTTGCCAGTCTGTGTCTTTTGATTGGGGCATTTAGTCCATTGACATTTAGGGATAGTATTGTTATGTGTGAATTTGATGCTGTCATTTTGATGCTACCTGGCTGTTTTGTTGGTTAGTTGATGCAGATTCTTGATTGTGTTGATGCTCTTTTACCATTTGGTGTGTTTTTGGAGTGGCTGGTACTGGTTGTTCCTTTATATGTGTAGAGCCTCTTTCAGGAGTTCTTGTAGAGCAGGTTTGGGTGGTGATGAAATCTCTGAGTGCTTGCTTGTTCACAAAGGATTTTATTTTTCCTTCACTTATGAAGCTTAGTTTGGCTGGATAGAAGATTCTGGGTTGAAAGTTCTTTTCTTTAAGGATGTTGAATATTGGCCCCCAATCTCTTCTGGCTTGTAAGGTTTCTGCTGAGAGATCTGCTGTGAGTCTAATGGGCTTCCCTTTGTGGGTAACCCGACCTTTCTCTCTGGTTGCCCTTAGGATTTTCTCTTTCATTTCAACTCTGGTGAATCTGACGATTATGTGCCTTGGGGTTACTCTTCTTGAGGAATATCTTTGTGGTGTTTCTCTATATTTCCTGTATTTGAATATTGGTCTGCCTTGCTAGGTTGGGGAAGTTTTCCTGGATAATATCCTGAAGAGTATTTTCCAGCTTGGATTCATTCTCTTCATCACATTCAGGTACACCTATCAGACGTAGATTAGGTCTTTTCACGTAGTCCCACATTTCTTGAAGATTTTGTTCATTCCTTTTTGTGCTTTTTTCTCTGTTCTTGTCTTCTCTTTTTATTTCATTGAGTTGATCTTCGACCTCTGATATCCTTTCTTCTGCTTGGTCAATTCGGCTGTTGAAGCTTGTGCATGCCTCACGAAGTTCTCATGTTGCGTTTTTCAGCTCCATCAATTCACTTATACTCCTCTCTATGCTGTCCCTTCTCGTCAGCATTTCGTCCAATCTTTTTTCAAGGTTCCTATTTTCTTTGCGTTCGGTTAGCACATGTTCTTTTAGCTCACTGTAGTTTTTTACTACCCACCTTCTGAAGTCTGATTCTGTCATTTCATCACCTTCCTTGTCCATCCGGTCTGGTTCCCTTACTGGTGAGGAGTTGTGATCCCTTTTAGGAGAAGAGGTGTTCTGGTTTCGGGAGTTTTCACCCTTTTTGCGCTGGTTTCTTCCCATTTTTGTGGGTTTATCCACCTGTTGTCTGTCTCTGTCCCAGGGAGTTGGAGCTTTATGAGTTTCCGTTGCACTACTGCCTTTTTTGATTTTTCTTTCAGGTCTGACCTGCCCAGCTAGCAGCACGCCTAGCCACTGCCTGCCCACAGGGGCTTTGCTGAGCTGCTGTGGGCTCGGCCCTGCTGCCCTGAGCTCTTCCCTGTAGTCCTTTTTATATGGGCGTAGTTAGAACTGTCTTGGCAACGGTGGCCCCGCCTCTGTTATGGTGGACTCTCTCTGTTGTGGTGGGTTTCCTCGGAAATGGCAGCCTGCCTCCATAGTGGTGGAGAGTCTCAGTAATGGCAGAAGCCCCTCCCCCATGGAGCCGTACCATCCCGGTTCATCTGTGCTTGAAGGGTTCAACCCAGAGGGTTTCCAATTACTGTTTTTGTTTTCATTGTTGTTGGGGGTGGAGGCGTGGGACCAACTGAGCCTGATCACCTGGCTCCCTGACTCAGAGTCTTTTCTTTTAAGTTGAATGACCCCGCGTTCAGGTCCCTTGTTGAAAAGGCGCCGGGATCTCCCGTGCTGCGACTCACTGAGTCGGCTGGAACTGCAGCGCCGGCTCCTGGCAGATTTTTTGCCTAGGAATCTCCTGGCCTGGCTCGCTATTTCAGATGAATGGGCAACTCTGCCTTCTCAGGGCTCTGCTCGCCAGCTAAGAGGGCTCCTAGACCACTGGCTTTTGTACGGAGAACTGCAGCAACAGGGAGTGGTCACAGCAGCCGCACGGGCGGAATCAGCCCCGTGGGGGCCAAAACAGCCGCACCAGCTGGGACTGCGACGCTGGCGACCCCTCTGCCTGGGTATCTCCTGGTCTGTGGGCAATAAGAGTTCGTCTGGAAATGCGGCATCCACTCACCCTCTGCACTTTCACTGGGAGCTGAAGTCCTGAGCTGTTCTTAGGCGGCCATCTTCCCAGCCAACCGGCCAAGATGGTTTCTTTAACTTAAAAGAAGTCTATGAAAAATCCACAACTAAAGTCATACTTACTAGTGAAAAATTAGATGCTTTCTTTCTAACATCAGGAACAAGGCAAGGGTGTCATCTCTCATTGCTCTACTCAAAATTGTACTACAAGTCATACTTAGTGCAATATGAAAAGACAATAAGAAATATGCAACTTAATACGAAGATATAAAGCTGTATTTGTTCACAGATGGCATAATTATATATTTGGATCTCAAAGAATAGAAAAGCATTCTCTCGTAGGTATAGCAAAGTTTCAAAGGTTACTATACAAAAATCATTTACTTCCCCATACATCAACAAAGAAATTGAAATTGTAATTTAAAATTTAAAAAAGAAACATACAGTGATGTTTATAAAATGCACCGATATGAAATAGGCATAAAACTTATAAAATACATATATAATCTATGTGTAGAAAACTATAAAACTCTGATAAAATGCATCAAAGAAGATCTAAATAAATCAAAAAATATTACATATTCATAGATTAGAGGAAACAATATTGTCAAAACATCAGTTCTTTCCAACCTAATCTGTAGATTCAATGCATACTAAGCAAAACCTTAGGAAGCTCTTTTATGTCAATAAAATTATTCTGTTGTTTGTATGGAAAGATAAACAACCTGGATTAACCAATACTATTCTAGAAAAAAATATCAAAGTAGAAGGGCTCATGCTTGTTGACATCAAGATTTTTATACAGCTACAGTAATAAAGACAGTGTGGTATTGGTGAAAGAATATACACAGGTCAATGAAAAGTTGTAGTATACAAATCATGCCTTCCTTACTCATTATCTCTATCCAACTCTTTTAAGTATTTATGATTTTACTGTTTGAGTCATTATGCTTACAGATCTAGATAATATGATTATGTTTATCTTTCTTGATTTTTCATGTATAGATATTTGTTGGTGTTTTTCAACTTTTCATACAAAAAAACTCAAAATAGCAAAAAAAAAAAAAAAAAAAAGATGTAACTATGGAAATATAAAAATCACCTCTGCACCAATTTCCTTTCCTTTAAAGGAAGCAATTGCCACTCTGCTTCTTAAGTGATACATGGATCTACTTCATGTCTGTTTCTTTTTATACTGTATTTTACAGTGATGATTTTTTATTTTAACTATCTCTTCCCACATGAATGAATGCATAGACCTTACAGGTGTATTTTGAATAAAATCAATAATATGAATCCATTAGATCAAAGAGGCTTAGATCAAACCACTAACTTAAAAGCCACATAATCAAGCTAAAACAAATACCCAGGAAAGCACAGGTTACTTTTTGTGTGGAAGGCTAACCAACCAGAAGCAAAATGTCCTTCCTTCTCCATCATGTTTCCAGGAGGGTAATCTTTATGACATAACAGAACAAGGAGGATTTTCTGGAAGCCCCAGAGAGCTAAATTAAACAATGCCTGTCACAGCAAAATCCAGCTTTCTCTTGTCTGGTTTGTTTCTTGTCATTGAAAACAATCTTTCAATCACAGTAAAGCTCTGCCAGCCTAGCAGTCTTTGGCAATTAATGATCCAAAAGAGAGAAGAATTTTTAGAAAATACGTCAGAAATTGAAGACCTTAAATAAGCCAAGAAGAAAGTGTGATCTAAATCTTAATTACTATTGCCCATGATCTTCACATTCTCAGCAAAAGATGAGATATCTTCAAATTGTTTTGGATTAAGGACTGCAAAAATAAAAGCCTAATAAAAATACTGTTTTCTACAAATTAACACATGGATAAATCGGCACAAATTCATAACCCTTTCATCTCTGACGGTCACCTAAATAAACTGTTTTCTACAAATTAACAGATGGATAACTTGGTACAAATTCATAACCCTTTCATCTCTGAAAGTCACCTAAATAAATTACAACATGTGTAAGGTAATTATTTATTCAAAATTTTTAACATCAGGGAGTTTTTGACAAGCATTAGCAAACGGGCTCAGAAAAGAAAAGGTGTTTTAATAAAGAGAATTGTTGACTTAGTGTAGCTGTGTGCTTAATCTACAGCATCTGGTTTTGCCACTTTGTAATATTTTCAGTTAAAAATAAAAAATTAAAAAACTTACCATTTTTCCTGTCTTGAGTATTACTTCAAATCTTAATTAACAAGATTTTTTTTTTCACTTTCAGTTATTACTAAAAGATCTCAGAAGATCCAGGGAATGCATTAGGAAACCTTGTCTATCATATCAACAGCCTTCCAACTTTCCTGAAAGTTGTGTTTGCATATTCTAATGGGCAGATGTGATAGCATTCAAATCAAAATCAACATTTTTGGCGTGGCATAATAGTTCATGCCAGTAATCCCAGCACTTTGGGAAGCCAAGTCGGGCAGATCATTGGAGGTCAGAAGTTCAAAACCAGCCTGGCCAACATGGTGCAACCCTGTTTCTACTAAAAATGCAAATATTAGCCAGGCATGACAGTGGTGCCTGTAACCCAGCTACTCAGGATGCTGAAGCTGGAAAATTATTTGAACCAAGGAGTCAGAGGTTGCAGTCAGCTGTGACAGCACCATTGTACTCCAGCCTGGGTGACAGAAAGAGATTCGATTCCATCTAAAAAAAACAAAAAAAAAAATCAACATTTTAATCTAATATTCATAATGGCCTCTTTCAACCCCACCCTCTCATGTATTCAGAATATTTGCAGATAAAACAGCTGGAAACCACTGAACTATTTTCTCTAAATTTATGTGTTTAAATAAAACTAGTAAAGCATTACATTCATCCTGTCAGTGAAGAAGAAATGCATGTAATATTCTTCCTTCCAAGAAGAATTAGCATTGCTGTGCCTAAAGTGCTCAGAATAAAAGAGAGACTTTTTAGCTGTGTGGCTAATATGATCAGTCCAACAAATGGATTATTTAAAGTATGAATGTTTTTATTTGCCTGTTCAATTTGTTGAGGTGCATTTACAGATAATTTACTTAAACTTACTTATTTAAATATTGTGATAAAATAGGCAAAAAAGCATTACTTTGAAAAATCAAGTCATCATATATCAATAAAGAGAATTAAATTTTGAATTACATGAATTAGAGCTATGAGCTATGAACATACAGCTCATGATGAGTCTGAATGATTTATTTCATTTTATATAGCCATGAAACCTATACCCAATTATATAATCTTCAAAGTATAAATTAAAGCAAATGAACATATAAAGATGGAAAATCACAGATGGAGTATTAATATAACCCTAAGTAAATATCACAGAAAAAACAATTTTAAAAAAGTAGAAAGGAAAATAATATAGAAGGATAAACTATAGATAGTATTCTCATATTTGACCAATGGTTTGTTTTTGAATTTACAGTTTTACTTGATAAAACTTGAAAAATTAGAGACTATAATATATATTTGACAATTTAAATATAACAACAGATAAATTTTTTACAATAATCAAAATATAAATAAAGTTAAACAATTCTCAATGTAAACCTTCATATTTGGGACGTATTTTAAAAATAGTGTGAAACTAATTACATTATTTCAGGTTTAATATCTTTGTATTTATATGCAATCTATATAAATATTTTCACACAAAAAATTTTGACAAGACTACAAATTGCATATTATATAAATATAATTTTTAGACTTCAGGGAAGTATAGTTATTTCACATGTGAACACAAGTATAATAATTTTAGAATGGTATTCATTATTTCACATATCTTATACTCTCATAACATAGAAAATCAGGCAAGAATTCACTAAAAAGAAATAACACTCTACATATTTCTCTCACCAGTCTACGAGCCTAAGCAAACAAGTTAAATTAACTTGACTGTAGTAGACTGAAAAGATTTTTCTAAGAAATGAGGTATTAATTAGGCAAATTCTGTCTTTAGATGGGGAATAGCATTCTTTCTGATGTTGAGGGAAAAATAATCACGGCTTTTTCCTTTTCTTGTTTTAATCAAGAGGAGTTTTCTTTTCTGTAGTCAACATATTTATTGTAGTTTGAAAGAACAGTAGGAAAAATGTCCATATGAACCAGTGGCAATGTTTTCAGAATACCAAAAAAGATATGTCTTTTCTGTAAGTGGAATAAAGGATGGTAACCTGCTGATGACAAATTCTTGTATTTTACTGGACATCACTGATTCAGAATCTTGTTTTGATATATACTCCAAAGCATTTCATAGAGTTTTCAAGCTTCCATTGTTTCTGATTGAAAAACAGTAACCATTATTTCTGTTTTCTGGTGTACAGTGTGACCTTCTCTCAATCTTGCTACTTTGAAGATTGTCTATTTGTCTTTAATTTTCAGAACTTTGTTTTTAATTTGTCTAGGTTTATTGCATTTGATTTTTATTCTGTTTGAAGTTTTGTGAGTTTCTTGGGTCTTTGGGTTAGTGTTTTTCATCAAATTTTGGGACTTTGTATATTATTTATTCAAATATTTAGGTTTTCTTAAATATATTTTTCTTTTCGTTCTAGGATATTATTTTGCCTGTGTTAGAAAGTTTGCTATTGTAAACATATGCATGTGGCTACACACCTTCTTGTTCAATCTGTCCTTCATATTTGATAATTTTTATTGATCTTCCTTTGAATTCTTTATGTACAAACTCCAAAAAACTTTTAAGCATATCAAATAAATACTGTAATTATCCTTTTCTAGACATTTTACATTTCTAGAATTGGTTTTTTTTTGTAGTTGAAATGTCCAACTCTGTGCTAAAATTTCCCATCTTCACTCATGAAAAACGTATTTTTAAGAAGCAAATTTTTATTACTTTGAATATATTTAATTATATATGCATATATACATATAAATATATTTAGTAATAATAGAGTATGTGTGTTTATATATAGATATGCATATATATGTATATATTATAATTGGTCTAAGCTTGATTCATTTCAATTCTGTTTGGAGTTTTATTCTTTTTGGAGTGTATATATGCATACACATACTTGAAGTAAATATATGGATACACACACACTCTCTGTCTCTCTCTCTCTCTCTCTCTCTCTCTCTGCCTTTTACCACTAAATTTTCCTAGAGTTCTTATCTACTAAATTCAAAGTTAGACCTTTTGCCATTAGTTTTATGGTCCTACATCTTTGCTTGCCTATGAATCTCATAGTGTCTAGTTGCTTTCTATGTATAGCAATTTTTGATTGAAGACTGGAAAGTACAGTTAATGCAGCATGGAGATTAGATAATGTTATTGTCTTCTGAAGAGTCTTAACTTTTCAGTAAATAGTTAAATTGTTGGATGATTATCTTGGAAGTCTGTAGTCTTAGGTTTAGGCTTAGTGCTCCTTAGTGAAGATCTAAGGAAAGCAATGTGTTCTTAAATCCTTTGAATTTCACAGGACTAATCTCTAATCTTTTGTTTACATATCTTGTCACGGATTGGTTTTAGGTTATGTTGAGACCAGTATAGTTTAAGTTCTATTCTAGGGTGTTGTTATTATTTCTGAGACAAGACTTGCTGATACCTCAGATGGATGCCAGAGATATCTTGTGATATTGAGAATATCTCTCTACCCCAAAATAGCCTGAGCTACAAAGCGCCCCAGCTCTGTTCTTCCTCCAAGAATGTGTGCAATTGTCACACTTATTTCTGTTCCATTTTTAACCCTATAGCCTTGCATATCTGATAAACCTTGGGTGGTCTCATGCTGGGCATGCACATCTCAGTTCATTGCCAAATGTTTGTACAGATTCTTCCATAGATATCTGGGGTGCTCTTTTTTATTAGGTCTTTCCATTTCAATTATCTGCTCTACAGAGACTGGTCATTTAATCTTTGTCTTATTCTGAACACTAGTACTTCACATCACTTGTGGCCCATATGTTCTACTCAGGCAGCAGTTCTCTACATCTGAAATGGCAGAGAAAAGGCATTTTTATGGCTTGTCACATGTAATCTATTTTAAACATTGGTTGCAATATGGATTCTGAAATCACATCCGTAATTCTTTCATATTATTAATATGTCTTTTAACTTATATTGCACTTTGAATATGTCTCTCACCCATGTATGTTATGACATCACACAATTGTCTTCCAGAAATTTTATATGTTCACTTAGTTATATAGGTATTATAAATATTGTATTTTATGCAGCAAATTAAAATTATTGAATGATTACATTATCAGCATTATTAATATGCTAAAATTAGATAGGTTCTATATTAGGTTTATTTTAATAAAAATATAATTATTGTATTAGTAAATTGACATTAGGTATTTCCTACTGGTGCTTATTATGTGTAATACTTTTTAGCCTTTTTCTTTAAGTCGGAAAAGAAAAATTGCTTTTTAAAATAATGAAGAACATAATACATTATTTGTGAGTTTATATCACCATAGCAGCATCAGAGAATAAAGAAACTTAGAATCTTTATGACTGAAGCAAAATAACTATTATATGTAATCCAAACCTCCTACATTTTAGCTGGTTATACCATAGATTTGGATGGGATGCCAGGAAACAACATTTGTATTCTTTCCAGTGCCCTTCATACATTCATGGTACTATTATACCCAGGACATTTAAGTCAATGTATTCATAGACTAGTAGACCTGAAGAAGACCAGAGTGATTTTCCATGTAAACTTTCTAATTTTGTTCATTAAAAAAACAGAGTTCTCTAGAGACAATTTGACTTAAAGTAATAGCTGGCTGGTCAGACAGCTGAGAACAGAGTATGGATCCTGGATCTCTGTAAAAACCACTATTCTACATGTCCCCAAAATATTAGTTATGATTGGTTTCAATGTCCTTAAAAATACGATGGTAAATTTTTTACCTAATTTTAAATGTGAATCAAATTAAAAACAAAGCCACATAAAACTGGATCAACAAATATCTATTTAAATTTACTCTACTTAAAGTAACACTAGTCTGAGAACATAGTTTTCTATTATTTATAAATAACACATGACTGATAATTATAAATAATTATCTGGTGATTCAGTAAGATCATCCAAAGACCAGTATGAACAAATTAATGTAAAATTAAATTGCTTTTTCTATAATTTAAAGGGCAAATCTCTGACTTCTGAGTTTGTATTTTGGTAAGCTGGATATGTCTGTTCTCATTCATTATTGCATTGAAATATGCAATAATTTTAAAAAAACTATATAAATTTGGAACAACAATTAGATTTAGATGTGCTTCCTTACCTTATAGAAAATAACTCTAAATACGATTAAAGCCATATTTGAGAAAAAAAGTTGGATCATCTAACAATAGACTATTCTAGCTGAATGTTTCTCTGACTCTTCAAGAGGATCAAGGTCTGAGACACTGACTATCATCTTCAGTGGCTCAATGGGGTGGCTGAGCCAAATTTACTGCTTTTTCTTGATTTATCTCCAAAATTATATTTCTTTTGAAATTATTTATAAGAAATAACATGGGTAATGCATATGGAATTCTAAACTGTGTATTCAACTTTAGGTAAGAGAAGAGAGAGTAAGATTACTGCTAGCAGTATATTGTACAAACTTCATTTCCATATTTCAATTCTAACACATGAACTGCAAGCTATTTCACATTGTCCACAGAAATATCACTTCAATTTCCTCATAGATTACCTGTAAAGCAGAGTAGCAAAAGCCTACTGGGCAGGAGATGGTTAGCAGTGGGCCTGAAAAAAGCCAAATTTTTCTGTGCATACAAAGATGGACATTAAAGGATAACATTATTATTCCTAATTTTCTCCATATTTTAGAAGGCATGGTTGTCTGCTGTGAATGATAAAGTAGAGAGAAGATATGGCACTTAGGAAGATTTCTTAAGGTTTAGGATAATTATCCTAGGGAAAGCATATCATATGTGACCAAGGAGAAGTAAATAGGTTGAAAATTGACATGATAGCCTTTGCTTATATTTGAGACTGTACCTCTATGAAAAATCAATCTATTTATCTATTTGACTACCTTTCCACATCATCTAGAACAGAGGTAACAAATAGCAGGGTTTATCATGGGTACAGGGCCCTTGAGGTAAAGACTAGAAAAGAAAATGGCTTCAGGATGCTGGTGTAGCTCAGAATTATGAGAAAAGATAGAGCAAAATTTAGGCTGAATGTAAGGAAAAATGTGATAGAAGCAGATAAAATAAAAGAATATAGAAAACAAAATTACAATGAATTTCAAAAATAAGTCCAGAGAGATCATTTTATTAGTTTGTTCTCACACTACCATAAAGCTACTACATGAGACTGAGTAATTTATAAAGAAAGGGGTTTTAATTGACTCACACTTCCACAGGGCTAGGGAAGTCTTAGGAAATTTACAATCATGGCTGAAGGTAAAGGAGAAGCAAACCATGTCTTACATGGCAGCAGGAGAGACAGCGAGAGGGGAACTGACAAACACTTTTAAACAATTACATCTTTTGAGAACTCACTCACTATCATTAGAACAGAATGGGGGAAACCACCCCCATGATCCAATCATCTTTCACCAGGTTCCTCCCCATGTACAAGATGATTAAAATTCAATATGAAATTTGGGTGGAGACACAAAGTTTAACCATGTCATTCATAAATAGAGAACTATATGGAGAAGTTGTAGACATAATTCTGGAGATCCAGACTTACATTAGCTCTATATTTTTTAAGTGTTCATAATGTGGACATAGAGAGTCACTGGAGTTCAAGAAACAATATGAGAATAGGGTTTTAAGTTGGTTACCTACATGAGCAATAAAATCACTCAAGCCCTTGAAGGTGAACTTAATATGATGAAGAATAAATGCAGAGCCTAAATTCTATAGTAAATGTTGCAGTGTAAATGAGCTGCTATTAAATTACGGTTTAAAGCAATAAGAAACCATTTAGCTCAGAGGAATGGGAAAATTGTACATAAGTAGAAGATCAATGTTAGGAAAATGACCATAGAGGAAAACAAGAATGCTGATCTTAATTCTTGGCTCAAATAAAACAGGGTTTAGAAAGAGAGCCTCAATAATTGAGGGTTCAAATATGTTTTCCATGTTTCATGTTCACATTCCAATCCAACTTCTTTCTCCATATCTCATAGTTGATTTGAATATTCATAATAACCACTAGTAATTTTTCTTCCACACATCCTAAGCTAAAGACTCAAATAGAGTCAGCAGTCTCACCAGGTTTGAAATTGATACATGACACTATGCACTGTAGCCAGAAATAAGTTGAAAATACTGAAGGACATAAAATATAGTTGGTAAAGTATATGATCAATTGTACAAACCGTTCAAGAGTGGCTTGAGTTTGCTTCAGTTTTATAGTAACAAGGAATTACAAATAAATAAAATACATGCTATTTGCCTAAGAATTATTGGAAAAAATCAATATTGCCTCATGTATTGTAAAGAAAAAAGAGACTTTTTAGTAAGTAATGACAATTTTAAATGGCAAGTTACTAGATAAATAAATAGAATAGATCTATTTATGCTTTACTTGACACCTAATACTAAAACTAAGTTCATACTGATTTTATGAGCAAAATGTGTTATCAGTATTAAAAAAATTCAAACAAACCAATAAACAAAAATAATTAGTTATGAGCTACATCAATAGGAAGGTACATTCAGATAACTGAAATGAAAGAAGTCATAGAGGAATAATTATATTATTGCATAATATACATATACATCTGAGCCAAAAAATGAATAAAGTTAAAAGAAGTCAAAATAATAAATTATTTGTAGCAAATATACAGTCTGAATGTTTTAACAAATTAACGAGACACAATATTGGACCAGAAAAATTTGTCAAAATATCAAAGAGAAAAAAATCTCATGGAAAAAATTGATTATGTATCTATCTATATGTCTATCAATGACCAACACACAATAGAAACAATTGTAAACAATTAGATATTTTTATGACCCAAAATGTAGAAGGTACTTTTTTCTTTATATTTTAATAAACATAAATCTTGGGCAATTTAGAAAGTTCAAAGCTTTGACTAGTAACTTAGCATTTAACAATCTATCCTAAGAACTAAGTAGACATGAAAGTTACAAATTATGTGAAAGAATGTTGGTTTGTAGCATTATCTATGCTAATAAAAATCTGGACATAATTTAAATAATTCTGTAGTAGTATGAAGGTAAATTTTTTTCTGTATATGCTTATAATCAAGGAATAAAATAATTGCACCAAAGCTATAAATGTAGTTCTCAATAGATGGTGGAATTATAGATGCCATTCTTGTTTCTATGTATCTTCTCTTTTTCCAAAATGCATATGAGTCAAACAAAAAAAGGAAGATGGCAGAAGTAACCTAACTTCATGACTAATTATGACAAATACAAATGATCTAAACATTCTATTAGAAGATCTATATTTTTAGTTTGGTTAAAAAAGATGAATCAACTATACATTGCCTACATGTGGTTTACATATAAAAATGCAAATAAGTTAAAAGTGAAGAATGGGAAAAGATATTACCTTACTAACATTAAGCAATGGAAAACTAGAATACGTGTATTAGCAATCAAAGTAGACTTCATGGGTAAGACTATTACCAGTAATAAAGAAAATAATTTTATGACAATGTAGGGAGTAATTGATTAAAAGGATCTAACAATTCTAAGTATTTACACTTCTAATAACAGAGCTTCAAGAATTATACAGGAACAATGAAGAGAACTGCAAAAGGAAATACACAAATAAAATACTTTTATGAAACTATAGCCAATATGTTTTCCTCAATAATTAACAGGAAAAATAATCAGAAAATCAATAAATATGATATAGATGACTTTGAAAACACTATCAATTTGATTCAAGTGTCACATATAGAACATTTTAGTCAAATATAGCATGATATATATTTATTTTAAATGCACATGGAACATTTACATTGATAAAATATACTTAGGGTCCAAACGCAAGTCTCAAATTTTAAAAGACTCAAATTATACAAATTTTTTCTCTTACTGAGATAAAATTCAGTGAAGTATATTTAAAATAGTCATGGAAAAATTACTAAATATTTGGAACCAAATGATACCCATTTTAAGAACCTATGGAAAAAAATCCACAAATTTAAAAAAGAATTAGTGAGTGTGTTGAACTGAATAAAAATTAAACTTCAATATATCACAATTTGTGAAGTACTATTACAGCAGTACCTTATGGAAATTTTTATACCACTTAATAGCTCTACTAGAAAATAAGAAAACTATTAAATCAATAATTTCAGCATTCACCAAAGAAACTAGAAAAATAGTGCATATAAAGTCAATGTAAGTAGCAGCAAAAAAATTAAGATCATAACAGAAATATTTCAAATAGAACACAAAAAATTAAGAAAATTCAATGAAAGCCAAAAGTCATACTTCAAAAAGATAAATAAAATTGATGCATGTCAATTTCTAGAGAGACTCAGAGAGAGCGAGAATGAGAAAGAGAACACTTTCCAAATACTCCTCATTTCAGGAATAAGAGAGGTAAAATCATTACAGAATTTTCACATATTAAAATAATAGTAAGAGAATATTTTGGTCAATTTTATGACATTTGACAGCTTAGAATAAATGAAGAAATACCTTGAAAGACACAAAAATAGCTAAAGCTAACTAAAAATGGTAAACAAAACCTTTAGTCAAATATGTACTAAAAAAATAGCCAAATACATGCTAAAAAATTTGTAGTTTAGAACTTCCCAGAAAAAAATCTCAATATACAAAAAATTTCACTGGTGAATCCTTCCACTTATGTTTAAGACTAACATTACAAATTATACACAAACTTTTCCTCTATTGTAAAAATGAGGAAAAACTTCCCAACTAAATTTAAGAGACCAGTTTTATCTTGATGTAAAAGCAGACAAAGTTTTTAGAAGAGACCAAACTATAGATCAATATCCCTCCTAAATGTAGATGCAAAAATTCTTGACACAATTTTAGATACTTTAATGAAAAAATAAATGAAATATAATGCATTATGATTAAGAGGGCTTTATTGTAAGAATGTAAAGTTACTATAAATTTAAAAATCAATGTTGTTCACCATATTACAAAACTAAAATAACATGATTATAGATTAAGACATCTTAGAGAATCCAACATTTAAGCCTGATTAAAACTTGCAGCTATTAGAAATAAAAGAAAATTGTGTTAACACTGTAAGTCACGTTAATAAATATTCTATAGTTAATATCGTATTTAACTGTAAAAGGCTGAGTATTCACTTTAAAAAAGCAAATATATATCTACTCATGCTGCTTCTATTAAAAATTATACTAGGACAGTTATATTGTACAATGAAGCAAGAAGAAATAAATGTCATTTAGATTCAAAAAGAAGACTAAGAAGATCAGTCATTATTTGCCAACAACATAATCTAAGTTACAAAATCTCTAAAAATCTACAAAACAGCTTCCAAAATTAATAAGTGAGTTTAACAGCATTGGAGGATACAAGATAATTACACAGAAAATAAGAAAATAACATTATAAAAGTAGTACTATTTACAATAGCCAGAAAAATAGGAATATGCAAAAATCTGACCAAAGATGTAAAAGATCTCTATGGTGCAAAATAGTACTGAGGAAAACTATAGACAAGTAAATATATAGATAGATCATGTTCATGATGAGTCAGTGATGTAATATTTCTGTACGTCAATTCCCTAAAAATAGATGAATACATTCAATCCCCACCTCTACTAAATAAGAAGGAGATATATATTTTTGGTAAAATAATGAGGAATGAATTGTAAGAGTGGAATGAGCCAAGTTTTGGTGATCTGTGGTGTTCAGGTAAGATAACAGGAACAGTAGAAATAAAATGTTATTGCTCTTGTTGAGAGCTAATGTAGTCATGCATAATCCTGAGATAAGTCATAATTTACATGACTTTCTTTTCATTACTCCATAACATATTAATATCATTGACAAATAGTAAAACATAAAAATAATTCTAATTATGTAGGCAAATATAAAATATAATAAAAATTACTGAAACAAACACAAGTAATCAGATATATAATTAAAACTATTAGGGTGTTTCTATATTAAATGCTTTCATCCAATGAAAATTTCTTCAACATACGTTATGAGCTGAGTACCCAGAATATATTTCAGGTACCCAGAATATATTCAGAGATTTATAATAAAGACATCTAAATATTCAATTATAGGATGACATAGTGAGGTTATAGGTATGCCAAGGTCTACACAGATACTAAAGAATCATAGTCATTTATATTTTAGAAATGTTTTTCATTAAACTCTAATAACAGAAAATTGACTCAGAAATAGGAGTGTTCAGATGAATATCTTGAAAAACACAATGAAAAATTACAATTTGGGCCAGTCATGGTGGCTCACACCTGTAAATCCAGCATTTTGGGAGGCCAAGGCAGGTGGATCACTTGAGGCCAGGAGTTCAAGGGCATCCTGGCCAATAGGGCAAAACTCTTTCTCTACTAAAAATACACAAAGTTATCCAGGCATGGTGGTGTGCATGTGTAATCCCAGTTACTAGGGAAGCTGAGGCAGGAGAATAGCTTGAACCCAGGAGGTGGAAGCTGCAGTGAGCTGAAATTATGCCACTGTATTTTAGCCTGGATGACAGAGTGGGACTCCATCTCAAAAAAAAAAGAAAGGATAATTATAATTTGTACATATATTTAAAAAATGTGTGGTGGGGTATACTTTGGAAAACAAAGATAAATAGTCAGTTCTGACTAGGTTTAGTTTCAGGTACTGTGGACCCTTCAGATCAATGTGTACATTAGGCCCTGAGGTAAGGTGGCATGAAATGCAAGGGTGAGACTTCAACTGGATCATAAATTCAGAAGTTATCAATATTAAGATATTAAGAGAAATTGGTAGAAAGTAACAATCCTCTAGCTTACTCAAGAGGATCAGTTAGATAAAAAATAGAAGAGAGCATAGGATAACTCCAAGAACATAAATGTAAAGAGAAGACACAACAGGTAAATATAGCCACAGAGACTGAGAAGGGGTGGTTAGATTGGTAGAAGGGAATGCACGTATTTCAAAACCCTATTGTATTAGTCCATTCTCACACAGCTCTGATGAAATACTCAAGACTGGGTGATTTATAAAGCAAAGAGGTTTTGCTGACTCATTTCCACATAGCTGTGAAGGCCCCAGGAAACTTACAATTATGGCAGAACGCAAAGGAGGAGTAGGCACCTTCTTCACAGGGCAGCAGGACAGAGTGAGAGCAAGCAGGGGAAATGCCAGAGGCTTATAAAAAAACTATCAAATCTCATGAGACCACTCACTAACACGAGATCAACATGGGGTAAACCAACTCCATGATACAATTACCTGTACCTAATCCCGCCATTGACACTTGAGGATTACAGTTCAAGATGAGATTGTAGGTGGGGGTCACAGCCTAACCTTATCAACTTTACAATCCCAAATTATTTACAGGTAAATTTATGCTACACACAGTTCTCAAAGTCGATATAAATACCTAATTAAGTATTTTAACTAATGTATGTTTATTCATATAAAAACTAACTTCCACAGATATGTTAATGGCATTTGATTTGTGCAAAGTATTGAGCTTCAGTAGAAAGCAAAAATTATTTTATTAATATTTGTATTTATATTTGTTTCTACATGATCCTAAATATGAAACATAATTTTCCAGAGTAAAAAAATTAGAAAAATTTTTGAAGTAAACTAAATAATACCAGAGTCAACTCACAGTTTTTAAAAAGAACAGTAATACTCTGAATCTTTGAAAAAGTCACAGGTTTTAGAGAGAAATAATATTACATTTTGTTTTTGTAGTTCTGGATGTCTTAAATTATACTTATTGTTGCATTACTGCAAATTTGGTTCTGAAATACGCTGGACTGACTGAAATGAGAAGCTGGTTTTTAACTAAATTGCCTTAGAACACTCCACATACTCATTTTGTCCCACAGGGATTTTTAAAAGGGTTCTCATATGATAATCATTATCTGTGTCCTGATCGCAGCTGCCCTTTTACAGAAACAAAGAATTTGTGATCTCATGTGACTTTTTTTGGTGTGTGTTTCTCCAGTTGATGCAAAAAAAAAAAAAAAAAAAGGAAAAAAAGAAAAGAAAAACTAACTTTATGTAAATTAAACTTGAAGAAATAATGATTCAGAGTATAAGTACCTATATGCCAAGATTCAGGGAAAAGCAAATAAAAAAGCAGTGTTATAAATCATTCAAAAAGGGGGATTTACGATGGAAGCAACAAGCCAACTTTAACCACAGTTTCTCTGTTGGGTGCTTCTCTATAGAACAGTTATAATAAATCATGCAATGAACGAATAGAAAATAGAATTCTTTCAACTTCCTCAGGGTAAGCTCCTGAGACTCCTTTCTTTACTTAAGTATGCACATCTCTTTTTATTAAAGATATCTTACACTGTATTGACTGCACCATACTTACCATATTCTGGCAAACAAATTTTTCATCTGTGTATAATTAGATAGATATTCAAATCCTATTTTTTTATTTTGATTTGTTATATTACATATTTGTGCAAGCAGTGCCAGCATTTCAGCATGCCTTGCCGTAAGAAAACTTACTGTTACCAAGCCATATTTGAAAAAGCTACTCAGAGCATGTTTCACATAGCTTCAAATACCATGTTAAATTTTATTTACAAAACTGAAATACTATTTAAAATATATATATTTTTCAAAATTTTAGTATTTATTTTTTGGTTTATTAGAAATATTCAATATCTTTAATTATTGTTACTAAATCCTCTTATAAAACAACTTTGCTTAAGAGATGACCTGGGATGGACTTGTGTATTTTTTCAGTACCACTGTAGTTTTCTCCACTCCTATTTGTATTAATCAAAAGTTTATAGGTTTTTAGAAAAAAAGTAATCAAGCAAATAAAGGAACTGATTAGAGGGGCAGGACATATGAAATAAGGAAATAATTTAAAAACAGTGAGGAGATAAGAAGAAGCATATATGGTGGAAGAGAGAAAGATAATAAATTGGAAGAAGTGTAAAAGAAAAAAAAAACATGATAAATTGTGTTTCCAGTAAAGGAATCTTGCTATTTAATATTCTGAATATTTTGAGTACCATTACCACCTGAGAAACTAGAACAGATGTAAGAAGCTTCAGAAAAGCAAGACAAAAGAGTAACTCAAAGAAACAGAAGAATTAAAAGTTTATATGTCTGAGATTTCTCCAGAGACTGGAAAATTGCATAATGGTATGAGTTACCTTACTCTAATTCAAATTACTTTAGGATGTCACTCTTTGCTTATGCAGCAGTTCAGATTCAGAAATGTATGACAACCTCACCACCTACTTTTCAATTTAGAGATATTTTTGTTAGGTACCCAGACATAATTGTTTTCTAGTGAAAGGTATTTTTATAATAATTCATTTCAAATTTTTAGCCAAATAATGATTTTGCACTAAAGTAGAACATGAATGATCATTAAAGCAGGAGATATGCTCATCTTTAAAGTGGGGGATGAAGGGCATAGTGTGTTAAAGAGCCTTGTATTTTCTGCTAGTATAGCCTCCTTAACTTAAAGAGGTTGGGAAAGGACATCTACTCTAGCTGCATGCATCGCTAAAGTCTGCAGTAGGTAAACAGGAAGAGCCTTGGGAAGTTCACCAATTTATAATTATCTTCCAGTGCTTACTCCAGAACAGGCGGTTAACAAGTAGAGAAATGATAAGGAGGCAGTTAACAAGTAGAGAAATGATAAGGAGGCAACAAGAACAAAAAGGAGAATTCACTGAAACAAAGGGAAAATGCCATGTTATTCTCTATTTCAACATGCTGTGAAATTTAGCAAACAGTGGAGTATAGCAGGAGAGAAAGAGAGGGGTATCCCACATTAGGCTGTTGTATTGAGTTCATTGACACATTTGACTAGATTCATAGGCAATTATGTATTCTTGAAGTGACAGGATTTGATTTTATGTACAACTTAACAGTTACATAATTAGAAAAGACTGTCTCCAGTCCTTCTATGTGATTTGGTTTGTAAACAACATCGCAAACTTTGCTTTGCTTTAATGATGTTTATACATAAAAACAAAAGGAAAGAAATACTCATGGCTAATTTTAAGGTGTTACTTCACACAGCAAGACTTAACATCTCATCCAGTGTTAACAGAACATGCAGCAGGTGAAGTGGAAAAAGCAGCTGACTGAGAATCAGGAGACCAGGAATTTCATCTTGCTGTTGCCACTAATTAGCTGTCTGACCAAGAATATCTAAGTGTCTCTGAATTTGAATTTTCTCATCTGTAAAATGAGAAAGTTGTTGATATCTAAAGCCCTTTCTGGGGCTAAAAAATCTATACACAATGCATTCTCTGCTGGCAGCATAGATAGATATACATTGATCTATCCATGTGTACTTTCTGTTCCTTTTGTAACTCTATTAATATATTCCAGTAATGTTAACTGGCAATGGTTATGTGTATAGTCTGTATGACAAAGGGAATCAAAGTGATCTGTTCAAGAATCAGAATCCTCACCATAGCTAGTGAGCAAAAGCCCCTATCAACAAAGTCCCCTGGTGATACTGTGATGCCAGTGATTCCTTGGGGATATGTTTCCATGTATGCCTATTTAACTGAGAATGAACTGCACCCAAACTGAAATAAAAAATTAGAATTTTTATTGCAATTGGACAAAATGTAGTCTCTTCAAGGCATAATGATGGCTTATATTTCTTTCTCAATGGTGTCTCTATGATACAAATTGGAAGGATGGAAAAAGATCAGTCAATTAAGGAGATAAATCAGCACCCATGGCATTGAGAGTACCTGTGTGAGCTAAATTAACATGCATAAACAGACTTGGATCTTAATGCCCTACCTAAAACAAACAAAAGAAAACAGACCAGCCCACCAAAAAAACCCCACAGAGTAAAAGAAATGTTTATAATACACATGAACAATGAATAAATTATAGAAAACAGGGAACACTGTAATTGTTATTGATATATTGACTATGTAATTCTACGTCATTGTTTAAATTTCATCTCTTAAAATCACTGGCATGTCTATGTTATAATATCTTGGGTAAATGTTGATACATTGCAGATAAATTTTATGATGTGTGTTTAATTCGTGTTGCATTTAACAAACTAAAAACAAAATTCTGAATGACAAGTATACTTGTTAATGAAACCTCTAAAATATGTTACAAATAATGGAGTTTGGCCCTCTGTTTATTGACTCATTTATTTAAGGCACATTGTGTAGGAGAGCAAAGTTATGAATTTGAAACCAGTGTGAATTTTATATTCCATTATATGATTACAAACTTGATTACTGGTGATTTCAAAAGGTCTTTTTCAAGTGGTTTTCTATTGTTTTAAAAAAGACAATATGAGAGAATGTGGATAAATCAATAGATGTTCATGTAATTTATTATGCGTGAAAGGGTAATAATGGATCAGTAGTGACATAAAATTCAAGGTTATGCTTATAAAAGGCTGAGTAGATCATGTAGTTTAGTCCTCCGTTACCTACTGTCTATGGACCAAAGAAAACAAAGGTTTCTTCTTTTTTAATCTCCATTTTTTTCTATTAATACTTATCTCCTAGGATCTTTGGTATGTAATTTAAATCATTTACCACTCTAAAATAAAATTTTGAAAAACACTGCTCGAACCCAACCTCATTACAGATGAAATCACTGAGCTCTAGAGAGTTAAAGTGACTTTCTAGCATCAAACAGTTTATTAATAACAGAGCCACTGTTGTAACCTAGGTCTTGTGACTTCAAATGCAGCAATTTATCTTTTAGCCTTCAGACATTTATTGTTTGGCCTTTGTACAGTCCAAAATCAAGAGCAATTATTTATAATGTAATTCTCTTTTGGTATTTAAAATCTTAAGTTTATTTTGAAAATTAGAACTCTCATAATTTTTATAAATTAGATACATGCTCCAAGATGAAATCTCCGAAGTGAGAAAGAAGCCAGGGATTTCAGCAATAAGAAAAGAAGATCCAATATTCTAAAACTTTCTCTGATTACTCATGGAGAAAGGAATAAAAGGCACGCTCATGTGTTAGTATCCATCTGTTCCCAAGTATAAATTGTTTCACCTTGACCTAGGGTAACCTGAGAGAAGAGTCTCTTCAGAATTACTTGCCTGAATCTCCAAAACAATGCTGTCAATATTTTTCAAGTAGAGAGAGACAAAGTCATTAGCAAATTTTACAAAAGCAAATGCCATCTAAGAGAACCATTTCCATCCCTGAATTCAGTGTTCAATGAAGACATAAGGAATGGGCCCATTAAGAAAACAGGTAAATGGGCAATGGGACTTCTAAATTTCCATTAGGGGAGATTGTATAAAATTCACAATTTGAAAGAACAGTTAGAAACCTGGTATTAGAAAATTTTTAATGAAATATTCAAATTAACAAAGTCAGTACATTAGATCTGACGAAAAAACACTGGCTAATTCCCAAGAAGCCTCTCATGTTGGCCTTTGACTGTTTTAGCACGAACTATAATCTAGCCCAGTGCTTCTCAGAATTTGTTACCAAAAACTGCAGCATGTACAGAGTGAATTCATATAAACTATATTAAATAAAATCACTTACACTAAAATCTCTGCCTTCTGTAGTCAACATGAAAGCAAACACAATTAAAACTTGATTTATGAGTGTATAATCAGTACTAAGTATGTGATAATGTGTACTTTCAGATTTGTACTTTACTTTAAAATCATCTTACACAAAAGGTACAAAAGATAGAAAATGAACTTTGAATGGCATCAGGATAAATGAGTGTGATCTATCATCACATTGGGAACATTATTATCAATGTGAGTGGAATACCCAGCATCTGATGGCTTAGAAAGAACATGCTAATTTTTGCCTCTGACTCTCATTTTCCTTTTAAGCTCAGTCCATTCATAAAGTGCCAGTTCTCAGAATGACATGCTGCGTGTCATTTGGATTGTCTCCATTTTCAGCCTCTGAGTTGATTCATGCTTTAATCCCATGGAGATATAAGGTTATATGTAAAATTAGAATAATATGCTTCCCTAAACCTTCTTTGTAAGATGCTGGCACAATAGAGGCACTATTTGATAGTTAAATAAGAGAATATAACAGTAGTATTTTTTTCTTTTTTGCTTCTCCCCTAAATAAAATCTGGTGGAAAGTGGCAGCATTCAGAATTGTAAGGGTCATATAATGGAATACTTGGTATCAGGTGGGTGGCTACGGTGTACTAGTCATGCCGTGTTGTAAGTAGTAATAGCCAGGAGGACACTATAGTTGATCCTGACTTATTTTCTGCCATGATATACCAGAATTCTTCAATAGCAAGTACATGGAATCTCTTGGCTTCCCTGGAAGTATGTTGAGAGTGTTGTATTGAGGATAAGCATGGACCAGTTGGAACAAGAACCTATAAATTTATTATCATTGGTAATATAACTTCATTGTATCCACTATCAGAAATAAGGGAAATTAATTTCAAGAAATTTAATTTTCAAAAGAACACTTCATATCTTCTTGTATCAAACAGCAACTCACAGGATATATTGCTATTCCCATTTGTATGTGACAACACGTTCCACAGCTCACTACTTACCCCAAGCCCTGGAGAAATCATCAGTGTTGAGCAGTTCATGAGAGCATGGCAGTGTAAAGGCTTATGTGGGATTTGGGGCAACAGTCTGAAAAGTAACACCCTGCTTACTCTGGGCTTTTAGGCTAGGGAACTAATCCCCCAGAGTCTTTTGGCCCTAGCAGAATCAAATATGCTTCCTGGAACTGTTCACCAAGTATTTTGGTCAATATCAATTGCTAAGAATCAAACAAAGTCACATTCCTGAAACTACTGGCATAGTGGAAACTATTTTCTAAGTATGGTTATCTCTGATGAAATTTTTAAATGGTTCCAAAGGAAAATGCTAATTTCATTAAATATTGAAGACTGGGAAAAAATTGCCATTCATGAAACTAGAAATACATTTTTTTTTAAACGAGTACTATACTCAAAAAATAATTATTAACTTGAATTTCCTTCCCATTATCATACAGTTTAAGTTGCTATGTAAAACACTGACAATGTTCAAGGGCAATGCACTGTTGCAGCTAGTGGAATACTATAGTTCTTTTATGAATTCATATAGTCACAACAACCACATTTAAGAGCACCAAAAATCAGTAACATTTATGCCCAAATTTGTTTATCCCAGTTGAAATTATTATAGCACTTTAAATTTAATTGTTATAGTATTTAATATAAAAATAATAAAATATATGAAAGAAAATCAAATTTTATATAAATTTTTCCATATAATAAAAGTGAATACTTAAAAAATCTAATGAATGAGAAGATAACTGTAAATAATTTAAAACAGAAAAAAATTAAGGGGTTCTGCATACAATTTGTTTCATAAATTATTTAAGTGTTAATTCATTTTTTTAGACATTGTAATCACAAGTCATAAGTTTCATTTATAGCGATTATGTACTTTCTAAGAAAAATGATAAAATCTTATTCATGCAAAATATATTCTAAGTGAAGACTAAATTTCACAACTAGGCTGGCTAATTAATTATAATTTATGTATTTTTAAATTTTAAATAAAAATGCCAGGTATTCTTATTTGTCATGTTTTCTTGTTTAGAAGAGCTTTTAAGTATACTGATAAAATAACTATTTGAACCACTCATGACAAGTAGAAAAGCCTCTGCATAATCATTCTACTACGGCTTGTGAAATTGTATTGAAGTATTTTGCCTGCTGTTTTTGTTTATTTTTTCATACATCAATATAGATATAAGGTAGAAAGATATGCTAGTCTATATTCAACAATTCTTGCTTTAGAGACCAACAATTCTTTATATTAAAAACATTAATTTTGTTATTTTTAAACTAAAATTATTGAACAAAAGAACATGGAAATGTTCACACTCATTGTTCAAAATATTGAAAATATTAAACAAGTGAATAATGAATTCCCAGTATGATATCCAATTTGTTTATCTTTTTCAGTATGTATAAGATGATTTTGAAGAAAATTAATGGCTGTTTCATTATTTAAATATAAACATACAGAAATTATGCCTACTAAAAAAAAACCAGAAAACACAGTCAGTGGTGCAACAGTAAAAAAATACAGCAAAAGAACAGAACAACTGCCTATTATAAGACTCAGTAGTGTGTCTTAAAATTCAGGAATATATGAATAATTATTATAATAATACATTGGAAACACTTAAAATTGAATAATAAAGATGGATATTTCTAGTTTTTAATAAATACTTGTAGAAATGATACCAGCTGAAACATCCTCTTTGACATCCTCCTATGGAAAGTTGCATAGATAACTGTTCTATAATAATGAAGAAATAACATATGCTCTTTGCATTCAACTATTTTCTGTTACAAAGAATAATGGAAAATTCATCGGCAGAGCTCTGGAACGAGTGTCTTATAACCACATGACAACTCTATAAACAATGAAATGACAAAGTAGTTTGAGATGGCTATGCAAGGACTTGGAGGACAAATCTCATCAATATTTAGTAATAGATTGCTAACAACCTGGAATATTTGTCTTTAACGTGACAGTAAAAAAATACACTGCAGAACATCTCATTTCCTTTGTCTGAAACCACTGAGGCCACATTGTCACATTTTGGTTGACTGAGTCTCAACTTGTAATTCAGTTTGATTTCAACTTTTGCAGGAAACCTGGGATGCGGAATAATATGGCAATAATGAAGTTCTTGAAAGGATGTAAGTCTAGCATACCCCTGAGTATTAAAGGGTCTTTATAAGTAACTTTTCAAGCATAAGCTTGACACAAGAAACAAAACTGTAATCTTCACAATCATAGCATATTGTTTTTTTCTCTCACAGGCGGAAAAAAAAACCTTATCTTTAGTCAATGTTCTACAGTACTTTATTATTACTGTTTTCAAATCATTACGTATATGTTGGAGAACAGATAAATTGAGGAATTGTCCTCACATTTGACCTATTTTACAAAGAATTGTATTTGCCAAACAGTATAATATTTTAAATACTAGGACAAGTTCATAAAAATCACTTTTACACATTTATAAGTGACTCAAATTTCAGTAATTAAAATGAATTTGCTTATATTCTGTGAATCTTAGTGTACCAATGTGGCAAATAGGTCATAAGATAATTCTGTATTAAAAGAAATGTAGTATCTGCTTCAATAAAACTCAAGCACTCACAAAGGTATTTAAAACATCTAGGAACTCATTGAAGAAAAAGTTTATATAGTCCACACATAGGGGACATGAACAAGTGAAGTAGAAAAGCTCCAGGCTCTTACTGCTGGTAGGGTGCATTCCCAACAGTTTCATGAAACAACTAATATAGAATCAATTACTTCTGCCCAGTAGGGAAGGCTTTTATCCAGGTAACCTCTAAACTATTTTCTTCCCACAGCTGTTAATGTATAGCCCTCTTACTACTATAGACCTGATGATAGCCAGGATGTGGAGCAGAGTTAGCACACAATGAATTCATTCCTGTGCATCCAGGAGCTATTGTTGAAATTCTGATGAAAGTGTACTGAAAACAAGCAAAACTAATAATTGTACTTTGCATGGATCTTTTCAATAGCAGAAAAAACAGTAAATAGACATTGAGGGTCTGTTTAATAAAGGCTGAACTTTAATCTTTGTTAAGAGATAACAGCTGACTTTTAGCATAGGTTTCTCATAAAATGGAGTTAATTAATATCAAAGTGTATAAAGAACTCCAATAAATCTCTAAAAATAAGCCATTCAATAGAAAAATATAAAATAATATGACCTTAATATATTCAGGAAAATAATTAGGAACAGAAAATAAGTATATTAAAGGTGCCAAATCTCAGTAATTAGAAAAATGGTGTGGGAAAATCATGTTGAGATAGATATAATTTTACTCCCATTAAATATAGCAATAATAAGACACCAAATAAAATAGTAGGTTTTAGAAAGTTTTTGACTTTATTTTCTGTTCTTAAATTTTATTTAAAATTTTCAAGAGAGAGTCTTCCTCCATCACCCTGGCTAAAAAAGTGGTGGTACCATCATAGCTCACTGTAGCTTCCAACTTCTGAGATCAAATAATCCTCCTGCCTCAGCCTCTGGAGATGGGACTAAAGGTGCACACCCCAGTGACCACCTTGGAAAACTCTAATACCCTGTTGGTGAGAGAGTAAATTGGTATAACCATATGCAGTATATTAGAGGTATCTAAAATAATTTAAAATGTTTTAATGTTGGAATCAACGTACAGTTCTAAATATATAATCTAGATAAACTTATATAAATGTGCATTAGGAAATTTTTATAGAGATGTTTACTGCATCACTCTTTGTAAGAATAAAAAATAAAAAAAAATTTAGAAGTACATTAGACAAAATATGAAAATCTGAAGAGGGAATTCTTAATAAAATGAATTGTAATACAAAAGATGAAATAGAATTCATATGTATTAATATAGATGTAAAAACCTAATTAAATGTAAATAGGTAATGTAAATTATTATGTAACAATATATTTAAGCTTAAAGAAGAATCTTACAAAATAACATTCTATCATTGGATAAGTTACTAATATGATTAGAAAGGAAGGAATGAAAATGAATCAACATATGTTATAAAAAAATCTATTTCTTTTTTTCTGTTTATTACAAAATCTGAAGTTAATATGATAAACAAATATATATATTCACTAATTTTGACTGTATATGTGACTTTTGGGTTATATTTTTTATACTTGTTTCAAAGTTAAAATATATAAAATTTAAAATAATTATAATTAGAATAAATATTTTAACTTGTTGAAGAATGGTGAAAATATAAAGAAAATAAAATAAATTTGCAGATATTTTTAGTTATGCACACTTATGAATGAAGGTTTGTGGAGAAAGAGAAATTCAGTGCATGAATAAATGGGTTACAATGCTGTAGAAAAATAACATCAAAATATCCTCCAAACCATGAAACATTCAATATACCCTGTCAATAAGGAAACCAATGTCCTCTATCATTTTATAACCCATTCATTTGGTCCACTGATGAACAAAAGTTTATACATACTGTCAATTGTTATAGTAGCTTTTAAGTCTCTAATATGAAAATATGCTTATGGAATTGCTAAAAAAATTAATGAAATTTTTATTTGATTTTAAACATTAATATTAAAAACGATTGCAATAAGTATATATATTTGAATAAGAACTACATATGTGTATATTTAGTCAAATTATTTGTTCTATTCCATTTTTTTATAGAATTTGTGTTGATTATCTTAAACAAAGGAAGTATTTTAAACTTCCAGAAACATAGCATGTGTGCTATTTCATTATTTAATAACATAAATTACAATCTAAAATGTATAATTCCAGTTTCACAGTAAATTTCAGTTTACCCATAATTTTTGAGATTCAGTACTGTGGAGTAGGACAAAGGTTGCTGAATTACATAATATTTGTCTTGATAGAAAAAGAAAAATAGTTTCTATAATCGCCTTCTTGCTACTAGACACTGTAATTAATTTATGATACATAAATCTTTGAAGAACAACTGAGCAAGAACATTGTTTACTCTTTTTCTAAACTTGTTGGCTTTTTGAAGCCATCTATTACCTTAATAAAGTGACAAAAGAACAAAATATATAAAGTAGTAAAATGCTTTATTTTAGTACCCTGCTGGTCAGCTCACCATAGAGCAATTATATAACTAAGGAAATGTGAAAAGATCAGAACTATAGAAAATCAAATTTGCAGTTAAGAATAGATCTAGAATTTATCTTAGGAAATGTAGTAGACAAGGCAGGGTTCAAAAATGTTGTGAGCAGATACTGGAGACGTTGTGGAGGAATAGGAATGCTTTTACAATGTTGGCGGGAGTGTAAATTTGTTCATCCATTTTGGAAGACAGTGTGGCAATTCCTCAAGGATTTAGAACCAGAAGTACAGTTTGACCCAGCAATCCCATTACTGGGTATATACCCAAAGCTTTAAATTATTCTACTATAAACATACATATACATATGTGTGTACTGCAGCACTAGGAGTTTTATCAAACGCTTTTTCTGCATCTATTGAGCTGATCATATGGATTTTGTTTTTGAATCTATTTATGTGGTAAATTGTGATTATTGATTTGCATATAGTGAACCAACCTTGGATTCCTGCATTATTATTATTAAGGTAGTACTGTGACTAAAATTTGGGCTTTGGAGTCAAACAAAGTGTAGATTGAATTCCGGTTCTTTTGTTTACTAGTACTGAGAACCAGTGCAATGTATCCAATGCCCCCAAGAATCTTCTTACAGAAAAAAATGGAAATAATAATACCAATTCACACAGATAATGCACATAAAGCACTTAGCAGCGGCTTAAATACATAACTACCCAACAAATGGTGGCATTCAATTTAGAATGTCTATTTTGCCAAGATTAAGTATATGCATATGACATAGCCTTAGAAGGTCCAGATGACATGTGCCCAAGGTAGTTGATGCATAGCTTGCTTTTATACATTTTAGGAAGACATGAGACACCAATCCATATATGTAAGATATTCATTGGTTTTGTCTGGAAAGGCAAGACAATTTGAAGCACCGAGGGCACTTCGAGGTTGTAAGTAGGTAAGAGACAAATGATTACATTCCCTTGGGTTTCTGAATAGCCTTTCCAAAGGAAGCAATCACATTGAGACAGGGTGTCACTCTGTCGCCCAAGCTGGAGTGCAGTGGCATGATCTTGGCTCACTGCAACCTCCACCTCCTGGGAGTTTCCTTGTGGACAAATTGTAAGGAGGGTATGTAGCATTTTTATTTGTAGCTATCTTTTTTATAGGAATAGAATGGGAGGCAGGTTTGCCCTCCAAAGTTTTCAGCTTGGCTTTTCCATTTGGCTAAGTGATTCTGGGATCTTGAGATGTATTTTCCTTACACAGTATGTACATCAAATTTTAACAGCTAATGAAGATGATGTACATATCTATCACCCCGAAAGCTTCTTTGTGCTCTTTTGTAGTCACTCCACCCTGCTACTGAACTCTACTGCCACATCCTTAGGTAATAGTAGGGGTAAAAGAAGCTAGCACCTCTGTTACTTTAGATTAGTTTGCATTTTCTAATATTTACAAAATTATACATTGTGTATGATCTTTTCCCTGTTGTTTTCAGAGAACATAATTTCTTTGTAAGTTATCTATGTTATTGCATATGTTTTATTACTTAGTATTTTATTATATGAGTATACCACAGTTTAGCCATTTCCCTGTTAATAGACATTTGGTTTGTTTTCAGATTATTAGTTATCATTAGTATTCATATGATTAGTATGCATTAGTTATTAGCCTGCATTAGCTTAGAAGTAAGCATTTTAATTGCATATATATTCTTTAAATTACACATTTATATAGTTATTATCTTTAACACTCAATTACCTTATTTTGGTAAATATATGTAACATAGGACTTAATATTGTATGCTTTTAAGTGTATAACTTTTAAGTGTACAATTCAATGGCATAAAATACATTCATATTGTTTTCCCACCATTGGCAATATTGATCTCCAAGACTTTTTAGTCATCACAAACTAAAAGTCTGTTCCCATCAAATAATAATTCAAATTCTTCTTTGTCCCTAGATCCTGATAACTATTATTCTGTTTTCTCTCTCTCTTGTCTATTATTTAATAGGTACCTCTTACAATTGGAATCATACATTACTTATCCTTTTGTATCTGTCTCATTTAGCATGATATTGTCAAAGTTCATTGTTGCAACATGTATCGGAATTTTTTTTTTGTTAAAGCTAAATAATATTGTATATATATATATATATATGTGCTTTAGATATGTTTATATGTCACATTTTAGTGCACAAATTATGAATTTTTATGAAGTTCAATTTTGTTGCCTGGGTTTTTGATGCCATATCCTAAAAATCAGTGGCAAATTCAGTAACACTGTTTCCCTATGTGTTTCTTGAAAGAGTATCAGAATTTCAACATTTACATTTAAGTCTTTGATCCATGTGAATACATTTTTGTATAAAGAAAAAGTTCAATTTATTCCTTTGCAGGTGGATATTTACTTTTTCCGGTACCAATTGTTAGGAAAACCTACCTTTGCTCTATTGAATGTTCATGGCATATTTATAGAAATCAATTGACCAGGTATATGAGGGTTTATTTTTGACCTCTCTATTTTATTTTACTGACCTATGTCTATCCTTATGCAAATACCACATGACTTTGATTACTGTAGCTTTGCATTAAGTTTTAAAATTAAAAAATGTGAATCCTCCATATTTGCTCTTCTTTTTCAAGATAATTTTGGATATTAGGGCCCCTTAATATTTCATGCCAATTTTAGAATTATTTTTTCAAAATTATCATGAATTACTCAAGAGTAACGATAAACAAATAAATTTTATTAATGAATTTTCTTGGATATTGAAACTGCAGTTGCATTTCAACAAACTAAATGAAGTAAAGAAAAAAGACGTGTAAACTGGCCAAGCACAGTGGCTCATGCCTGAAATCCCAGCACTTTGGGAGGCTGAGGTGGGGAGATCACTTGAGATCAGGAGCTGGAGACCAAGCTGATCAACATGGTGAAACCCCATCCCTACCAGAAAAAGTAAAAAAAAAAAATAAAAAAATTATACGGGTGTGGCGGCACACACATATAGTCCCAGATACTTAGGAGGGTGAGGTGGGAAAATCTCTTGAACCTAGCGGGTGGAGGCTGCAGTGAGCTGAGATCGTGCCACTGCACTTCAGCTCAGGCAACAGAGTGACACCCTGTCTAAAAAAAATTCTAAACTGGTTAGATTTGTAGTACAACAGATGGGAGGTAAGAGTAACAAAAATCACTTTACTTGGTAAAGTCTAGTAAAATAGCTTTTCCTGTTTTGTAGATATGCTCTGTGATCTGTCAGTTTGAAAGTTTGCTACAATGACAGGAAAAATAAGTGAGAACTGAAATCATAAAATTTGTTATGTTGACTGTAAAGTACTTTAAAATGTAGTCTCTTCCATTTGATAGCTAGATCATATTTTATGTTATGCATTTGAGCAAATAAATATACAGAATTCAGTATACCCTAGCAATTACCAACTTTTCTAGTATCATACATTATCCACTGCTCCTGTATTTCTGTCATTGAGTAACATAATTACTATACTGGATGTTCTTTATTTTCTTTGAAGTTATTCTTCATTTCCTGGTTTGCAATGCAGTTAAAAATATGTTGATACCTTAAAAAATGTTCAGTGTAAAATGAACACATCCCTGGTTGCTTATTTTTAAGGACAAATAAAAATATGTCTTTGATAATATAATTTCAACCTGTGTGAATTAGGCCATACTGATTATACAAATGGGCTATATTTTTATTAAAAAATACAGAGAATGATTTAGCAAACTAAAAATTAGAAACAAAATATAAAATTTAATATCTAGGTGAAGTATATTTCTGTTCAGTCAATAGTTTTGTGTGTAATATTATAATTTATAATAATTATTATATTAATTTTACTTAGAAAATTTAGTTTCTATGGCATTAACTTGAAACATTTAAATTTGCTCACATAATGGAAACTCATAATGTTGAGGTTTAAAAGTGGGTTTGTGAAGTACAGAATTCAGACAGATATGTCAGTAAACTATATGAAACAGATACATCATCAACAAATACCTAAGAATTCTGTTCTTAATTTTTGAAAAATTTAGTATCCACCAATAAAGAAAAAAAAAAAAAGAAATGCTTGGACTCTTAAATTTAACGTCCTTTCAGTTTTCTTTCTACTGTTCTGAGACATGTGCATTTTATACTCATTTCAACTTCCTCCTTGTATAACAAACACAAAGAAAATCATGTTTCATCAAAAAATTAAACTGTAGGTAAAGTTCAAGCATAAACATTTTAAATACAGCATAGCCAGTATTCTCAAGGCAATATTATTTCTTAAATTAAATACTGATGCATGTTGTCTCATACTGCTGTAGACTGACATATAAATACATGTAGGTGGTAAAAGTTAAATATATATATATATGATATATATGACTGAGATATAGATATATATACATAGGTGATAAAAGTTATATATATATGATATATATGACTGAGATATATATGTAGGTGATAAAAGATATATATATATATATATATATATATATATATATATAGTCTGTGATAAAAGAGTTGTGTAAAGAGAAAGGTCTTCAGCAATATACATTTCCCTTGTCAAAAGGTCTATTTATTTTAAAATTTATTTTTAGATTTCATAATGAAACTCTTAAAGAGATGTTAGAAGGTAGTAAACATGTTTAGAATTCACTGGCAAGGACATATTTTTGAGGGTTTCAGTTCAACTGTTTTGGGGTTTTTTTGAAGGAGAGATTTTTTTTTTTCCATGCCTGTTTACCATTATTTCTTAAGGAGTTGATATGCGCAATGGTTCAGCTAAAATAACACAGAAAGCATTATATACAATTTGGAACCCAAAGCGCACAGGTGAAACGGTTTCTGAACTTCCTGAAGATTTCCTTAAATGCCATTAATATTGCTCTTCAAGTATCATTACTTTAATAAAATTATTTATTTTTTTTCAGACATGATGTCTTCTTCCTTTCTGAATGCTTACTGAATTTTTTCAAACATTTACTGTAATTATTGTTATTGTACTTGTTTTCCGCTTTTTTTTTCTGATTGAAATCTACAAAGGTGAAAAGTCAAGCTTCTTTGAAAGAAGTTGGACAAGTTCGCAGTTTCCTGATTCCTAAACTCATACAGCAATTAAAATAAGAAATTAAAATATAAAGGTTAGCAAATGTCTCTTTAATGAGAATGGACTTGAATATAATTCAAAAATATAAAACTCTTAATTTTTAAATTATGTTTTAAAACTTTCAAACAGATGTAATTCACTTATAGCTAAAGATACAATGTCAGTTGTAGCTAAATACAGAAAATTATTCAACGAAAATGTGAATTTTTTTTTCTGCAATATATAACACACGCACAACGAAATAGGCCATTCCTTTCTTCAAGAGTAGCACCTAGAGTAGTAATAATGAAGCTCTTATTATTTTTGTGACAACCAACTATTACGTTTACAACCAACTGCAAAAGGAAAATGTCTGGGAAGTTCAGGCTTCAGTTTGGCAGGCATGGGTTTAGCTTAGTTTAGCTATAATTTCTATTGCTTTAGAGAAAATAAAGGATATTCTGTTTTAGCATTTATGAATAAACATTGACATAAACAGTTGCAAAAAGGACTCTGCAGAAAAATGTGCCCACTCACCTACCTATCTATCACCAGTGTATCTCCTGTTTTATACCTTGCTAAAGACATTCATATAGACAGTTCAACTCTAGTAGTCCTCTGCCTCACCTTGATTTCAGGAGTAATTATTTCATTGCTTGATGCTACCTTATCTCTGGTCTTGGTATAAATTTTTAATTACAAAATGTCCTCCATATTGTTTTATGATGTGCTGCCAAAATTTGGGCTGAATGCATTGTTAATGAATCCTGTACTGTTTTCACATCAGTGGATCTGTAACTCTTCAGCCTTGGATAAGAAGTATATTTGTACAACTTCTTTGCTGACAGATGAATATCTGCTTCAGATGTTCAATGGCTATCTTATAACAGTAAAAAAATGGTGCTATGTTTTCTTTTCTCCCAGTCATTATTTACTCAAATATTGTTACTTAGAATGTCAGCTGTCAGGATCTTAGGTTTATAGAACAAATGGCAAGAAATCAAAACAACAAGCCAAGGGAAGTCTATTAAAAGATTTAAAGTACGTTGAGTTAATATTTCTTTACATTTCACTGATTTTTTTCTGGTAAAGAAGGCATCTTAATAGGCATGAGGTTATAGATCAAGAATTACTAAAATAACCAAATAAGGAAGAATTTAACAAAATTATCATAGAAATGTTTTAAGTGGCATATGCTGATTCTAATAAGAGTAACAAAAATGAATGGATGCACAGGAAATACTATTTTTTATTGTAGATATATGCAAACATCATAGAGATTCATTTGAACAAATCTTTGTCTGGTTAAGAGCAGGGGAAATGAATCCCGGGTGTTAGGAAGACCATGTACTGACATAGAGTCCATTCTGCTATAGCATATTCTTGTAATATTGATTAGCTCATGAGTGATAGTCCAGGGAAATTTCAATTTCCAAGCACTTTACTATTACACAGAACCTATAGTGAGAGTTCAGTTTACATGCATTTTAGTGGGCTATCATTTATTTTATGCATTACTTTTCCAATATTAAATGTTACAGTATAATTATAGAATTCAGAATGCCTACATTCTATGTGTCTTTGTTTCTAATATGCTATGATTTTAACCTAGGCTTTAGATGTAAGGTCTGAGTATTTTACAGATTGACCCTTAAAATATTCCACAACCAGTGAATAAACCACCTCGAATCAGGATTGAAAGAACATCTCTTCAGATCAACCAATTTGATACTAAAATGTATTCTGTGATAAGAATAAATCATCCTTACGATAATAACCATAGTTAAGAAGCATACTTGAGAAAATAAAGAGCTATTCTATTTTTTCTTTCAAAGTTTGAATCAAAGCTAAATGTCTTCTGAAATACGAGGCATTCTGCCAAACTCTGCAGGGAATGTCTTCTGCAGTTACTATCATATGCAAATGACCACATTATTATATAGCAAGTTAACCTTTCATACTAAAAATAATGATATTAGCTCAGTCAATGAATTTCTACTTGATCTTTTAATCATTCTGTTCCGTCTGTTAAAAAAAATGCTCATGGCTTTCAAGTATTTATTGAGTGTCTCTGCAGAAGTTTCACATTAATTGCTTTACACCATTACTATGACTTGTATGTAGAAATATGCATATCAAGCAGAAATTAGATTTCTAATTAAACAGTCCATATTAAGGCTGACTGCCAAATATGAATTAGTCTTAAAGGTATTTATAGAGAGATGCTGTTTCTAGAATATTTGTGTTTATATCCTCACTAGCCAGGGAATTATCCAACAAGGTGCTGGCACAATTCCTCTACTATGAACAAGCATATTATTTGTTTGCTTATTTGTTTTTGGAAGCTGTTAACAACTAAGTGGGTGGATGTATTCATAGTTTAGCCCTTAGAAGTAATTCTAATCAAAGAATTTCAGAAGTATCAAGGGCAATGGTGCATATCTACTATGAAAGGAACATCAGTCAGGCAGAAACTTACCAAACTCTTCAACATGAAGATTATACTACTGAGAAGTAGCTGCTTTGACTATGGTTTTCATTTTTTCTCAAACCCCCAAAACACACTAATAAATCCTGGAAGATATGGTGATACTCTGTATTCAATAATCTAATAGGAACTGAAAAGCTTAATACATATTTCCAAAATTATTTACCAATAACTGTATCTGATATCTTGGATTTTACCATTTAGATATTTCTTCCTTTCCCTTGAAACCCAACTAACATTATTCTGTGACACTTGACTGATGGATAGGTTTTAGTATAAAGATCTTTTTAAAAATGTAAAAGGATAGTAGCAACTCAATGTTGAATTAATTCATTTCCAGAGAGGAGGCATTAAGGACAGCATGAGAGTACTTGGTGACCTAGACAAAAAAAGGGGAAATAGGAGTAACTTACAAAATAGGGGTGTTCTATAAACTAAAAGGAAACTTCACCTAATTTAAAACTTTTCAAGACTCTTTGAAAACGAATGATTACCCCCATTAGTAAGCTATTATTTTTAAAAAGCAATTGTGAAGCAGATTTTGATACTCCCCAATAAGTATTTAGAGCAAATCATATTGAGAAATAAGTAATCTGTTATAAATAACTCATATTATCAATGTTTTAATGAGAAAATACAAACTGCTACTCAAGGAAACAAGAGATGACATAAAAAAATAGAAAAACATTCCATGCTCATGGATAGGAAGACTCAGTGTCATGAAAAAGGCCATACTGCCCAAAGTACAATCTACCACTGACTTTCTTCACAGAATTAGAAAAAACTACTTTAAATTTCATATGGAACCAAAAAAGGGCCCATATAGCTAAGACAATCATAAGCAAAAAGAACAAAGCTGGAGGCATCATGTTACCTGACTGCAAACTATACTACAAGGCTACAGTAACCAAAACAGCATGGTGTTGCTACCAAAACAGATATACAGTCGAATGGAACAAAACAGAGGCCTCAGAAATAATGCCATACAGCTACAATCATCTAATTTTTGACAAATCTGACAAAAACAAGCAATGGGGAAAAAATTCCCTATTTAATAAATGGTTATTGGAAAACTGGCTAGCCATACGCAGAAAACTAAGATGGGATGCCTTCCTTACACATTGTACAAGAAATAACTCAAGATTGATTAAAGACTTAAACATAAGACCTAAAACCACAAAAACCCTAGGAGAAAACCTAGGCAGTACCATTCAGGACACAGACATGGACAAATAGTTCATGACCAAAACACCAAAAGCAATAGCAACAAAAGCCAAAATTGACAAATGGGTTCTAATTAAACTAAAGAGCTTATGCATAGCAAAAGAAACTATCATCAGAGTGAGCAGACAACCTACAGAATGAGAGAATATGTTTGCAATCTATCCATCTGATAAAAGGCTAATATCCAGAATCTACACAGAACTTAAACAAATTTACAAAAACAAACAAAAAAAATTAAAAAGCAAGTGAAAGATATGAATAGACACTTCTCAAAAGAATGCACTTATGTGGCCAAGAAACAAATGAAAAAAAGTACATCATTGCTGGTCATTAGAGAAATACAAATCAAAACCACAATGAGATAGATACCGTCTTCATTAGTTAGAACAGTGATCATTAAAAAGTCAGGAAACAATACATGCTGGAGAGGATGTGGAGAAATAGAAATGCTTTTACACTATTGGTGGGAGTGCAAATTAGTTCAACCACTTGGAAGACAGTATGGTGATCCCTCAAGGATCTAGAACCAGAAATACAATTTGACCCAGAAATCCCATTACTGGGTATATACCCAAAGGATTATAAATTATTCTCTTAAGACACATGCACAGGTATGTTTACTGCAGCACTGTTCACAATAGCAAGGAATTGGAACCAACCCAAATGCCCATCAATGATAGACTGGATATAGAATATGTGGCACATATACACCATGGAATACTATGCAGCCATTAAAGTGATAAGTTCATGTACTTGTCAGGGACATAGACACAGCTGGATACCATCATTCTTAGCAAACTAACACAGGAACAGAAAACTAAGCACTGCATGTCTTTACTCATAAGTGGGAGCTGAACAACAAGAACATATAGGCACAGGGAGGGGAATATCACACATCAGGGTCTGTCGGTGGGGGGGTGCAAGGGGCTGAATAGCATTAGGAGAAATATTTAATGTAGATGATGGGTTGATGGGTGCAGCAAATCACCACGGCACATGTATACCTATGTAACAAACATGCAGGTTCTGCACTTGTATCTCAGAATGCAAAATATAATAATAAAAAAGTAGAAGTAATCCACTTAAATATATTGATGTCTTAGTCTATGTTATGCTGCTACAACAGTGTATCTGAAAATGAGTAATTTACAAAGAACAAACGAGTATATTTCACATTTCTGGAGCCTGGAAATTTAATATCAAGGCAAGGTAAGTTTCAATGTTTGGTGAGGGCTTTTCTTTGCATTGAAGATGGCACTTTGAATGCTACAGGGGAAAGGAGTTCTGTGGAGGAGCAGAAAGCTAGATCCTCACATGCCTGAAGGCAGAATGGCAAAAAGGGGCAAACATCCTCCATCAAGTCCTTTTATAAAGGCATTAATCCATTCTTGAGGACAGAACCCTCCTCATACAGACACCTCCCAAAAGTTTCCATCTTCCAACACTGTTGAACTGGGATTAAGTCTCAACACTAGAGTTTTAGAAGGAAGAAAGCAAGTCATAGCAGTTAGTCAATGTTTTAGATTTTCTTAAATTTTTCATTTACTGAAAAAAAATTCTTAATTTCTTAAATTGCTTAGATTTTATGCTTTAAATATTTTTATATTCTGTTTACCTACTTTCAGTTTCATTTGAGTTGGAGGAACTGTGAATGTAATAAACCTCACAGATATTTACAGTTAGAGATCTTTGTTATATTAGCAAGTCTACAACTTAAGAGGGCTCCTACTCTTAGGACTGACTGATTAACAATTCACCTCCTCTCTATTTTTATGGCCAAAGACATGCAAAGAACCAAGGTACTCAGAGTAAGAGCTCTCTTAATATTCCTTTTACTTATAGGTTAAATGCCTGAGATTACAGCTCTCTAAGATTATTATTGTTTTACTTAATAAATAATAATCTAATAGTGTCTTTGAGGTTTATTACACTCACACTTACAGTTCTTAAGGATGCTATTTTTGCTTAATTATTGTATTCAACTAGAATATGTTTGAAAAATAATATCATGATGCAGATTTGTTAATAAAATATATTACATATGAATGTTATCTAAACCTATTATAGAATTTCTCCATTTGTTTCTATTTTTATTTTATGAATAGATAATAGGTATATATACTTGGGGAGTACCATAAGATATCTGATACAGGTATACACTGTATAATAATCACATCATGGTTAATGGGGTAACCATCACTTCAAACATTCATCATTTCTTTGTATTATAAACATCCCAATGTACTCTCCTGGTTATTATAAAATGTACAGCAAATTATGGCTTACTGTAGTAACCCTGTTGTACTAATACTAGATCTTATTCATTATGTCTAACTATATTTTTGTATCCCTTAACGATGTCCATTTCCCACCCCTCTTGCAAAAGATTTCTCTAGTTGAGTGACTGATGACATTGTTATCAGTAGTGCTATTAAATTTAGAATTTTAAAATTATTTTTTATATTTACTGTGTAGCTTATTCTAATTATTATCTTTTTCACAAATCCTTTGAGTTCCTCATTTCTATTTTTAACTTAGTGATTAATCTGTTCATCTCCAGGATTGGCCTGTTTGTTTTAACACACACAGAGACACACACACACACACAGAGAGAGATATATATATCTTCCTGTACTCTTTAAACCATGGTAAGAGTTATGGGCTTGCCTACAATTTGCTATCACATTCATTTTCTGTCATCATACCTCTTTCTTTCTTTTCTTTTTTAAAGAAAGAAAGCCAGAAAAATAAGCCAATATATTTTTCTTCTCCATAATAACATAAACAGCTCCAAGAACCCTAATTGTAATAATAGAAATTGGATCTTCACACCCTCCCAAGTTTCTGCCATGCAATATTCTTTCTTCCCTCATTTATTCTAGCAAAATCAGTGTTTCAAAAAAAGTATTTAAGAAGAAGGCATTTCTAGGATAAGTAAACTGGATATATACTCAGAAAATGTGCCACTAGTTAAATATATTTATAAACATAAAAACAAACAGGATTCTTTTCCTTATTGCAAAGATATTCATAAGTTAATATACATTGTGAAAATGAAAACATTTGGAATGGAAAGAAGGAAGGAAGGGATCACTCCCCAAATAATTTTATCATAGAAATACTTTAAATCTCTTTATCTCAGGATAAACAATTTGAGAATTACTAGTCTAAATCTAATCAGATTCAATTTGTGCTCTTTTAACAATTACACATGTAGATCTATATTTTTAAAATGTACCATAAATTCCCCTTTATGTCCCCTTATGTGTGCATGTGTATATGTACATGTGTGTGTGAATGTCAGTGTTTAGACTGAGAATGTAAAATACTCCTACCAACAGAAGAACCTTGTATACCAACATAGGAAAGGTCAGTTTTATACTAACATTAGCAGATTTGTATGCATGAAAGCAACTACAAAGTTAGAACAAAATGCCACACATTTCATATAGCAATATAGGAGGAAGAATAATAACTTCAACAAATGAAAGGGGTTCTTTTTTTGTGGCAGTATTACCAAAACACCCATGAGCTAGTTCTGGAAATATATTTTTATAAATTTATAAGTCATTTAACTAAGACCTTGGTGATATCTCTTCATTGTAAGTACTGGGATCCGGGCTTAATCCACAGATAAGATTTATTTCATTCCCAAGAGTTAAAGTAAAAACTCAGATTCACTGTTTCCAAAGAAACAATTTACAAAAAAAGAGGAGATGAATATAGTCCCCTTGTCCTTCATAAATAGAAAAAAACAATCACTTTAATTACCCTTGCCATATTTCTTATTTTTCTACATGTTGCAAACTCAGGAGACAAATTATTCGTTTAATACTTAAAAAAAATTCTTACATGATTAAATACCTCACTTCTGTGTCTTCTACTTTCTTGCGTATACTGTTTTTTCATCTGGTGTGCTTTGTACAGTGGACCCTTAAGCAACATTGTTAAATATCTTCCTCACTTAAAGTAAATGTCACAAAGACTCTTGGGTAAACATTACTCCAAAAACATGAAGCATGATATACATGGACAGTAAATCACTGCCACATTAAAAAGAATATACTATGTTCCTGAATATTAGATTATATACAATATCATCAAATTGATAATAGAAATTAATTTTAAAAGATGAAGTTCTTAATCCTTTGAGTTTCTCACTTTCTATTTTTCAACTTAGTGATCAATCTGATTATCTCCTGATGGGCCTATTTCTTATAATACATACACACACACACACACACACACACACACACACACACACACAGAGAGAGAGAGAGAGAGAGAGAGAGAGAGGCACATATTTTCCTGCACTCTTCAAACCATAGTAAGAGTTTTATCCTTGCCTAAAATTTTCTATTTAGATTACAATTTCACATTGCCCTTACAATTAAGTCTTGAGAAGTGAATGTGATTATTCCAATAAAGTATTAAACTGAATCCATAAGACATTATATTGGGCTCAGGAAACCCTAAATAATGCTAATTTTCCTATGCTAAATGTTCTGCTCTTTATAATTTAAAGAATATTAAAATGTATCAATTGTAAATACATTTTGTTCACTGATGATATGAACTTAAGGAAGCAATGGACCAAGAAACAAGCAACTAGTGAAATTAAAAGGAACTGTGACCCTGTCTGCTATGTAACTACTGACACAAGATATTACAAATGTTGTATAATTTTAATTATAAATCCTGCTTGCACACCTATAAATTATTAAGCACTTTGGAATTTCGAGGGAAAAAAAAGAATTAAGGCCACTCACTTTTCAGGTAGTGAAGAAAGGTGAATGAATCAAGTGACCTTCCTATATATCAGTTACAGAAACCTAATTTCTCTTTTGATTCGAGTTACAGAAGTCACTGAGTTGACTGAAAAGTTGTCTGCCATATAAAATAGCACAAGTATTATTTACATAAGAAGTCCTCATTACATATCGCATCGAGGAAGATAAAAACAAATTAAAGAAAACAACAAGTTAAAAAGCCCGCAAATTAAAGCTGATTCCAAACTGTTCAGCTGTCATTGAATTCTTTTATTTTACCATGTTACTCTGTCCATGTTACTGCTGTTAAGATTTGATATCCTGGTTGAACTACTTTAAGGATATCATGAATGATTTATTGTTCTTTGAGGTTGCAGAAGATGATGGAGGATGAACAGTGGTCAAGTTCGATGCTTTATGCTAGTATATTTGGATGAAATGTCATACAACTGGCTGAGTGAAAAGAACACCATAGAGAAAGGTAGCATAACTGCTCACAGTCACAAGGGATTTGTATGAAGTTTTCTTTTCCATTTAATAAACAATAAAATAATCTAAATAAGATTGTTGCACAAAGTATTCATGTTTATAAATTAATCTCATTATATCTCTGTTGCCTATAGGATTTTGTTACAAATTGTGATGTAGAAGCATTTAACATTTTCTACTTTTTTTCTCTTTGGGTTGTATATTAATTGACATCACCATTAAGATGTTTTCCAGCTACAACTGTAAAAAGAGTGTAGAGTTTGATTCTTGACACTGTTGGGATCAAGACTCAGTTTTTTTTGCAGCTGACCTTTGCTGCAGGTCTTCAATGAAAAGAAATGTGAATGTCATCAAATTGGTTGAAAAATAAATACTCTTAAAAGACTATATTCTTCTCCTCCCTTAAAATAAACATGTTGTAAACTGAACACCACAGAGTATATGAACACTGGGTTTGCTCCGGCATGAATATAGTTAGAGTGCTAATTATGTAGCAAGCTTTCTGTTATGTGGAGTGCATATGAAATAAATAAAGTGCAATTTATCCTTTAAATGCAAGCACTGTTGGGGGTGGGAGTGAGAAATAGACCTATACAACCAATGAGTACTATTCAATGTGCTAAGTAACTCAGTAATTATGAAGAAAATGTTTAAAAAAATACTGCAGTAATAAATATCAGTGAGGAAGGTATGAAAGAATCTCCAGGCAGCAACAGTAGAAATAAATTGTAAAAGATAACCAAGCATCCCAGACAAAGTGTGCTGAGGAAGACAACAATAACCACAAAGTAATGTAGCAAGAAGCAACAGTTACATACATTCTCTCTACCTTTCTCTCTGTGTTCCTCTCCCTCTCTCTCTCTCTCCCTCTCCCTCCCTCCCTCAAACACACACACACACACACACACACACACACACACGTACACACACTCTCACATACATAGTGCGGTAATACAAACTGATACTTTCTTATTAAGAAAGTCTTGGCCGGGCGCGGTGGCTCAAGCCTGTAATCCCAGCACTTTGGGAGGCCGAGGTGGGTGAATCATGAGGTCAAGAGATCGAGACCATCCCGGTCAACATGGTGAAACCCCGTCTCTACTAAAAATACAAAAAATTAGCTGGGCATGGTGGTGCGTGCCTATAATCCCAGCTACTCAGGAGGCTGACGCAGGAGAATTGCCTGAACCCAGGAGGCGGAGGTTGCGGTGAGCCGAGATTGCGCCATTGCACTCCAGCCTGGGTAACAAGAGCGAAACTCTGTCTCAAAAAAAAAAAAAAAAAAAAGAAAGTCTTAGGAGTACTGAACATCTATGCCTCTTAGAGGGCTCTGATCTTAGTCTATAAGAGCTTTCTAAATGTGAGAATTTGAACAGGAAAGTTTATGATAACAGCATCTGAGATGAATTTTACAAAACCACAGGAGTTTCAGTGAATTAAGTTTTGTCCTTCTATTTATTTCCTCAGACATGCAAAGATATCATCTCTTGAAGTATAGTGTCCTGGTGATAATTTCTGTTTTGTTTATTTTATCTATTGCTTATAGATGGAATAGTAATTGATTAAGGGCAAATAATGGTCTGGCCTTCAATTATTTGCTTTTTTCTTCTGAGTCAGAGATTCATAGCTAACATTTTATTGAATGATTTAAAATACAGATTAAAAAGTTCAGTCACTGAGAACCTCTATTAAAGTTCTAACCTTACTGAAATTAGCAAAAGTCCTATAATCTGCGTTTGAGTGCTAAAGGAAACTATCAATCTGATACTGAAAATCATTTTTGAAACACAGTATTTTCTGACTATATGAAAGATATCTGACATTAAACTGTGTAAGTTGTTGCTCTCTGGAATTGGCTTAAAAAACTCTCTTCATAAAAACTGATTTGTGATTGTTTCTTATTTGGAGTGTATCCCTGTTCATGCTCCTGATGGGATTCAGGACATACTACCCCAAAATATGGCAGCTTGGCATTTTCAATACGTTAGCTGAAGGAATTTGAGAAACAGCATGTGCAGAAAAGAAGTTCTGACCTACCCCTGAAGCAGGTCATAAGTGTAGGAAATTGAAGGAAATTTAGTAAGGCTTGCTCCTTCAGATTTCTCTCTGTGTGTCTTTGTCTTTGGCTATAAGGATGCCACTCTCCTTTCTGTATAGAGGAGGGCACCTCTCACCTGAGAGTTTTATTGATCTGCTTTAGGGTTGTTCAGAAATATGTGTATGCTTTTCCCCTGTTACTCTCTCTAGTTATAGGGTCTCCAGGCAATGAACAAAAGATGGGTAGAAGGGAAAGGTATTTTTCTTTTCCCTACTTTCCACTTAATACAGAACTAAAAAACAATTAGATTATCTTTTAAATTTCAGACATGTATAAAAACCAGTACATATAGCATTTGTTACTCTTCCATTAAAGGTAAGAATGACGACAGTGAAGAGCATTTGAAACACAATTTTGAAAATGCAATTATTAAATGCCAACATTTCAGTAACAATTTGTTTTAAAATTACAGTTACATCGAGTTATCTAAAGCAGGAGGAAAACAAATAAATAATTGATGATACATGAAATCCTCAAATTAAAATGTATTTCTTCTACTTTTTATAGATATTTTCAAATATATTTAATAATAAATCATGAAACTTTAAGAAAATGATTTCCAACATAATCTTTCTTAATGAAAAAATATAATGGGCTCCTTCTTGACTAATTTGCCAGAAAAATAAGATGCAAAAGGTTAAACTATTCAAAAATAGCAATGTTTTTATCTAAATTCACTTAAAATTAATATATAATTAGCATACATTTTTAAAAATATGAAATCACGTAATTTTCTATTTTGAAAGGCAACACTTACGGAAACACTGTATAATAAATTTATTTAAATATTTACCGGTAATTTTTGTTAAAACTGCCCATTTCATTTGATGGCATAGCTTATAGTGTGTTAAAATGCAAATTTATAATAAGCACAAAAAGAACAGTATTAGTATGATATATATTCACCTACAAATGGAAAATATAAATAGAAATGCCTGCTTTCTAACCTACTCATCTAGGCTTCCACTTAATCAAGTCCTCTGAATAACATAAATTATAATGCACTCAACTTTTCATTCTTTAAGGTAAGCAATTCAAAAACAACTGGAAATTGTTTCACAGATTAGATAAATTGCTGGGGACACATGGATTTTTAAATGTTGAAAATACAGGATGAACACTATTTATTTTTACTGTTTTTCTTTTTTAACAATCTGTATTGCAAAAATTTTACCATGGGCAATAATGTTGGACCAAGTACAAAGCATTATATTGATGTTTTTGAAACTGCACAATTTCTTTAAGGATGGACTTGTATTTCATTGTTTACTGGAACACTCCTGTAAATTGTTTATATTTTAAATGCTGACTTAGTATTACAATCACTTTCTCGCCTCCAAGAAACTTCTTCACAACTCAGTGAATTCATCTTTGTTTAGTCATGTTTTTACAGGTTAAATGGCTACTTATATTTGACAAATTAAGCACTTCAGAATTCATTACTAGGTCCTGGCTTTAATAGTATGATTTCATTGCCACTGTTTCTGTGGTCATATATGAGATGAATAGTTTTGAGGTTTGAAAAATAAGGCCAAAAAGTTAAAAGGCTCTTTCAAGTGAAACAATACATAAATATTTCTTAAAGTGAACAACCACATCTCTTTGAGCTTTTGCTTTATAAAAAGCAATTCTCTGTACAAAATTCTAAATTGAGAATAAAAACTAATTTTTATTTAATATTCAACATTATATTTGCTTTATTGCAATTGTCTTAAAATAATGTTGTGTTAAAAAATAATGGAAATTAACTATGGAACTAAATGAATTAAGACATATGAATAAAAATGTTAATTTTCACATAAATTGGCCAAAATGAGTAAATATGCTACATATACAACCATCCTAATGTCGCCTAAATTTACATGATAAATGAATGGATAGCCTCTTAAGCATCATGAGTTGAAGATGTCCACATTTTATTAAACCTGAACTTGGAAATGAACCTAGATGAAAAGATGAGGACAGTGATGTTGAAGCAACATTTTATGAAGTATAAATCCATAGAATGCAATCCCTCAGATACACAGCCCTACTTCTGCCAGTATTAAGTAGTCAAATAAGTTTAGAAATTGCTGCAAATAAAAATTCCTCTGACATGGTCACAACTATAAGCATATTAATGATTCTGGAAACCTTCATACGTTTTAAGAATAATTCTGTTTAACTTTATTCCAATTAAAATTATTTGACTATGGAACTTTAATCATACTCTTAAATTACTAACAATATTCAGTGTAAAGACCCTTTCTGAAGGGTTGCTGTGGAATATATACTTATTAATGATTATTAATAGTAATAATCATTTCTATAATTAACAAACAAGCATTACCTATGCTCTAAGGTACTACGTTGAATACAATAAAGAAAGTATTTTATACAATTGTGATAGAAACCTTGAGAAGTACATTATTGCTACTCCCATTTTTAAGGAAAAATAAAAATAACTAAAGGCTATTATGAGAGATAAAATGAACAAAGTCATATAAAAATGCTCAATTTGTAATAGAAATGTATGGAATTTATTTATTTATTTAACAAAAACAAACAATATATTTATGGTATATTGTTGGGATTCACTCAGAGTGGCTGCCAAACTATTAAGGGAAATATTAGAGAACAATTATAAGACATACGCAGATAAAGGCAGCCAGTTCATATGTTAGAGTATTAAGCCATAGAGATTAGGAAAATAAAAGCTTCCCCAGTTAAGTCTGTTTACTCCACATTCCTTTTTCCCTACTGTAATTTGTTTACTCATGTAAACTCTGTGCTGAATGTCTCTCTCAGATGGAGGTGGAAGGGGAATTACCCATTAATGGTGTTTACTCTGGGCCCCAGAACCAAAGGCTTTCATCATTGGTAAAAGCATTCTTTCAGCCATCTTAATTATCCACAGTCCTGTTGACTTAGAATCAATGTTATTAAATCTATACTGAATAAATGTGAGGAGGAACAGGGAGTTGTGGTTGGTTAGCTGCAATTGCCTTCTGAGAGGAACTGATGACCTCCCTAGCTCACTCGAATTCACTGTACTGTGGTGTGTGAGAGTGTATTTCATTCATCCGTCACCAAGTCATGGTCTGCAAGACAGACCTCTGCAGATGGTGATTGATGTCTCATCCTGATGTGACAGTCACTTGTTACCATATATGATGTAATATTTTGATATCTGTATACATTGTGGAATTATTAAATCAAGCTAATTAACATATCAAATACCTCATGTACTTAGATTTTTGTGATGAGAACATTTCAAATTATTCTCTTAGCAATTTCAAGCATAAAATTTATTATTATTAACTATAGTCACCAAAGTGACTACACTATATAAATGTTCAGGATTTATTCTGTCTTACTAAAACTTTGTATTATTTGACCAACATCTCCCTGTGCTACTTCCCTGTCCAATCCTGGTAACCATCATTCTACTTTCTATTTCCATAAATGCAGATTTTTATTCCACATATAAGTGAAATTATGCAATATTTTTATTTCAGTCTGGCTCATTGCACTAAGCATAGTGTCCTCTAATTTCATTCTTACTGTCCATAAATGACAGGCTGAATAGTATGTCATTGTATATATATGCCAAAATTTCTTTATCCATCATTCATTGAGGGACACTTAGGTGACTTCCATATCTAAGCTACTGTGAATAGTTTTACAGTTAAGAGAGTGCAGATATATCCTTGGCATACTGATTTCATTTCCTAGGCCATATACCCAGTAGTGAGATTGCTGAATGATATGGTATTTCTATTTTTCATTTTTTGAGGAACCTCCATACTGTTTTCTATAATGGCTGTACTAATTTACTCTCCCACCAACAGTGCGTAAGAGTTACCTTTTCTCCAAATCCTCACCAACACTTGTTACCTTTTGTCTTTTTGATAGTAACCATTCTAGCAGGTTAGAGGTGATAGCTCATTGTGGCTTTAATGTGCATTTTCCTAATTAATAAGTAATATTGACTATGTCATCACACACTTGTTGGTCATTTACATTTGTTTTTTGAGAAATGTCTATTAGGCTTAACATTTTACAAGGTCTTTATTAAGGTGCCTTGCTCACGTTTTAGAATATTTTCTTGCCACTGAGTAGTTTGGATTCATTATTTTTATTTTGGATTTTAACCCCTTATCAATGACATAGTATGTAATAAATGCCCTCTTACACCTGATTTAGTGATTTATGTGGTCTAGGGATTGTCCTCGGCTGCTTTTAGAGGGCAAAATGCAACCAATTGACCAAGACCCCGTACATCCACATCTTTACTCATAACAGAGGTTTTAAGTTAACATTCTTGTGGATAATTTACGTGCTTAAAAGGGTGGTTTTATGAATGATAAATGTTTTAGGTTCTGGGCCTAGAGTAAGCACTATTAATGGGTAATTCCACTTTGATCTCTCCCTGAGAGGACCATTCAGCACAATGTTTACATGAGTAAACAGAGTAGAGACAAACATGTGGAGTAAACTGACTTAAATTGGGAAAGTCTTTTATCATCCCTGTCTCTTCCCTAACATAATGGAGTGGCTGCCTTCAACCTGTCCCAATAAAACCTTTCGGCCTTCCAAAAGACTTGAGACTATAATCTATAATTTTACCTAATATTTTGCCAGCCACCCCTAGTGAATCTCAACAAAATACTGCATGAGAACATCAAAGAAATGTTAAGAGTTATTAAAAAAGAAAATATTCAGGGGGATAGTAACAAAAAAGATGGTTATTGTTGGTCTTTGACAAATATTTCATCACATAAACATAAAGTCTTCAAATCTTGCTAAGTTCGTGTAAATTCTTAATCATTAGGTCCCCAAAATAACACACATGGTTGTTGGGAGCCAGCCCCAACCCTGTATGTGGGTGTCCTGAGTCCAAGCAGTGACAAGGGAGTGAGAAAACAAATAAGACAAAGACAAGAGTAGAATTCTACATTACACATCCAGGCTGCTAATGCATTATAGCGTGGGGTGAACTGCATTGGCGCTGAGGGCTCCATGTGCATTTATTAGGTGCATTATGTTGTTAATCTTGCAGTCTGTGGGAAGGAGAGGGGAGAAGGAAGATGGCTGCCGGGTGGTGGAGAGCCTATTTCAGCAGCATTCAATAGCAAATGTGAATCTTCTAAGTCATGCTAACTTAGGACATGGAGTTTTACCACCCATTGTTCATCAAGGTGCATCGCAAAGAGGCAGAGTGGATAAGGTGCCATAAGGTCTGACCACACACAGTGCATCAAAGAGTTTTTATCTCCCAAGCATTGCAGACACAGAGCAATCAGAATTACTCCATATTCTGAGAATATAGGCAGAGCCTGTGGCATTCTGGTTATGTCTGCTCTGCAAGGCTTTCTGGCCTCGCAAGCTCACATCTGCAAAGACACTCCCGAGTTTTGTGAGTAGAGGTTGCATTCCTTCCCAGAGTTCTTGCACAAGCCCTCTTTAGGACACTCTCATGCAGACCCTACACTGGGTAGAGATCGTGGGGCCAAAGCAGTCTTTGCTGCCTTGCAACCACCCCACTGCATTCTGTGGTTTAAAGCACTCAGATGGTCTTTACTACAGGCCTCCTGTTACTGCTTGATTTCTGCTTTTACAGACCTTAAACAATTTTTATTTTACTGTATCAGAGTTTGGAGTTTCTTAATTCAATATTAGATCTGTGGCACAAATCTCAGTGTATAAGAATCAAAGCAAGCTTGTAATTATTTAACTATAAGTAACACAGGTCTGCCCCTGGCAATCTTGACACACACATGGTAAATGGACTCAAGATGTTAAAATCATCTTCGCAACTAAATTGCTTTATAAAATACTGAATGGGAACATCAGAGAAATGTAACAGTTAAATGGACTGAATTAGACAATGTAATCTATTGTGTGTGTGTGTACGGATGGGAGTTTATTAAGGAGTATTAACTCACAGGATCACAAGGTACCACCATAGAGCATCTGTAAGCTGAGGAGCAAGAAAGCCAGTCTGAGTCCCAAAGTTGAAGAACTTGGAGTCCAATGTTTGAGGGCAGGAAGCATCCAGCACAGGAGAAAGGCTGGATGTAGCCTGGAAGGCTAAGCCAGTCTAGTCTTTTTACATTTTTCTGCTTGCTTTACATTCTAGCCACACTGGCAGCTAATTAGCCAGTGACCACCTAGATTAAGGGACAGCCTGCCTTTTCCAGCCGACTGACTCAAATACTAATCTCCTTTCAAAACACCTTCACAGACATACCCAGGATCAATACTTTGAATCCTTTAATCCAATCAAGTTGACACTTAGGAATAACCATCAAAACTACCAATGTAATACATTTAAATATACCTATTTGTAAAATATAAGTTTTTTTAAATCAATTTTAGCAATTGCTGAGAAAGTGCTGTGAAAAATGAGTCAAATATCTCCATATTTTCATCGGTATTCAAGGAAAAAAACAGTAATCATATCGAGAGAAATTTATTATTTCTTGTTCAACTAAAAACAACCCAACACTGTATGATATGATATGTAAATGATAGCTATTTAAAATTTGCCATTAAGCAAAGTGCTCACAAATGTGTGTTAAAACATCAACAAATGAAGATAAGTCTCACCTGGTATATCGTTTATATAGAGAAAAAGTATTATCTTTACCTGGAAATTGGGTCATTGAAAACACCAATAAAAAGGGATGATATGAGTTTGTTTATTAACTTTATTCTGAAATATGAACCATCATCATCTCCGTTACGAATTCTTTGGTCTGTAACTCACAAATTTTATCTTTACTTACAATTCAATTTGTATTTTATTATTTTAATGATTTTTAACATTTCTAGATAGCATTCATCCTTAAAACATTCCTATTTTTGCAACTAAGTAATATAGATAGAATCTTTACGATCTGAGCAGTACTGCATTGGACATTTTTATACACTTTATTCATTTTTCTTAACAATTTCAAGGTATTAAAGTTAATTTTCCCACTATTAGCTCTTACATTCAGTTTCATTTTTCTTAGATGTATTTATGTTTTAGATATTTAATATCACATTCTATACAGCACAGTGGTTTTCTACTTTAGGGAGTTTCCTCCACAGGTGGTATTTGACAATGACTACAAAATTTTTTTGGTTACCATAACTGAGAAGCATGATTGGTATCTAGTAAGTAGAGGGCAGGAATCCAACTATCTATCCTACAAATGTCAGGACAGCCCCATCTCTTTCTCTTCACCCCCCACCCACCCTGTCTCTCTCTCTCTGTCTCTGTCTCTGCCTCTGTCTCTCTCTCTCTCTCTCTCTGTCTCTCTCTCTCTCTCTCTCTCCGCCCCCAACACACACACACACACAAACTGGTTCAAAGTGTCAAAAGAGTCAAAGTTGAAAAACTGTTATGTAACATAATTAATCTTTGTTTGTGAATTTGTGTTAATGTATTATGTTAAAATGTGATGTGCATTTGTTCCAAGTAACATATTCTCATGTAAAATGTTGGATATCTATCCTGAAAGAAGTTGGGTGTAACAAGAGCAATGGAGAAGAGTGGTGGGGACTAAAGACACCATGTGTGGTTTCAACCTTCCCCTGTGCAATAAGCACTGCTCTTTTGGTCAGAAGCCCTTCACTACAGATGTAAAATGTGAAATGATTTGTATTCTTGTCTCACGGAGCACGTGTAAGTCATCCATGAGAAACAAAACACCATGTATTGATAATCAAGTCTGCATTTTGCCTTTGTATCACTTAACTGGATTTTCAAATATTTGTATGCTACTACTCAGTTCTATCTTTTTAGAAAGATATCCATGGGTTGTGAAACTGTCAGTAGACTTTCAAAAATATTTATATCTCATGGGGCAAAGAAAAAACAATTACAATTACAAGTATTCTAAAGTCAATGCTCTAAGAAAAGGGAAGAGGGACATCTGGAGTTAGACCATCTAGATTCTGTAAGGGACGGAGTGAGACATGGGCAAGAAGCCTAAGGCAGGATGAAGCCTAATTTCAGTTTAGCTGAGAGGAAAATTACAGCTTACCTGTTCACACTAAGGGGAAAAGTTATCATTCTTGAATCCATGGGCCAAATCGAGACACATTTCAGCTACCAGAAGTTCGCTTTCTGTACAAACAGAACAGATGCTGGAGGTTAGGGAGAAATGACAAAGAGAAACAAACAAACAAAAACAACTCCCATATTTCAGAACACCTTAGACATTGTTATAATGAGAGATAAGAAGACTAATGAAATTAAATAAAGCCTCCCCTTTCTCCTTCCAAAACAAACAAACAAAGATTCATGTATAAACCTGGGAAATGGAATTTAGATTGCCCCAGGGAAGAAGAATGTAACTAGCTGAAAAGTCATTAGGAGAATATAACATTTAAGTAAGGATATAGTGAGAAGTTAATTCTACAGTTATGTGGGAGGATGAGTGAGGACGAGCACAACACAGAGAAAATAAGTGCCAGGGTTTAAGAGATATCAAGGAGACTGTTTTGGAAATTTAGAAAAAATGAGATCTGAGACGTAACAAAGACCAATCTATGTAGGGCTTTAAGAACTTTGGTTCAGGGAAAATCTTCAGAGGAGTTCAATGATCTGACATGTTTTAAAAGGAAACTTCTATCTGCTTGTTAAGACCAGATTGAAGGCATCTAAGTGCAAGATAGGGTGGGGATAGGGAGTTCTAGTTCATCAATCCATGTGAGTAATGATGGTGACTTGAACCAGAGTATTAGTCATGATAGTGGTGAGTGCTTATCAGACTGTGATATCTTGAAGGCACATTTCATGGTATTTATTAATGGACTGGATACAGAGTGTGAGAAAAATAAAAGAGTCTAGAATACTACCAAGATTTTTGTCCTGACAAACTGAAAGAATAGATTTTCAAGTTTCTGATAAGAGGAAAGCCACCTAAGGGTTTTGTACAATAACCAAACTCTTTACTTTCAGCAATACAATAGTCAGTGTGCTAAATCACCAGGCCTTCTTATGGTTCTCAGTTATTGTACTACATAAGACCGGGGGTCTTCTCCATTGATATAATCTGCTTTCTACCTCTACTAAACCACATAGATGATCTCAGAGACAACTTTGAATTCAAGCTGCTTATTTATTCACTAACATTTAAGTTAAAGTTTACTTACATGTATGTCTTCTATTATACTGTCAGATTGGAATATGGGTGATATTATTTCCTCTTTTTTTTTTTAACCTAAACATTGTTGGAGACAAATTAGTGACTGAATTCAAACTTATCTAAATTTCTGAGGAAGAATGTCAGTAGACAGATTTAATAGAGACATTTTAGAAATTTAGGTTTAGACATCTTAAATGTGAAAGGTCTATGCAACATCAAGTAGAGAGAATAGTTAAATTGGAACACTAACCTTGTTTTATACTACAAAAGTGCCATGTATTACATAAAATAAAATATACTGCCATATATAAAATTCACTATGATGTATATAGAATATTTAAAGATTTTATAGTAATAAAAATTCACAAGTATATGATGAAAAGAGGTCATCAATAATGTATGTATTTAGAAAAGAGAAGATAAATATGAAAGATGCAATTCTGAGACATTCCATTATTTAAATGTCAGGTTGAGAATCATCAAAAAACACTAAGAAGAAAAGGGCAGTGAGAATGGAGCAAAATCAAAAGAGGATGAAACCCTGAAATTCAAAAGAATAAAGTGGTTCTAGTAGGATTGAGTTACCAGTTTTGTCTAACGCTGTTGTTGCTTTTTTTTTTTTTTTTTTAATTTTTTCCTGTGAATTAAGAAGTGAGGTCCTCAACTGAATGTGAGGATGAAGGAGAAAATATTGAAGGTTTGACATAAGATAGGAACTAATAAATATAGAATCTAAGAATACAAAAATTAATGGACTAAGGAAGTGTAGTAGATTAACAGGCCACATATATGGTTAGCGCTCAGGGATTTAAACACTGATACATTCATTTCAGCAACCTTCAATTCTTGGTGTTTCCTCAGACAACTATATAGAAGACATGGGAAAGAACGATTTCCAATAATGAATTTCATATAAAAATCTTATATTCTGCTAACTTGCAATAATTGCATAAGATTAGGCAACATACAGAAAAGGACTCCAACTATTTGGGCTATACACATAAATGGTAAAACTTGAAAATAAGAATTTTAAATAAAATGTTTGAATAATATTGATATACAGCTATGATATACTTTGTTTATCCTTCCCCATTGGTCCTTCCTGGCAGTTTCAAGTGCTGACAGCATTACTTAAATCCTACTTTGAAACACAGAGTACTCTACATGCTACAGAAAGAGAGAGTGCAAAGGAAGGTTTTCTTTCATTTTCTAAGTCTATGAGACTATGCTTTATAATGTAATAAATATTTATAGTCTCAAATTATTTGAATTTTCTAGAAAAGATCTTCATAAAACAAAAGGTCATAAAATTTAAATTAAAGTGTAATTTTACTCATAAAATAAAGACAAGGCTGGGTGTGGTGGCTCACACCTGTAATCCTATAACTTTGGGAGGTTGAGATGGGCAGATCACCTAATCTCAGGAGTTCGAGACCAGACTGGACAACATTGTGAAATCCTGTCTCTGTGAAAAATACAAAAAATTAGTACAGTGTGGTGTCTCAGGTCTGTAATGCCAGCTACTTTGGAGGCTGAGGCATGAAAATTGCTTGAACCTGAGAGGCAGAGAGGTTGCAGAGAGCCGAGATTGCTTCACTGCCCTTCAACCTTTGCAACAGACCAGAATGTCTTTAAAAATGTTTAAAAATATAAATAAATAAATAAATAAAGACAAGATCTTGATTTATAATTTTATGTCTGGATATTAAATATTTTTAAATTAACTGCCTAGCAAAACAATAGATGGCACTGTTTGTAATGTATGCTCAAGGTTTCATACAAGTTGTGAATAACTATGATATTTCATTAATTTGAATGTATTATCAAATTCTGCTATAGATACTAAACAGATTCAGCACCCCATATATATCCATTATGAATAGAAGTAAATTTCAAAATTTAGAGGATGACTCACACACATATAAAATAAATATACATTAAAGATACTGAAACACGGTTAATGAGGAAACTTGCAAAAAAACTCAAAGGCAGAGTCAATTTTTTCAAGAGATGTATTTGTCAGGTTCTCTAAAGGGAGAAAGAACTGATAGGAGAGATTAATATATGAAGTAGAGTTTATTATGAGAACTGACTCACATGATCACAAGGTGCGGTCCCAGAAAAGGCTGTCCACAAGCAGCAGGAAGCCAATCCAAGGAGGTTTTCTAAAGATGGCCCTTTCAGAGATTTAGTCAGCTTAAGGATCTTACATTTTTCAAATTAGATCTGGCTACAAGTATCTACTGAGGTTTAGGAGGAAGTATTAGTGATGACATAACACTGCCCTGTGCATCCAGGAGATAGACTAATGCAATGTGGTTTTTTGGGACCACATAAGAGAGTCTAAGAATCTCTCTTGTGTCATGATGGCTCAGGAAGTGGAATGGGCAATTTTGCTATAATATAGGAAAGATTTCTGATTATGTTTTAATTTCAATCAGAATTACAGAAATCTACCTAATCTAGCTCCTTCATGTGAGCTAAGTCTGCCATGATAGTCACATTGCTGGAACTGTCCACAACTATCACATTTACAGTCTGAGGGTTTATGGTTGATGTTGAATGGTGCCCAAAGACTCTCAGGAAGCTTTTGTAAAACAAGGTAGTTAATGCTGATGAGGTAATTGAGTAGATGTAAATTTGGGTAAAAGCCGCTTCTGTGGTAAAATCTCCTGAGGATAACTTTTTAGAGGAGAAGAAAATATGGGCTTGGTAGATTTCTAAGAATTTCCTTCTAGCAGGTATATGAGAGACTTTAGGACAAGCAAAAGGCAGTGCCTTCCAGTAAGGGGCCCCAGTTGAAAGGGAATAGGTACTGATTTAGGAACCACCATAGGTTGGTTGGCTAAAGGGACCATATGGATAAATTCAGAACTCCAGGGAAAAGACACAAAATATCTGATTTTCTTAGTTGGTTAGTTTTAAGAAAAATGTTCCTTGAATGTTTCCAAAGCATCCCTAGTTTTACCCAGGGGACGAGGACAAGGGGACTGTACAAGGATTTAGTCATAGCCAAATACTGTGAGAAATTGGGGGAATTTAGGATCTAGGTCAGTTTACTGATAGATAACAAGAACCTGAAAACAACAGACAAGACTAAAAACTAATGACAGGTGTACTTTAGTTTTTCTCTAGAAACATAACTTTTCCTCTTCACAATGATTATGTAGGAAACTCAGATTTCAAAAAAAATTATACATATATAGATAGATAGATAGGTAGATAGATAGATAGATAGATAGCTAACCAAAAGCGGGCTTTATTTTTTACTTAAAATCTTAAGATTTTTAGACAAGCCAGAAAGTGACAATTTTTACTTCTTTACTGTAATGCTAGGAAACCTTTAAGCCAGGAATTTTATCCACATTCTTATATATGACATTTCAGTCAAAACTGTGGCAATATAACCAATGTTTCCAATTTTATCCTACTTAAAAAAAAAAGATTTTTATTGAAATTATTTAAATAAAATAAGAATACTCAATAATAGATTCTGAACTTTGGAGGAATCAAGAAAGAAGAAAAAGCAAATGATTCCAGAAAAGAATTTAAAATAATATCTGTGGATGACAAATAAAAGAGAAAATCAGATGAAAATTTACAATTATGAAGGAAATTTAGCCACTTCTACGTGCAATAATTTAATGTAACAAGAATCAACTGACATCACATAAGAACCATTAGGCTTTTAGAAATTTCACATAATGTTTAGAATATTGACATTAATCGTATCCAAAATTATGACTAATAACATGAATTCTTATGAAACTGGAACTGTGAAACAGATTTTCATATTATACCCAGAAATGTATTGAGAAAGAAGTTAGTATCACTTACCAATTTGCAATGTTTTCTATACAATTTATCAAATAAACTTAATTATTTAGTATCTCCACATGATAAAAGATTATTCTTTGATGTTCTCTAGGGGCCTAACTGGAAAATCCCAAAGTTAGTTTTAGGTCACAAAGACAAGTTGAGATTCTGTTTCTAAGGAAGCCTCCCCCAAAAAATGTGAAAAGATTCAAAGCACTTACTAACCGAATCACAGGTCACTGTAAAATGATTATTGATTTAACTAAAGGGATAATCAAAAGACATCAAAAGCAATGCAGAAAGTTATATGGATGTAAAAGCCATGACCCTTTTGAAGCTCATTTATCCTAAATAAGCAAAAATTGAATAAAGACAACAGGAAGCACAAAAAAACTATCTTAGTGAAACAGAATTTTTGTTTCCGTGGTCAGTTACTTTAAAGGAAAAACAAACAAAACAAAACAAAAAGCAAAGAAACCTCCTGCTGTGTTATCAGTTCCCTCTAAAGAAAGCCCATTTAGATGGCCTACAAATTAAACTTGATGAAAAAGATAGCTGAATTTTATTAGACACAGAAAGAATATCCTCATAGGATTATGAGGATACACTCAATTTCAGAGGAATGTAACAAGAAAAAACATCTTTAGCTGAGGAGAATGCACAGTTTTTATCAATAGCATAATAAATTTCTCGGTACAAGGAATAATTTAGACACATTAAAAAATGTAACAGTACAGAATCAAGTTATACTGGAGGAAACACTGCCTTTCAAGACCTTCAAGATAAACATGTTAGCATATCAAGCAATAGAAGTAGAGTTAGAATTGCAGCTAACAAAAAGGTTAAATGAGAGTGTTATCACACTAGCCAACATAGCTAGGTCTTTTTGAGAACAGAAGAAAGGAAAACTGCACTTTCAACTTAACTTAGAAAAATTAGATAGATATCAGGAAGAAATATGGCAGAAATACCGTAAAGGATGATTATGAAGAGATTAGATTTCAGAATTAAATCTCAAACTGAATTTTACTATGAGAAAATAAATATTTAAGAAAGCTTGACCCAACAGAGGAGACAATATTTTTTTGTCTGCATCAGTGCATTTCTCACATCAAAGCTCAATTCATAGACATATAAACTGTTTCTTTCCAATTACAGCCAACCTAATCACACAGAAAATTCCTTTTATAAACTTTATTTACTTAAACCTTATCATAACTTACTAAGGCCATGTACAACAGCCTTGAATTTTTCACTTTTTTATTATAGAAAATAAATTTACTGCACATGATTATTCATCACAGAAAATTATCCTTTTTACAATTTTTCTTACCCAAAGTACATTTTACATTTGCATATATAATTGTCTCTCCATCTCTAGCAGTTTTAATCACATACATTTATTACAATGTTAACTATCAGCAACACTAATTTCATGGAAACTTAAAAAATAAGCACCTTTTAGCCATCAACCCTGTAACAGCCATTCATAAATACATAGTTTCCAATATCCAGAGACCTAGACTTTCTAACAGAACGAATATTTAGCACGAAAGAGGACTTTTCTTAACTAACAGACCCAAATAACATTTCTTTCTATGAAATAAGATACCCAGAGTAAATGAGCCTAAACTCATATTCAGCAACAAATGTCTTAGCATTATATCTTATGTCAAAATAATCTAGATATTTGATGACTATCCATCATTTAATTTAGCTTAGCAAAACTGTTAAGTGTATAGTTACTAAAAAATGTGAAAAACCTTCCCAAGTAAACATGTTAAAAAACAATTCCAAAAATTAATTTATATGCTTTCATCTCACTTACATCCTTTTAATCCATTTATTCTTAATAATTATGCCAGAGAAATTTTATGAAGCATCATCTAAAACTAGCCATCATTTCAAATTAAATTTTCAATTAACCATGTATTTCCATTTTACTGTATGTTAGGCAAGAAACATAAATAGGGCCGGGCGCGGTGGCTCAAGCCTGTAATCCCAGCACTTTGGGAGGCCTAGGCGGGTGGATCATGAGGTCAAGAGATCGAGACCATCCCGGTCAACATAGTGAAACCCCGTCTCTACTAAATATACAAAACATTAGCTGGGCATGGTGGCACGTGCCTGTAATCCCAGCTATTCAGGAGTCTGAGGCAGGAGAATTGCCTGAACCCAGGAGGCGGAGGTTGCGGTGAGCCGAGATCGCGCCATTGCACTCCAGCCTGGGTAACGAGAGCGAAACTCCGTCTCAAAAAAAAAAAAAAAAAAAAAAAAAAAAAAAAAAAAAAGAAACATAAATATAGGCATGTTTTGTTAATAACTCAGAAGACACAGCCATTCCCATCAAATCAAAATTTTTATACTAGTCCCATCCTCAAAAATAATAATTCATGTAAACTTAAAAACCATTTCGGATTATTTGTTTATATTAATGAATATTTTCTTATAAGCTAATTTGTTACCACAGACAGTACCCATATGTATATATACAAATAAGACAGATATACAGACAGACAAAATTTAACATCTTGTACCTTTAATTTAAAAGCTTTGACAATGAGTCAGGTAAAACTCATTAGTTTAAAAGAATACTTGCATTCAATTACATCTCTGTAAATGAAACAGGCTGAAATTTATTTCACATGACTTTATCCCTTACCAAATTTTAGAGAAAACAGAGTAGCAAATTTACATCTCAAAGCACAGTAAGAATTTAAGCTTTTTTAAGAAGCTGTTTTTTTAGGAATTTATCAAAGGATTTTACATGGAAACATACAAAGGATCCTAAGGAAAAATTAAAAACCTTTTAAAGATAACTACCTGAAAGAGTGAAGGAGGAATGGAGGAGTGACAAATAAAAGCAGAGGTAGTGAAAAGGGTACAAGAAGATAGGCACTGCAGCAGGCAAGTGGGACTAAGTGGGAGTATGGTCTTTTAAAAGTTTGATTTACAGTTTGATTTCAGTCTCACAAGCACTATGCTTTCTTTTCTATTTTATTAAGGCATTCATCAAATTTGGAATTGTTTTCTCTAAGACAGGCAATAGTAGGCTCTTGATTCTATATAGAATTTTATTATTTTTCTTTTTAAATTTATTTATTATACTTTAAGTTCTGGAGTACATGTGCAGAACGTGCAGGTTGGTTATCTAGGTTTATACACCTGCCATGGTGGTTTACTGCCTCCATCACCCTATCATCTACATTAGGTATTTCTCCTAATGCTCTCTTGCCCCAATCCCTCCACCCACTGCTATTCCTTTCCTAGCCCCCCCACCCAAAACAGGCCCTGGTGTGTGATGTTCTGCACCCCGCTATGTCGATGTATTCTCATTGTTCAACACCCACTTATGAGTGAGAACATGTGGTGTTTGGTTTTCTATTCTTGTGTCAGAATAGTATTCCATGGTGTATATGTGCCACATTTTCTTCATCCAGTTTATTATTGATGGGCATTTGGGATGGTTCCAAGTCTTTGCTATTGTGAACAGTGCTGCCATAAAGATATGTGTGCATGTGTCTTTACAATAGAACACTTTATAATTCTTTGGGTATATATCCAGTAATGGGATTGCTGGGTCAAATGGTATTTCTATTTCTAGATCCTTGAGGAATCACCACACGGTCTTCCACAACGGTTGAACTAATTGACACTCCCACCAACAGTATAAAAGCATTCCTATTTCTTCACATCCTCTTCAGCATCTGTTGTCTCCAAATTTTATAATGATTGCCACTCTAACTGGTGTGAGATAGTATCTCAACATGATTTTACTTGGCATTTCTCTAATACCCAGTAATGATGAGCTTTTTTTTTCATATCTTTGTTGACTGCATAAATGTCTTCTTTTGAAAAGTGTCTGTTCATATTATTCACTCATTTTTTGATTGAGTTGTTTTTTTGGGGTAAATTTGTTTAAGTTCTTTGTAGAATCTGGATATTAGCTCTTTTGCTATTTAGAATTTTTAAAGCATTAATGGAAAAATAACTTCCAACTGTCCCCTAGGTGTTCACTATTTTCTGTGTTTGAATTGTGCAAGCAGACAAGTAAGTTTTGGAATATCAAAGGAGCCCCATCTTGGACAAAAATGTTCAAGATTTTCTTGGGTAGATTTTATTCACAGATCCAGCCAATTGCCACTCCCTTGATCATAATTTTTATTCGTAAAGCCAGTAAAATGCTATAAAGTGATAATCATCAGGGAAAATACCTTATAACATGGATTACCCATTGCACTGACCTGCCAAAGGTGTCCCTTTCAGTGACCTAAGTGTGATCATCCTGACAAAACCTTTTTCTGTGTATTCCTATGCACTTCAGGATTTTTGTAAATTTGATATGTTATATTAAATTGAGGTCATTTTCTTTTTGTTACTCAAACTGTCTATGAAGAATGTTTAAAGCTTGACGACAAAGAAGAAACTCTATTAAACTGTGGACAAAATACTTGAATAGATATTTCCCCAAATAACGTACACAAATGACCCAGAAAAAAATGAAAAAAAAAATGCTCCATATCATTAGTCAGTGGAAAATACAAATTAAAACAACAATGAATTATCAGTTGAAAAAAAACTTCATTAAAAATGAATATTAATGAGGAAATAAAGAACAAAAAATGCTAAGACATTGTTGGTAAAAATCTAAACTGATTCAGCTGTGAAAAACAGTTTAGAAGTTCCTCAAGAAAGTTAAGTACAGAATTGCAATTACTCTCCTAAATATACATTCAAACTAAGTAAAAACAAATATTTAAACAAACACATACTCAAATGTTCATAAACAGCATTAATCTTGAGAGTCAATACCCAAATGTAGAAATAACCCAAATGTCCATAAACAAAGCAATATATTTTGGATATATTTTGGATAAATTTCAAAAATAATGGAATATTTATCAGCCAAAAAAACATGAAGTACTGACACTTTGTAAAATGTCACAAACTTTGAAACACTAAGTGAAAGAAAGAAGCTAATCACAAAAGTCACACATTTTATGAGTTCATTTATATAAAATATTCAGAATAAATCCATAGCTAAAGAAAATGTGGTACATATGCACAATGAATTCTTATTCAGCCATAAAAATAAACCCCTGTTATTTGCAACAGCACAGAGAAAACTGAAATAAGTCAGACACACAAAGTCAACTATCTCATATTTTCATGAATAAAAACAAAACAAAACAAAAACCTCATGGGGATAGAGAACAGAATGATGGTTACCAGAGACTGGGAAGGGTAGTGGTGAGGAGGAGATAAAAAGGGGATGGTTAATGGGTATAAATATGCAGTTAGATTAGGCATAATATCTATTGTTCATTACTATAATATGGCAACTATAGTTTAAAATAATTTATTGTGTATTTCAAAATTACTTAATGGAATTAGAATGTTCTTAACACAAAAAAAAATGATGAATGTACATGGTGATGAATGTACCAATTACCTTGATTTGATTACTAAATACTGTATAGTTATATCAAATTATCACATGGAGTCCATAAATATGTATAATTACTATTAATCCATATTTAAAATTAAATAATCAATAATCAGTAAAACGTATCTTATTTTTAAAATTAGCACTCATAAAAATAATGGACAATGAAAAATATTTATGTTAATTGAATGTTGAATATTTGGAATATATTAGATTAAGTCAAATATATTAGTGAAAATTTTAAATTGATTAACTGTATTAATCTATTTTCACACTGCTACAGAGATACAACCCAAGACTAGTAATTGATAAACAAAAGAGGTTTGATTGACTCACAATTCCACATGTCTGGGGAGGCTTCAGGAAACTTACAATCATGGTGGAAGGCAAAGGGAAAGCAAGGAATACCTTACATGGCAGCAGGAGAGAGAGTGCAAGGGAAACTGCCACTTTTAAACATCAGATTTGATGAGAACTTCCTTACTATCACAAGAACAGCATGGAGAAGCCTCCCACATTATCAAATCACCTGTCACCAGGTCCCTTCTCAACAAATGGGGATTACATTTCAAGATGAGATTAGATGGGGACACATTGCCAAATCGTATCATTAAATCCATCCATCAATCAATCAATCTATAGAGCTTAATGCAAATTGTTTTTAATCAGACACTGAGGAAGGACGTGAATGGAGAGAAATAATAGGTAATTTTTTTGTTGTTTTTTAAACTTTTATTTATTGTTACTGACTTATTTTAACTATAAATAACAATAATGTTGTACCCATTGACCATTCACTGTTTATCTTCCTCTCACCACTATCCTTCTCAGCCTCTGACAGTCATTATTCCTCTCTATATCAATATGTTCAATTTTTTTTAAAAGCTTTTAGATATTAGTGAGAACATGTGATATATATCTTTCTGTGTCTTGGTTTATTTCACTTAACTATAATGTCCTGTGGTTTCATTTATGTTGTCACCAGTGATAAAATTTTATTCTTTTTCATGGTTTAATAATACTATATGATGTGTATATATTATCTTTTTATTTATTTATTTTTTCATTTTACTTTAAGTTCAGGAATACATGTGCAGAATGTACAAGTTTGTTGCATAGGTATTTACGTGTCATGGTAGTTTGTTTCACCTATCAACCCATCATTTAGGTTTTAGGCTCCACATGCATTAGGTATATGTCCTAATACTCTCCCTCCCCTTGACTCCCACCCTTAACAGGTCCCAGTGAGTGTTAATCCCCTCCCTGTGTTCATGTGTTCTCACTGTTCAACCCCTAATTATGAGTTAGGACATGCAGTATTTTTCTGTTCTTATGTTAGTTTATGGGAATTATGGCTTCCAGCTTCATCCATGTCCATGCAAACAACATAATATCATTCTTTTTTATGGCTTCATAGTATTCCATGGTGTATATGTGGCATATTTTCTTTATCCAGTCTATCATTCATGGGCATTTGGGTTGGTTCCAAGTCTATGCTATTGTAAATAGTGCTGTAATAAATATATGTGTGCATATGACTTTATAGTAGAATGATTTATATTCCTGTGAGTATATAACCAATAATGAGAGTGCTGGGTCAAAGGTATTTCTGGTTCTAAATCCTTGAGGAATTGCCACATTGTCTTCCACAATGGTTGAACTAATTTTCATACCCTAAATACATACATACATACCTTTGTTTCTCTTTTTCTTTCTTTTTTATTTTTTTATTTTTATTTTTATTTTTTGCTCTGCAGAGGCTCTCTAGTTTAATTAGATCCCATCTTCAATAAAATTCAACATCTCTTCATGTTAAAAACTCTCAGTTAACTAAGTATTGATGGAAACTATCTCAAAATAATAAAAGCTACTTATGACAGACTCATAGCTAATATCATACTGAATGGTCAAAAGCTGGAAGTATTTGCTTTGAAAACTGGCACAAGACAAGAATGCACTCTCTCACCCCTCATATTCAACAGAGTATTGGAAGTTCTGGCCCAGGCAATCAGGCAAAAGAAAGAAATAAGGGTATTTAAATAGGAAGAGAGGAAATTAAATTGTCTCTTTTTGCAGACAACATGAGTCTGTATCTAGAAAAACCTCATTGTCTCAGCTCAAAAACTCATAAGCTGATGAGCAACTTCAGCAAAGAATCAGCATACAAGATCAATGTACAAAAATCACAAGCATTCCTATGCATCAACATTAGATAAGCAGAGAGCAAAATTATAAATGAATTCCCATTTCCAAATGCTAAATAGAGAATAAAATATTTAGGAATATAACTTACAATGTACGTAAAGGATCTCTTCAAGAACTACAAACCACTGTTCAAAGAAATGAGAGGACACAAACAAATGGACAAATATTCCATGTTCATTGTTAGAAAAAATTAATATCATGAAAATGACCATACTGCCTAAAGCAATTAATAGGTTTAATGCTATTCCCATCATTGGCTTTCTTCATAGAATTAGGAAAAACAAAAACAAAAACAACAGAAACAACTACTTTAAATTTCATATGGAACCAAAAAAAGGAGCCTGTATAGCTAGGAGTATCCTAAGCAAAATGAACAAAACTTGCAGCATCATGCTACCTGACTTCAAACTATACTACAAAGCTACAGTAGCCAAAACAGCATGGTATGGGCACCAAATACAGATATACAGACCAATGAAACATAGAGACATCAAAAATACCACCACCTACATCTCCAACCGTCTGACCTTTGATAAACCTGACCAAAAAGTGCAACAGGGAAATGATTCCCTATTCAATAAATGGTCCTGGGAAAACTGGCTAGCCATATGCAGAAAGCTGAAACTAAACCCCTTCCTTACACTTTATTCAAAATTAACACAAGATATTAAAGATTTAAATGTAAAACAAAAAACCATAAAATCACTAGAAGAAAACATAGGCAATATCATTCAGGATGCAGGCATGGGCAAAGTCTTCATGACTAAAACACCAAAAGCAATGTATACCACATTTTCTTTATCCATTTATCTATTGATGGACACAAGCTGATTCTATATATTGGCTAGTGTGAATATTGCTGCAATAAACATAAAAGTGCAGATAGCTCTTTTCTATACCAATGTCCTTTTTTATTCTATATTTTTGTGTTTTGGATAAATGCAGTGGAGTGGGATTACTGGATAATATGGTAGTTCTACGTCTAGTTTTTTCTGACACCTTGATACTGTTCTCCATAGTGACTTCTCCAATTTTTATTCCCCTTAACACTGTACAAGTGTTTCCTCTCCACATCCTTGGCAGCATTCATGATTGCTTATCTTTTGGATAAAAGATACTTTAGGTAAGATGATACTGTAATTTTGATTTGCACTTAGATGATTAGTGATGTTAAACACTTTCATATACCTTTTGTTCATTTGTAAGACTTCTTTTGAGAAATGTCTACTCAGATCCTTTGCTCATTTTTAATTATTATTATTTCTATTGAGTAATTTGAGTTCCTTATATATTCTATTAATCTTTTGTCGATAGGTAGTCTGCAACTAACTTCTCTCACTTTGTGCATTTTCTCTTCACTTTATTGTTTCCTTTGCTGTTCAGAAGCTTTTTAGCTTGATGTGATCCAATTTGCATACTTCATCTTTGGTTGCCTCTGCCTTTGTGGTCTTACTCAAGAAATCTTTGCTCAGAACACTGTACTCTAGTGTTTCCCAGTGTTTTCTTCTAGCAGTTTTAGAATTTCAGTTCGTTGATTTAAGTCTTTAATGTATATTAATTTAATGTTTGTATACTGTGAGAGATAGGGGTCTATTTTCACTCTTCTGCATATAGATATCCAGCTTTCTCAGCACCATTTATTAAAGAGACTGTCCATCAAAAACTTTTACTTTGAAGTGATGGAAATGTTTTGGCAATCATTAGAGATGGTGGTACCTAATACTGTGACTATAATAAGTGACACTGAATTTTTACTTCAAAATAGTTAATTTTATACTACTTTTTACAACAATAAATTATATTTTTAAAAAAGAATCATCTAGCCGGGCGCGGTGGCTCAAGCCTGTAATCCCAGCACTTTGGGAGGCTGAGGCGGGTGGATCACGAGGTCGAGAGATCGAGACCATCCTGGTCAACATGGTGAAACCCCGTCTCTACCAAAGATACAAAAAATTAGCTGGGCATGGTGGCGTGTGCCTGTAATCCCAGCCACTCAGGAGGCTGAGGCAGGAGAATTGCCTGAACCCAGGAGGCGGAGGTTGCGGTGAGCCGAGATCGCGCCATTGCACTCCAGCCTGGGTAACAAGAGTGAAACTCCGCCTCAAAAAAAAAAAAAAAAAAAAACAAAAACAAAAACAAAAAAAAAAAAAAAAAAAAAAAAAAGAATCATCTATCTGAAAATTTTAAAGATCTTCTCTCTGTGAAAGCATGTAAGTAAAGTGTTTTGGTTGTTGAGAGTGTGCCTAAATTTTCTCTACATGACTTTAATTCTTTTTCTATTCAGATTTCTATATTTATTATATTACCACAGGTAATACATTTCGAATCATTCTTATGACATACAGAGCAATTAATTACCTTACACTGCTATCTACGTTCCTTATCTATTATTCTCCTATTGACTATCGTTGTATTGTTTGTCTGGTTTTGAGCATGGTAGTAACTTTTTAGTTTAATTTTGTCATGATTTTGAAACTTACATTAATTAATTTTACAAGTTTAATTATTAATTAATGTTTTTTCTTTTGTTAGATTGTGTTTTGTGATCCAAGATCTGGTGAATGCTCTATATGCCCTTGAAAATAACTTACATTCTGCTGTTGTCAAGCTAAGTGTTATATAAATTTAATGAGAACAAAATGGTTTGTTAAGTACCGTAACTTATTTTTTGTCTACTAGTTATATTGAATATTGAGAGAGATATATTAAAATCTTCATCTGTAATTGTGTACTTTTCATTTTTATTTTCAGTTCTGTGAGATTTTGCCTTATACATTTTGAAGCTTTATTGTTAGGAGCATACGCATTTCATATTGTTGTGCCTTCCAAGTTTATTGAGTGTTTTATAATACGTAATGTCCTTTTTTATTACTAGAAAATTTATGTCTATGACATTGATTTTATCAGCTTTCAATGTGACTCTTGTAGGTTTATTATTCTTTATGTAAGGCATCTTTTTTTTTATTCTTTTACGTTCATTCTGCCTATATCACTACGTTTAAATTAAATTTCTAGAAAACAGAATATTTTAGGGCAATGTCTTCTGGTTTTTGTTTTTATATTTTCTGACAATTTTTTTCTTTAGTTTGTGTATGTCACATGTATTTAATATATTTATTAATATATTTGGGTTTAGGTTTACTTTTTTATTATTTGTGCTTTTATTTAACACTATTTTTTTCTCTTTTACTCTTTCATGTTTTTTTGGGCTATTTGACATATTTTAGTATTTCATTTTAATTTTTCCATATTGATAAATTCATATAATTTTTATTGCTCACTTTAGACTTTACAATATACAGAACCTTCTCAATTAATATTCTCATCAGGTTCTTGGAATGTGTAATTTTTAGCAAAAAAATCATATAACAAAACCAGTTTCACTATAGGCCAACTGATATAAGCAAAATATAAGTTCCTATAGCATATTTCTGGTTACAAAAACATCACCAAATTTCTAAATAGTTCTTTTGGTACAAAATAATAAAATAATCTGAGCTATATATATACATTTAAGAAAGATTAATAAAAACAAGTAAGACTAGTTACCAAATTTTTGGCGAATCACTGAATGACAGAAGCTATAGAGATGGTGGGTTAAATCAAATAATGAATGTTTTTAAGTTGAAAATTATATAAAAAACACTTTCTACTACCATAGAGTTTAGAAACAAACAATAAAATCAATATGATGGGATTTCTGAGAGTTTTATCATATCATATATTGTTGTAAATCTGTATGATTATCATATACTATACAACTGTTTTGTACACTAATTTTTAGTAATTTGCTCATTCATTCATTTACCAACCCATCTATTCCAGTTCTGGGTCATGAGTGACTGGAGCCTATCCTGACAGCTCAGGGCATAAGGCAGGAACCAACCCTGGACATGATACCTTTCCATCACAGGGTACTTTCTCTGCACACACACACACACACATACACACACACACACATTCATACACGCACGCACGGATGCTAACTGGGACAGTTTAGACACATAGATTAATCTAATGTTCGTATCTTTGGGATGTAAGAGGAAACCAGACTACTCAAAGGAAATCCTCACAGACATGGGAGGAAGTGAAGTGCAAACATTATCTAGACAGTAGCTCCATCTGGGAATAGACTTTGTTTTCCTCAACATTATAAGGAAATAAAGTTGAATAAAAAGATGTTATTCAAAGTCCTGCTGTAAACAGCTTCACACAGTCTACTTAGGCTATTTTAACAGTTAAAGTAGAATTTAGAAACCATATTGCCATATAGATCCCTTTAATCTCTCATTTTTATATTATAGTTGTCTCATATGTGATAGTTATACACAGTTTTAAAAAAACCCACAAAAGGCAATGTTGAAAGTTTTTATTACAATTGCCATATACTTTGTTCCAAAAACTAAGTTAGATCAAATATTTTAAGTGTTATTGAAATGTTTCTCTTCTCCTCAGACTCCATTAGTAAGCATGTTTATTTTTGTTATATTTCCAGAAATTTTGTTATCTTATTTTTAAAAAATCTATTTTTCAGATTAGATAATTTCTAATGTTCTGTCTTCAAAATTCTCTCCCATATCTAAAGTGCTATTGAACTCATCTTGCGTGATTTTTAAAGCCATGTAATTTTGTTTGTTTTCAAATATATTCTATGTATTTTCTATGCCTATTTTTTCATTTCTTTAAAGAGTATTCACAACTGTCTATTTAAACATTTCTATAATAGCAGCTTTATAATATTTTCCAGTTAATTCCAATACCTGTTTTATTTGGAAAATTTTATTTATTTATTGTCTTGCCTCATGTCAGTTGCAATTTTTCTGTTTCTTCATATGCTGAATAACTTTGGAGTATATGCTGGACGTTTTGTATATTTTCTTGAGACCTCTGACTGTGTTTAAATCTCAGGGAAAATGTTAACATTTTTTTTCTTTTAGAATGGAATTGACCTGTTTAGGTTCAGGCTACAAATTTCAACCAAGTTTCTACAGACTGTGGTTTCAATGTCAGTTCTGTTTTTAAAGACTTTGTGGTCCTGTTTACATATCTCTTTTGTGTGCACTGCTCAGTGGTTCTGAAACCTAATGGTAGTTTCCATTAGTTAAGTTTTCAAGGTTTTTGGCATGATAGTTAGGATCAGATTTGAGAATGCATAGCTTGGGAAAGACCCTAAGTATTTACAAATAAATTTATGGAGTCATACTCTGAACACCATGCTGCCTGTGATTTCCCATAAGCTTGGGCTCCCCTTTCTGATACACTCCCTTTAATGGTGGGGCTTTAATTATCCCGCCATGTTGCATATTTCCTTAATGTCTCCTCCTGCGTTTAGCACCAACTTTTGAATAGAGAGAGAGAAAAACACAAAGGATTTGCCCTATCCTCATGTTATCAGCACCATGTATCAGAGAAAGAGGTTTTCTTCCTCAAGTTTTGGCTCCTAGAAACTCTTACTGCATTGAAGTCTCTGCCAACATTGCCAGAATATTGCTTGGCGTCTGGGGAGTGAGAGATCAGACAGAAGAAAAAACCCAGGGTCCATATAGTTTTTTTATTTTTTCCCCTCTTCTACTAGTAAGCCAGAACTAGCAGGCATCTCCTGGGACTTTTGTTATTCATGTTTATGCTTACTTCAAAATTTCAGATTGTTTTGCGTTCTGGTCGGGAAATATTATTGAGAGAAAAATGATAAAGTTGTTGGTTCTGTGGCATTTAGAATTCTTGTTTTCTTCTTGAACCTGCCTGATATTGCTTACTTTTCACAGTCCTCAAATAGCTAGTCTAAGCATTCTGTCCAGGTTTTACAGTTATTGTCAATGGAAAACACCTGGTGGAGTGTGCTTATTTTTAATCTTACTTTCACCTGAACAAACATAGAAAATTTAGGTCTGCACTATTTTCCTATTAATAGTGGTTGTTACGTTATAACTGATACATTGTGCCAAAGTCCATGATAGACGCCATAAATTTATTGGCCATATATTCCTCTAATTAGTAACTAGCACACAAAAGCATTTCTAGGTTTGCCTGTAGGATTCTTAACAATTCCATGGCTATCGATAAACCATCTGTTAGATTACCTACATACTGATATGTTTTCCCAGTTTTCTGTTAAATTAGGGGTGAACAGATGTTTTTTCTTCCTATAAATTATTCAATGGATCACAAACATTGTCATATTTCTACATCTATCTTTCAATGTTTTTAAGTTTCCTATTTCATAATTGAATACCACATTATCAAGGTAGAGAGTATCATATTGTAATTTATTTGTAAGACTGGTTACACTCAATATTATTTTTCAAGTTAGTCTTGGTAACTTCTTTTTTTATTTTCTATAGAATTGTCAGTTTCAAGCAAGTTTAAGTTCAATTACATGCATTAAGAAAAATATCTGATTAGCTTTTAAAGCTGAATTCATAATAATTGTAATTGTCTATTCTTATGTTATACAAATTGAGCACCAGATAATGTTCTACATAGTTCACAATTAACGATACATTTAATTCTCAAATTTTAGAGTACCAATCTATAAGTAGATGCTATTAATATAATAGTGGTGATTTTAGGGTTTAAGAACCAGGCAGTCTAAAATTTCTAGTCTTTTGTCTTAATGTTTTTACTTAGCTTCAGTCCATTACAGAATTGTTTTTCTCTTCAGAAGCTCATTTTTCTTAATTAAGATTATGATTTCCATGTTAGTTTTCTTCACTTGCTTCTCATGATATGTACTCTCAACTCTGATCCATTTTGTGAAATATTCAACTTGGTCTTACTTCTCAGCACTAGAAACCTATAAAATATTGTCAATTATTATTACTTTTTTAATTTGGAAATTGAGTTCTAGTGTTAGAAAGTATTTCTTTTATCTTTTGGTAACAATTCCTTGAAGATTTTCCTTATTTTAAATTCTCTAGCACTACTTCAGTGGTTGATCAGCATGATTTTGTTTTTTCATCTTGCTAATTTAACAAAGTTATAACTTCGTTATTTTATTGTTATAGTTCTGGACCAGTGAATTGATTCCCTAAGACAAGGGTGAATAAGCAAATAGGACAGGTATCTGTGTTGGGATTACAACATCTCACAGGCTGGGAAATGGTTTCCTCTGAGATGAAATGGATTAGAAAAAGCTGCTTGTTATAGATCGTCTACGGATGTAAGAGGCTACCTACTTCCCTTCTCAAGGACTGAGTAATTCAGCCTCTCATTTCCCTTGACTTTCAATCAATCACAGCAAGATTGGGTATTGTTTCCCAAAACATAAAAGTGTACAGTACAGATGGATCTCCTTAATTTGTTATGAAACACATAGATGTTTTTTCATGATTAAATAAGAGGTAAACATTTTAGTTGTTGGCCTTGTAGTTTTCTCATTGTAACATAGAGAATGAGGGCTATCCCCCAACATTTACCAGAATGAAAGGGGCCCTAAGCATTATTTCTGAAGCTAAACAAGCATGCTTATATTTTTGGTGTGTTCTTTCAGAGAGGGAGACATCCTACGTTAGAGAATCAGAGATACGTGTTCAGGCTGCCTCTTTTTAGAATCTACTATATTCACACTACTTTTTAATATTGTGTTTTGTGTCCTTTCGCTACACACATATAATATTGGAAGTAGCTTGTTAGACTTTCCATTACATATTTTACATTTTGAAATGGAAAATATATTGAATTTTATTTAAAAATGCTTATGCTGTGAACATTTCATCCGCTGACAAAGAAACTATTCATTAGTTTTCAGCATAAAATATAAAGCTAAATTTAAAACATTTTGAAGCAAAATTAGGTTTCATAACATTATATAGCAAATTTAAATATTGCTAAATAATAGCTGAGGATAGCAAATACTTTTCAAGATAGTATCTCATTCAGAGTTCAGTCACAGAAACAGAATCACTAGGAATGATAGACACTATAAAATTTATACAAAATATTTTAACTTATACCATGTAACTAGCATCTTCAATTATGTATATATATTATTATGTCTGCTTTTGATACTAGGCCTGAAGAGCAGGGAGTATGCCAGGAAGGAAAGATTGATGTGAAGTGGGGGACAGTAGAGACAAGTTGGAATCCATGAATACCAACTGGAATCTGCACTGGTCTCTGAAGTCTCCAGATTTGATCAGGAAGTTGACATGCTGGAGAAACTGTTGTGGATTGTTGCATAATATTGAAGGAAAAGATTGTGTAAGAGCTAAAAGGGCTATGCATTTGGCTACTTTATTAGGCCAACAAGATGAACCAGCAAATCTCTCACAATATGCATGAGCTGCAATAGCACCTGGTTTTCTACTGCCCTTTCAAACCTGGGTGAGGGGGGGATAAAAACAAAAAAAAACTGACTGCTTTCTTTCTTTTTTTTTTCCGTCTTCTAAATTCTGACCAAGATGTCCCTTGTGGTCCATGATAATCCAGAAATATGAATAAAACACGTCAGTCAGTGTCAGTCTAGATCAATTATCCCAGTACAGATTCACAATAATGAGCAAGATCCACAATAATTTCTGTGGAATTTCAAAGAAATTAGTTACATTAGTAAAAGAAATTAAATACATTAGTAAAAGCCTACATTTGCTCTGAAAATAACCAAGAAACATGAAATCCTGAGGAATAACTATAAAAATGTATAGAATTATATACTAATTATGTTATATTAAAAATATGCTGTCACATCAATATATTATATCTCAGGAAAAAAAAAAAGCATACAACTAGAATGGGAGCACTCTATACCCATTTTGAGATTTTTTGTTTCCACTGGATAATTCCTTCTATCCTTACATGGTAATTTCTGTACATCACCTATAAACCATAAATTATTAAAATTTTGTTTGTAGAAGTAATCATGAACTTTCTAGAGGCATCACAAAATGTTTATTCGTACAAGGAAAAGTGACCAAGTTCTGTAATAGAAAATAATTATAAAAACTTTGATAAAAATGACATACCTAATGTGGTGTGGGAGCACTTCGTGAAATCCAAATGTAAAAAATCGAATCCAAAGTTTATCTTGCATTTTTCACATCCATTTAATGCCCATTAAGGATCATGAAAGATAAATTTAAATTGATTCAGCACTAAAATTCTATGATGCTTTTCAAACTAATGTAATGATAATGTAATATTCAGATTTTGAGTCATTAACACTGAGAGTGAAAGTAAAAGTTTATTTTCTTCCCTGAAATATTAAAATGCTAGATCATTTCACTAAACACTATTGTATTTGAGTAACAGAGAAATCTAGCCAAACTAGAACTTTATTTGAATAAAATTTTCGTTTGTATAGTAACATTTCATTAATGATGTAAAGATTTGACCTACATAATACATATTCTAAACAGTTCCAAAGATAAACAAAAACTTGTGTTTATTTCTTTGTTTCTTTGTTTTTTGCAGTAAGGAACATTTGGTCAATCATTATTTTTCTATAAATTACTACGTATTTTTTTGAGTCTCTCTTCTAGCTTTACTCACTAAACCATGGGTCAGCAAACTAGCAAACTAGGGCAAAAGGTATCCCACATTATAAAGGTTGTAAAAACCACAGATAATAAAATAAACAAACCATCAATAAAAAGAATATGCAACAAAGACCTTACGTGAACTGACAAAACCTAAAATATTTAGTGTTTGCCCACTCACAGAAAGTCTACCAGTCCCTGGACTAGACTGTAGGTACTTGGACATTGTGATTTATGTACTACACACTTTAATATACTTAGCCTAATGCATATTTTATACATAATAAATATTTAATAAATAATGGCTGAATTAAGAAAAGATTACTTGGTGTTTACTAAAATGGGGCAGTCATATCAAGCCTGGCACTAATAGTATGGCCATCTATAAAGTTCTTAAGTGGTAAATACAAGTAAATAAGAGGAAATAATTTAAACATGACATGAGTGGCAAAAAAGGCAATTGACCTAACAAATTATGTATTTTCTCCTCTTTAATATAATATTGTTTTGAAAGTGGCTTCTAAGACAGAAATTCTATTTCCTATCCAGGGACTGTATTGCCTAGCCAAAGTGACATCTAGTTGTACTTTGTCATTTCCCTTCTTCATGTTGTATTCAGAGAGCACCCAAAATATAATATACATATACACACATACAAGCACATAATGCATAAATCATAAAACTATTCTTTATTGAACAGTGATCAATTAAGCCAGCACAATATTACAAAGGTCAAATAATGAAATTTTGCTAGCACCATGAAAATTTCAATGTCCTTTCCTAAGTTACACACCTCCATTTCTCCTAAAGAAAAAAATTATCCTAATTTCACAGTACTTTCTTAAAAAAAAAAATTCTGCCGGCAGGCATTCCTAATTACTTGTTTATGTTTTCTTACCTCCCCTCATAAACTGAATTATATGTTATGAATGTTATGACTCTGGAATCCTTTTTATTTCTATGGACAGGGTTTTGCTATGTCCTGGAGGCTGCAGAGCAGTGGTGCAATCACAGGTCACTGCAGCCCTGAACTGCTGGGCTCAAGTGATTCTCTAACTTCAGTCTTCCAAGAGACATCCTTTCGTTCAACATTTTGTTTTTGAGATTCTTCGATGCTGATTTTTGTATTACCTATTACTTAAAAGTGTATTAATGCTTAATTATACCACAATATTTTTACCAATTTAGCTGTTCATGGACTTTTTTTTTCAGTTTGGCTTTTATAAATCATGCTATTAAAAATAATATTTCTTGTATCTCTTAGTTGTACATTGTATACATTACTATTATCTATATATCTGATTTTGTATGCATGTCTATTGGACTGGTCATAATTCAAACTAATTGTTGTAGATAGTTGAAGATTATTGACAAATGGATCTTCTGCTGTAGGAACATCATAGAAAATCAGCAGCACACACTGATTAACATAAGCTAGGTTCTGCTGTGGCTAAAACAACTCTAAAATTTCAGTGACTTGAAATGCACAGATTAGTTTTTAACTGACACCTGTATCTCATGAGTCAGATAGGATTGTGCGCCTCTGACACCACCACCGTCCTTTGTCCGGGATCCAGGCTGGTGGTGGTGTCACTATTAGAGATAATGTTAGCTGCCTCAGAAGTGAAAATGAAAAGTGCAGTCTCTTATGCCTATGTACAGAAGTGGCATGCATCCCTTCTTAACTTAATTTGTCCAAGACAAGTAAAATGGATACTCCTGATTTCACTGGGTTTCCTGTATAGTGTTGCCAGAGGGAAGGGGACATGATTATAATGACTTGTGGTTTAACATGTTTAAGTTTCACTGGGTAATGAATGATAGGCAATGTAACTGTGTGGAACATATTTTATGAACACCATGCTTTAAAAAAAAATCATTAGTTTATAATACTCCAACATAGTTATTTTGTCTATCTTGTTTAGTTTTGTTTATTTTTATTGTTTGTGCATTGTAATTCTAAAGTAAATGGCATTAAAGACATTCAAGAATTTATGATAGAAATAAAAATCCAGACCAAAAAAGCTATCATGATTGATAAGTTTCTTATTGTTCCTTTTAAATATCACAAACATAAATCTTAAGGATCAAGGGAAATAAAAATAAACTTCAAACTGGAATTTTTTTCTGATACCGTACAAAACTTGTAATTTCCTGGAAAATCATTTGATACTGTGTGAATAAGAATGATATAACTAAATTTTAAATCAACGTATTTTTTCAACAAAAATTACTAGGATATTGCTACTAATGTTCAATGTATGTGGAAAATGTATGTAATAACAAGTCGAAAATAATGTTTACATATTTAAAGAGAATAACAGAAAAGTGTTCTCTTAAATCACATAACTAATGACAAACTGTAATGCATACAGTTCATAAGCAATAAAACATCTGAAAAATTATTTTATCAAGAAATATAAATAAAGCAGGTAAAAAATTAGAAAATTCCATTAATATTTGTTAGTACTTTGGAAGAAAATAATTCCAAAGAGAAACACAACATAAAAACTGTTTTGCACTTTATATAGAAGATGAAAAAATAATATGGAGGAAGCCTAAAAATTAGAGTTTACAAACATATACAATGTGTATGTATAATATATATATGGATGCTTCAATCTAGTATTAATATATGTCACAACTGGTATTCTATCAAGAAAATGCACTAAAATATAAAAATAAAACAATTCATGCAGTTTTGGGCTTATAAATTTTATGTTTACTACTATGCTTCACACAAAAAGCAAAGTAATCTTAAAAAATGTTTGAAGAACTAAAAATTTAAACAATAAAGAAGAAAACTATATTAGGACCCTAGTGAGCATCCTGTAGTGCTACAACAACAAAAGCAGTTCACATTTTTTTCTGTCTTATATATACACTTTATTGGAAATTGTGGAATATAACTTTTGAACATTTGAAAATATAACAAAATTAAGAATGTTCAAAGTTTTAAAAACTTTATATTTATATGAAAATACAGTTTTACATATTAAAGTTTACATTAACTTCACAAGTGATAAAACTGTTAAACACTAAAAGCTAAATAAAATTATAAAATATATGTGTATTAATTTTCAATTGCTGCCATGATAAATTACTAAAACTTACTGTTTTCAAAAAATACAAATTTGTTATTTTATAGTTATGCAGGTTAGAGATGTCTTACAGAAATCCCACAAGACTTTAATGAAGGTGGCGCTGGGGCTCCATTCCTTCTGAGGATTCTAGGAGAGAATACACTTTCTTGACTTTTCCAGTTTCCAGAGGCTGCCTACATTTCTTTTTTTTTTTCTTTTTTTGAGACAGAGTGTCGCTCTGCCACCAGGAGCCAGGCTGGAGTGCAGTGGCGTGATCTCGGCTCACTGCAACCTCCGCCTCCCGGGTTCAAGCAATTTTGCATGCTCAGCTACTCGTGAGGCTGAGGCTGCCTACATTTATTTGCATTTCTTTGCTCTTATTTTCTCTAGATCCACTCCTTCTCTTTGATTTTCAGGGAATGATTTTATATCAGTTTCCACAGTCAAGTATCTCTCTGATTCTCCTCTTCTACCTCCCTACTTTGAAGGACCCATGTAACTATATTGTGACCCCCAGCCAGATAATCGAGTATCATCTCCCGGTCTAAAGAATCTTTATCTTAATCATATCAGCTAAGTCACCTAAAGTACTCTACAATATATTCACAGGTTTTGAATATTAGGATGTAGACATCACTGGGTTAGGGCACTATTCTCCCTACCAAATGAAGATTAGAAATAAATAAGATACATTATTTTAAAAGGTAAACTATCAAGTCCCAGGCAAATAATAAGAAATATGAAATACTTCTGTGTGATAGCAGCAGTTAATATGGAAATTTTTTAGTTTCTTAAATTGATGCAATTATAAATATTGACCAAATAATTTTACAATATATTATAAAACAGAGATGAACAAAAATTTAAAAATTCCAAACCAACTAGTTAAATATGACTAGCTAATGAGTGAGTTTTGTAACTTGGTAATAAATATTTTTAATAGAATAAGAAAGAGATAACTTTTGAATTTATTTATTTATTTATTTTTTTGAGACGGAGTTTCGCTCTTGTTACCCAGGCTGGAGTGCAATGGCGCGATCTCGGCTCACCGCAACCTCTGCCTCCTGGGTTCAGGCAATTCTCCTGCCTCAGCCTCCTGAGTAGCTGGGATTACAGGCACGAGCCACCATGCCCAGCTAATTTTTTGTATTTTTAGTAGAGACAGGGTTTCACCATGTTGACCAGGATGGTCTCGATCTCTTGACCTCGTGATCCACCCGCCTCGGCCTCCCAAAGTGCTGGGATTACAGGCTTGAGCCACCGCGCCCGGCCCAACTTTTGAATGTAAATCATTAAGAGCTTAGAATTCAACAAAAATATTATTAATATTAAAAGAAATGATTCAGTTATTGAATCTGAAACATCAATTCAACAAGAAAGCCATTGGAAAATTTGAGGTGGTTTCTATGGCATTACTTACACTTACATTCTTTAATTCAAACCCACAAAGATTAAAAAAAAAAAAAAGGAACATTACATAACGGTAAAGTATTTAATTCAACAAGATGACCTACATATTCTAAATATACATACACTCAACACAGGAGCACCCAGACTGATGAAGCAAGTCTTAGAGACCTAGAAGGAGACATAGACTCCCAAATAACAGTGGAGACCTCAATACTTCACTGCCAGTATTAGACAGATAATCAAGGCAGAAAGTTAACAAAGATACTCAGGACGTGAACTCAGTATTGGACCAAAAGGATCTGACTGACCTCTACAGAAATCTCCACCTCAAAACAAAATAATGTATATTTGTCTCATTATCACATGGCACATACTCTAAAATTGACCACATAATTGGACACAAAATAATCCTGAGCAAACGCAAAAGTATCGATATCATAGCAAACACAATTTCATACCATAGTGCAATAAAGAAAGAAGTTAAGACTAACAAAATCACTCAAAATCACATATTTACATGGAAATTAAACAACATTATTTTTAATGACTTTTGGGTAAAGAATGAAATTAAGGCAGAAATCAAGAAGATCTTTGAAACTAACATAGAACAAAGATACAACATACCAGATTCTCTGGGATACAGCCAAGGTGGTGTTAAGAGGTGTTTAGTGCTATGTAAATTGATAGCACTAAATGCCCACATCAAAATGTTAAAAATATCTCAAATTAACAACTTAACACCACAACTAAGAGAATTAGAGAAGCAAGAACAAATCAATCCCAAAGCTAGCAGAAGATAAAAAGTAACAAAAATCAGAGCTGAACTTCATGAAGAAAATCAAGGCGCGCAAAAAAAAAAAAAAAAAAACATTCAGAAGATCAAAGAATTAAGGAGTTGCGTTTTTTTGTTTTTTTTTTTTTTGTTTTTTTTTTTTTAAAACATTAATAAGATAGAAAGACCACTAGGTTAGACTAACAGAGAAGAAAAAGAGAAGACTCAAATAAACGCAAGTAGAAGTGATGAAGGGAATGTTACCACTGACCCCACAGAGATAAAAATTATTACTGAAACTATTATGAACACTTCTATGCACACGAACCAGAAAATCTAGGAAATTGTCAAATTCCTTGACACATACTCCCTCCCAAGACTGAACCAAGAAGAAACTGATTCCCTGAGCAGATCAATAAGGAGTTCTTAAATTGAATCACTGATAAATAGCCTACATATAAATGTATATGGTAGAAAACAATTAATTATAGCAACAATTTTTAAAAAATTAATTAATCTTTTCTAAATTATGTGGAGTTGGTAAAAAATTTTCAGCACCATTTATACTGTTTGATAATTAATTTTAGCATATTGTTTAGATTATTAATCAAACAAAATAAGTTAATATTTTATTAATAAATTTAACATTCAAGTAATAAAAAAATCTATTTAGTATATACTGCATCTAATTCAGCTCCACTTAATTATTCCAAATGTTATTCATATTTGCCCACATTCCCCTTTGCATGCTGATTCTTGCTCACTCTGTCTCTCTCATATTTTGCCTTGATCAATTTGATTTATCAGTGTTAATTGTACTTAGAAAGAATAAAATTGCTTATCATTTTTTTCTATTTTGTCAAATTTTTATTCTTCCTTATGTTATTTTGTTTCTTTTTTTTGTTAATGTGTAGATTTACATTTTTGCTCACAGTTTTGTTTTTCACTTTCTTCTTTTCTAGTTTATGCATTTAGGATCGAAGACTTGTTTTTCAAGTGCTATTTTTGTTGTATCTCTTGCTTTTAGAAAGGAAGGGCTTTGTCATTCAACTCTCATACATGGAAATCAATTTTAATACATCATTCTTTGATTTGTGAATTATTTTAAAAATGCATTTTCCAAGTAGATGTATTATTTATTTCTTTGTTATCTTTTTGCTGTTATTTCCAAGTGCTGGTAGCTCCTTGTAATTGAGTATGTTCTGTATGACACAGATTTCTTAATGTTTTTAGAAGTTCATTCATGGAAAAGTATTTAATAAATTCTGAAAACTCTCTCATATACTTATAAAGAATGTATGTTCTCTAATTCTGTGGCCTAAATGTTTTACCTATTTCAACTAAATTAACTTCATTACATTTATAGTTTATATAATCTATTTTCTTATTAATGTTTGCCTCTGGATTTATTGAGATTTGTTAGATATATGCATTAAAATCATTAAAAACTGTGAATTTGTGAATTCACAAATAGCTCCTGTTAAAAATAAACTACTGTTTGTGCAAAACTATGGTTTATTTATCCAAGAAATATTTATGATTAGATTTCTTACTCTGTGGTCTTTCCATGTCTCCTCTTATACAAGTTTGCTCTCCATACATGAGGGGTTTTTAAGTATTTACATTTCACCACCCTTGTAGGTTCTAATAAACACATCATCATCTTTTTTGTACCAATATAACATCGTCATAAAGTGTTTTCTTGTAGTCACATAGACTATGTATTATACTGCATTTCTAAAACACTAATCTAGACATATTACCTGAAAAAATGCCAAAATGCAGAAGTATTTATCTACAGCAAAAACAAATCTTAAGATCTACCATTGATTGCATCTCCAGTAGTTTGTAGAATACAAGTTAAGAACTACTGACACGGACTCTGCTACCTTTCTGCCAGCTACTAGATCCCTGAGTGCCTCCGACAATATGTTTATGCAATGAGAAAATTTATAATTATGATCATTTTTAGAACGAAAAATGAACTGGGATAACTAAAGAGATACAACACAACATATAATTGGGAGAAAAAGATAAAGTGAGTCACAATCTCTAACTTAGTTTAAGAGATTTAAATATTTGCAAATACATTAAGACTTGTTTTTTGACCTTACATATAACCTCTTCTCAGGAATATTCCATATGTGCTTGTGAAGAATGTGTATTCTGCTGATTTTGGATAACACGCTTTGTTTATCCCTGTTAGTTCCATTTGGTCTAAATTATTTTTAAGTCTTGGTTTTTCTTACTGATTTTCTCTCCGGATGATCCATCCATTGCTAAAAGTAGGGTACTAAAATCCTCCACTAATATTTTATTACAGACTACTTCTCCCTTGAGATTTACTAATATTTGAATTGTATATTTAGGTATTCGAGTGTTGGCTATATACAGATGCTGCTCAATTCAGACAGAGTTACATCCCAGTAAGCCCATGATAAATTGAAAGTATCATAACAAAAATACAGTTAATATACCTAAACTACCAACATCACAGCTTAGGCTACCCTACCTTAAATGTGCTCAGAATATTTACATTAACTGACAGTTGGGTAAAATCATCTCACATAAGCCTATTTTATAATAAAGCACTGTAGATTTCATGTAATTTATTGAATACTATACAAAAAGTAAAAAATAGAGTAGCTGTACAGGTACTCAAAGCACAGTTTCTACTGAATGTGTTTCAGTTGTGTTCCACTGTAAAGTAAAAATATTGTTAAGTCCAACAGTTGTAAGTTGAGTATCATCTGAATATATTTATAGTTGTTATATGCATTTGATGAATTGACCTCTTTAACATTATATAATGACCTTATTTATCTTGTTTTAAGGTTTTCAACTACCATTTTGTTTGATGTAAGTATAGCTATTCTTGTTCACTTTTGTTTTCAATTTGCATACGATATTTTGTTCTATCCATTTATTTTCAGTTTCTTTCCTTATAGGTGAAGTGATTCTTGTCTAGACAGCATGCAGCTGCACCTTGTTTATTATTCATTCAGCCCCTCTGTTTTTTCATTGGATGATTTAATTCATTTACTTGAAGATGATTATTGATAGGTAAAGACTTACTACCATCATTTTGTTAATTGTGGTTTTTTTTTCTTTTTTGTATATCCATTTTTTTCTTTCTTGCTGTAAGCCTTTGCAAATACATATTTTTTTCTCAAGTATTCTTTGATTCCTCACTTTTTATTTTGGGTCTATACAGTATAGGTTTTTGCTTTGTGGTTACCACGACACTTGCAAAAGTCTTCTTCTGTCTATAACAGGCTATTTTAAGCTGATAACAACTTAACTTTGATCATAAAAAAGCTATCCTTTACACCCTATCTCACCTTTGAAGTTTTTGATATCACAATTTACATCTTTTTATATTGTATTTCCCTTAAACTATAGTTATAATTTTTAATAGATTTATATGTAACCTTCATATTATAGACGTAAGTGTTTTACACACTACCATTATACTATGTTTGACTGTCCCTTAACATTTCTTGTAAGTCAGGTCTGATGATGGTGAACTCCATCATCTTTTGTTTGGAAAAGTCTTTATCTACCCTGCATTTCTGAAAGACAGCTTTGCTCAATACAGTATTTTTGGTTGGCAGGGTTTTTTTATTGTTATGTTTTCTTTTCCCTACAGTACTTGAAAATCTCATGTCACTCTCTCTTGGCCTGTAAGCTCTCAGCTGAGAACTCCACTGCTAGCCTTGTTAAACTCACTTATATGTTATTTGCATCTCTTGCTGTTTTTAGAATTCTGTCTTTGCTGCTGATTTGACAATTTGCTAATAATACGTTTTGGTGTAATATTGCTTGGATTGAATCTGACTGGAGACCTTTGGTCTCCCTACACCTTTCTCCAAATTTGTAAGCTTTCCTGCTATTCTTTATTTAGATAAGCTTTTAATTTCTTTTAATTTCTCTCTTTTTAAACATTTGTCTCCATTCAGTATGTGTTTTTGATGCTGTCTCATAGAGCCTATAAGCTTTAGTTATTCCTTTTGATTATTTTTTACTCTCACTGTATATTTCCAAATATCTCTGAGTTCACAGATATTCTTTTGATTGAGCAATCCTACTACTGTTGCTCTCCATTGCATTTTTAATTTATCCATTGCATTTTTCAGCTACAGAGATTTTGATTTTTTAAATATATAATTTTAATTTCTCTGATAACTTTTTTGTTTTAGTCTTTGTTTTCCTAAACTAATTAAATTGTTTTCCTGTATTTTCTTAAAGTGTTGAGCTTCCTTTATATTTTTACTTCAAATTATTTGTTAGACATGCAGTTTGTATGCCTTCATTTCTTTGGGGTAAGCCATTTGGAGATTATTGTAGGGATTTTTGGTAATGTTATGTCTACTTGGCATTTTATGTTTCTTGTTGCCCTTTACATAATGTTTGCACATGTGAAGAACTAGGGACTCATTTAATTTTGTAGCACGTCTTTGGGAAAACCCTTCACTAATTAGTACATCTAGACATTCTAGGCAGAATATCTGGCATGGTTCAAGAGTGAGCTTGTTACTTGAGTCCTCAGACAGACTGGCCACATGCCTGTCTGGGTCTGTAGGTAAGTAGATCAGGTACTTGGGTGGGTGAGGTGAGACATGAATCCTATATTCACTGTGGTAGATCAGTTCATTGAGTCTGTAGGGAAAGAACTGATCCACAAGAGTAGATCTGAATTATCTATCTATGGGGTCCAGCCTGAGTCTACAGATACTGACCTAGCACTAGGCTGGACCTTGAGCCTCCCTGCAGGAGTTATCCAAGCACCAATATGGTTCCACAGATCAAGTTCAATGAAATTGGTCTGGAGCTAGTATCCATGCGGGCTGGCCTGGCACTGGGGCAGGCCTGGTACCTGAACACACTATGACAGGCCTGAATTTTAACTCCATAAAGGCTGGCCTAGGTCTGAAAGGACGGTTTTAGAGCTTTAGTCCACAGGATCCAACCTGGCACTGGGGTTTACTGGAGTGAGCTTTAACCCTGGGCCTAGTGAAGCAAGCCTGTGTCTTCCACACCCTAGTTTAAGTGTGATATTGAAAATGACATAGAACTGAAAGACCAAAGGGGCTGCCTTAAAGCCTAAGATCATAGCTGCTTGCTGGTGCCTGATGCCAGTAGAGCTTGCATGGGTTCTGGCGGTTCAGGGATCAGCCTGAGACCTGGGTACACAAGAGCTGTCATGAAGCCTGAGTTCATGGGGGGAAGTCCAGGAATGAGCTTACTGACACAGGCTTGGACTTTGGATCTGCTGGAGTATACAGTCACAATGGTCATAGGGACCAGAGCAGAGCTTGTGCTCACAGGTTCCGACCTTATGTTTGATGCCAGGGGTATTGAACTGTTTCTAGCATGGTCCAGGGATTGTATGGGTTGGCTTCATCCTAGACGAGCCTGTGTCCTGTATTTGTAAGGACAAACCTGGAGGCTGGCTCCATGGCTGACAGCCTGATAACTAGGGCAGCAGAGGCTGACATCATTGCTGGGATAAACTCAGAATCTCTTGTCATGGGGGATATCCATGTGTTGGAGACAGTCTGGACCCTGGGATCCCTGAAGTTGGCCTAGCAATAGAGCATTCTGGAGACTAAATGCACCTCATAGGCCTGGAGCCTGGAATTGTGGAATCTAGCCTGATGCTAGAATTGGCCTGGAGTCCTCAGGTACCATCTTAGAGTTTAGCGCTGTTAGAGCTCTACACAGCACTGAAGTATGTATGAGTAGGCTCAGTGTAGGTGTTCAAAGAAGACTCCAATGCTCATTTTCTTTTCCTACCCCCAAGCAGAGGGAGTATCTTTTCAGTCTGTGCTGCCCACAGTTGGGGGAGTGGTGATGTGGGTAATGTAAAACTATCCTTTCTACCCTCTTGATTGTGTACACGTGTCTATGTGTTTCTGTCTGCTATACCCAGGCGCTGTGATCCCTCACCTGCTTTCATTAACTCTTCTAAAGTTATTTTGTACATGTATAATTGTTTGAATTGGTATTTCTGTTGAGGGAAAAATATTGCTGACATCTGCCCTTTGCTTTAGAATTTTTGTTAAAAAGATAAATATACCTCTGCTTTAAGACATGGCCAGGATTTACAGATAAAAGCATTTCTAATTCTTGAGCTCAGAACATATAATGCCGATGCAAAGTACATAATAAAGATAAATATGGTGTCTAATCTTTATGCTACTGCCTTGAGACATTTTTCCAAGGACTTTAAATATATCAACCCATTTAATTTTCAAAACAACATCTCGAGATTGATATTTATATTCTGACCAAAGAGAAAACTGACATAAAAAGTACATAATTTGACAAAGATTGTATGTCTAGGTTATGATTGAACAAGCATTAAAAAGCAGTCAGTTTGGCTTAAGAATTTGAGATTTAATGACTAAATCACACGATTTCTTGAAAAATAAAAGGAAAAGCTCTATAGAAAAGAAATGGTATTTTCTCCACATTTTTCCTTCTAATACAATTCAGCATATTTGCTACAAACAGTACAGAGAAAATCATAATTTGCCTAATACTGTATACTATTTAATAATCTATCAAGGAAATTCAATTGTTTATAACAATTTCATAGAAACCTATATATTTTCTTCCTGTCAGATACAAAACTACTTTATTATATTTATTTTTCTCTACTCCAGAATAAGCCAAATTAAGATAATTAGGGTAGAATAACTAAAAGGGCTGGCATAGATTATGAAGATTCTTATACTTCTCAGCTTTTTATAAATAGTTAAGCATAAATTTTTGTTCAAAGAATCAGGTAACTGCATAACCAAAATTCTAGCTCTTCCACTCGGGAAAGATGGAGATATATGTGAACACATATGCACTTCTTGGTTCACTGAATTTTTATATTTCACTCAATTAGAGGAAAAGAAAAAAGGAGTGTCTATATGGTATAAATAATATGTGACCTTTTCTAGGTTTCTACTTGTTTACATTATTGTAAATATTTAGTAGTATAAGAAAAAGATATAAAAATTTGTTGGCTCCATTGATATAGTCAACTAAGTTTATATTACATGATGAAAATATATAGATATAATAGTAGTCTACTTGGTATAAATTTTCTACCTAGTAAACAAGTAGAATATAATTAGATTGAAGTATAAATTATTTATTTCAATGAATACTTTCATAATCATATACTCTCTGTGATTCTTTTTGCTGTGGTCTAATACTCCAAACTTTCATTCCATTTCTGGTACTTCAGTCCTCCCTCTGTATATTTTAAATTGGATTATATAATTTACTTCAGTATTTCAAATTTTCTTCTGAATCCTTTCCATAGGATTAATCTAATTTTTATGCTCAGCAAAATCTAAGTCAAGAAAGAATTCCTCCTGAGCTTAATTAAAGCCTGGGTTTATGCATACTAGCTTCTACGTCCAGGGCACTAACTTGACTTGGAGGAGAACAAGTTAGAGTGAGGTCTATAGTACCAGAATTTGACAGAACAAGATGCATTTCCTTTAAGGTTTTATTTAACTATGGAGTATATATTTTCAGACACACTTCAGGCTATTTAAATGCAGACTATGGATTTTTCATGAAATTATGTTTTAAACAAACAGGAAGGAAGAGAATACTGCATTATGTGGAATAAATTACTTTTACTAAATTTTCCATCAGTTGTCATGACAACCCTGATATCTCCATAATATGTAGACTATTAAATATTGAACTAGATGTGCTTTAAAAAAAAAGATAGTAACATTCATGGAGTTATTTTCTATCAGAACTCTTTGAAAGATTATTTCAAAGATTATCAGAATTATTATGCTTCAATAAACAATCTGTGATCTTTATGCTATTTCTTTAGATCACAAAATGGGTGAGAAAAGTGTGAGAAACGCCTTAAAATGTCAGGGTTTAATATATTTTCTTTAAATGTCATGTATTTCAAATCTCACCAGATGTTTAAGTCCTATCTGTGGAATCTGCAACTGCTGTTGTCCAGCTAATATCTCCAGTGACTGTGTATTTATCATGTCTGCTTGAAAGTTTCTTCAAAGTAAAGAAATTCTGTAATTAGAACACTCTCCCAATATTCTCCTTTTACCTTTCACCCATTTTTCTTTCTTTTGTAGTTAGAATTGAAACCTCTTCAAATTATTATCTTTATAATGGTTAAAGCTAACTTATGTTTGACCCAAGCTCTCCAATGACTGGATTAAGTAATACAATTTCCAACAACTATGTTTGTACAGATAACTATAAATTTTTACCTAATCATAAAATTTTTGTGAGTTAGGAATTGTATCTTATACTGGATTAGCATTTAGAGAGCTCACATTCCTTTCTTCATTTTATGTTTAATTAATTCAGAAACATTGAGTTTATAATTATTTATAGATTATAACCCTATGACTTCTAAAACACATTTGGCCCTTAAAAGAGGAATCTCTTTGGAACCCATCACCACTTTCTCCATGTCATCTTAATACCACCCAATTTTTATTTGCCCATGTTAGTCAGTCTGGTTAATTAAAGTCTGCTTCTCTCTGCTGGTCATGCCATCCTTCCTAAAGTCAAAATATGTAAGAATTTTGACTCAAGAATAATTAACTAGGTCAATATTTATTGACACTCAACAATGTGCCAACAGCTATTGGGAGAACAAAGATGAGCACAATACATACATAGAGGTTTTAGTTGTTCAATTATACCACAACTATAGACAAAATGGACACCCTATGGCTGGCTGAGACACTCAAGTTAGAGCAGAACCAGGTTCAGTGTCAATAAATGTTGACTGAATTGATTTTTGAAAACTCATAAATGTAGGGGAAAATAAAGGTCTCTATAGACAAGCTGACTGTAAAGGCTTCGGAGTTTTCAGTATATCTGTAAAACTGCTTGACATCTGTCCAATAATATACAAATTGTTGAAAGAATCAACTGAAGATAAAATCATTTTAAACCATATTGCTATCAGACCAATTATTTGCAAAATTTCAACCTCAAAGCATAAAGTCTCTCTTAGGTCCCTTGTGTCAACTCATTTTATGTGTCTGGGAACTAATACATATCTACATGGAATTACAGAACCATTACTTTCTTGTGACAATTCACACTCCAAAAGACAGAACTCTGACCTGGCACAAAATGAGATTTTTTCCTGGTCAAACTAAGACAGAATACATGGCAAAAAACAGACATCACTCATGAGCAATAAATCACAGCAAATTTTTGCTAAATTCTGAAAGCCTTTCATGGTGTTCTTTAATAGGTCTGTTTTACTCACTGTATACTCAAAATATAAATGAAGAATTTTAATACACTAATTTATGGAAAATTTAATCCCCCAAAAAATGTAAATAATTGCAAGAGTACCAAGACCAAGATTCTAACATAGCTCTGTTATATACAGTTGACAGTGGTGAGATCATCTACCACTTTGGTTTGGTGGGCTAAATGTTCATGTTTCTGAAATGATGAAGTGGGAATATCAAAATCAGACAAATGTTAGCTGTGCTAGGTATACATGATTTTGTTCTAAATTTTTTAATGTGACAATTACTCTCATTTGGCAGATTTGAACCAGTCAATTTTGTTGATTCATGGGCAAATTTAATGAAGTCAATGTTATGATTTAAAGATCCACAGAGGGCCAATTAGCTTTACCCAGAAAGTTTTGTCCTAATGCATTAAGTTGTACTTGGTCATAATCCTGAACAACTGTATCTCAAATGTCTTCTCTTATCACATTGGAAGCTAGGTAAGATGCACATTATTCTCACTTATGGAAAAGAAAATATATGATACAATTTCTCATTTAGGCCAGGTCTTCAGTATAATTTCCCATGTGAATGAAAGTGTATTTTGCAAGTATTCTTTTTAATAAGTATCTTATTCTTATCTTTATTTATTTTTAGATTATCTTATTAAAGAATAATAAATATGTGCTTGTATCACACATGTATTATATCATCTTATATAGAGCATTAATTGTCATTTAAAACATATTTAAATATAAAAATTTTAGCATTTTATGAACTTCTTAGGTTAATCTGAGCCTGTAGTGTTCGAACAGGTTCAAGTATCTTTGCTACCACATAAAATCAATAACTTTATTTTCAATAAATAGAGACACTGTATTTTCAAGTCAGAAAAGGTATCTTCAAGTCAGAAAGGCATCATTCAAAAAATATAAATATTAAATATATGCCAAAATTGTGTCCCCTTTTGTCAATGTTTTTGTATAAAATCTTTATTTAAAAAATTATCTGGATGAATATTCCTGTCTCAAGAATATTAAACATTAAATTTTGTACTTTTTATTTTCATAAAAAGTAATATGTTTATAGAAGTATATTTTGGCAACCAAATTCTCCATTTTAAAGAAGCCCAGAGTGTTTACATTTGAACTAGCTCTTATTTTTTATATGTACATCATTAGTATTGTAGATAAACAAATTTGTATATGCTTTTTAAGAATGCATTGAAAAGATTATAAAACTATGCCTAGCAAGGTAAAATTAAATAGAACAGAGATCTCCCTCCCTTTCTAATAATAAAATTTTATAGAAATTACAATCCTCACACAGTAATTCAGTGAATATTTAGTGTTGTGCTATAGCGTCTTTGGATAATCACACCTATCAGAAACACATATTTTTTGCCCCCTTCAATGGAGATCTTGCATAATAATAAGATTATTGAACACCATCTATTCATTTTTAAACTTTATTCTCATGTGTTACAGCAAAATTAAAATGGAGGCTGAGCTTGAAAAATTCCTGAGAAAACAAAACCACCTACATCTATTTTTTTTTTTTTTGAGAGGAGTTTTGCTCATTTCCCAGGCTGGAGTGAAATGGCAGGATCTCAAGCTCACTGCAATCTCCGCTTCCTGTGTTCAAGTATTTCTCCTGTCTCAGCTTCCCGAATAGCTGAGATTACAGGTGCCTGCCATCAGGCAAGCTAATTTTTCTATTTTTAGTATAAAACGGGGTTCGTCATATTGGCCAGGCTGGTCTCAAACTCCTGACCTCACCCTCTATGTCTTATAAAGAGCCTTAAGTGTGCTTAAACTGAAAACATGAGCGAAACTTTATGGGGCATTTCTGGTAAATGCTTACTTTAGACAGAAACAAAGCTTAACCTCAGCAAAATCATAAGAAGTCAACTAACATAATTATGTGACCAGAGACTTTTCAAAAAGGTGAACCCAAAATGGCAATTTTGTAATTGTAACCAATCAAATTATTTATTTATTTTGCTTTTGCATTCACCCAATAAATACTTGTCTCTGATGCTTTGTCATGGGAATACTAAACCTCTTTCAGCTTGGTGTTTCTCAATAAATGAACTACATCTTATTGAAATAAACTCTTTAAAACTGTATTGTTTCTCAGAGTTTTTTCATTTACACAATCCCTAAAGAGAATAAACTGGCTTCAGGGTAAAACATTCTTGGATCAACTGTCTAATCATGCAACTCTGATACATTCTATTTTTCAACACCTATTTTCTTCTAACCTTGTTACTCTTCCCTATAAAATAAAAGGTAGTAAAAGATAATGTCTAACCTTTGAGATGCTTCTAGATCTTATAGTCTGAAATCTTTTTTCTTCTTGTTTTGCTTTTATAAACATATAATCTCTGATTCAAGAATAAGGAGATTGGATAGAATGACCAATCAACTAGTAAATGTAAAATAGTTATTGTAATCATGGCAGTAATAGTATTAACTACTAAGTTCCTTGAGTGTTCCATAACTGACTTTAAGAATTGCAACAGAGTAATTCAGTTATGTTATGCTAGGTTCCATAAACCTGGTATACATAAACCTAGTAATAGCAAGACAGATCCAAAATTTTAGTGACTTAGAAGAACACAGCTATATTGCACTCTCATTTCAAATTTATTATGAGTCTGAAGAACCAGTTTAGGCATGTTTCTCTGGGTGTTGCTTCTGTGTGTCAGACATCCTTAATATCGTAGGACCATTATAACAAAGGAGCTTCTATAATTTTTATGGCAGTGCCAATTAGATGCTGTGACAACTTTAAATTTCACCTGAGCACTACCATTCTGAAAAACAGGGGTAGCTGAAGAAATCCTCTATTCTTTCTGTTCTAGGAAACAGCATACTGCAAAGAAACATCCTTCCCCTGCACAATTTAGATGAAACTTAGATATGGCCTCTTCATTAACTCTGACAAAGTCAGACACTGATCCTCCAAATTCCCATTCTTTATGCTTGATAAATGATAAGCCAAACTGCTTGTCCCACTGATAAATTGAGACATAATGCTTCTTAGCCAAACTTTGAGTAAAGACTCTTTCCTTCCCCCAGGCTCCTGAACTTTGGCACACCCTCAGCCTGAGCCAGGATGCAACCTCTCCTTAAAAGTCCCTAAGAAGAATAAACTGGCCTCAGGGTAAAACATTCTTGGATCTACTATTCAATCATGCAAGTCTCATACATTCTATTTTTCAACACTTGTGTTTTTTTTTTTTCTAGATTTGTTACTCCCTCCTATAAAAGGAAAGATAATGTCTAACCTCTGAGACATTTTTAGATCTTATGGTCTGAATGGTCTCCCTATTGCAATAATTTTCATCTTTCTCTTACAATGGTCCCTTCTATCCTACACCCTTCCCTCTGCAATAATCCATTTAAATTAAGTTCCCCATACTAGAGCTACAAATGGATTTGTCATACAGCATTTGGTTATTTTCTGTTTTTTTTGTTTGTTTGTTTTTAGCTTGACAGCTTCTATTCAAAAATGGCCTAATTAATTCTACTCACATTTTTTTGGAATGAAGCAATCCACATAACTATGCTTGACTTTAATGTCAAGAAAATGTTCTCTCCAATGCCCAGAAAGACTAAAAATCATTATGTCCTCTGTGCAATGTACAACTATGTGACAAAAGTTTTTACTGCAAAGAGATAACATATCATGTATTACAAGTCTCACAATTTCCTAAACAAAAACTTAGACTTGTATTATTTTTCTTATAAGCTTCAATACAGTTGATCATAGTCACTAAAGCCACAAACTCCTGGGCTCAAGCAATCCAACCACCACAGCCTTTTGAGTAGCTGGGACTACAGGTACCTGCTTCTATAAGGAGCTAATTTTGAAATTTTTCTAGTAGAGACAGGGTCTCATTATGTTGACCCGACTGGTTTTGAACTCCTGACCTAAAGCAATCCTCCTGCCTCAGCCTCCTAAAGTACTGAGTTTATAGGCATGAGGCACCACACCTGTCTGTGCTTGTTTATTGGTCAAGACACCTATTCTTCCTAATGCCATGACATTATTTTAAACTTTACTTATATCTGCTTCAGTTTTCTTTCACGTTTGACACCTTTCTGTCTAGTTACCCAGTACGATGTCTTGATATTCTAAATTTTAAAAAAATACACACTGAAGAAGGCAACCTTAAAATTTTCTACATAGTCATCCCAATAATGACTTTTGAAACAGAAACCAAATGAAAGAATACGATAATGTCAATTTATCATTATTTTTTGAACAGTCACAAAAGTAATTACATTCTAAACATAGTAACTTAGGCCGACAGTTGGCAAACTATGGTTCATATAGTTTTTGATAGCCTGAGCTGTTTTTTCACAGCCCAAGAACTACAACTGATTTTTTTTTTAATGGTTTAATGTTACAAAAGAACCACCACCACAGGAAAAAAGTAAAGCGGAATACATTTTATGAACTCAGAAAGTCAACCCTTTGTTAACTATTGACAATCTGATCCTTTGGAGTAAAATTTTGCTTTTCCCTGACTTAGATAATAATATGTCAGAGTCTGAACAAAATTAAACTAGTGACTAATTTTAAATTATTTCTACATTTAAAGGAAAAGTTGGATATATGATAAATATGATAAATGTTATATTTAAAATATTTTTCATTTCAAAATGTTTGAATTAATTCACTTTTAGAGTTTAAATACATATAAACCTTATATAAATATTATCTATGCAAATATCCACTACTTTGTTATTTCAAGTTGCTAGTAAAAGTATCTTATCACTGTTTAAATGTATTAAATAAATTTCTAGTATAATTATATGTAATGTAAAACACTAGGATATTACAAATAAAATATTCGTAAGTAAAGACATAAGAATTTCTAATATTTTGAAATTGTATTTCTCAGCTTTTTTGTCTTAACAACAAACCTCATTTGAGTCCATAAGGTAAACAAACTTTACTTCAAGTATAGTAACTTTAACCAGGGTTCAATTATGCCACTAGATGGAGCATTTAGCACTTCAGAGAGCTCTGTAAGAAAGCTCTCTCTTTTTAAAATAGATTTTAAAGGGGAAATATTTGAAAGATGTTACCAACAAAGAAATTCTCCTTAACTTTTGAGAAAGGCATTTCAACAATGTTATTACTTTACAGTCAAAATTTATTTTTTAGGTTGTGAAAATTGGTACAAAAGTTGAAAAGTCAGAATTTATTAAATAAAAATTTCAATGTTATAAATTGTCTTTTCAGCAGTATTCTCAGTTTCCTCTGATTTGACATATGTTACAATATAAATGTGTTTTTGTGATGTCTTGACAACAAAGAAATGCTGTTACTACTAACATTCAAAAATGGCAATTTTTAACAATGATAATGGAATCTGTGTGGGTTGGCACTAGTGCCAGGAAAACAAAGAAAGAAGAAAAAGAGACAGTTGAGCATCAATGAAAAAGAAACAACAGTGGATGCTGCATTGTCTGTGGATGTTGCATGGCTGTGAAATAAGTGTACTGTACAGCAAAGAGTTCTTTCAGATGCCTTAGCCTAAGATCAATCACAGTGGCTGGAGGCCCTGGGGTGGAAGGTCAGAGTCTATTGGCTCAAGCCATAGGGTTGAACAAAAGCACACTATGCATCATTATCAGGCTCCATTTTAACCCGTTTTCTTCAGCCCAAGCATCAGTACACAGGATAAACAGAAATCATATTTCTAAAAACTGGCTTTTTTTCAGGTTAATTTATGTATCTTCAAACTTAAGCCTCACCAACTTTCTAACACCCATCATTCAGCCCTCTTCCAATGTGCAGCTGTTAAATGAGGTTGGAAGCAATTTTGTCACATGATGCTGAAGTCAGTTAAATGCTGAGTATTATCAGAATGGGAAAACATCAAATGAGTGAGCCTTTTTGCTGTGTTGATCAGCATTCCTCAAATTCTAATGGATCATATTGTCAGAGGCCCTGCTCATTGCCTTTTTTTTTTTTTTTTTTTCTCAGGATAATCACCTTATTTTAATTTTGCTGAGAGAGAAAAGCAATGAGAGAGATGTTGGGGGCAGGAGAGAGATCTATGAAGTTACTGACATAAGATAAATGGTAGAACAAATTGACTCTAAAACTGCCTTCTAAAGTGAAAATCAGACCCATTGACTAGAGCAGACGTGAATGTATATGACAGAAAGCATTTAAAGTAGAACAAACATTATATTTTTTTCTCCGTGGAAAAAAGCCATGAATATTCTGAATGAAGACTTGCAGGCAAGACAGGATGCAAAACTGCCAAGTGTGAAAATGATTACAAATGACAGCTGATGCAGAAAAGTGTTAACCAGAAAAAATTTCTTAGTTTTAGGACTACATTCTATGACAACATAACTCTACCCACATCACATAGTATTCCAGACCAAAAGATAGTAACTACTTTCACATTTATTTGTAAATTTAAAAAAGAATATTCCTTCCATAAGATTTATTTTCAAGAGTTTATTGAAAAATATTGTTTAACATAAATTGAATACATAGTGTGAGGTAGGCATTTATAATAAGACTTAAATAGTTATTTTAGGAATAATTATATTTAGGAGAATATAATCATGCTTTCTAATTAAACTCTGAGATATATTTTATTTGGCCTTCTCTGAAGTATTAAATCTATATTCAAGTTTTACAACTCTTTTATGCTTTGCAGGTCAGGATTCATCTAGATTGAGATGGCCATAACTTTCTTCTTTTATAATTATTGACTCAGCAAAATTTCCATGTGAAAATGATGAATAAAACAATAGTCTTACAAGTTAAAAATGTATAAATTTTAAAAGTAATTTAAGAAGAGAGTGATGGTTATAGATCATAGAAAAATAGATATATGGCTTACAAATGAATATTATATTCTAAAAATTCTTGGCACTGGGTATTTGGCTTTTTACATTTTTGATCTGGTGAAGATAAGGAAATTCATTAACTGATCAAACTGTGGACAAATAAATTTAGTTCAGAGATGAAACTCATATCTTTACTTGGATGAGAAAATTTAATTTAGATATTGTCATAAATTATCCATTGGAAGTTTCTTTCCTTATAAAGATCAGTTGGACATGTTTTAAAAAGCAAGCATTTAGAGTTTAAAGGCCCTTACTTGAAATATACAGAGATAATAATATCCCACAAGTTTATAATGAATGCATAATATGATGAATTACTTTTGGTCTTTCCTTGTTATTAGTAGTAGTAGTATTGTGATGTAAATATTTTTATTTTGAACACATTTTGATTTCTGCATATATTTTTATAATAATCTCAGTTAATAAAATTTAAGTGTTCTGGAATCTATAATAGAAATAGGGAGAGAAATGAAATTACAGTTATAGATAGTCTACTCTGTACTAGGTGGTATAATAGGCTTTGATAATACAAAAGTGAAAAAAAATCAACATTTCATCTAAAAATAATAGGAAAAAATTGGTCAATATGTAATAGCTACTCAAAGAAGTTATAAAAATATTAGTGCAAACATATAGAAGCCATCGAAACTGTGATGATATACATGTTCATCTAATTTTCTGTGGTTTAACTCTTGCTGCCAAATATATATGTATGAATATATTCACAATAGGCAAAGGTAAATGAAATTAAGCCTGACTTCCATCCAAGTACAGAGGTCGTATTTAGTATCGGCTTCCTACAATGTATAAAAGCAGGATTAGTCTATGGTCTAGAAATCTATGCAAAATATACAAGGTTCAAATCATAGATCTATAAATGTACACATCGTTTATCCATGTTGTTGATATGTTAATTCTGGATCTCTTTTTGTGTTTATTAAAATGTGAGTTAACATGATTACTTTTATTCTTTTATATTATTAGTTATGATCAATATAATAAATTATACATGAAAAGGCAGTAACTAGTGTACTAATCTAAACTAGAGATGAAATAAAACAATAAATATTTTTTCCAAGATAATGGATATTGCCATTATCTGATGTCACTAAACAGTTAATAGACTCTTCAGTTCACTCTTTTCAAATTTAAGAAAATTTCTATTGGAAAGTATACTTGAAAGACATTCTTTAAAACTGATAACAATACATATTACCAGATAAAAACTCTTTTAAATATATAGTTAACTTATTTGATATAATTTTCTCTTTATAGTCATTGTAATAGTTTTTGGAAATATATATTTAGAGAGGCATCAAAAGAAGAATATTCAGCTAATGAATTATGACAGAACACTTAGGTAATTTTTAAATACATAATGAAAATTAATATCAGTCATACACATTGCACAATTTTAGAGTCAGAATGCTGTTGAGCAGACACTATTTTTCTTTTTTTGCCACAGAAATGTTTCTTCCTAACAGTTAAGAGATATGGTAGATGACTGGGAAAGGGTATACTGAGTAATTCATATATTGTAAAAGGTGCCAAGATAGTGTTTGTTTACTTGTCTTTTTTTTCTTTCTGTCTATTCAGAATAATTAAGGGAAAAGTTATTCCAGGGTTGTTTTAATTGAATAATATAGATGATAGATTTATACACACACACACACACACACACACACACACACATATATATATAAATCTTTATGTGTATATATATTTTGTGTGTGTATACATACAGAGAGAAAGTTAACTAGTTTAATAGTGTATTTTTTAGTTCCTTGCTTCTTTCTATAGTCAGATAAATCTAATTTTAACTATAAAGTGAATATGAAAGAAGATAATTTCTTTTTTTGCAATGAATATTTTTAAATTCTAAAATAAATATATAAATTGAATTTTTTAATTTATGTGACTATTTCTAGCTTTCTAATGAACAGATCATCTACTATGAATTCAAAAAAGCTGCCTATTATTCCATCCTGTAACAATGAATACTCATTCCCTACTGCTATGGCAGATTGGTGCAATAGTCTCCTTTAGAGGAGGATATACACCTGCTTTGCTTTTCACCTCTATTAGTTTCATCTGTTTCAGTTACTAACTAAGGCCACTAAATTCTGGCAACAGCAGCAAATATTTCATTTTGATTATACAACTTATACTCCGTATTACTCACAGCTCTTCTTTGAGCTAATTATTGTAGTATACAGTGATGATACAATTGTCTTCCAGCTTCCATGAAGTTTGAGAGAATTAATGACATAAAATGCGTAAGACATTCTAAGCTTCTAGAAAAAGCCACTCTGTGTACAAAGTATTAATTTCAGTTTTGAAGACACTGAAAATTCTTCTTGGCATATGTATAAGACACAGTTTAATATTAACTGCACATTATGACTGCTTTGGAATGTTTTGGTTACAACATAACGCAATATCATTAAGTGAAGACAATAAAGTTTTATTCAACTATAGCTGAATTAAAAACTATATATATATTTTTATAATGGTAGTAGTAATCTTTTGTAAAAAGCTAGAAATAGTTGAGGAAAGTTCACAGACTGAATATGCTAGAAGCCTATTTATCTGTCTTGCTCTTTCACCTCTGATGCTTTTGAAGACAAAAAATTATAGACTTATCCAATTTTATGGACCAGTATTTGGCAAAATAAATGTTTGCTAATGAATAAATATATTTGTCATACCATTTATAAAAATACATGTTGAATATAATAATAATCTTTTATTCACACCTCTGAACTCAATTAAAAGCTGAGTCATAGTGATCTGAATTGAGACTACAGGCAAACAACATTGAGTGAAAAATATAAAAATAAAAAACCAGAGAAATTAGCAAGATAACAGGAGGGTTAAGTAAGGCAAGATCATAAGGCCTTCCGTGTTAGCAAACAGTAAATATTCCAAGAACATCAAGCATTCATATACACAGTGTAGACCTCAAAGCCATATTTATTACTTTGTATTTCCATTTCCCCAATGTTTTTATTGGTCATATAATTGAAATTTTGATTTTGAAACTATATTTTGGGGAGAAAATGCAAGTGACTTATTCTTATTTAAATATACCATAGACCAAGCGCCATTCCCCTTATGTTGTCATTTAAAACACCTAAATTATTTTACAGAACTTGAAGATTGCAAAATACATTAAATCTATAGAAAGCTTCATGTTTTTAAATTTACCTTCAGTTTAGAGAACAAGGTTGAAAGTGTTTCTTATAATAATCAGAAGTTCCAGCCAAAAGTCAACACCTATTGAAAGTGAATACCAGATTGTTGTGGACATTTAAGGTTATGTCTTTCCACTGCACACCACCTTTAACAGAATGAAAATCTGACCAAAGCTGCAGTAATACAAGTTTTTCCCTACAAAATAGTCACTTTAGCTACTCTGTTTTGGGTACTGTAGAGCCATGCAGAGGGGGGAAAAGACTGAGTGGTAATTTTCTGTAAGGGAAACACCAAAGCAAAGCTAGTTTTGTTGAGGGAGAAATACAAATCAAGTGAAAACAGTAAATGATAAAAGTCTGTGAAATTTCAGAAAGAACAATCTTGACTCTCAATCTTCCAGTTCCTATTGCAGCCTATGATGACTCTGTTCCTTGCCATTTGATTTTGCATATGTTTTAATATATTCCCCTTTTTACCTGAACTAATCAAATAATCATCCCTATTGATTGCAACCAAATGGTCCCTGATTAAAGCCAACTTTGGCATTTTGTTTTGATTAACAACTTCTAAAATTCTGATCTCATTTCTTAATTTCGACCTTATTGTACTTTATTTCTCTTGAATCTTTATAATTAATATACATTATAGCGCCCCCTAGCATCAAGACATTGTTCTGAGAACTTTAAAAATATGAATTAATCTAATTCATATAGTAACCTTATGAATCAGATACAATTTTCAGCCAAGGTTAAAACAGGAAGAAACGCAGCACTGGCTAAGTAGATTGCTGAAGATCACACAGTGATGCATGGCAGAGTAAGGATTGAACTCCAGGTATCTGGCTACAGGGATATAACCGATATCCTAGACATTCTCCATTTCTCCTTGGAAGGACTTCTCAGGATATAAATATTGGTTATTTAGACTAGCTTGTCCTTTAAAAATCTGCAAGGTCTAGAGGAGCAAGATCAAAAAAACTCAAAAGGTAGCAGAAGACAAGAAATAAAATCAGAGCAGAACTGAAGGAGATAGAGACACAAAAACCCTTCAAAAAATTAATAAATCCAGGAACTGGTTTTTTGAAAACATCAACAAAATAGACCACTTGCCAGATTAAATAAAAGGAAAAGAGCGAAGAATCAAATAGATGCAATTAAAGAAACGATAAAAGGAGATATCACCACCAATTCCACATAAATACAAACCACCATCAAAGGTTACTACAGACAGCTCTATGCACATAAACCAGTAAACCTGGAAGAAATGGAAACACTCCTGGACACTTGCACCCTCCCAAGCCTAAACCAGGAAGAAATTGAAACCCTGAATGGACCAATAACAAGGGCTAAAGTTGAGACAGCAATTAATCGCCCTTCAAGAAAGCAGTGCTTAGTTCTTTATGTTTAATTCTGGCTCATCCACAAGATAGGCAAGCAGCTAGTTGCTCAGAAATAAGCTGCTCTAGGTTCTGGCAGGAACTATGGTTCATCTCTTTAAAGAAATCCAAGAAAGCTCTCGTGTTTTGGATAAATAAACCAAATTGGATAAGAACATTATAGTTTGATAGAAAGAGAGCTGCTTTTTGCCAGGGAAACCTGCTTATCTCATGTAAAAGAGAGTACACAGTTTCTTCTTCTTAGTATATTAAAATGTATTTTAAAATTATATTTCTAAATATACTTATATCCAATTATAGTCAACATTATTATACTGTTAACCAAATTTTCTCTGCTCTTAGATGGTGACCTAAGCTTGAACATATGGTATGTAATGCACTGCAGTTTTTTTTTTTTTTTTTTTTTTTTTTTAGAGTTTTGCTCTGTTGCCAGGTGCCAGGCTGGATTGCAGTGGTGCAATCTCGGCTCACTGCAATCTCCGCCTCCTGGGTTCGAGCAGTTCTCCTGCTTCAGCCTCCTGAGTAGCTGGGACTACAGGCGCGTGCCACCATGCCCAGCTATTTTTTGTATTTTTTAGTAAAGACGGGGTTTCACCATGTTGGCCAGGATGGTCTAGATTTCCTCCTGCCTCGGCCTCCCAAAGTTCCCAAAGTGCTGGGATTACAGGCATGAGCCACCGCGGCCGGCCGTGTTTGTGTGTGTGTGTGTGTGTGTGTGTTTGTGTCTGTGAGTGTGTGTCTGTGTGTGTGTGTTTCTGTGAGTGTGTCTGTGTGTGTGTCTGTGTGTGTGTGTGAGCTCTGCGTGCCTTTATTAGTAGAACCACTACTTGAGGGGGATGAAGCGGGAGGAGTGGGTGGCCCCAATGTCAGGCGAGCCGTGCTTGACGGACTTGCAGGAGATGGAGAACTCACCTAAGTAGTGGCCGGTCACCTCTGGCTTGAATTCCACCTAGCTGAAGGTCCTGCCGTCGCAGAAGGCCACCATGCTGCCCACCATCTCGGGCAGGAAGATCACGTCCCGCAAGCGCGTCTTCTAGGTTCCGGTTTCTCCACAGGCGGCGACTCCTTCTTGGCGTTCAGCAGGCGCGTCTTCAGCACTTCCGGCTTCTCCACAGGCGGCGCCTCCTTCTTGGCTCGCGCAGGCGCTTCAGCAGTGTAAGGCCGGCGTGCGTGAGGCCTAGAACGACGCGCAGCCTGCGGAGAAGCGATTAGCGGCTGCTTCTGCCTCAAGCTGCGGTTCAGCTGCCGCCGCTAGCGCACGCTGTACAGCTCCGTCAGCTGTTCCGAGGACGTGTCCAGCGGTCCAGGTCCACGCAGCGGAAGGTGAACTTGCAGCAGGTCAGCTGCTGCTTCTTTCTACCTCTGCCATCTTGCCAAATCCTCGGAAATTCCTAGGTATTTTATTCTCTTTGTAGCAATTGTGAATGGCAGTTCCCTCTTGATTTGGCTCTCTTTTAGTCTGTTATTGGTGTATAGAAATGCTTGTGATTTCTGCACATTGTTTTGTATCCTGAGACGTTGCTGAAGCTGCTTATCAGTTTCATGAGATTTTGGGCTGAGACGATGGGGTCTTCTAAATATTACAGTCATGTTGTCTACAAATAGAGACAATTTGACTTCCTCCTTTCCTGATTGAATACCCTTTCTTTCTTTCTTTCTTTTTTTTTTTTTTTGCCTGATTTCTCTGGCTAGAACTTCCAATACTATATTGAATAGGAGTGGTGAGAGAGGGCATCCTTGTCTAGTGCCAGATTTCAAAGGGAATGCTTCCCGTTTTGCCCATTCAGTATGATACTGGCTGTGGGTTTGTCTTAAATAGCTTTTATTATTTTGAGATACCTTCCATGGATACCTAGTTTATTGAGAGTTTTTATCATAAAGGGCTGTTGAATTTTGTCGAAGGTCTTCTCTGTACCTATTGAGATAATCATGTGATTTTTGTCTTTGACTCCGTTTATGTGGTGAATTACATTTATAGACTTGCATATGTTGAACCAGCCATGCATCCCTGGGATGAATGCTACTTGATCATGATGGATAAACTTTTTGATGTGCTGTTGAAATCAGTTTGCCAGTATTTTATTGAAGGTTTCTGCATTTATGTTCATCATGTATATTGGCCTGAAATTTTCCTTTTTTGTTGAGTCTCTGCCGGGTTTGGTATCAGGATGATGTTGGTCTCATAAAATGATTTGGGAAGGATTCCCTCTTTTTGTATTGATTGGAATAGTTTCAGAAGGAGTGGTACCAGCTCCTCTTTGTATGTCTGGTAGGATTTGGCTGTGAACCCATCTGGACTTGGGCTTTTTTTGGGTTGGTAGGCTGTTAATTGCCCTTCTTCAAGGGCGGTTAAGCAAAGGTGGTCAAAGAGTGAAGAAATCAGACATTTGAGCTCCCAATTATATTTGATGAATTTATATAGGCTGACATTTTACTAACTAACAAACTAATTTCTTACACCACGGAAGTGTAGTAATAAATTAGTATGTCAATATTTGACTTGCCTCTAAAAATGAGAGACAAATACCTGGCCATAGGTTGAGTATGGAAGCAACGATCTTCATCATACACCAGCAAGTTTCCTTTTGTAGCTTTCAAAGGAATTAAACAAAATATCTCATAACATGTTAGAAAAATTCAAAATATATGAAATAATTTCAATTTCTAAGTATCAATTCCATCTTAGTGAAAGATACCTGAGCCTTAACTCCTCACCGTGTGTCCTGGACCAAATCCTTTCAGGCAGGTACCTATAGCACAACACCTGTTGCCTTGCTGCCAGTGGTGTAGTCATCAACCTATTATCATTCTGGCATTACCGTAGTAGCCTCCGATTACAGCTGCAAATGACCACAAACCTAGTGGTTTAATGCCACATTTTTTTTTTTTCCTTTTGCAGTGCTGGATTTCTTGCATGACACCTCAGGGTTCCCAGATAACACAAACTCAAATGCTGCCAGGTTCTAAACTCAGACTGACTAGAGTTAAGAGAAACCATTCACCTGGTTGCGTCATATTGGTAAATGAAGAAAACAGACTAAATTCAATAAGGGCTACCCAAGAGCATGAATACCAGAAGCATTGATTGTAGGTTTTTAGTGACCATTAAGAAATAGGGTGACCAACTTTTGCAATTTGACTAGGACTAAAGAGACTCCCAAGAAATGAGACTTTCAATGCTAAAACTAGAAAAATTCTTTAAAAAAAAAAGTGAAACAAGTTTTCCACCCCAAAATAAAGCAACTTTTGGAAATTTTGGCAGATGGAAGATATAATGATCTACTAATTGCTTAAAAGCACTACTAGGACAAAAGATATTTGAGTTTTATAGGAATTAACTCATTTATTCCCTATCCAGATATATTACCTAAGAAAACTTCACTTGTTTTTAGACATAAGGATATAGAGCCTCAACAATTTTATTTTTCTTACCCACAGTCAGCTGGTCATAGGTGGAAGAATTTAGATTTAAACTTCATATTTTTTCTATCATACCGCACTGCCTGCAAATTGATTACAGTGAATTTGGTTATATTTCTGCTTGCCTCTTATTCAATTAAAGCTTGATATTTAGCTTTTGAGCTATGTTTTACATAAGATATAGATGGGACATTTGACTCTATTGTGAGATCCTGAAGAGGAGAGATCAAACCTTTTTATTTTAATCCTTGTGGCCATCATAGAGCTTGGCACATTATATTGACTCAATACATGATTAAGAGATATAAATACAAATTTTTGAAATTAAAATAAAATATCCTTGTGTTCTTTAACTCTGCACAGTTATTTCTGAATATCTAAAAATTCTATAGTCTTTTATTTTCCACGGATACTGTGTTGCTTTCATTAAGGCTGCTGTAATAAATTTCTATGAACTAGATGGTTCAAAACAATAGAAAATTTATTAGCTCACAATTTTTGGGGCAAGAATTCTCAATTCTGTCATGGTTAGGAGGGAATGTGTTCTCTTTCTGGGTCCACAAGGGGGCCTAGTTTTAAGGGCAAGAACTTCCTAGCACCATGCCCCCCTCCTATCTCCCTCCATCTGGGAGATTTAAGGGTTTATGTTTGAATTTCACGGATGCAGGAAGATACTAAAAGTCATTCACTCTAGTGGAAGTTCTAAGGAACTCCTTTCATTGACCTGGGATCCTAGAGAAAGTGGGGATTCCTCCCAGATTAAAAGTCCCCTTCTTCCACACCCCGTCAGACTCCATGTTTGGGTCCTCTTCCACGAACACTCCCTTCATGGAAGCCATCTTCCTCTCTTCTGGATTTTCCCTCTGAAGTCCCCTTCCACACTCCCTCATGGAAGCCTGGCTTCTCCTCCTGAAGTCCATCTCTCTCTATTCAGTAACAGTCTCGTGGAATCTGCTTTCTTCTCCTGGATTCCATCTTTCTGGATTCTCTTACTCAGTGTGAGAGTTAGCTGTTTCTTTCTCTCTCCTCCTATTTTTCTCTCTGTTTAAATAAATCACTTTCTACAACCACTTTTGAGTCCGGCATTTATAGCACACTGCACTGTGGTCCCCTCTGTCATTCTTGAGAAGGGAGGAGACCAAGAACCTGGAGAAACGTCCTCTCAGGGGAGCTGAGGGCACCCTGGACCCTTGAACCCCAATATTACAGTTATATGCTCTCTAGGGTAATATAAAGAAGATTGTTTTTCCCCTCAAGCTTTTGGTGGTTGTTGGCATTTTGTGAATCACTAGATTAATCCAATTTCTACCCTTGTGTTTACATTGCTTCCCATTCTATGTCTCTACCAAATTACTTTCTGCTTTACTCTTATAAGGACATTTGGATTTAGGGACTATCTCTATCATCCAAGATAAATCCATCTCTCAAAATCCTTAATTTAATCACATCTTTTGCCATATAAGGCAATACTCACAGATTAGGATAAAAATTAGGATACGGAAATATCTTTTAGGGAACTACTATTAAGCTCATGAGAGTAGCGGGTATGTTTTTGTGTGTTAAGCTCATGATAGTGGTGTGTATGTGTTTAATCCAGAATTAAAAATAAAGGTCTAAAGTACTTTAAGGGTAAGTAACAAAGCTGTAAGGTGAAAACAAGAAAATTTTAACTCAAATTATTATAATAGATTTGCATTTTTATGTTTAAATAGTCAAATAAATTTATACTTACTGTATTTCCTTAAATTAATAAAATATAATTAAAGAATTGAAGAAATTAATTTTCGATTTCCATGCGATAACATTGGAATTCACAAGTCCAGGATAAGGGCTAATGAGCTCAGCTAGAGACTTGTCATTCTTTCAGAAAATGAGTTTCACAGTTATGTACTGAGGTCAGCTGTGGAGTAGTCAAAGAAAAAGCACTTGCCAGCAAATGAGAACAATGCAATAGGTTTTCATCCTTCTGAAGGATGTATCTGTGTGTGTGTGTGTGTGTGTGTGTGTGTGTGTGTGTGAGAGATTTACTGTCCTAGAAATTTACATAATCCTAAGAAAGAGCATTTACATTGAGAGATACTAATCTGAAACCAGAATATTTTTACTGCACAGTTACGTAAAACCATCTTTGGACTCATGCCATAAATAACTCAAACAAAAAATCTGTGTTTAAAGAATACGGCACATATTTTATAAAACAGCAGTTTGATACTTACAAACTGTTTTCTACAAATATTTAAATTAACACAAAATGCTTTGTTTATCTGTTATCGTCCTATGTGTGGGAATACCTACAATACATTTAATTAAATAATGTGGCCCAACAACACTTTTCTTACTTAATTGTCCTTCCCAAGAATAATTTGATTAAAATTTATTTTACTTTATATCACTAAGAAATATTATATACCTATGTAATATTTCCAAACACATCAAAGGCAAGGGTATGATAAAAAAGATTCGGCTTTCGTTCTTCTGTCCTGTTCTGAACCTTCTTGTCACTCTATTTATTTTAGTTTCTTTCTCTTTGATACAATATATTCTCTTGAATTACATTTTAATATTGATGTCCAAACATGTCTATTGTCCTTCTTTCTGCAAAAGCTTATACAGCAGATGGTGCAAATGGTTCAGCATATATTTGTGGAATTGATAGAAAATGATCTGCCAAAATCCTAACTTTTTTGGCATTTTGTCAAATTATATCAATGTGATGTTAGAAAAATTCAGAGTATATTAAATAATTGCAGTGTTTATCATTATTTTCTGTATGTTATAGTAAAATATGATGTAATTATCCTGTCCTCAGAAAATATACTTTTTCTCAATTTCTTTCTTCTGCTTGTTTCTAATCCTTGACCATGTGTTTTTTCCTTTTGTCTGCTTCTATAAAAACCTCAAATTTTTAGTTTCTTTGATATCTGGTAGATTAAAATTATATATATATATACACACATCCACGCACATGTTTTTCAATCTAGTTTCATTTTTCATGTATGAAAAAAGACTTCTAATGACTTTAATTTTTAAAACATTTTCTCAATGCTAATTTCTTTTTCTTTTTGTGATGAAGTCTAGCTTTGTTGCCCAGTCTGGACTGTAGTGGCATGATCTTGGGGTTTCACCGTGTTGGTCAGGCTGGTCCTGAACTCTTGATCTCAGGTGATTTACCCACCTCATGCTCCCAAAGTCTGGGATTACAGGTATGAGCCACTGCACCTGGCTGCAACTCAGTTTTCTAAGATAGCATTGCTAGATGTCATGTTCCTTGTAGATATTTTTTATAGAATTATGATACTGCTATTAACTAGCATGATGTAGTTAACATTAAAGATGCTTTACTGTGGGTGTCTATTTTCTCATGTACAGCAGAGGAGAGGACATTTCTAATAATATCATTAGGCAAATGTTTTTTTTTTCTAACTTTGTTATTTTAAGCTGGAAAATAACAGATGATTTGTCCCTTCTCAGTATCACCTGTGAATTCTATGTAGGTTATTTTCAAGTTGATACCTCCAGCTATCTAAGAACCAACCAAAGAATATAGCTACTTTCATATTATATCAAGACCATGGACTCTGTAAATGTTATCATCTAGTGTCAGTACTTAAACACCATCTATATGTGGGTGAATCCCAAATTTTATCTCTTGCTTTTCTTTATATTCTGATTGCCAGACGTGGATATATAACAACCAAAGACGTCTCTACTAGCCTGTTGAAAATAGTACGTCTTATTTGCCTCTCTAAATTTTCTGGTCTCCAGCCTACTGTGTTTCCCTTAAGAGAAATTGCCCTTTTCAGTTACTCGAACCATAAGCCCTAGAATTAACACTTCATACCTCTCACTTTGCAACTTACATCCAATTCTTTAGCAAATTCTGTCAATGTAATCTTCAGAATATAGCCAAAACAAAACAACTCCTCAGCACAGTCACCGCTAATACCATGGTTCAGTTTTCTTCCTTTTTTTCTACTTTATTGTAAGAAAGTCCTAAATTGTCTCTCTGTCCACATTCACTTGTTTTTAGTCTGTTTTCATATCAACAGTCCTCTTAAACTGCAAGTTTGATCATGTCATTCTTTGTTCTAAAACCTCCAATGGCTTCCATGTGGCAGAGGGTAAATCTCTTTTCTCTGCTTACCTTTACGGCTTTCCCTTTCATTCTTTGATCCTCAGTTCTAGTAGTTTTAATAATGTTCCTCTAAAGCTCCAATCACTGCTCTTTCTCTACTTCTTATATTTTTCTCTGCTCCTTTCAAGTCTTGGCCTAAATCTTACCTCATCAGAGATAACTTTTCTTATCACTATATTTAAAATGTTACTCTTAACATTCTTACTTTATATTTCCTCTAAACTATGTATTACAACTCCATTTATAGAGTTTTTTTCCTATAGATTGAGAATATAAGCCAATAAGAATATAAGATTCATGAAGATGAGGTTTGGTTTTGCTCACTAGTTTATTCTTATCAGCTAGTATAGAGCCTGTTATAAGGCAGATACTCAATTAACATATGTGGAATGAATGGATCATGAATAATGGTTTTTAAAAGTAAATTACTTGTGATTAAAAAAGAGTTAATGCTGATCTGTTACACATTTGTGTAATAAAATACACTTTAATTTCCATTTTACATGCTACTTATTCTATTTAAAAAAAGTATCATTTTCTCTGATATCTCCTCTTTTGGAAGCTGAGGAAGAAGGATTTCTTTAGCCCAGGAGTTCAAGACCAGCTGGGGCAATAATGAGACTCCATCTCTATAAATCATAGAAATGAAACAGTTAGTTGGGCTTGGTGGCACATACCTTTGGTTCCTGCTATGCTGAAGGCTGAGATGAGAGGATTGCTTGAACCCAAAAGGTACAGGCTGCAGTGAGCAGTGATCACTGTACTCCAGCAGCCTCAGCGACAAACTGAAACCCTGTCTCAGATAATAATAACAATAACCTTGAGTCTCTACAACCCCTTGTTTTAAGCCAGACATTCTCTTCTATTGGTTCCAAGTCTTTAGACAAGTCTGGGCTAAAATAAGTCTTTCAGCCAATTGCCAATCAGAAAATATTTGAATCCACCTAAGACTTGGAAGCCCCACTTCAAGTTGTCCCACCTGTCGTACAAAACACATACACATCCTACATCTATTGATTGATGTCTTATGTCTCTCTAAAACATATAAAAAGCAAACTGTAGCCTTGGCACATGTTCTCAAGCTGTTCTGGGACTATATTACGGGCCATTGGTTACTTATATTTAGCTGAGAAGAAATGCCCTCAAACATTTTACAGAGTTAAACTGTTTTCATAGATGTAGCCTCTCCCTTTCGTCCCTCTCAAATCACCAGAGGCTAATTTTGTATCTACTCTCAGTTTCTAAGGTCAGCAAAGTTTTAAACAATCAATTAGCAGACCTTAACTGTGCCAGAATGATCAATTAGAAGAAAATGACTCAGCTCTATAAAGTACCAGGTTTAAATTTGAAGAAGGATATGTGTAAGATGCAAAGAAGGATATACCTGGGCAAAATTAAGAAAGATTGGGTACCATCTTTACAAATCTGGGAAAAAACTTAAGAGTGAATAAATTATATAGAAAATACAAGGAAAATTGTCAGTTTAAGGACTTAGGAGTAGTTATTGACCTTTTTGGCTGAGTGAGGTGGGGGTCAGAACTAAACCACATCACAGACATTAATTACAGTTTTTATTTTTCTTTCAAAATATTTGATTTAAGCATTTATTTTCTTCAAGCTAATAAATTAGATCTCTTTTATACAAATACCAAACACATATATAACTACACAGACAGAAGAAGATGTAGTAGTTGTAAGATTTTTCATTTACCAGTTTCTAATTTTCTTAATTGGATTACTGCCTTTATGGTGGAGACCATTTAAATCTCTTGTTTCCTAACTTTAGCCACACCAAACTGCCAGTATTTCTGGCGTCTGAACTTTAAAAAAGGAAGCCTCTCAGGTGCTCAGAGAAAGGAAAATTCAAGCTGGTTCATGGAGCGGAAGAGGATCAACAAAAGATAAATGTCATGCAGATATCAAACCATAAAGGACTTATTCCCTAAGGCAGGAATCAAATTCAGGCCACCACTATGACAAGACAAAACCTTAGCTACTTAGCAACAGCACCGGACAGTCTCGATTGCCCTTTTAGAAGGAATCTAGAGTAGTTAATTTTTAGGTTGCGAAGGCTTTTACCTATTCAAGATAATTTTTAGAGCTAACTATGATATGAATTCTAAAACTTCTGTTCCCTGAAAAGCAGAAACCAAGGTAAAGTACTGCCGTACGTTTACAAGATCAAGCTCCCAAGGACATGAGTGACCAGTTTGCTGGGCTGTCTTGAACAGCAGTCTTATAGGTGTCCTCGGCCCACATTATTTTGTAAAGTACCCCTCTTTATGACAGAAAAATACAGAAAGATTAATTCATAGGACAAAGTACACCAGATTTGCTACAGCTTAAGATTAGCCTCAGCATTCTGTTTTGGGATTAATGAAAATTTTACAGAGGAGATAAACAGTGATTTTTACTATTCATTCAACCAGTTTACATATAAAGAGAGAGGCCAGAAGTCTGACTGCTAAGAAATTATTACCCTTTTGCTGGCATGCCAGACTTCTGGGCTCCCTTTTCCTGAGCACCCCAAGTAACCCTGTACCATAGATCTTTAGGCCAGTCTGCAACACAAAAGAAAATCTTTTTTTAAATTTTTTTATTTTTTTAATTTAATGCACTTCAGTGCATAGTTGTTCATTTAGAATGTTCCATTGTAAGGTATCTTTAGTAACATTTTCCATTTCTGTAAGACTTTACTGCTTCCCAATCCTAATGCATAAGGTGAAAGGAACTGAATTTTTCAGATATTAAGTAAGTATTATACTTTTGCCTAAAATATAGGCTTTGCTTGAAGGTTCCCTTGATAAATTTATCCATTGATTTTTTCCTACCTAAGTGCACAAGAAAAATGAAACAAAGGAGTAGAGCACAAAAGCCCCTGTGTATTTCCAAAAGCCAAATTTGACAGTCCCTGCAATATTACCATTTACTACCAGTTTCTTTCTAACCCAATCAGATAGAAGTGGCCTCTAACTGGATCTAAGCCAGTTAATTACCAGATCTTATCTCATCCTGGAGTCATTCCAGGTTTTCTTTCATGACTTCCAAACCCAGTTTGGAATAGAAATTTGCTCAGAGAAACTTGGATAGCTCAAAACAGAAATGTATGGAGCTCTGAAATCCAAGAGAGAACATACCATGATCCCCAGTTGCTCTGAGAGATTGAAGGGCACAAGTGGGTCTAGCAGGTACTTTGCTTGTTTACTCAGTTCTCCTGAAGGTAGTTAGAAGTTCTACTTCAGATCCCACTTCTGACACCGTCTGTTGAAAGAAAAACTTCAGTCAAATTAAATTTAAAGGAGTTTGAGCAATGAAGGATTTATAAATTGGGCTTTAACACAATAACACAATCTTAGTTTTTTATTAAAATCTCTTATTTTTTTCCATAAACAAGAATATATACAAATATTTTTATGTGTCATATCCCATAGAATAATATGTTTTGTAGTTGATACATTAGGAAGAAGAAAAAAATCATTGGTATTTGAATATACATGAAATGATATACTCGTGTTGTACATATTGTTTGTGTTCATGTATTCTTATTTCCTCACAGTATTCAAGTTTTTTAAATGAATTTTGCAATGCTACCACTACTTTTAGTAGCAACAACAAAAAACGCATTGTACACAAAGGAAATTTAGAAGAATAAATAAAATGCATTTGCATAATGTATTAAAAATTACCAAAGGACAGTGACAATTACAGTTATTCTTGGTGATAAAATTTGGTAATATTCAAATACCAAGCTAAGTAGATATAGAAAATTTCAGAAGAAAACTACTTCTTGGATGCTTCACAAACATAATGCTTCCAGCCATTATCATGGTGGAAACGCTGATAATGGCTTATATCTACACATGAAATATACAAGAAATATAAAATACTAAAATATTTTTATGTTTAAAAATAATTTTAGTTTTGAAAATAATTTATTATTCTGATTTATTCTAACATATATGGTTTCATTTTTTATTTACTTTTATACCTAAAGTAAAAATTCAAATATTCCTATCTTAACATTTCAGTTATTTAGAGAACTATAATCTAATGCATTTATTAATTCAGCTTTTAATTTCTTTTCTACTTTAAGTTGCTTAGTTCTAAACCTATGAGAATAGTTATAAGAGAGCCAGCAGCTGTTGATCAAATTTTTCTTCTACCTGGGCACACAATTTTATGTCATTTTTAATTCTTGCATGTTACTTTACCTGTGACCATGAGTGGAAATAAGGCATGACATTTTTGAACAAAGACGTTTAAGAAAAATATTATCTTAGCTATGACCACTTTTCTCATCAGCTGACTAGATATGGAACACAAAGTGACCAGATGAATGGTGAAGCTGTAAGATAGAAAAAATAGGCTGGTTTCTTCATTCCTTACACAGAAGAAGATATCTACATCTATTGCCTGACTGAGAAATAAACTTGTATATAGGTTATTTTACATTTGTGGATCTTTTTAATTTACTCTACTACAGACATAACATAATGGGTCAATTTTGAATTAACTTAGTAGTTGTCCCAAAATTATAGGTGAAATAATTCAATTTCAACTTTTTGATAACTGATTCAATTTTCTGTATTCTCCCTCCCTTGATACCATTAGAAATAGAGTAATTTTAAATTTATTTTTTCTCTCCAAAGATGACATTCTAAAAAGGTATATTTTTACAGACTATCTTAAGATATTTTGGAAATTGAAAAGAAGAAGGAAGCATGGTAATAATTCTAGAAAAACACTTTTCATCACATTTTCCCATATCTAAAATTGTTCTTAGCACTCTACATATACATTTACAATTTATGAATAATAAAGTTATGATTCCCAGTGAAATAACAAGAGAACAAACTTATTTATTTAAATGAAGAATTTTGTTTACAAGAAACACATTAAGAATAATGCATTATCATTGTTAGTGTTTTTTAGCTAAGGTCCTGTTAACTAAAACAATCAATCTTTGTTATCTAAACAAAAGTGAAACATAGTTTTGGCTGACAGGCAAGAAATTGCTTAGCAGGGCTTAGAACTTTTTGTGAAGACTCATGTCATTACAATATAGCATTGAAACATACAGCTAGAACATTATTGTTTGTATTTTATTCAGACTTCTAGTAGGGATAAACAAAACAATTAGGTGAAAGAACAATATTTAAAGAAATAATTTAATAGTATAAGTTTCAAATAATGATTTTAATAAAAAAGAAATTGAGAGTCTGCATTGAATATAAATTAAATATGATCTGAAAAAGCAATATAGAAATTTATCAGCAATTAAAAACTAATGGGCAGGAAGTCATAAATTATAAATATAATTAATCTAACATTTCTGTCACACATTTACACATATTACTGTGTTTTCATAAAGTAAATATGATAATTGATGTAATGCCCAAATAATAAAAATTCCTTGTAAGCAGTCATTTTTCCTTTACAAAATCTGACACTCATTAGATTTATTTATAATGACTGTATTAATTGGATCTATTTTTCTTTTCTTTTGTGAGTTGTAGATTTAAACTTGGAGTCAAGGTGGAGCCACACTAATAGCAACTTGAAAATGTTTGTATTTATAAATGTCTTTAAAACTTTTACATGTGACTTTCTAAAACCCAAAATATAACCAGGCAAACATACAAATCCATGATTATATTTGATTTAATAAAGTAATATAAACAGATTTTCAGTGAAAACTGGCAAATTCTTATGAAGGCAATTTCTTATGAACCATCCTAATTTTAGTCATTCGCTGGAGGATTTTTTTCTTCATTCTATGCTTAGCAGAGAATCCAGGCAAATTATTTCAAGACTAGAGGCATGTATGTGTGCAAGGAGAATAGTAGAATATATGTTCTTTCATTTTCATATAATTTAAAAGATTGGATAAGACAGCAACTTTGTGACTGTTTCACAATATGGAATTCAGTGGGATAGAATAAATCAGAAAAAGAAATTAAAACAAAGAAGTGCTTAGGGTGAGTGAACTAATATGTACTATAATTAAACACTGGGGAGTTAATGTTCAATTTGGTCAAAGTACATGAGTATGGTTTATAGTAAGACTGGAAGTCAAGTTCAGGGTAGTGATATATAATATATAATCTGTATTTTTAAAAATGTATTCAGATGCTATTTTATTTTAATAGTCACTTCTAGGGTTCGGCAGTTATTACTTGGTTTGCAACTGGACACAGAAAGCGGTTCAGTTATAGTCTGAAGCAATATAACAAATTAAAATATGCATATGTATATGATATGGATAAAATTATATACTTCCACCATTCTTATATCTTAAGCTTTAATGGTAATAATGTTGTAGTTATATATTAGATTAAAAAATATATTTTATATAGGTATATTTTCATTTAATGAATATGTATTGTGCATATTATATTTACATATATACAAATGTAGTACATATACATACAATATATGTATATATTTGTACATATGAGATATTATATATTCCCTCAGGAACTTGGAGCATTATCCTAATGGGAATCAGGAGAATGCTTACAAGACAGCCATAGAACTTATGTAGTAAGGTGATCTTCACCTGTGGAAGTTTTGGCCACACTGTTTCAAATTATAAGGGAGACTCACATATTTTCTATGGTCATTAGTTAGAATAGAAAGAACACAAACATTTGCTCTTTTCTCCTCCCTCTGCCAGTAAATGAAAATATGTGTATGTGCACATGAATATGTACACAAAGATATGTGCATATACAAATATGTGCATATACAATATCAGCCTATAAAATATCATTATGCAAACATGAAAAGGGCAATCCTTTTTAATGGATAAAAACCTTCAGGGAACATGCCTCAGTGAATAAATGAAGGCCTTTTGTAAAGAATCAAATGTCCCTGCATTCACACAGGTGCAATGCCATGGTGTATATCTGCTAAGTGGCTTATTTCTAAAATATATAAAAAATTCATAGAACTCAGTAGCAAAAAGACAAATAACCCAATATAAAAATTGGCAAAGGAGCCTGACTGACATTTATTGAAAGAAGACATACAAATGGCCAACAGGTATGTGACTAGGTCCTCAATATTACTAATCATTAAGAAAATGGAAATTAAAACTAAAGTGAGATATCCTCTTACACCTATTAGTATAGTTATTTTCAAAAAGAAAAAAGATAACTGTTTTCAAGGATGTGGAGACAAGGCCTTGTAGGCGATGAGAGAAAATGTAAATTGTTGTAGCCATTTTAGAAAATAGTATGAAGCATCCTCAAAAAATTAGAAATAGCCCTACCATATGACCTAACATCTGCTTCTGAGTACATATCTGAGGAAAATAAAATGAACATTTTAAACTTTATGTCCGTTGCAGCATTATTCACAGTAGCCACAATATGGAGTCAGCCAAAGCATCTGTTGGTGGATAGGAAAATGCATATGTCTGAATACTAGTCAGGATTTAAAAAGAAAAACATCCTGACATTTGTGACAAATTGGATAAATCTGGAAAATATTATACTAAGTGAGTTAAACTAGATATAGCAAGCAAATATTGCATGATATCAGTTGTATGTGGAATATAAAATATTCTAAGAGAAATTGAGAGTACAATAGGGTTGTCTAGGGCCTGGGAAGTGGGAAAAATGGCGAGATGTTGGCTCAGATTATACAATCTTTCACATCTAATATGAACAAGTTCTGGATATCCAATGTGCAACATGGTAACTATACTTAATAATGTGTTGTACATCGGAAATATGCTGTTTCTCACCACATACACACAAATGGGTAACTATGTGAGGTGATATATATGTTAATTATCTTGATTACATATAATTATATCACAACACTGCATTTACACGTTAAATGTACTTACAAACCTCTCTCTTTGTCAATTATACCTCATAAAGTTGTATAAAATGATAAATAAAATTAAATTTAAAAAAGCATATTGCAAAATGATGCATTAGTCACTATAAAACTTGAAGCATAAAACCTGACCTGTAAGCCTTTGAAGATTCGAGTTAAAGAAGGCCAATCAATTGGCATAAGATTAGTTTAATCAGTAGTAATAAAATGCTTCTATCATTGATCAAAGTGGAATACTGAACTGTAAAATGAAAGACTCTAATGAGGTTCTAACATTGAGGGGGTTAAGAATGACTTTGGTCATGTATGATGTAAAGAGCCTGTAGAGAGATATGTTGGGAAGATGGTGAGTTTGTTAGGAGCAGAGAAACTAAGTAGAACAATAGAATATAATATATATTCTGTGACTCTGACAACCTCTAAATTGTCCACTCATTTATGCGTTGAATGCTGTAATATTTTAGAGCCTGATTGTTGGTTCAGGGTAGATTTACATATCAATGAAATAAAACAATTTTAGACAATTGTCCCATTATGCCCTCCTCACATCTTCAATATTATATTCTAATACTTGCATTCATAAATATGTGAACATTAAACTTGCTACCTAACTGGGTAAGTGAAAATATTTTGAGTTTCAAAGATGATATTAAAAATAAAGAATCAGAGAGGAAGGTAAAGATACTATTCAGAAATTATGGCATCTCCAAAGCATCTAGAAAGATATACATAATCTCCAATATGTGAGTAAAAAGAAGTGTAGTTTCATTACTTAAATTTACTATTGCAGTTCAAAGAATATTTAACTTGTCAATCAACTCTTATTCAGGATTATATGATAATTAATATATATTGTCTTAAAACACATAAGCTGACATTGAGGAGATGTTTCTAAGAAACCTATTGGATTATATTTTAAGAATCCATTATGAAATTAAATATTTACAGTGCAAGAATGTATATTAGTTATTTTTGGTATGCATTTAGCTATACAACATAGAATGATAATTACCTGTGTGCATGTAGCAAAAAACATTCAAAAGTATATGATTATTTGTAAGGTTTTTCCCTCAGGCTGATGTATTTTTGGAGAGTTAGGTAGAAAATGAAAGAACAGGATAAGTAGAAAAGAGGATTACATTCAACGTTTGTGTAAGCTAGGTATTTTATTTTGAGAATCCACTCTCATAAATGATATTCCTTGACATCATTATTATTCTATTCTTCTCAGTTCAATGCATTGGATTCAGTGTTTTCTATTTGTTTTGTTTTTTACGCTTTTTCTATTTGCTCTTTCCTTTTTCTTGTCTCCTCTACCTCTCAGCTTTCCCATTTCCTCTACCTCTCAGCTTTATCAGGTTCTATTTTGCCCAGATATTTTACTTCTACTAACACATTTCCACAACTACTACACTAGGTAATGCTTTCATTATTACCCAGCTAGACAATTATTTAACTCTATTGTACTCTCTTTCAAATCTAGCTGTCTGTCGGATTACCTTTTCAGACATATCACATGTTGTTTTGCTAATATATGTTCATATTAGAGCTACATTAGGTTCAAAATAATCTTTCTAAATATTTTAAATGGTAGTAACAAAGCCTAAGTACCTGAAATATATAAAGCAATAATGAAAAATTACATTAAGTGGTCTAAAAGCAGTAAGAAATTTATAAAACAAAATTACATTATCCTTGGTCAACCTAGTTGAAATTGCCTTCATTTTCGTCGATTTCCATCTTTGAATGTTTTCTATTGGAAAGTCAGAGTTGCAAGGCTAGTGTGGCTAAAGTTTACATGTCAATTCTTTTTCCCGTGTTGATTTTCAAAAACAAAATATCAATAAAATATTTATAGAATATATAAAAGGGCCGGGCGCAGTGGCTCACGCCTGTAATTCCAACACTTTGGGAGGCCGAGGCGGGTGGATCACAAGGTCAAGAGATTGAGACCATCCCGGTCAACATCGTGAAACCCCGTCTCTACTAAAAATACAAAAAATTAGCTGGGCATGGTGGCACGTGCCTGTAATCCCAGCTACTCAGGAGGCTGAGGCAGGAGGATTGCCTGAACCCAGGAGGCGGAGGTTGCAGTGAGCCGAGATTGAGCCATTGCACTCCAGCCTGGGTAACGAGCAAAACTCCACCTTAAAAAAAAAAAAAAAAAAATATATATATATATATATATATATATATATATATATATATATATATTTTTAAAGTTACAGTTCTTTTATTTTTGTAATTGTATTTTAATAGTTTTATTTTTACAAATATCTGAAACAATAACCCACATGTATTGTGGTTTCCTCCACTGGTCTATTTTTAAAAAAATTTACCAATTAGTAAATTAGCATTGGCCAGGTGCAGTGACTCATGCTTGTGATCCCAGCACTTTGGGAGGTCTAGATGGGTCTATTACCTGAGGTCAGAAGTTTGAGACCCCATCTCTACTAAAAATACAAAAAAATTAATCGGGCATGGTGGCAAACACCTTTAATCCCAGCTACTCAAAAGGCTGAGGGAGGACAATCACTTCAATCCAGGAGGCAGAGTTTGCAGTGAGCTGAGATCATGCCATTGCACTGAAGACTGGGCAACAAGAGTGAAGTGAGGCTAGGGCAGGAGAATTGCTTGAACCTGAGAGGTGGAGGCTGCATGAGCCTAGATCGTACCATTTCACTCCAGCCTGGGTGACAAGAGTGTCTCATGAAAAAAAAAAAAAAGAAAAGAAAAGGAAAAAGAAAATGGAGTGGTATTTACTTATTTCTTTATTTGCCATTATCATGCTCGATGTTAACAAATAAACATTTTCTATTTTATATTTAAATATTAGGTAAATTTTAAATTGCTCACCATTTTTAATTACTTTGTGACTTTTACTGGCCTTTTAAGTTTGAACATTTTTTATCTTTATAATATCTTACATCAGGGGTCCCCAAACTACGGCCTGTGGGCCGCATGTGGCCCCCTGAGGCCATTTATCCGGTCCCCCACTGCACTTCAGGAAGGGGCACCTCTTTCATTGGTGGTCAGTGAGAGGAGCACAGGATGCAGATCCTGTGCTCCTGGAGTACTGTATGTGGCAGCCCCGCAAAGCATGGTGTCGCTCACGTACAGTACTACTTCTGGTGACGCGGGACACACGTGTCACGGCTTCGGAAGTGTGTCATATGATGCACAGCCAGTCTGCGGCTGCCGCGCCCCACATCACCAGAAGCAGTGTGAAATAACAGCAGAAGTAGGAAGAAAGGCAAAGCACCATAACCATTACTACACAGTGGCCCCCATACTCCCCTAAATGTACAACAACGTAATAGCCCCTATAACCTCCCTTTGCCCAAAAGTCTCCCCCAACATTGCTACACACCGTGTTTCCCCTATTATAAGACCCTGTCTTATATTAATTTTACCCCCCAAAGACGGGGGCTGTCTTATTTTTAGGAGGTGTCTTATAACAGGGGAAACATGCAGCAGTGGGCTTCCCACAGAAGAGGCCCATCGCTGCTGCAGATGTCCAGGACGCTGTATACACAGTGTCACAGGCTGATCAACGCCATCCCTGTATACAGCATTAGAGGCGGTGCTGGGCCTGTGATACTGTATACCGCTGTCTGGGATAGTAGAGGCAGCAGCGCTGGCTGTGAAGGGTGTCACACCTTGCATAGTCCGGCCCTCCAGTGGTCTGAGGGACAGTGAACTGGCCCCCTGTGTAAAAAGTTTGGGGACCCCTGTCTTACATCTTATTTTACTGTTTATCTTATTTCACTCTTAAACCCCTACTTAGCACCTCCCTTTAACTCTGAAATTAAGTCCAAAATTGCATTTAAACAAATACTAAATATCTATGGACTTGCAAGGTGTTTGTCTCTTATTAGTCTACTATTAGGTTGGTGTACAAGTAATTGCAGTTTTTGCCATTGCTTTTGCACCAACCTAACATATTCATGGAAAGAGAAGTTAATTCAAATTTTGAAAAAAAAATGTTCTTGTTTTGAAAGAAAAGCAGAAGTCCTTGTCAGTTTTAATCACTATTTCTAGTTGTGTTCTCTTTATTTCAGTGTGGTGCCTTCTGGTTGTGTGAAAGCAGCTAAGACATAACTGAATGAATGTATAAATGCATTAACATTTCTCACCTTAAAATATATAAAAATTTTAAATGCAGGGATAAATTAGATGGTTTGCCATTTTTGTGATTCTAAGAATTCCATTTCAGATGTGAATCTGAGAATTCATATACCAGTTTTAAGACAGAAAACTGTATACTCTTTGTCCTTTTCAAAGTTAATTTTCCACTATTAATATTTTATTTCCACCAATGTGAATCATATCAGCACATGACAAGCAGTTGTACTGATGTAATAAAATTATGTATCCATGCAGCAATATAAACTGAATACCTACTATGTGCCAGACAAACCTGAGGTAGATAATGGGCATAGACCTGAACTATATTAAAATGTGAAATTAACTCAAACATATGATGCCAGAATAATTGGCATGAAATTCTCCTGTTTCCTATCTAGGGTATCATCATAATTCACAATATTACTAAGGATTTTTCAAGATTTTCATGGAAACTTACTGTCATTTTCTAGTCTCTTTTCTAATCTCTGTTTTCCAGAATATCCTTCACATTGTACGTTTTTATTACCTTGACAAAATGAATTTTTGATACAAAATTTTCATTTTTGATACAAAATGAACTTGCATAGTTCCTCCCATGGTACATGTTTGCCCTACTTTTTCTTTATCCTCTTAATTTTGAAGAAAAAAAAGCATGCATTATTTTTATTTCTCCATGATATTTCCCACTTGGTTGGTTTTCAGCAGCAGAAGTAGCAGCTCTAAAGGTTTAATTGTAGTAGCCAATCATATTCTGTAGAAATGAGAAGACTCTAAGCCCTGTTAATTTATCAAAGGTGGTCAGATTGCCTGAGTAAGAGTCAGAGGATACTTTAAAAAGATAATTATGCTAGGTTCAGTAACAGGTATAAAGAATTACAGAAACTTACAAGTCTTCACTTCGAAATCTTTCTCACACCTTATTTCAGGAATAAATTCACCCAAGAAGAAAGTTCTAACTTGCTAAAATAACTTAGCCTTTAGGGAAATAGCTAAGCTTTTTTATTATTCTTATTAATTTTAATAATGCAGATGTGACAGAGAATACCATCATGTGGATTTCCATTTTCTTATTTTTTAGCAGCTTCTATGTGCTAGACACTATAATATTTGTTTCTAGTGAATTTAAGTATATAGGGTATAATCCTTTCTCCCCAAAAATTTAAAAACTAATGGGATTTACTTTGGCCATGAAACATAAAACGTGTGTGTGTGTGTGTGTGTGTGTGTGTGTGTGTATGTGTGTTTAAACTAAGATCAGAATTTTAGTAATCATTTTGATAAATTGCATGAACTGAGTTTACTAATAAATACAGTTATTTAGAAATTTACTAAATTTTAATTAACTTCAAAAAACTTTTGATGGGTATTTCTGAAGGTTTGCTACATAGGTAAATTGTGTTATAAGGACTTTTTTGTACAAATTATTTCATTGCTGTATCTAATGCACCCTTTGAACTAATGGCTGTTAGAAAAAAAATCTCATAGTAATCTCTAACTTCTCTGAGCCTTCCCTACTGCCTATTACTCCTTCTTTGTTCTTAAACACCTCTGTATTCCAGTTTTCTCATCTTTCCCAAATATCCACAGCTCTTGTACCTCGCTCTGTTCTAACACTTATCCTTAACTAAGAGCACAACCTAACAGAATATTAAATCAACAAGGTAACCTCAACATATGCATTTCCATTATTGTCTGTGGTTAATTTTGACTTCAGGGGATGAAATCTCTTAAGTCAATTAACAACAACACAGCCTCTTACGGGATTGCCCCAACACTCATCTCTCTTATCTCTGCCTGCAGCCCACCCCATAACTGGCCATTTTTTAATGACAAATTTCTCTCAACCTACAAATGTTTTTATGTCTGTTTCATTCATCTTATAATTATTTATTGATCATATATTATTCCTACTGTTTTCCATAATTTCTACAACTCTCAAAATCTACCAGGGATTTCATATAAAAGCAGATAACAAATTTTACGTAAATTAAAAATACCATTGTAGTGTTTAAATTGAAAAATGAAACATAAATGCCAGTAAAAAGAACTATTAATAGTTTTAATTGATGAGGACATTGGCATTGTTTGTTGTATTTTTAAAGCTCTCTAAACCAGTAATGTTGATGAATGACTGAAAACACTCTTCTCGTTTAATCTTTAATAGGTTTCTTTGCTTACTCATTATAAATAATAAGTTGGAATATCCTAATAATTATTATTCATATGAAATGACAGAAAGTGTTTGGCAGTTTTGTCAGGCAACTTCATTTGTTGGATTCAATATGGATTTAAAAATTATGAAGTTATTTCTCACTTGTCAAAGAAAACTTACTTTGCATTGCTTCTTGGAAAAGAATCAATTTGTATTCCTAAAAAGGCATGTAGAGTAACTTTACAACAAGAAGAAAAGCTTGCTTTTTCTAACTGTGAAGTTAAAGGATTTACATATAAGTGAAATAACCAAATAAAATTAATATGGCCGTATATAGTGAGTTAAGCATCATATTCTAGTGAACACATTTTTATAGAAAATTATAATAATTAAATAAAAAGTCCATGAAAAATACCTAAATAAGCAGACATCGAAAGCAAAAAATAAATAAGCATTTCAGAGTTAGTTGCAAGAATAACAGGGGAATGTTTCTTACAAATAATCTAGTCAGATGCACTTTGAGTATAAATTTGTAAGTCATAAATGTAAGTCCAACTTGAAATAACATTAAGCTTAATCTAAGTTATACTAATATTTTGGGTTTTAAAAATATTTTATGTTCAATTATTTTTCAGCCTTCTATTTGATGTGTTTTATGAAATATATCTGTGCATTCAAAATACCTGTACTTTCATATGCTTAAGTTGTCTTATTTAGAACTAGTGAATATTCTGGTCTATGGTTATAACAGTAATTTTAGGCACACTAAATCAAACTAATGTTTTTAATCTCCACTATTACTCACTAAAGCATATGTTTAGTACTCTAGAGGATACTTTCGTTATTTTCAAATCTTGAAGATTAAGCATTTATTGATAAAGTCAATTCATTGCCTATTTTTGGTTAAATAAAACTCCAAAATATTTCTTCTACTTCACGAATGTAGTTATATTTACCAGCTAATATGTTATTTATTTCCTTTCTAAGCCATATTAAAACATCAATTGTTAGGACAGTGTTCAATCTCAATGATTATAAGAACTAGTTTTGTTTTTCTAAGAAATACTGAAATATTATTGTTATTATTTAAAATCCTGGCACTTGTACCTCTGATAAAATATTCTATTTAAAATATAGAATACACATAACTGAACTATTTTAGTGTGATAATCTGATTGATATTTTAAATTTATTTTTCATTGCCATTATCAATATCATAAAATCTAATCATGTGTAATGGTTAAGTAGAAAAATCAACAAAACGAACAGCTAAATCTCAAGAGAGTAGTTTCGATTTTAACAACTACCTACCTTCAGTGTAGAAAAGCTATGTTAAAATGAATGTTTTCTTAAAACTATCACACAGCACTTCAAAAAAATTGTTTATATAAAGACAAAGATTTGACCAAAGTTAAGATTTTACTATCTTTGTCATCACTAAGGCCAGACAGCATATTATTGATGATCACATTTTCACTCTAATAAAGCAGAATGTGGATTGCTCTTTTATTCAATCTCTTTTTGCACATGAATGACTTTTCTTGCTGTACACACAGATGAATTTCCATCGATATCAAATTCAACTCATCTTTTCCAGTTTTGTCTTGTCTGTGATAAACAGTTACAGCGGTTTACACCCACCTGCCACACACACACATAATTTATATCAAGAGCTAAATCTTATTATCTAAGATTATTGGTTTTATTCTTGATAGCATAATACCTGATGCTTACTTTTCTACAATATATAACTTTGATATTATGTGAAATTAATTAATACTGTAGTCCTCCTTTATTTCATATACTTTTGCTCTCTTCGGAACCAGTCAAGTAGACTCTGAAAATACAAAACAATTGCTATTGCACTTTGAGGACATGATTTGGTAAAATAATGGTTACTTGAATACCAAGCACTGTGATAGTGAGATAGTTGATCTTACAACCAGTATAGCTACTACATGAGTAAGAAAAATCTGGGCAGGATAAAGCAGGATGGTGTGAGATTTTGTCGTGCTACTCACAACAATACACAGTTTAAAACTTGAGAACTGTTTATTTCTGTACTTTCAAATTGATGTTACAATGCCTATACTACTCATATCATTTATCTTTTCATGTAGGAAATTTATTATCTCATATCTTTATAAGAATAGTGAGTGCAATGCAATGAGATATTTTTAGATAGAGACCACATTCACATAAATTTTATTACAAAATATTATTATTATTGTTTTATTTTATAATTAGTTATTGTTGTTAGTCTATTACTTTGCCTAATTTATAAATTAAACTTTATTATGCATGTGTATGTATAGGAAAAGGTGGTGTATTTAGGTTTCAGTATTATCTGTGGTTTCAGGAATCCACTGGGGGTCTTGGAATGTAACCTATATAGGCAAGGGTGAACGGTAGTATAATGTAATGCATAAATTTTGCTCTAGAGTGTTTTTTAAATCACAGATTAAAAATAACTTTTAAAATATCAAGGTAATGAAACTTGTATCTGATTTTGCTATGAGGACTCCTCATCTTTAACAGAATTTCTGTAATATTCATTGTTTTTTCTCTCCTAGAGACAAAATTATCGTTTTAGTACTCAAAATATTTACTTTTGATTGTTCTACTAGAATACACAGCATAAAACCAGTTTTAAAAAATTAGACACATATGAAAAATACATATGTAAGATCATTAAAAAGAAACTACAAAAAATGTTGAAAGAAATTATGAAGTCCTAAGTAAATGTTTTCTTATGTGGATAGATTGTAAGATTCAATACCAATCTGTGTGAAGATGTCAATTCTTTCTTAGTTAATCTATAAATCAAACGCCATTTAAAAAATAATGGTTTGGGGAATATGAATTTGAGGTTAATTGATTTAATTTATTGTAAGATTAATCAAATACAAAGTAATAGCATAGCCAAATTAAAGAAAATGTGTAGACAGACATAAACATCCACAAAATATTTAATCTATGTAGAGAAAAAGAGGAGGAGAAAGAGGAGAAAAAAGTTGGAAGAAAGTATACTGTTAATATTAGCACCTGATTTTGAAGCTTATTATAAAGGTAAAATAATTCAGAAAAATGTGAAACTGGTGAAAGAACAAAATTAATGATCAGTAAAACAGTAGAGGGCACAGAAACAGAACCACACAAACATCATGAATTAATTTTATACAAATAAATCAAATTAATTCATTAATTAGAAAAGGAAAGTCATTTAACAAATGATGCAGAAATAACAATAAAGTTGGAAAACAGGATCTTAAATATGCATATCAAACTAAAAAAGCAACCCCAATAGTATGGAAACATAATAAAATACATTAACAACATTCATTAATCAAATGTTTTATAGGTAAGACCAAAAGAGGGCTAACCATAAAAGAAAAAAAAAAGACTTCATTAGTATTAAAACTTTATGCAAATCAGTGTCATTAGGAAATTAAATGTTGCTCAAGAGCATTAGTTATATGGTAAATAAGTTGTCACATTAAAATAAACTAATGGTAATAGAAAAATCATTGACGAACCAAACGTTGATTAGGATATGGAATTACTGGAACTGTCATACTTTTCTGGAAGGCTTATGAGTGTATACAACAACTTTGGAAAACTATTTTATAGTTTCTTATAAAAGTAAATATATACCCAGTTTTCTCAGTTCTGGTCTTAAGTGCTTACCCAAGAGACAGAAACAATTATTTTCAAACAAAACTAGCTATATGAGAATATTACATCAGTTTCACTTAAAACAGGCAAAATCCCAAACAACCCAACTGTCCGTCAACTGTATAACAAAAAAATTTAATTTATTCAATTGAATGCTACTCAACAATACAAGTAATTAACTACTGACATTCACAATGTAGATAAATCTCAAAAATATTATATTGAGATAAAGAAGCCAGAAACAATAGTTACTTTAGATATATACATTCATTCATATCAAGAAAAATATAGAAAAAGATAATTTAAGATAATATAAATCAGAAGAGTATTTTCTTACAGAGGTGGAGATTTACAGGAAGGATCAGAATGAAGTTCTCTGAGGTGATAGAAATGTTAGATACATCCTGACCAGCATATTGATTACATGGGTGTACACAAATGTCAAAACTAACTAAGTTGTATACTTAAGATAGGCTCATTTTGCTGTGTATTAACTTCACCCCAATACTTAAAAATATAATAGAGTGAGAATCAGGTGCAAGACAATTACTAATATAATAAAATCAGTAAAGTCCAGCTTTCTCTTAAATTTGATAGCTTGTGCCAATTCTGACAATAGTAGATTTTTTTAAATTACAACTAGAATTTCATTATATAATTTAATTATGTTTGTCTTTAGTATTACTAGAAAGGGAATTAGATAGATATTTAGTAATTATTTTTGAATAAAGGCTAATAAATGGTTAACACATATTCCTGTCATATACATATGCATATACAATTTTTATATTTTTTTGCTTTCGGTGAACGTTCCTTAATGCCAAATACATTGGTTCAAGTAGAAATATAACATAGCATAATAATGGAATCAAAATTATACAGTTGTCTGTTTTTATATTGTTAAAAATATGTAAAATTAATTTTATTAAAATGAGCAACACCCACTTAATTTTAAATTAGCTAAATTAGACTAGGACAATGGTACGTGAGATCTTTTTTTCACAAAGCAACCAATGAAAGTTATATATTAGTAAGATCACAGTGAGAGCTCTGTAAAGCTATGAAAATTATATCATGTAACAAATTGTGAAAATATATTAAAGCAAAAATTTTAACTTTTTTTCTTTTTAAATTCCCATAATTTCTTTCATCTTTTTGACAAATGCCATGAATTATCAAAGATCCACAAACCCATTTTTCAATGCAAAACTCCTCTAGACCAAGGTATGCTTCATAGTATTGCCCTACCCTTCTCATTCAATCTGTTCAAATAATCTTTTTTTTTTCTTCATGAATGGTATTCACTTCATCTTTCATCCATTTTTCTATAAAGTACATTATGACACCAGTCACTTTCATCTCTTCAATAAAATTCTACACTGTGTGCCAGATTTAAAGCCAATTTCTAGGCCCTGATTTTAATAGGCCACTTTCCTGTACTTGTCACAATTCATCTATATTTCCTTCTGGAAACCTTATTCTGTAAGACTGTGTGGGGTCTTAGACTTCAGACATCTTTACCTCTTTAATCTCATCTTATGGAAGTGATTTTTCATAAGGCCTGAAAACTTATTTATATACTGCTTATCTGTGCTCTTCAAATAATTATCATACTGCAAAAGCATACTGTATTTTGGTATTTGCATTTTCCTCTATCCTTCACTTGATTTTAAGTTACTCAAGGAAATTTCGTCTTTCCCAGTACCTGATACTTGTTAGATGCATAGTAACAAATGTTCTTCATAAATTTATAATGAGAATACATTTAAAAATCCTAACAATAATATACATCAGTATGTATGATTTTTAATAGCAGACTGTGGGTGCATAATAAAGTAACAATTTGAGATCTGGAAATGTTTTCTTGTAGAGATCACCTTTTTTTCTGATTAGGAAGTGAATTCAATTGAGAAGGAAAGTAATAGAGAAGTAGGACACTGAATTTAGTAGCAAATATTTATAAAATAATAGAAATACAAATACTTATGGTTTCAAAACAGTAATACTTTTGTTCCTGTGCACTGGTTAAGTTTATGTTTCAACATGGGTAGGCCACAGTACCCAGATATTGGTCAAGCATGTGTGAATTTTGTGTCAATGCATTTTTTAAGGTAAGATTACCATTTAAATTAGTAGACTTTGAGTAAAGCAAATTACTCTCCATAATATAGTTAAATTTTATCTGTATGTGTTAAGGATTTGAAGAAAAGAATTTAACTCCAAAGAAGAGAAAGTTTTGCAATTAGATTGCTTTCAGACTTCAGTTGCAATACAAACTGTTTTCTGAATTTTCCAGTCTGCCAGCCTACTCTGCAGAATTTGAACTTCTAATCCAGCACAACCAATGAACCAGTTCCTTAAAATCAGCCTCTCTCTGTCCCTGTGTCTTCTCTTGCTTCTTTTCTTTGTCTCTCTTTCTCTCTCTCTCTCTCTCTCTCTCTCTTTCTCTCTCTCTCTCTCTCTCTCTCTCTCTGTCTCCCTCCCTGCCTCTCTCTCTCACACACATAAAAACACAGTATTAGTACTGTGTCTCTGGAGAACCCTGACTACGACACCTTCTTTATACTTATGAATGACAGTTTGACAGACCTGAGCTCTTTTTTGTAGATATAAGATTAGATTTATAAAGGCTTATTTATAATTTTAGTAATAACATAACTCAAAGGATGACCTGAGGCTATGTGTTAGAAGTGCTTTTTTAATGTTATAGATTATATTCTGTATAAGGACAATACTGGAGAAAATGCAAAAATGTGACATAAGAATTTAATTTGCTGATAAAAAGTGAAGTAGTATTTTAAAAAAAGCATTTTGATTAATAATAAGAGAAAATTTGCCTGAAATTTTTGGCAGAAAATAATATTTTTAAATGAACACTTTATTTTTTTGATTAAAATTAGCATTTGGTGCAAAAAAATACTATCATCTCGTTACTGTTATATCAATTATAGTGTATTCGAGGGCTATAAAATAGTAAATTATTTTAAATATTTTTGTTTATTTCAGTCAGATTTGGTTAGGACAATACTCTTAATTTTTTTATTTATTTTAGTCTTTCTTAAAAAATTAAACATAGTATGCAATAATAGTGATTATTTGGAATAAGCTAATATGTAATAGTAAATTTGCAGCAATTTGGAATTATGTGCATGTATATCTCATTTAATTTTTTTAAAAAATCATCATAGATACAATTTTATAGAAAATATGCAAAGAAATGATCTCATTTGATAAAAACTAAGTTGAAAATCATGAAGATATCTTGTCTCTGGGTAAAAGATTTAGTATACTTAAAAATGGTACTGTTTATTTATTATTGTTTTCTGTTAAAGCTAAATTATGAAACAGAACTTTCACCAAAAAAGAAGTAAAATTTTTCATGGAGGTGAATTTTAAATACTGAAATATTTTAAACTTATATGAGTTATAAATTAATATACTGTCTGATTTCAAAAAAATTTGGTATACAGTAACAAAATGTTTATCTTTGTAGCTCTTTGTTTTTAGATACTCCTTTTTTATAACTAAACCTCTATAATGAGAAATACGTATTTGTCTTTATTTTTTGTTGCATAAATGTTGAGCAGCATGGAAAATCAGCTTTAAAAAATTTTAAATTACTTTAGCATGTAGAAAGAAAGAAAGAACCAAAATGGCTAAATCTTTGTTAAGAATAAAGACATTTGTGGCATTTTAATTAGCCCTATTTTAATTACCACTTTCTCAGCTCTACAATAGTTTTGAGAACTAGCAGCCTAACATTCACAATTGCTGTGGATACTAGCAGTTTGGCAATTATTGAAGGGTAGAGATGATATGGATCTCCTTCAAAAAAAATCTGCAGAGAATTATCATTATTTTAATTTTTCAGAAGTACTCTAGACAAGTCTTACTTTTAGGGTTTGTAATTATTTATCATGACTCAGCACTTACTCTGGAGAAAAGGTCCTATACCAACTGAGGAGAGAAAAGATCACCTAGTGATCATCACACAGTGCATTCAGAGGCAAAACTTCTTGTTTGAGGAATTTAGACATAATTAGACTCTCTTATTAATTAAAGCCAGCGTCTGGTTCCAGGTTTCTTTCCTAAAAATTTGTAAATAACTAGAATTTCTATACATCTCCGGAATGCATGAATGTTGAAACTCATTGTGAAACCCTTGCTGACATCAAGGCGCCAAATGTCTACAAATGTAAACATTTAACTTGACCTATGGCTAATATGCTCCAAATTGCCCTCTAGCTCTGCTTAAAAGTCCGTTAAGTACCCCTAAAGAAAAACTTACTGTGCCGTGATAAGTCTTCTCTTACTGGACACCTTGTTGCACTCTTCTGCAGCAAGCTGTCTTATCTATTAAAACTTTTCTTTTTAAACTTATAACTGTTTTTGGTAAATATGTCTTACTACTCACATGCCAATCACTTTCCCTTGCTGAGGCTCTGTCTCCTCGCCCAGGATCTTGGTGGTACATAGTGGGATTTTACTGGGATTTTTCCTTCTTTTTTTCTCTCGTTTCCCTTGACAGTCTTGTTCTTTACTCTTAGGAACTGACCATTTCTGGCTGAGGCCATGTTTTGGTGTGACCCTGAACCCCTGAAGAGAAGATACCTGTCTGTCACTGCCCTTAGGGGTGAGGGACTGGCCGGGGTTCCTTTCTGTTTTCAGACTACCACTGAAAATAACTACTCTCTGGCAATTAACAGTTTCTGGCTAAGGGCCACTTCCCAGAGTTACCTGAAGGCCAAGACAAAAGACTTAGTTTGCTCTTGTATAACAGGGCAGCAAGTTTACTTTCACTAAAACACTCTGCAAACCATGCCTTGGAAATGAGCAGTAGTGATTTCAACTCTGTGCAGACATGCTCTACTGGTTGTGGACCCAATTTTGGATTCAACTTTTTCACAGACATTGCATCTCAAATTATGAGAAAGTTCTTATTCACATTAGATTTGAGCAAAACACTCAGTCAAGGGCGCAACTGGACTTGTCATACAAGCAAGGGCAGGCCCTTTATCAGTGGTGGGATGCCCCTCAATATAGTGTGCCAAAGGGAAAAGGGATGTCCAAAAATCTCAGGGATGCCTCAGGGATCTTGTAGTCCCTGATCTAAACCCAGCATGGGTTCAATTCATTCTTCAGTTCCATTCGACTCACACTTGGATGGCATTCTTCAAAACTGGCACCATTTTTGCCCACAAATTCTCAAAAATAAGCATTAATTTTTTCTGTGGTATAACTTGGGTTCAGTATAAAAACCAAATAAATTAAATTTGCCTATCAATTGGACCTTGAATTGAAATATTATTTTATAACTAGACTCATTTTGTTGGAACCTCTAAAAAGATCAGAGATCCTGTATGTTCAGGTCTTTTTGGCTTTATCTCAAAACCCAAAATTAGATAAAAATTGTCCTGTGCGTGTCCAAGAAACTTCCTTCCTCCCTGATTCTAATGTTTTCGATGAGCCTTCCTTTTGCCTATCACACTCTCCTCAGCCTGCTACCATTTCATCTACATCCTCTCCATCTGCTCCATCCACTAATCAACATGCTCATATCCAGATACGTTATCCCCCTCACATACTCAGACAGGAGTCACATATGCCACTAATACAGAGTCCTCAGAAAATTCTAAAAATATTTTGCCTCCCCACGAGGTGACACATGGAGACTTGGGAAAAATTTGAATTCATGTCTCTTTTTTAATGTCTATCTTTTGCAAATTCAATTCAAGTTGGATTCAGTTAGCCAAGAACCCTCTGAATTCATTCAAGAATTTTGGGCTTTAATGATTGCCTTTGATTTAACCTGGTAAGACATAGTTGTGGTACTATTTGCTGTTTTCATGAAGAAAAGTCATGCAAATGATCTTTAGCTCAAGCGAGGGCTAATGAAGTTTATGTTCATAATACTAACGTTAATAGAGCTGGGGCCAAACCTGTCCTTGAGACAGACCCAGTTGGCAGTACCAAGCCACTGAGGCGAATCCAAACAGAGGCAGAGACAGATGAGATTATATAACTTGTTTGTTGAAAGAAATGAAAAATGCTGTAATAAAACCCAATTTTTCTAAGTTACAATAATCACCCAGGAGCCATGTGAGAGCCTTGCTCTTTTCCAAGCTAGACTTGGGGAAGCCATGCATAAATACATGAATTTAGACTCTGAAAGCCCTGAGAGCCCATCCTTTGTGGCTGTGTATGTTATAATAAGTTAGGCTTCCCCAGATAAAAACTCCAAAACTTAGAGCAAGGCCTACAAACTCCCTTTCCTACTTTATTAAATGTAACCTTTAAATTTTTTAGTAGGAAAATGGAAAATATGGAGGAAACAAAAAATATGAAAGCTCAAATGGAGGAGGAAAAAAAGCCATTGCCAAGCATATTACTTGGCCATGGCATTGGCATGTTGTTTTTGTTAACTAATTACTCGAAGGCTTGTCCTTATAACACCAACAGAACAGGATCCTGTCATTACTGCAGGAATCCAGGACACTGGGGCAGAGAATGTCCCAAGCCTCTGGTTTACAAGCCACCCCTGGGACCCTGTCCTTATTGTAAACAAGAGGGTCATTGGAAGAGTGATTGTTCCTTTCTCCCTCACAGTGGGGAGGATATGTCTTTCTTCTAGACTATTACAGCCAGAATTTCACCAACCTACCTGACAGGGGAGTTTTGAGGAACAAAAGCAAGGGCAAGAACTAGCACCTCTTACTCTATTCCTGGATTATAATCAAGCAGATCTCATGAGAACTCACTCCCTATCATAAGAACAGCAAGTGGGGATCCAGCCCCTGATCCAGTCACCTCCCACCAGGTCCCTTTTCCAGCATTGAGGATTACGATTCAACATGAGATTTGGAGGAGATGGGAAGACACAGAGCCAAACCATGTCACCCAGTCACTAAATAGCAGCTTCTGTTCTTTTTGAATATGGCCGGATTTTGGAGAATATAGATTCTTTCCTTCATATTAGTAGCAAAACCTTCATAGGAGGCCCTCAAGGGAACTGGGGACAAACTCTTTGTTGGAGTAATGATATGAAACATGCTCTAAACACTTTAAAATAGATTTCATCTCAGCCCTGACCTTACCCTTATTAGGTCTGACTAAACCTTTCTTTTTGTATGTACACAGATAGAGGGGAATAGCTTTAGGAGTCTTTAACTTAGCCTAAAATCTGGGGCCTTCTAAGCACCCTATAGCATATTTTTCAAAGATTTTAGATGTACTATTCCAGGGATGACCCCCTGTTTAAGAGCATTAGCAACAGTGGCTCTCTTACTCCAAGAAGCCTCAAAAATATATTACCTGCCCCTCAGGGGCTGCTATGGCTTTGCAGCACTGCTCATAATTATTTAAATCTTTTAAAAGTTTTAGCCCTATCTCGCTTTGATAATTCTCCTTATTATGAGATTATACTCTGAGTACTCTATCTCCCACCCAAATCACTGTCTTAAACATAATTCTCAATCGAGAGTCTCATTCTAGGAAAAAAAAAAAAGAATGCTAGGACTTATTGTGATTATTGTTGTAGGAAGTACTGCAGCTCTTACCTGTTGGGGAAGTTTTATTACTATGAAATCACATTACAGGAACTGGCTGCCTCCCTTATCATATTGAGGATGTACAACATTGACCTGAGCATGTAGAACATTGATCAAGTTCAGACCTGAGCAAGAACTGGAGTTCAGTCTTTTGGTGCTAGAAGATTCTTTAGACTCCCTAACAGGAATAATTTTTGGTAATAAATAAACTCCACCTCCTATCTAAAGTAAGTGTCTGTGCTGTCATCAATTAATCCTGTTGCACCTGTATTAATGGGTCTATAAAGGTGGAAACTACTGTTCAAGACATTTTGAAACAAGCCACCTGGCAACACACAGTTTCCCAGAGGAGACAAGACTGGACCAAAACCTTTACTAATTCATTTCCAAAAAATCACATGGCTTCTTCCGTTACCAGGATCTTGATTCCTCATGATTCTTTTAATATTTGGTTCCTGCCTTTTTAATGCACTGATTACGTTTATGTCTTCCAGATTACAATGATTCCACCTACAAATAACTATGCAGTCCCAATACTGGCCTGCAACAGCAACTTCCATTTACATGGACCTCTTGAGAGAATCTGGTCTTCCCCCCATGAATAAATTTTTCATGACTCTTCATTCCCTTCATGAGAGACAGCAAGAAGGGAAATGCAACTTATCCTTTCAGTGCCTTCTTTTCAGCAGGTGTTGAGAGCCCTCTGGAAATAGCCAGACAGACTCAACATCCCTTTTTACTGTGCCATTTTCCCTTTCTTGAGAACCTAGTAGACAGTAGGTAAACTGAGCATGGGGAAAGATAAAGGATAGAAGATTTGACCAAGATATTTGTCAGGGAGAAAATGAGTAGAGCAAAGATCATCTGGTGACCATCAAACAGACCATCCAGAGGCAAAACTCCTTACTTGAGAAATTTAGAAATAAGTAGACTTTCCTGTTTTCTAAATGTGGCATCCGGTTCCAGGCTTCTTTCCCTTCAGTTTGTAAATAACTAGAATTTTTATATATCTCTGGAATTCATGAATATCAAAACTCATTATACAACTCTTGCTGACATCAGGGCACCAAAATATTTACTCGGCCCCAAATATTTACTACGAGTATAATTATTTTCATGACTACATGGCTAATATGGTGCAATTTTCCCTCAAACTCCTGCTTTAAAGTCCGTAAACACCATAAGGAAAAATTCATGGTCCCTCATTCAGTCCTCTCTTGCTGAGGCTTCTCGCTTCATTCTTCTGCAGCATTCTTTTAATTAAAACAACAACAACAACAACAACAAAAAAACACAACGTTTCCTTTCATACCTATATTGTTGTTGATAGATTCTTCTTGACCATCACTTCCCTTGCTAGTGCTCTGATACCTCGCCTGGAACCAAAAGCATTTGAAGTAAAAAAACCACTGGCAATTTTTTAACATTAAAAGGTTACGCACATGGAGGCAATGCAAGTTGGGACAAACAAGAGACTGAGTCTAACAAAAGAAAAAAATAATAATTTAAACAAAATAATATGAGAAACTAAAAATATCAAAATATCAAAAAAGCTTAAAATACGTTGAGATCTAGAAAGTAATTCATATGTAATTTGAATTGAAAAACACTTTTGTAGAGAGCTGTTGTAAACATTGTGCAGCACACAGTTTTGTCTGGGGAATATTGGACTGTGCTGTGTACAGGAACAGCATTAAAACTGAATATTGTATATTTATTAATGGTTTGAACTAATTAATATGCACTAAGTAAAGCTTGCTTGTTTCAATTTTTCAGTTATTTGGATTGCAGACATTTGTGAATGTGACCTTTTCTGATGTTGTTTTTCAAATTCTAAAGTCATGCTTTTGATTAAGGTTTAAAAAAAGTGCATTTGTTTTCTTTAATAATATAAAATTGTTATTGAAGCAATTTTTTATTTCCATGACTGGGACCTCATAATGGAGGGAACGATTAAAATTTATATTAGGAAATGGCTTTGAACTCAAGTTCATGTCATAGACCTTGATAACCAGAAGCCATAAATAGATTTGCAAAATGCCATTGTATCTCTTAACATAACAAAAAGCAACCAATTCTATTCACAGCTAAATTGCACAATTATTTTGATGATTCTGTTTATATCAGCTAGTCTTTAAGATGTATGTCATTACTCAAGCTTCATCCTCAGTGCTGTGAAATAAAGCAAAATGAGATCATTTTGCTTATCTTAGTTAATAATGTCCTTACTTCCCAAATTACTATAACAAGGGGTAAACATGAAAAATGCTGTATCTGATCAATCTTTTTGGCATTTATTTCTGAATTATTCTCCCTTTGGAGCCCATATTCTTTGTTGTTTTATTCACTAAAACCTCTAAACCATTTTCTGCCAAGTCTCTGGCCATGTCTGTTCAGGATACTCTATTGTGTACTAAATTTCCTTCTCTCTGCATCAATATGGTTAGTGATTGTGTATCTGTATATGTAACTAACTTTATGATTACAGGGAGATAACAGAATGCCTTAAGATGTTTTTAAACATCATTTGCTAAAGCAATGTTCACATATAAAAATTAGTGCTAATAAGTGTACTCAGTAATACATAATTCTATTTAAATCTATTCTAGGTAAGCTGTTCTCCTATTTGGTGTTAGAGTTTAGAACTGAAAGTTAGCTGAAGACATTACCGAGACATTTTATTATAAATTAAAACATATTTCTGTGTGGTAAATTCAATCAACTATATTTAATTGCTGGAACTATAGTATCATCAAATCAGAATCTAACATCTTTGTTGCTGAGATTCAGCAGATGAAGAAAAACTTGGCTGTGAATTTTGAAACCTCTGCAGTGGTTATTAACATAAGAACAGAGTTGGATATTATGCTTCTTTTATACTGGGGATTCTGTCATCTGAGTTGTACTTCCACTAAAATCCTGTCCTTGTTCAAACATTCTGGTATTAGAAAAAATAAACCAGATGAAATGGGATACATTGTCTGTATAAACCTAAAAACCTAGATCAGGATAAATTACTGTTAATTTAATGCAAAATTTTTAATGTAATTATGAAAATGAGGTAGAAATTCATATCTTTAAAGTTAAAATTATTCATAAAGTTGCTACTCAAAATCAATATAATGAACTTGTATAAATCATTGCTAATTTATACCTATATTATACAAATTAATAAGTTTAAAAATTAATTTAATACAAATCAGTATTAAATCTACATTACTCAAGAACTACTAACATCAATAATTAATGTGACCAAATAGAATGGTGATGCAATTAGGAATATGTTTTAAAGATAATAAAAATACCAATTTGATTTTTCATGATCAGAAAGAAAAATTATTCAGGATGTATCTTGTATTCCTGCTGTAGAAAATACTCTTATTCCCTAGATTTACATCAGGAAATCCACAAATGTGTAGAAATTAACACATATGATATATGTATTAAACTGTGAGAAATCTTTCATGTATTACAGTTAGGTATTATTTGCAAGAATACCTCATTTAGGAGAACTGCAAAAAAGTTAAGCACAGTTGATGAGATTAGGAGGAAAATATTACAGTATGTGCAGGTAATATATGTATTCATTTGAAAAGATTATATATATAAATATATTTATTATATATAGTATGTTTATTATATCCTATATATAATATGTAACATATATAAATATATAATGCATATATTTATATATTTATATATAAATATATGTGTAATATGTATATTTATATGTCTTACACATATATATAAATATATATATAAATAATATGTATAATATATATTCGTATATTATATATAAATAGATATATATTTATATATAATATATAAATATATTTATATAATTTAAATATATAATATATAAAATAGTATATATAATATATAAATATATATTTATATAATTGCAAATTATATATAATATATAGACATATATAAAGTAATTATATATTATATATTATAAAAATATATTTTATATGTAATATATGCATAATATATATAATACATTATGCATATTTTATATATATATAAAATATATATAAAGAGAAAATGGCTTGAACATTCATTACTGTGATCCTGTCTTAATGTCTGTAAATAAGATGACTGTTAATATATTGAGACTGTGTTGAGTTTTGTTTTTTATGATCACATAATTCATATATGTATAGATAGAGGTATACGACTTGGCCTTTGAAATTTACACTATTCTAGAAAGTGCATATAGCAATGATATTAGTGGAACATCTGCTCTGAAAGCTTGGTTAAATGTGTAGAATACCTGCTCTGAAAGCTTACTTTAATGTAGGGGGAACCAAACAATAACAAAATATAAATATAAGTACATAATATGTCCTGTAGTTTCATTTGTTGTGAATAATAAAACACACTGGGTGGAGTACAGAATACTAGAGCCCAGAAGGGGAGTTTCTCTTTTATGGTAGAGGAAACCTATCTCCAAAAGTGAGCAGGAAGCTGAAGTAAATAAGTACCACACTATGTAGATATCCAGGATAAGAATGCTCCAGTCAGAAAGGGTAGCAAATTCATAAGTGTTAAGGCTTGTGATTACTTGGAGATTTCAGTAAACACCAAAGAGGCCATTATGAGCCTATCACAATAAATGAAGAGAAAGATAGTGGCTTTAACATCCATTATTGTGATCCTGCCATAATGTCTATAAACAAGATGACAATACAGAGAGTCTGTGTTGAGCTTTGCTTTTTATGGTCACATAGTTCAGGATGTATCTCTTCATTGGGAGCATCTATCATATCAATTTGCTGTCCATTGATCTTGAAAGATGAAGCATTATTTTTGAGTTTCTAATTTTGTTTTCAGGTTGATTACAGAAATTAGCAAAATTTTGATAAATAATTCTAATGAAAAAATATAATTAAATAATGTTAAAATGATAAAAGAAGAAAGCATATGCCTGTATCTTTATATTGAGAGATGAAATATAAATACAGACTCAATTACATATCATTGGTGGTAGCATGAATGTTTATTATATATTTAGAATTGTTTATCATTGAACATCAATTACAAAATGGCAGTTTACAGTCATAAAAAAATCTTGTTTATTTACTAGAAAAAGCTATATTTTATAACATGAAAATTTAGCAAATAAATATAAAATAATTTTAATAATTTTTCATGCTATTTTGATGAATATCATAACTCTAGATTTATAATGCATGTTTGAAAGAAATAGAATGTATCACAGATCAATATTTTGCTTTCTTTGAACTATTCTTTCATGCAGTCTGGAAGGAAAGAATTAAAACATATTATTGCTAATGTGTACATACATACAAATGGACACACACTCTTAATCATCCTAGAAGCTGTGTGGGATAATGGAAAGAATATAGGTCTGTGGTTAAGCTTATGTTTAAATCCTGCCTCCAACAGTAAAATGTATATATGCTCTGGAAATTTGCTTAATTTGAACATTGTTTGAAGAAGGCAGATATTAAATATTCATGACAATACCCATCATGAAAAGTTTATTTAAATAATAGTGATAACACATATAAAATAAGCATATACACTTTTAATTAACATTAATTATTAGTATTTTCATTGCATGATTTTTATGCTATGTTAAATAAGTCACATACATAGTCAAATACAAGGTAAGCAAATGCAAAGCATGTGTTCGGAAACCCCATCATATTTGAATATATGGAAGTAATTTCTGTCTTCTTGTCGTCAGTTGTATAGACAATGATTTAGAGGATTTCTTGGTTTCTTATTACTGAGTATTACAGGATAAGAAATGTAGCATATTATTTGATTCCATGTTTAACAGATTCTTCAGCGCTATGGTGTCAAAAATTGTTCAATAAGTGATAAATGGACAAATGAATTCAAACAGCAATAAACAAATCCCGATAACTTCACCTGAGATATATGTCAAATATCTCTAAAGTAACATTAATGCTTAACTTATGCAACACACATCATTGCCACCTAAATATTAAAATCATTTATTTTCTCTTTTTTTATTCTACTTTGATTGTTCTAAATCATTATATACGTTCAGTTTTAAATACACTGAGGCCAAAAAGAGCAATAAATATGCTTGTGTTGTTAAAATAAAAAATGTAAACCTTTTTTCTGTGTTACTGCCATCTTGCATACCATAACAATATATTAGTAATTAATTCAATTTATATGATATGTTTTTCTAATTATCTTTCTTACATGTTACATTTTTATTTTCTATTTAAATTATTTTAAAATAATGAAAAACTAAACAGGAATTTAAAGACTGTTCTCTCAGTCTCAAGAGCAAATTAACAGTATTAGTTTCCTGTTTGGAATAAAAAGCAGATTTGAAAACTGTTTTTAGGTTTTCTAATACTCTCTGACACTGTCTGTCTTTTGCTCTTTCTTTTAATCTCGTGCACACACACACATACATACACATACTATTTTGGTTACTAAGCTCAGAACAACTGTGAATAGTTCGTGTTCTCTCTGGTAATCAGTGGTCTCTGGTGATATGAACGTTGGGATCCATGTATGAATAAGATTCCAGATGGCAAATATGTCTTTGTACTTAGAACTGTATCTTTTTCAAAGTAGCAGTAAAAATACTTACCAATTTCTAGGCAATGGCCAATGACTTACTCACTTAATCAGCATTTAAAAAGAAATGACCAAAAAGAGTGTAGATACAAGGATCTGGGTAGAGATATATCAATGAACATATGGTAATGAGCAGGCAGTGATAAGATTTTTATCACATAGATAAGCATCCACCAGGAAAAAGTTCTAAACAGCCAAATAGACTAAAAAACTTGGTCGGTTAATCATTCACCACAGACCTGGTAAAAGGGATAAAATAGCAGAGTAGCCATGGTGATAAATGAAGGATATGGATGGGACCAACAGCATAGACTCAATTACGAAAGCTAGCTTTGTTACTGTTGTCCTTGAATGTCTAACCTGTAAGCAAAAAAGTCTAATGCTGAACATCCAATATGGTATTATTCCTTGAGAAGTTAAAACACCATTCAATTACGAATCAAGTACATTTGGACCCTTTCTTCTTTCAGAGTTCACAGTTTGTTTTTTTGTTTTGTTTTGTTTCTGTTTTGGTTTTCTTTTTGTTTTGCTTTCTTTTTTTTTGTACAGTGATAGATACCTATTATGCATGTGGAGTTGCTTTCCCCATAGGTAGAGCCTCAGTCAAAAACTCTGTCTGGAGGCTTGCAATATTCATTACCAACAGATTAACCCCTCTTCCCCCACCAAGCAAAAACAAAAACAAATCCAATGAGATAAATATTTCACAGCAAAGAAGATGTAAAATTGGACCCAATACCAAAGAACTGTATCCACACATCCTGGAGCATTGAAACTGCTTCCTAGGTTCAACTGAAACACAAGAATATTGAAATACTCTTTAAAAATGAGGCATTATACGTCAGACAGAGTATATGCATTAAAGGAAGAATATCTATGGTGTTGTGCCCCCAAAAGAGGAGTGAATGAGTCCAAAACCAAGAGAGGTAACCCAGGATGCAGAGATTGTGGTGAGCTGAGATCGCACCACTGCACTCCAGCCTAGGTGACAGAATGAGACTCCAAAGGAGTGGAGGGGTTGGGGATAGGATTGTCTTTATATACCTTCTCACTAACTGGGACCTCTGTGGTTCCTGTCCACACAAATCTGGTTGCTTGGGTTTAGAAGTCCTGGTCCCCAAAGTGAGAACACTCTTGCCTTAACACAGCAAGTGTTCCATTACATTACAGAAATTATGATTGCCGTCATAACACTTTAACTTATTCTGTTCAGGGAACAACAAGAGAAAGGAGGAGTCTCAGTCATGACAGGTTTATAATTCGTATCAGAAGTTAGATATAGGGCTGCTTTTAAACCAAGCAAATGGTATATTTACAGAACACCATTGATTCACTTTGATACCTCTTGGTAATCTCTTGCTTTGTTGAAAATTTGCATGTCTGTGTGCAGCAACACAAAGTGAAAAGAGTGTATTCTCGAGGGCTTATACCCTTCAGAAACAAAGCTGAATTTAAAATGTTTCTCTTATTAACAGTGTATAGTTATATCATGATGGATATTTTTTGTTTGTGTTAATCTCAGTTTTATTTATTGAAATGACTAATACACATATATTTAATATAATTATTAATAATGTGGGATTCACATCTATTAAGTTCCTAGTTTTTTTTACACACACACATGCACACACACACACACACACACACACACACACACACATATAGTGGTACGTGTGAAGAATATGCAGGATTGTTACATAGGTACATACATGGCATTGTGGTTTGCTGCCTCCATCCCCATCACCTATATCTGCCATTTCTCCCCATGTTATTCCTCCCCAAATCCCTACCCACTGCTGTTCCTCCTGTTGTCCTCCCAAACAGATGCCAGTGTGTGGTGCTCCCTTCCCTGTGTCCATGTGTTCTCATTGTTCAACCAATACTCACATGTAAGTGAGAACATGCAGTGTTAGATTTCTGTTCTTGTGTCAGTTTGCTGAGAATGATGGTTTCCTGGTTCATCCATGTCCTTACCAAGGCCAAGAACTCATCATTTTTTATGGCTGCATAGTATTTTATGGTGTATATGTGCCACATTTTCTCTGTCCAGTCTATCATCTGTGGGCATTTTGGTTGGTTCCAGGTCTTTGCTTTTGTAAACAGTGCCGAAGTGAACATATGTGTGCATGTGTTTTTATAATAGAATGATTTATAATCCTTTGGATGTATATCCAGTAATGGGATTGCTGGATCAAATGGAATTTCTATTTCTAGATTCTTGAGGAGTCACCACACTGTATTCCACAGTGGTTGAACTAACTTACACTCCCACCAAAACTGTAAAAATGTTCCTATTTCTCCACATCCTCTACAGCATCTGTGGTCTCTGGATATTTTAATGATTGCAATTCTAACTGCTGTGAGATGGTACCTCAATGTGGTTTGGATCTGCATTTCTCTAATGACCAGTGATAAGCATTTTTTCATGTTTGTTCGCCTTATATATGTCTTCTTTTGAAAAGAGTCTCTTCATATCCTTTTCCCACTTTTGAATTTTTTTTTTCTTGTAAATCTATTTTAGTTATTTGTAGATTCTGGATATTAGCCTTTTGTCAGAAGGGTAGATTGCAAAAAATTTTTCCCATTCTGTTGGTTGCTGGTTTACTCAAATGATTGTTTCTTCTGGAGTTTAATTAGATCCCATTTGTCTATTTTGGCTTTTGTTGCCATTGCTTTTGATGTTTTAGTCATGAAGTCCTTGCCTATGCCTATGTCCTGAATGGTATTGCCTAGATTTTCTTCTAGGGTTTTTATGGTGTTAGGTCTTATGTTTAAGTGTTTAATCCATCTGGAGTTAATTTTAGTGTAAGGTGTCAGGAAGGGGTCCAGTTTCTGCTTTCTGCACATGGCTAGCCAGTTTTCCCAACACCATTTATGAAACAGGGAATCCTTTCCCCATTGCTTGTTTTTGTCAGGTTTGTCAAAGATCAGATCGTTGTAGATGTGTGGCATTGCCTCTGGGGCCTCTGTTCTGTTGCATTGGTCTATATCTGTTTTGGTACGGGTACCATGCTGTTTTGATTACTGTAGCCTTGTAGTATAGTTTGAAGTCAAATAGTGTGATGTTTCCAGCTTTGTTCTTTTTGCTTAGAATTGACTTGGCTATGCAGGCTCTCTTTTGGTTCCATATGCAGTTTAAGATGTTTTTTGTTTGTTTGTTTGTTTGTTTTTGTTTTTCCAGTTCTGTGAAGAGTGTCATAGGTAGTGTGATGGAGATAGTGTTGAATCTATAAATTACTTTGGGCAGTATGGCCATTTTCACAATATTAATTCTTCTCAACCATGGGCAGGGAATGTTTTTCCATTTGTTTCTGTCCTATCTTATTTCATTAAGCAGTGGTTCGTAGTTCTTCTTGAAGGGGTCCTTTACATCCTTTGTTAGTGGTATTCCTAGGTATTTTATTCTCTTTGTAGCAAAGGTGAATGGCAGTTCGCTCTTGATTTGGCTCTCTTTTAGTCTGTTTTTGATGTATAGGAATGCTTATGATTTCTGCATGTTGATTTTGTATTCTGAGACTTTGCTGAAGTTGCTTATCAGTTTCATGAGATTTTGGACTGAGACGATGGGGTCTTCTAAATATACAATCATGTCTTCTGCAAATAGAGACAATTTGACTTCCTCTTTTCCTAATTGAATACCCTTTATTTCTTCTTCTTGCCTGATTGCTCTAGCAAGAACTTCCAATATTATATTGAAGAGGAGTGGTGAGAAAGGGCATCCTTTTCTAGTGCCAGATTTCAAAGGGAATGCTTCCAGTTTTTGCCCATTCAGTATGATACTGGCTGTGGGTTTATCATAAATAGCTTTTATTATTTTGAAATACCTTCCGTTGTTACCTAGTTTATTGAGAGTTTTTAGCATAAAAGGCTATTGAATTTTGTCAAAGGCCTTGTCTGCATCTATTGAGTTAATCATGTGGTTTTTGTCTTTGGTTCTGTTTATGTGGTGGATTACATTTATAGACTTGCATATGTTGAACCAACCTTGCATCCTCGGGATAAAGCCTACTTGATCGTGATGGATAAGCTTTTGGATGTGCTGTTGAAATCAGTTTGCCAGTATTTTATTGAAGATTTTTGCAACTGTGCTCATCATGGATATTGGCCTGAAGTTTTATTTTCTTGTGGAGTCTCTGCTGGGCTTTGGTATCAGGATGATTTTGGTCTCATAAAATTATTTGAGAAGGATTCCCTCTTTTTGTATTGTTTGAAATAGTTTCAGAAGGAGTGATATCAGCTGCTCTTTGTATGCCTGGTAGGATTTGGCTGTGAACCCATCTGGACCTGGGCTTTTGTTGATTGGTAGGCTATTAATTGCTGTCTCAACTTCGCCCTTGTTATTGGTCCATTCAAGGTTTTGACTTCTTCCTGGTTCAGGCTTGGAAGTGTGCAAGTGTCCAGGAATTTATCCATTTCTTCCAGGTTTACTTGTTTATGTGCATAGAGTTGTTCATAGTAGTCTCTGATGATGGTTTGTATTTCTGTGGAATCTATGGTGATATCCCCTTTGTCATTTTTTATTGAATCTATTTAATTCTTCTCTTTTTTCTTTTTTATTAATCTGGCTAGTGGTCCTCCAGCTCTTTCAATTTTAATGATAGGGTGTCAATTTTAGTTATTTCCTTGCTTCTCCTGTGGGTATGTATTGCTATAAATTTTTCCATGATTTTGTGCGGTTCTGAGTTAGTTTCTTAATCCTGAGTTCTAATTTGATTGCACTGTGGTTTGAGAGACTGTTTGTTATGATTTCTGTTATTTTTTATTTGTTGAGGAGTGATTTACTTCAATTATGTGGTCAATTTTAGAGTAAGTGTGATGTCTTACTGAGAAGAATGTATATTCTGTGGATTTGGTGTGGAGATTTCTGTAAAGGTCTATTAGGTCTGCTTGGTCCAGATCTGAATTCAAGTTCTGGATTCCTTATTAATTTTTTGTCTCGTTGATCTGTCTAATATTGACAGTGGAGTTTTAAAGTCTCTCACTATTATTGTGTGGGAGTCTTAAGTCTCTTTGTAAGTTATTAAGAACTTGCTTTATGTATCTGGGTGCTCCTGTATTGGGTGCGTATATATTTAGGATTATTAGCTTTTGTTGCACTGATCCTTGTGCAATTATGTAATGCCCTTCTTTGTCTCTTTTGATCTTTGTTGGTTTAAAGTCTATTTTATGAGAAATTAGGATTGCAACTCCTGCATTTTTTTTTCTCTCTCCATTTGCTTGGTAAATCTTCCTCCATCCCTTTATTTTGAACCTATGTATATCCTTGCATGTGAGATGAGGTTCTTGGATCAGTACACCAATGGGTTTTGACTTTTTATCAGATTTGCCAGTGTATCTTTTTATTGGGGCATTTAGCCCATTTACATTTAAGGTTAATATAGCTATGTGTGAATTTAATGCTGTCATTTTGATGCTAGCTTGTTGTTTTCCCTGTTAACAACAGTTTCTTCATTATGTCAATATTCTTTACCATTTGGTATGTTTTTGGAGTGGCTGGTACTGATTCTTTCTTTCTATGTTTAGTGCCTCTTTCAGGAGCTCCTGTAAGGCAGGCCTGGTGGTGATGATATCTCTGAGCAGTTGCTTGTTCATAAAGGATTTTATTTCTCCTTTACTTATGAAGCTTAGTTTGGCTGGATATGAAGTTTTAGGTTTAAAATTCTTTTCTTTAAGCATGTTGAATGTTGGCCCCCACTCTCTTCTGGCTAGCAGAGTTTCTGCTGAGAGATCCACAGTGAGTCTGATGGGCTTCCCTTTGTGTGTAACCTGACCTTTCTCTCTGGCTGCCCTTAGCATTTTTTCCTTCATTTAAACCCCGGTGAATCTTAATTATTATGTGCTTTGGGGTAGCTCTTCCTGAGGAATATCTTTGTGGTGTTCTCTGTATTTCCTGGACTTGAATATTGGCCTGCCTTGCTAGGTTGGCAAAGTTCTCCTGGGCACTATCCTGAAGAGTGTTTTCCAGCTTGTTTCATTCTCTCTGTGTCGTGCAGGTACACCTATCAAACATAGATTAGGTCTTTTTACATAACCCCATATTTCTTGGAGGCTTTGTTCATTTATTTTTACTCTTTTTTCTCTATTCTTGCCTTCTTGTTTTATTTCATTGAGTTGATCTTCAATCTCTGATATCCTTTCTTCTGCTTGGTCAGTTCGGCTATTGAAACTTGTGTATGCTTTGCAAAGTTCTTGTGTCACTTTTCAGCTCCATCAATTAATTTATATTTTTCTCCAAGCTGTTTATTCTTGTTAGCATTTTGTCAAACCTTTTTTCAAGGTTTGTAGTTTCTTTGCATTGGGTTAGAACTGTTCTTTTAGCTCAGAGAAGTTTGTTATTACCCACTTTCTGAAGTGTGTTTCTGTCAATTCATCAGACTCATTCTCCATCCAGCCTTGTTCCCTTGCTGGTGAGGAGTTGTGATCCCTTGGAGGAGAAGAGGCATTCTGGTTTTGGGTCTTTTCATCCTTTTTGCACTGGTTTTGTCCTATCTTTGTGGATTTATCTACCTGTGGTCTTTGTAGTTGGTAACTTTCAGATGAGGTCTCTTAGTTGATGTCCTTTTTGTTGATTATGAAATTATTTCTGGTGTTTAGTTTTCTTCAAACAGTCAGGCACCTCTGCTGTAGTACTGCTGGAGGTCCACTTCAGATCCTGCTTTCTTGGGTGTCACCTGCAGCAGCTGCAGAACAGTAAGGATGGCTTCCAGTTTCTTCCTCTGTTATCTTTGTCCCAGAAGGATACTCACCAGATGTCAGCCTGAGCTTTCCTCTACGAGGTGTCTTTTTGGATATACAGGGTTTGAGGAGCTGCTTTAGGAGACATTCTATCCCTTATAGGATCTCAAGTGCTGAGCTGTGAGCTCTGTTGTTCTGTTCAGAGCTGCTGGGCAGTTACATTTAAGGCTGCTGCAGTGGAACTCATAACCTCCTTTTTTTTTCCCCATGTGCTCTGTCTTGGGAAAGTGGGGTTTATAAAAAGATCCTGATGTGCTGCTGCCTTTTTTCAGAGATGCCCTGCCCAGCGAGGAGGTAGCCTAGTCACAGTCTGCCAGCAGAGGCATTGCTGAGCTGTTGTGGGCTCCGCCCAGCTGCTGTTTGGATTTCCTTGCAGTTTTTTTTACAGAGGTATAGTTAGAACTACCTCGGTAATGGCGGTCTGCCTCAGTAATGGTGGACTGTCTCTGTAATGGCAGACTGCCTTGGTAATGGTGGATTGCCTTGGTAATGGTGGACTGCCTCAGTAATGGAGGACTGCCTCAGTAATGGTGAACTGCCTTAGTAATGGCAGACTGCCTCCGTAGTGGTGGACTGCCTCAGTAATGGCAGCTGCCCTCCCCTAGCAGAGCTGGACTGTCCCGGGTCCAGCTGTGCTTGCTGTGAAACTCTCAATCCAGAGCATTTCTGATTGCTGGTTTTTGTTGGGGTGGGAACTGCTGAGCCAGATCACCTGGCTCCCTGCTTCAGCCCCCTTTTTTTTTTCAGTTGAATGAGTAACTGACTCAAAGGCATTCCAGGTATCAGTTCAAACAGCGCCCAGATTTGTGTGAGTTTTTGTGTGGAGACCCGCTATGCTGGCTGAAACAGCCATGCTAGAGACTTGTGGCACTTTTCCACTTGGGAATCTGCTGGTCTGTGGGCAGGAAAAATTCTTTTGATCACTCATCCTCTGCTTTCTCTTTGGGAACTGCATTCCCAGAGCTGTTCCTATTCGGCCATTTTGGATCATCTCCTGTTTTCTATGTGTCTTAGGTCATTATGTTCCCATATTTCTGTTTTCTATTAAATAGATATTTTCTAGTGTTCATTTTAATTACTCAGATGTTTCTTTTTACTATATTTTAGGATGTTTTCTTATTGGTTTCCTTGAGGGTTACAATAAACATGTTACCTAAAATCATATAATTCAGATTTATACCAATTTATCTTATATACAATATAAAATATCAATATAGCTCCATTTCTTCTCCCTGTCTTTGTACTAATAATGCTACAGTTTTATAACTATTGCTGCATGCAGGTCTATACATATTTCAAACTATATGCTTTGTCATGTGCCCTTGGTGGACTCAACTTACTTAACTTATTGATCAGCTAATAATCGGACAGAGTATTCTACAGATACCTTGAACCTGTAAGACATATAAATTATAAAGGAGAAGAAGAGTTAGAGACCAAAACTACACTTATACTTTTTTTAAAAAAATCGTACCTATATAATTACCTTTTCTGTATGTTTTCTCTTTATTTCTTGGTGTAGATTCAAGACATTCAGCAATGTTTCTTCATTTAGCCATTTGAGGTCCCTTTACTATTTTTTACAGAGTAGGGCTACTAGCTCTAAATATTAGAAGGCTTTAAAAAAATTAATTTGACAATGTCTACATTTTTTTATTATTTTAGAAGCAGTAGTTTTGCTGGATAATTATTGATTGACCATCTTTTTATCCAACACTTTAATATGTCATTCCACCAGTTTATGTCTTTAGTGCTTCTGATGATTAGTCAGTTGCTGAACTTATTGAAGCTCCCTTGTATATTTTGAGTCATTTTTCACTTGCCACTTTAAAAATTATCTGTTTTGTACTATGTTCACTCCTGGGTGATGGGGTAAAGCACACCTCAAACCTCAGTATTACGCAATATACTTTTGTAACAAACCTATGTATGTAACCCCTGAATCTAACATAAAAGTTGTAAAAAAAGTATATTTTTGTCTTTCAACAGTTTGACTATGACATTTCTAGGCAGCTAGGTTTGAACTCTTTGAGTTATCTGCCTGGGAGTTTTTTTTTTTTTTTTTAAGCCTTTTAGTGTATCCATTAGTGTGTGTGTGTGTGTGTGTGTGTGTGTGTGTGTGTGTGTGTGTTTTAAGCACTCTTGGAAAGTGAAGGTTAAGGTAGTTTAGACTTTCCAAAGTCGCAAATATCATTCCTGCCATTTTATCTCTCTTTTTCTTTCTGACACTCTCAGTAGATGTCAATAAATGTGATGATGCCCTGGAAGCTACTGGAGCTCTGTTCATTGTTCTTTCTCTTTTTAAAAACAGACTAAATAACCTCTATTGGTATATCTTTGAGTTTTGTGATTTATTCTTTTGCCAGATGAAAATGTTATACCTCTGTTATATTTCAGTTATTGTACTTTTCAAATATAGCATTTAAATATGGTCCTCTCTTTTAAAAAAAATATATTTCTTGGGCTGGGCACAGTGGCTCACACCTGTAATCCCAGCACTTTGGGAGGCCGAGGCGGGTGGATCACGAGGTCAAGAGATCAAGACCATCCTGGTCAACATGGTGAAACCCCCTCTCTACTAAAAATACAAAAAATTAGCTAGGCATGGTGGCGTGTGCCTGTAATCCCAGCTACTCGGGAGGTTGATGCAGGAGAATTGCCTGAACCCAGGAGGCAGAGGTTGCGGTGAGCCGAGATCGCGCCATTGCACTCTAGCCTGGGTAATAAGAGCGAAACTCCATCTCAAAAAAAAAAAAAAAATATATATATATATATATATATATATATTTCTTTATATTGTTACTGTAAACATCATTCTATATTTCCTTTTACATCTTTGTGCATAATTTTTTTTAGATCTTTAAACATAGTTTTATTTATTTATTTTTGGTAGCACAGAGGGTTTCTGGTAAAGAGCAGAAAACCTACTAGACACATTCTAAAAGAGTTGTAAAACTGCACACTATATTTTAATAGCTAATTTTGAAACTTTTGTCTAGTAAGTTCCAACATCTGGGCTTCATCTTTACAGTTTCTATTTACTATTTTAATTAGCTTTTTTTCTGTGGATGGTTCATATTTTCTTGTTTATTTTTCCTCATTATTTTTTTAACAATCACACATATCAAATAATATAGCAACCATGGAAATCAATTTTATCCCTTGTCTTTGGATTTTTGTTATTTTCATTATTATTGTTGTTCTTTGTTTGTTTAATGACTTTCCTGAAATAATTCTTTTAAATATTGATATAGTTTGTTTGTGAGTACCTGCCCAAATCACATATTGAAATGTAATCCCAATGTTGGAGGTGCAGCCTGGTGGGAGGTGACTAAATCATGCAGGTGAACTTCTCATGAATGGTGATATGGTTTGGCTCCGTGTCCCTATCCAGATCTCATCCTGTAGCTCCCATAATTTCCACCACTATCTTCCTGGGATTGTAGGATGCTAGGATGGCAGATCTACCAACAGCTTGTACCCTGTGCTTGGAAAAGGCACAAACACTCAACACCAGCCAGTGACAGCAGCCAGGATGGAGGCTACATTTTGTAGAGTCACAGGGGTGGAGTGCCCAAAACCATAGGAACCTACCTCTTGCATCAGTGTGACCTGGATGTGAGACATGGAGTCAAAGGAGACCATTTTGGAGCTTTAAGATTTGACTACTCTGTTGGATTTTGGACTTGCATGGGGCCTGTAGCCCCTGTGTTTTGGTCAATTTCTCCCATTTGGAAGGGCTATATTTACTCAATGCTTATACCCGCATTTTATCTAGGAAGTAACTAACTTGCTTTTGATTTTATAGGCTTGGGCAAAAGGGACTTGCCTTGTAGCAAATGAGACTTTGGACTGTGGACTTTTGAGTTGATCCTGAAATGAGTTGACATTTTAGGACTGTTGGGAAGGCATGACTGATTTTGAAATGTGAAGACATGATTTGGGAGGGACCAGGGTCAGAGTGATATGGTTTGGCTCTGTGTCCCCACCCAAATGTCATAATGTAGCTCCCATACTTCCCATGTGTTGTGGGAGGGACCCAGTTGGAGATAAGTGAATCATGGGGGCAGCATTTCACATGCTGTTCTCCTGATAGTGAATAAGTCTCAGGAGATCTGATGTTTTTTAAAAACAGGAGTTAGGGTTTGGTGCAGTGGCTCATGCCTGTAATCTCAGCACTTTGGGAGGCCGAGGCAGGTGGATCACTTAAGATCAGGAGTTCGAGACCAGCCTGGCCAGTATGGTGAAACACCTTTCTACTAAAAATACAAAATTAGCCTGGTGTGATGGCATATACCTGTAACCCCAGCTACTCAGGAGGCTAAGACAGGAGAATCAATTGAGCCCCAGAGGCAGAGGTTGCAGTGAGCCAGAATCATGCCACTGCACCCCACCCTGGGTAAGAGAGCAAGACTCCATCTCAAATAATAATAAACAAAAACAAAACAAATAAAGAAAAAAAGGGGAGTTTTGCATAAGCTCTGTCTTTCTTTGCCTGCTGCCATCCACTTAAGATGTGACTTGCCCCTCGTTGCCTTCTGTCATGCTTGTGAGGCTTCCCCAGCCAAGTGGAAGTGTAAGTCCATTAAATCCTTTTTCCTGTATAAATTACCCAGTCTTGAGTATGTCTTCATCAGCATCACGAAAACACACTAATACAAATGGTTTAGCACCATCTGCCTTGGTACTGTCCCCATTATAGTAAGTGAGTTTATATGAGATCTGCTTATTTAAAAGTGTATAGCATCTTCCCACACTTGCTCTCTTGCTCCTGCTTCAGCCATGTGAAGTGACTGCTCCTTCTGCCAAGAGTAAAACTCCTTCAGGCATCCCCAGAAGCAGATGTTGCGATATTTTATGTACAGCCTGCAGAAGTGTGCAATAATTAAAGTACTTTTCTTATAAATTACCCAGTCTTAGCTATTTCTTTATAGCAATTCAAGAACAGACTAATTCTCATATATATTCTTTGTCATAAACAGCCATGGTAGACTCAGCTTATTTAGCTTATTGATCAGCTAACAAATGGACAGATATTTTATTAAATGCCTTAAATCAGTTAGTCTCCCAGCCTTTGCTGAGGGGTTCTGGATGTGTGCTAAAGGATTCCTTCTATGTTCTGCAGTTTTGCAGCTCTGACTTAACCTTTACTTCCTGCTTGCAAAAATCCTTAAAATCAGTTAGAAGTAAGGAATTAGTGCCTTCTCAACTCTCCCATGGCTATGCACACAGTTCTGTGTATATGGGTGGCATAGTAGATAAATATGTCAGAGATTTTTTAAAGCCCACTGTGGACCAGTTCTTTCTTTTCAGAGTTTTAGCTCTGCTTCTTGTTTTTTCAAACTGGTATTGCCACTTCAACATGATAAGACTTTAAAAATCACTGATTATTTGCAAAACATTATCCTAAGAAACATGAGTTCAGGTATCTTTTTTATGTAATTATTTATTTTTTGGAGCTAGATACCCAGTAATAGGATTGCTGGATCAAATGGGAGTTCTATGTTTAGCTCTTTGAGAAATATCCATATTGTTACCATAGTATATTAGTGAAACAATGTTTACACTAAAATCCCAGACTTTACCGTTATGCAATATAGCCATATGACAAAACTGTACTTGTACCCCTTAAATCCATAAAAATAAACAAAACAAAACAAAAACTGTACTGAAGATAGATGAGTTCCCATCTCGTGAGCTCTAAATCAGATAAAATAAAGACCATCCCTGAGAATAAGATTTTACTAGGGAGTTATTTTAATAGCTAGGTAATACAGTGATAATACCCTGCAGCTAGGTCTTTTGGTGAGTTCTAATCTTATTCTGTGTTCTCCAGTGGCTGTTAAGCTGCTGCTTTCAATTGTTACCACTCTTAACATGAATACTGATTTTTGAGGCTATCATGTGACTGGAAACAGTATGTTAGGAATAGGGCAAATCAACCCCTCCCCCTCCGCAAGCTTGCCTTTGTCACTAAGATTCAGCCATTTTTTCTTAAATAAATGCTCTTCTGGTTGTTGAAAACCTTTTATTAATTTACAGTCTTTACAAAGTTGATTTTGTCAATTTTTGCTATTGTCCTCACAGCTTTTATGGAAGAGAAGATTTTCAGAGGTCCTTTATTAATCATCCATTCTGGAAGGGGTTCAGTTTCACATTTTAGTATAAGACTAATGCTACTTTATGGAAATACTAAACATGTAGAAATTGGTTGGTAACTTATGTTCTTTTACTTTATGGTAGACTTATTAAAATGAAGTCAGTATTACTGCTTATTTAAAATTTTAAGACTGGGTACAGTGGCTCACTCCTATAATCCCAGCACTTTGGGAGGGCCAGGCCAGCAGATTATGAGGTCAAGATATCGAGACCATTCTGGTCAACATAGTGAAAACCCCTCTCTACTAAAATACAAAAAGTAGCTGGGCTTTGTAGCAGGTGCCTGTAGTCCTAGCTACTGGCTAGGCTAAGGCAGGAGAATCACTTAAACTTGGGAGGCAGAGATGGCAGTGAGCTGAGATCACGCCACTGCACTTGAGCCTGGCAACAGAGTGAGACTATGTCTCAAAAAAATAAAAATAAAATATTCAAAGAGTTTGTCAAGTTATTTATGCAGACACTTATTGGGATGTAAATTTTAAAAGTCTCAATTCCATGGCAATTATTCTTGTAGATTCCTTTAGTATATTTTTTGTAAATATTGATCATATCACCGTTTACCTAAAAACTATCCCCAATTTTTCCCAATGTATTTGTAGTGAATTAGTTTAGTTTAATATTTTTCTCTGAAATTGCAGTTATTTTCACATTTAGATTTCTAAATTTGTTTATAGACATACTGTTATTATGTTTATATTTTGCTTCTGCCACTCATTAGGTTTTTATTTTTTGGTTATTTTACTATATTTTTAATAGATGAATCAACTTTTTGTTTTATTTATTAATTTTTCTTCTCTTATTTCAGTTAATTTATGTTTATGACTTTCTTTTTTTCTTCATATCTTTATTTTGTTACTTGAGATGATTGCTTAAATTTTACTTCATATAATTTATGTTGAATTATGGGGTGTGTGGGTTTAATTTGTATGCTATTGTTTCCTTTATTTTAAAACACCTGGTTTACAACATAAATTTGTGTTTGCTAATTTATTTTATCTAATTTACTTTAAAATATAAGGAATTTTTTTTAGTCCTTTTAAAAATTTGTTTTCCAAATTTTTAAATCTCTACTTTTCCAAATTTTACCATATATTCTTTTTGCTTCTTAATAAATTCTATGCATTATTTAAAGTACTATATTCATCAATTCTAAGATGTATTTTTCCCTGCATTTAAATATATAATAAAAATGCATCTTACAACCATTTGATTAAACTGTAGTCAAAATTTGTTAATAACTGCCTTGTATAGTTGAACTTGGTCATGCTATATACATATAGTCATTAGTTGTAATAAGTTACTGGAATTTGTGTACTAAACATGTTGAGTTTAACTGTAAATATGTCTCCAAAAAGATTACATTATAACTTAGCTTTAAAATAAAACGAAGTTATTTTGTACAGAAATTATCACAGATATAAAATAGGACTGAGTAAAATTTTTATATTAGTGAGGTCAATATCCATTATTGGAAGAATGCATGAATTTTATATTTACTAGCAAAGCACTGAGCAAGGACTTGATAGAAACTAAAGAAAGAAGATTTTCCAAAATAGAGAAAGTTTTGTTACGTTGTATTCCTGAGGTTTATGCAGATTGCCTGTTATATGCAGCAAATTAAAGTATCATATTTAAATTATTTAAGGCTTGAAGTATGCTATAAATTATTTGCAAAACATTCTAAGGGCCCTAGTGGACACTAAGAAAGCCTGAATCCATAGCATTCTTTGGCATAGATGATGTGATTGTATTTAAAAACATAGAGACTAAGAAAACAAAAAGTGACTCAGAGTATTCAGAATCTGTATGAATAACTTTCAGTAATACTTTAGTCAATTTATGGAGCATAAAGGGTTACCTCTGAAGGTTGAAGAATGACAATATCAAAACTTAGTCTAAACTAGATCATATTTAAGGCTTGAAGTATGCTGTAAATTAGTTGCAAAAAAATCAAAGGGCCCTAGGGGACTCTCTTTTAAGAAAGGCTGATTACATAACACTCTTGATGGCATAGAAAATGTGGTTGTATATAAAAACTTAGAGACTAGTAAAATAAAAGATAACTCAGAGGCGTCAGAATTCTTTCAATTAGCATAATATAAACAGTATGAGAAATGAGAAAGCAGTATAAAATAGTTTAACTGACAGCATATCTTTCCTTTATGATATAAAATGTTGAGTGTATCATTAAAACATTGATAGAGTCTTTGATTTAGTGAAACGTAGCTTTGCCTTTCTGGTAACGTGATTTGCTGCCTATTATTAACTAATTTACTTAATGATTTAGTGTTTGTTTTGATCTGCAAAATTTAAAATGAGCATATTCATTGTTTTTATATTTATTGATTTCTGATATATTAATTTTTCATAAAAATTGTTCAGCAAAATTTTTCTTCTTTTTACATTTACTCTTTTTGATGATGCATTTTTATAAAATATTTTCATTTCCAAATTGATGTTCAACACAAGCTTCTATAGTTAGAATGCTCTTATTTTGTTAGATTTTGAAAATAATGTAGATCTTACCTAAAGCCTTCAACCACTGCTTCTTCATTGTCTAATTAATACTCTTCTAGTTTTTTGAAATCTGTGATAACCTAAAATTATTTTTCTAAGGATCTGAGAAATCCTGTATCTTATGAGTTTTAGCATACTAAGCATTGATTTTATACTTAGATAAAAATGTTTCTACATTCAGTTTTCCTGGGTCATACATTTTCATCAGAATGTTTTTCCCGTTCCAGTGTCTTCTAGCAACTGAATATTGCAGTGGATAAATCTGAGATGAGTCTGCTGTCTTTTCTTTGTCTTTTTTGCCTGAACCCATAGTATCTTTTCTGATTTGTTCAAATTTGATTTCATTGTACTTTTTCTTGGTATTTTTTCTTTCTGTAGAGTTTTTTCCATAGGACACAGAGATCAAATTTAAGCAGGAAATTTAATCCTTTCTTTACTACAGAAAAATATTCTTCAGTCATCTACCTAAGTATGTATTTGTCTCCTTATTTTTGCCTGAGTTATACAAATGAAAATGACTTGCTTTTTTTTTAATGTCTCTAATCTTTATTATTTAATTATTTAATTTAATTTTTATTGTTTTCTAGCTCATCTGTCATTTTTGTTGTGAAAGATTGTGTTACAAGTATACAATATTTAATTTTGCTACTTCTATATGGCTCTCAGTTTTGAACTGCCTCATTTTCCATTTATTTTCTGAAACATGAGACATATGAAAAATACTACTAGCTTTAGTTCATCTGTTAGCTAAATTTCATTTATTTTTTGTCCTCTTGTGTCTCAATAGAGAAATCTTTTATAGGGTCCTTTTTTTACCTGTCAATTTGCTTTAGAATATTGAACATTATTTTCTGACAGATTCTTACTTCTTCTGGAATGATTATTCTCATGTATAATATCTTTCTTGAAGTTTTGTATATTTGTTTTCTGTTTTGGAGATATACTGAATGAGTAAATTATCTGATAGTTACTTAGTGTTTGTTTATTAGATAAAAGTGTTTTAATCTTGACCTTCTGTGTGCTGAAAAATATGACAGGAGGAAGTGAAGAAATTAATTAAAGCTGCTAAAAGCTGTAATCAGATTTTTCAAAACATTTTCTCTTGTGTGTTAGCTAATTTGGAGGTATAATGCCTCTCAGCTTTTTATGTTTTCTCTTCCTATATGTGAGCAAGAGGTCATCATGACTCATTGGGAGGCTAAGTATCAGGTTAAGACTTTTCTAAAAAAAAAAAAAAATTACATTTCTCTACTCAGTTGTCTCAGGTTAATAGCAGAAAACTCTATTTAAGCAAGTAGGCAAAAAAAAAAATAGGGTGTTTTTTATTTCTCACTATTTCTTCTGTCATATTCTGGGTGTGGAATTCAGGGAACCAATTTTTATACCTTCTCTGTGATCCTTCCCAAATCACTGAAGTTTCATTGTTCTCACATTTTGCTTGAGTTTTTGACAAGGTGCTACTTATTAGTAGAAAAACCTGTACCTTACCACTTTGTTCATTATATTAGTGTTTGTCAGGAAGGGTATAAGCATCTCAACAGATCATGTTAATATGAGAATTGTGTGCTTGACTGTTTATTTGTTCACTCTATGAATATCTCTGTTACTGTGTATGTGGGTTCCTAAGTGTATGTGTTGGAGGCATGATTATAAAGAGTAAAGATATACAACTACTTATTTCAGTGTTTTATTTTAGTCCACTGCAAACACAGAAATACTAAAGTTAGTGTTATCATCTTCAAAATAATCTAATATTCTTTTTTAATTCATGCCCTAGGAAACTTTTTTTAAATAGCAAAATGTTATTTTAAATTATTTCTGAAGGTGTAATCTGTCTGTAGGCACAGTTTGATCATATTATTGATAACTTTTATATTTTATTGATCCTACTTTCTTGTACTGAACACAATCTACCACAGTCTCCTCCATTAAGCATTTTTTATTTTTTATATCTTTTATATACAGGTTCTGATATATAAGTCTGAGCAGCAACCACAAATCTTATCTCATTCACTGGAACCATTACTATTTCATTCTCACAAGGAACACTGAGTTTTAAATTATTTTTCAGCCTTTCAACAGTTTCTCACCATTCACACAGGGGATATTCTACTGATCCAAAAACTTCAAGCTGCCAAACTACCAACATGTTCTGTGGTTCCCATACTTGTAAATTACATACAGTTAAAGAGGTTATTACACATTTGCAATAGACTGAAAGTTTGTATCTTCTAAAATTCATATGCTGAAATCCTTTCACCCCAATGTGATGGTATTAGAAGGAGGGTCACAAAGCAGGGCCCTCAAGAATGTAATTACTGTCCTTATTAAAGAGACATTGGAGTGCTCCCATGTCCTTTACACCATCTGAGATTTTAAGAAAAAGACCAGCCTGCCCAACATGGTAAAACCCCGTCTTTAAAAAAAAAGAAAATAAAAGAAAAGAAAAAGACAGCCATAGATGAATCAGAGAATGGGCCTTCACCAGACACTAAATCTGCCAGTTTCTTGATCATGGCTTTCCCAAATTCCAGAGCTGTAAGAAACACATTTCTGCAGTAGCTAGAGTGGTCTAAAACAACACTGTTGCTTTGTTGCTTAATTTTTACTTAAATAGCTTTTAAAAAATGTCATGTGGTATACTTTAAGTACCTACATAAAAAGTATATATTTATTTAGGATCTAAGCTTAAGTCCATATACTAGACAGGTGATATATGTCAATGAAAGATGTCATGATATACTAAGGATCATTCGCCTGAACACCAAGGTTTTGTTAATAAAAGCAACTCAATGAGCATGTGTGAAACTTCCTTTAAAATAATATTTCTTTCATGTACTCATCAGTTTTTCATGAAAATCTATAAAGACTCAATCTACCATTTCTCAGTTATTTCCACCCATTTTTGAATCTGAATAGCTTAATTTGACTCAAAGCTAAGATATCTCCTATACTGCATTATGTATATAAAATATGTTTTGATTGTATTACTACATAATTGCCTAGTAGGTAATTTTATGTTTAAAATATGAATATTTTGACCAACTTAATTGCTTTATTTGACTTACATTTTTTAGGTTATTATTAATAATAACCTTTATGAACTTACTTGCCTGCATGAAATATACTAATCGTTTAGATAATTTGATTAGTTTTATCTTCAGTCTTCAACCTTGGAAGTACTTTCTAAGCACTTTTTTGAACCTACATTTGAGGTTAAATCATTGTGTCATTAATATTTTAAAAAGACTAAGTGGAAAGATATGCTCATAAAGTCCAGACGTCTTTGTCACTGATATAATAGGGCAATGAGACAATTTTCTTCCTAAGAACCGGAAGATAGTTCTTTCTGTTCTGCGTTGGCTCATTTATCTCTGTTACATTGATGAATTCATTTTCATGACAATACTTGGTTTGAATAATGAAAAGCTGGAAGAAAGTCTGATGGTCAAGATGGAATATTTAAAGTTTTCTTTCCAATTATAGCTAAGCATCTTTTTGAGATTCACCATTGAGATAATAAATCATTTTGGGTGAACAAAAAATGTTAGATGATATTTTTCAGCTAAATTACAAGTAATTTGAATAGTATAATCTCTTTTAAAGCATTATTAAGCCAGTGTTAATGGCAATTCACTATTATCTTCTTAAAAACAAATACATAAAATATAACAGTGTGTTTTCAACTTTTCATTTGCTATGAAACATATCATAAAAACTGTTTATTGAAAGAAACATAAACTTTATAAAACAAATTAACTTTTTCTTGCACGTTCATTAGTTAAATTTATTGGTTATATTGTTAGTCAAAAGTGAAGTAGATGATTGTGTCTACAAAGTTATTTAAAGTAGCCTTTTCAAAGTTTAGTAGGCCTGTTTCACCTTAGTGAAACTTTACATTTTTAACAAGCCCTGCTATGTCCACATGGACTAGTCAAAATATGCCAGTTTTTCTCTATAAGAAATTCATATATTTGAACTTGAGCCTGTTTGGCAGTTAAGATGTATACAACCCTGAAAGAAGTAATGCTTAAAAGTTGTTGAAATTTTTTTACGTTTTTTATAATTACATGTAGGAAAATGTAGTTTTATTTCTGAGAAATTTTGAGCCAAATTTTGGCTGATAACTTTTAGCAGTAAAACAATATTATCTTGCTTCATAATTATCATAACAGCACTGCTCGTATAGCTTTTTTCAACGCCAGTAATTTATCTAAGGCTCTGCATATAATCCATTTCATTCTCAAAATGACATAATCAGTTAGGCACAAGGATTATCCCCATTTCACAGATGATGAAACTGAGGCCAAGAATAGTTAAGTAACATGGCCAGGATCACAGAATTACAAGAAATAAAACAGGAAGGCAGGATTCAAATTTAGAGTCTATAAAATTTGAATCTTTAAAGACTTCGCAATGCAGCTTGTCTTCTACAAAAGAAGCATTACAGCTATTGGAAACCAATAAAAAACAAACTAATGATTCAGTCAAGAAAGAAATGAAGGGGGAAAATGAAGACTCTATAAATATGCTGTTTAAAAATTTTTGTGACTATGGCAGTTTTCTTCTGGCTTGAAGAAAGAATAAATGCAGAAACCTGGACAGTGGAAATTTTCATTCACTTCTTTATGCCTCCACACACACATATACACACACAATCTCCAATCCCAAGCAAAACTTTACTGTATATTAGATATTGCTAAATTAAATGAATAATCAAAATAAAGCTAATTGAATGAGTAACAAAAATCTCAAACTTCTTATCTTAGATGGAAAAAAATGTGAATTCATATGTAAAGAGACAATGTATGAAAACCATCTGAAAACTGTCTCTCATTTTACTATCAAGAAAATGATATGTCTGTCTGTGCAAGGGAAGTCTGTGGGTATTTGTGTATGCTCACTCTGTGTGAATATTGTAACTAAAATTCGGTAAAAACGTGGCATATTTTGTATTTGTGCTAAGATATTATTTCTTTAAAAATCTCTTTAGATTTGACAGTTTTAGTTTGGTTTTAGTGGTGATAGTATAAAAGCATTCTTCCGTTGGTATGATGCTATGTAGAATATTAAGTACATTTGTTTAAAATTTTATTTTGTCCTTGTAAAAATAGAAACATTTGGCATAATGCTAAGGATTTAATTATACATCCTATATCCTGAATTCATGTGTTGAAGCTCTAAACCTCAAGGTGATAGTGTATGGTATTGGATTTTTTTGAAAGATAGGTTTAAATGAAGTCATGAGAATGGGCATCTCATGATGAGGTGAGTGCCCTTATAAGAAGAGACACTAAGCAATTCTCTTTCTCTTTCAATTTCTATGCTCCTCTCTGACACATGAGAACCTAGTGAGAAGGCAGTTATCTGAAAGCCAGGAAGAGGTTTCTCACTAGAACATGACCATACTGGCCTCTGATCTCAGACTGCTAGCTTCCTGAACTGTGAGAAAATAAATTTATATTGTTTAAGCCACCGAGGTTGTAGCATTTTTTTTTGCAGCAGCCTAAGCAAACTAAGACAGATTTTTTTGTAATGATAAATGGTGTACTGCTGTAACAAATGCCTAAACTTGAGGAAGCAGCTTTGAGGGTAATGGGTAGAGGCTAGAAGAGTTTGGAAGTGTGTGCTAGAAATATGGATGGTAGGGTTATTCTATTGTTGTCTTAGGTGAAAATGAGAAATATGTAATAGGAAACTGGTGGAAAGGCAATTCTTGTCATGAAATTTTAAAGAACTGTTCCATTGATCTGTCTCTGTTTTGGTACCAGTACCATGCTCTTGTGATTACTGTAGGCTTGTCCTATAGTTTGAAGTCAGGTAGCCTGATGCCTCCAGCTTTGTTATTTTTGCTTAGAATTGCCTTGGCTATGCAGGCTCTTTTTTTAATACCATATGAAATTTAAGGTGTTCCCCCCCACCACCAATTCTGTGAAGAAAGTCAATGGTAGCTTGATGGGGATAGCACTGAATCTATAATTACTTTGGAGAGTGTGACCATTTTCACAATATTGATTCTTCCTATCCATGTGCATGGAATATTTTACAATTTATTTGTGTCCTGTTTTATTTCTTGGAGCAGTGGTTTGTAGTTCTCCTTGAAGAAGTTTCACATTCCTTGTAAGTTGCATTCCTAGGTATTTTATTCTCTTTGTAGCAATTGTAAATAGGAGTTCATTCATGATTTGGCTCTCTCTGTTTGTCTGCTTTTGGTTTATAGGAATACTTGTGATTTTAGCACATTGATTGTGTATCCTGAGACTTTGCTGAAGTTGCTTATCAGCTTAAGGATATTTTGGGCTGAAATGATGGAGTCTTCTAAATATACAATCATGTTGTCTGCAAAAAGAGACAATTTGGCTTCCTCTTTTCCTAATTAAATACCCTTTATTTCTTTTTCTTGTCTGATTGCCATGGCCAGAACTTCCAGTACCATGTTGAATAGGATTGGTGAGAGATGGCACCATTGTCTTGTGCCAGTTTTCAAAGGGAATGCTTCCAGTATTTTTCCATTTAGTATTATATTGGCTATGGGTTTGTCATAAATAGCACTTATTATTTTGAGAAATATTCCATCAATACTTAGTTTACTGAGAGTTTTTAGCATAAAGGGCTACTGAATTTTATTGAAGGCCTTCTCTGCATCTGTAGAGATAATTATGTGGTTTCTGTTTTGGTTCTGTTTATGTGATAGATTATGTTTACTGATTTGCTTATGTTGAACCAGCCATGCATCCTATGGATATAGACCAATGGAACAGAACAGAGACCTCAGAAATAATGCCACACACCTACAACCATCTAATCTTTGACAAACCTAACAAAAACAAGCAATGGTGAAAGGATTCCCTATTTAATAGTGTTGGGAAAACTGGCTAACCATATGTAGAAAGTTGAAACTGGATCTTTTCTTTATACCTTATACAAAAATTAACTCAAGATGGTTAAATATTTAAACGTAAGACCTAAAATCATAAAAACCCTAGAAGAAAATATAGATAATACCATTCAGGAAATAGGCATGGGCAAGGACTTCATGAATAAAACACCAAAAGCAATGGGAACAAAGGCCAAAGTAGTCAAATGGGATCTATTCAAACTAAAGAGCTTCTGCACAGCAAAATAAACTATCATTAGAGTGAACAGGCAAACTACAGAATGGGAGAAAAAGTTTTGCAATATACACATATGACAAAAAGGAAACATCCAGAATCTACAAAAACTTAAACAAATTTACAAGAAAGAAACAACCCCATTAAAGTGGGTGAAGGATATGAACAGACACTTCTCAAAAGAAAACATTTGTAGCCAACAAACGTGAAAAAATGCTCCCGGCCGGGCGCAGTGGCTCAAGCCTGTAATCCCAGCTCTTTGCGAGGCCGAGGCGGGTGGATCACGAGGTCAAGAGATCGAGACCATCCTGGTTAACATGGTGGAACCCCGTCTCTACTAAAAATACAAAAAATTGGCTGGGCATGGTAGTGCGTGCCTGCAATCCCAGCTACTCAGAAGGCTGAGGCAGGAGAATTGCCTGAACCCAGGAGGCGGAGGTTGCGGTGAGCCGAGATCGCGCCATTGCACTCCAGCCTGGGTAACAAGAGCGAAACTCCGTCTCAAAAAAGAAAAAAAAAAAGAAAAAATGCTCATCAGCACTGGGCATTAGAGCAATGCAAAGCAAAATCACAATGATATACCATCTCACATCATTTAGAATGGTGATCATTAAAAAGTCAGGAAACAACAGATGCAGGAGAGGATGTGGAGAAAAAGGAATGCTTTTACACTGTTGGTGGGAGTGTAATTTATCTCAACTATTGTGGAAGACAGTGTGGCAGTTTCTCAGGGATCTAGAACTAGAAATACCATTTTACTCAGCAATTGTATTACTGGGTATATACCCAAAGATTTATAAATCATTCTGTTATAAAGACACATGCACATGTATGTTTATTGCGGCACTGTTCACAGTAGCAAAGACTTGGAACCAAGCCAAATACCCATCAATTTTAGACTGGATAAAGAAAATGTGGCACATATGCACCATGGAATACTATGCAGCCATAAAAAAGGATGAGTTTGTGTCATTTGCAGGGACATGGATGAATCTGAAAACCATCATTCTCAGCAAACTAACACAAGAACAGAAAAACAAACACCAAATGTTCTCATGCATAAATGGTATTTGAACAATGAGAACACATGGACACAGGGAGGGGAACATCACATACTGAGGACTCTTGTGGGGTGGAGTCCTAGGGGAAAGATAGCATTAGGAGAATACCTAATGTAGATGACAAGGTGATGGATGCCGCAAACCACTATGCTATGTGTATAACTATGTAACACCTGCATGTTCTGCATATGTACCCTGGAACTTAAAGTATAATTTTTAAAAATGGCAAAGAACCTGCCTGAATTGTGTTTTAGTGCATTATAAAAGGTCATACTTGCAAGTGATGGAATTGAGTATTGAGCTAAGGAGATCTCTAAGCAAAATGTTAAGGAGCTACTTGGTGTCTCTTGACTATTTATGGTCAAATGCAAAAGAAGTGAGATAAATTGAATAAGAAATTATTAATCAAAAAATATCAGAATTGAACATTTGGAAAATCATCAGGCTACCCATATTCTAAAAAAATGAATAGCTCATTCTGAAAAGAATATTAAAGATGTGGCCACCCAACAACTTGAAAAAATATGGGATTATGCAAGCAGAAATATTTTCAATTTGAACTGGAGGAAACTGAGATGGACTAAAAGGCTGTTTGATTTTTGGGTGTTTGACAGGGCAGGATGGTAGATTTAGTAAGCTATGAACATGTGCTACGTTTTGAAGAGAGTAAAAAGTGACCCCAAAGCCAATTCAGCCATCATTAGGGTCACCAGAAAGGTACCAACATGTTAGACGGCTTACATGAAGCTTTGTGGGTGAGATTACTACCTAGATCTGTGGCTGTCTTGCTGTCATTTTACTGGGCCTAGAAGTCCAGGCATGGAAACAAAGAGGATTATTCTCAAACCTTAACATATAATGAATTTTGCCTCAGAATGAATTATACCTTGATTATACTCATATTTAATTTAAATAATATTTAGATGAGACTTTGGACTTCAGAGTTAGTGCTGAAATAAATTAAGACTCTAGGAAGTGTTGAGATAGAATTAATGCATTTCGCCTGTAAGAAAGGCATAAATTTTGAGGGGCCAGAGAGGAAGGTACTTTTGAGGAAACCTCTAAATATTTGAAATGGTGATATAAGTTTGATATGGGTAGGATGTCTCAAGAACGTATAGGGAGAAGTGTAGTAACCCTGGAGAGACAATTAGTCAGATATGGTAGAAGAAAAGAAAACAAACAAAAAATAAATGAAACAAAGATAGGAAGTAAATAGAGATGGAGGACAAGAGGGAGAGAGAGAGAGAAAAGAAGATTGTGTATGCTAAAGTGTATGGGCAGGTGTGAACATATACTTATTAGTAATGAGAACAACTTGGATTTCTTTTCCTTTTAAAAATTTGTATACATAAAATAATAAAGAGATTTGTTAGTATTTTAAATGTAGATTCATTGAGTGCTTACGCGGTGAAAAGCATCTTACTGATTAATAACATGAAAAATTAGAGAAGCTCTCTAAAATTAATTGGAGATGCCTAACTGACTCTTAGGATGCCAACAAAAGGAAAAACAGCTATTATTTTTCTGATATTATTTAAGATATCTTATTCAGGATTCCCTGTTATTATCTGAGGGGAAAAAGAAATATGGCTAGGGAATTGAATAAGGCCTTTGTTTATCTTGCTTTGTAGACATGCACTCCTGGCATTCAAACTTGATTTTGCTTGCTGGATGATTCGTGGACCTTTAAGCTCATGATCCTACAACAGTATATGATAGGGGAAATGCATTTTTGATTACTTCTATCTTCTCTGTCCTCTTTCCCATCAAAGGATCCTCTTAATCTCTCATCATCCAGCCCTCAGTATTTTTGTAATACCCACATATTGTTATTTACTTTTCTTTTCTTTTCTTTTAAGACAGTCTTGCTCTCTTGCCCAGAGTGGAGTGCAGTGGCACAATCTTGGTTCACTGAGACCTTCTCCTCCCAAGTTCAAGTGATTCCCCTCCCTCAGCCTCCCCTCCCTCAGCCTCCTGAGTAGCTGGGACTACAGGTATACACCACCGTGTTTTTTTTTTTTTTTTTTTTGTTGTTGTTGTTGTTGTTGTTGTTGTTGTTTTAACAGAGATGGGATTTCACCATGTTGGCCAGGCTAATCTTGAACTCCTGGCCTCAAGTGATCCAACTGCCTTGGCCTGCCAAAGTGCTGGGATTTATTACAAGCAGATACCCACATATTTTTCTGTGTCTTTGCCTTGACCCACACCCTCCCTTCATTATCAAATTTGCATCTTTATTTAGCTCTCCTTATTTCTTATTTTCTTCATCCTCAGGTTTCCCCTTGCCAGATATTTCTTCCTAAAACATCACCAAACTTGATCTCTGTTCTTTTTTTATTATAATTTCAGTTCTTTATTTAGGGTCTTCCAGTCTGGTAGAAAGCAAATATTTTTCTTTAGTACCACCAACACTTATCTGAAATGATTTTCCTTTTATCTCTAATATCTAATTCAGATATCACATTTTAGGATTTATTCTCATTTTACCCACTAGATTCAGATAATTCATGCTTTTTTGCTCCTTATATGTCATCAAGGAGGTACTGTCAGGGTGAGCTTCCTGGATGTGCAACAAGTGCATTATCTCTGACTCCTGAGCTCAAAAGACCCCACACTTACGGTTTAATGCTCTGTGGTTGCTATCTTGACACTCTCAATAGCTTTATGCTTGAACTTATGTTTTCTCAGTGGATCCTGTTGATTCTGTTGAGACTAAAGAGCATGCCCCTCTTCCTGGACCCTCAGTAGTTCCTTTTGCAACTGCCGTGAAACCTGTTGTTGCTTGCTCACTCCCCTATACACTTGTATCCTGGACCCCTCAAGATCTCTGTCTTCCTGCTCTGACCCAGAGACCACTGCCACACTCCCCTTCCTGGATATGTGTGGAGAGGATCAGGCCCAGATTGGCATGCGCCTTACAGTCTTGAGAAGAGGTATGAAGGAGGCCAACTCAACCCCCACTTGGCAGTTTCACAGTGTATCTGGGAAACAGCCAGACAGAGGCTGCTTTCTTGTGGGATCAAAGCTCTCATTGGCCCCTAGTTCAGCTACTGAGCAAGTTCTTGAGTAAGCATTTAAGCATTCTTGACATCATTGGGCATTGCCTTTCTGTAAGTACATCTGTCCCTGACTATATGAATGCTCCCTAGACCAGCTTCATGCCTTGCGTGGACAGATTCTGTTTTCCACCTAAGGAGACCAGTTTGTATTCCTTTCTTTTGACTGTTTAGAAGGCACCCTCCAGAAATAAGCAAAGGAATCATGCTAATAATTGAAAAACCTTAATTGTTTTTATTTACAATAACATTGAATAAAAAATAAAGCTACCATGATGAATCAAAGGAGAGAGCACAGGAGAAAAATGATGAGCTTTATATGTACCATTGGCACCACTTTTTACTTGACTTTAACTGAAAGTCCTGTATTTTCATTTTACACTGGGCCTCACAAATTGTGTACCTGGTCCTGCTTGATGTATCCTATTTTCTGACAGTCTGGGACACTGACCACCAGCCATAGGCCTACTGTCTCTGGTCTCGCCCCAGCATTTTTTTTTCCTACCCCAATGCCACTTTTGTTTAGTATCTTGTTAGTTGAAGCCCATTCACTCAATCACTTTAAAAATGTTTTTAAATTAAAAGTGTGAGTTGATTTTTAAAATACATATAATAATAATTGATATACAGATGTAAAAATATTAAAGAGATATATAAATTTTAATAAATTAATAACTGTGCATCATTGGCTCCATTAAAGTTCTCTTTGCTTGAAACATATAGAATACTTGTGCTTCTCCTGAGTGGATATTGAACAATGCAGCTTAAGAATTAAGCAGTATGAAAGAAATTCCTATTTCTCCTTTAATATTGTAAAATATATAAAAGTTACCAGAATGGGATTTCCAGTGACAGTCAGAGAAGGTATCCTTGAACAGTTAAAAGAGTGGGCATTAGTAAGGAGAAAGGTTAAGTTGAAATCTAGGGCTCTGACTGTACTTCTAGGAGGCTTTTGCCAAGTGTGATAACATCTCTAGCACTGAGTTCTCATCTATGCAATAGGGAGGACAGTATGTTTTATACAGTTGAATAACAACCACAATGAATATTAATATTTTACTAGTAGTAGGAAATATACATTTATTAATATTAATTGTACCTCCCTAGTAGCTGGGACTACAGTTGTGTGCCACCATGCCTAGCGTATTTTATTTTATTTTTTTAGTAGAGACAGAGTTTCACCATGGTGGCCAGGCTAGTCTTGAACTCCTGGTCTCAGGTGATCTGTCCACCTTGGCCTTCCAAAGTGCTGGGATTATAGGTGTAAGCCACAGCATCAGGCCTGCTTCAGAATTCTTTAAACGGGATTGGATACAAAGATTAGAGTTATTTAATAATTTTTTTGTTTTTCCGAATTTTAAGGCTTCCAACAGTGAAATTTGGTTTGGCTATAAGGTACCAACCAAATAAATTTAAATAACTCTGAATTTTTCTCTTTTAACAATGTAGTATATGAAAGACTTATTTTACCATACTCTTTTTCATTTACTATTGCATTTTTAACATTTTCCATGCAATGGAATATTCTTTTTTTTTTTTTTTTTTTTTTTTTTGAGACGGAGTTTCGCTCTTGTTACCCAGGCTGGCGCGATCTCGACTCACCGTAACCTCCACCTCCTGGGTTCAGGCAATTCTCCTGCCTCAGCCTCCTGAGTAGCTGGGATTACAGGCGTGTGCCACCATGCCCAGCTAATTTTTTGTATTTTTAGTAGAGACGGGGTTTCACCATGTTGATCAGGATGGTCTCGATCTCTTGACCTCGTGATCTACCCTCCTCGGCCTCCCAAAGTGCTGGGATTACAGGCTTGAGCCACTGCGCCCGGCCCTGCAATGGAATATTCTTATATGATATTATCATACATGGAACACAATAAGGCCAAAATTGATTTAATAGATTTTTTGATTTACATAACATGATTTTTTTTATGTTTTCAATGTTATAAGCAAATTAGCTTTTTTGGGGCTAAATTTTTAAAAATGTGATTATTTATATTTCATTATTAAATAATGTAATTGCTAAGCTAAATAAATAGCCAAATAAAAGTTTGACACTTAATTGTTTTGTTACAGGAGAGTTAATGAAGTCAACATTGACAACCTTAAGAATAACTTGCTTGTTTTCAAGCAAATTTAAGTAGCACATCATTGTTATTAGTTATTTAATTGAATTCACCTGGCAGTTTTCAAAAAATATTAAGGATAAATGGACTATTAAGTAGCCAACTTTTTAAAGACAATAACAGAATGAGCCACTGGAATAAGTGACCACAATCTTGGCAAATGTCAGAAAATTCAATAAATTAATTATAATATTTACCTACTGCACACAAAGTAGTGTATAGCATGAATAGCAAGTAACATGAAAAAAATGTTGTACAAGACTCAGAGCATTCGTAAACTTCTGGTAATATGGTCTGGTCACTTATTTGCTTAAATTTAGGTAAGCTAAATAAGGATCATTATTATTAAAGCAATGACAACTATATGGGTTAACAACATGTGTATGATTGCCAAGACTGTAGAAAGAAACAAACTGTCTAAATCTTAGTGTCTTTTGTTCAAGAAGCAAAATATTTCAAAATCATTCCATGATACGCCTCATCAAATCACTGCTTCACTTCTTCCTGCATAATTTTGACAGAACTGTTTGGAAAATCAATGCCTCAGAGCTGTTTTGGATTTACTGCTGAATCCAATTATAGTGTATTATCATAAAAAGCATCAAAGTGAAAATTATTGATGGAGCTTGTTTTGTGAGCATGCAACTGTTAACTCTTTTAAATGTAAATATTTTAATGGCATAATTTTTCACTATTATGGAAAAGAAAAAAATAAAATTTTTAATATGGAACAATAAACCATTTAAATTTAAACAATGTTTTTACTTAAAAAATATATGCAATTCTATTTTATACACAATTCACAGATGATTGCTTTAGGCAGCTATGATTAACAATACTTGGCTAAAATTGTATGAGAATACTATTATGCAAAGCAGTAGTATTTTTTAAATTTTTGGTTTAAAATTTTATATGTCCCCAATATACTTATGATTTAAAGCAGAGGTTGACATACAACACCCTGTGGGACAACATTGGAATCTCCCCCTTGTTTACTTATAGTTTAGTGGTGTTCAGCTCTACAACATCAGAATGAATGGTTGTGACAGAAATCATATAGATAGCAAAGCTTAAAGTATACACCATTGGTCCTATACAGCAAAACAAAACATGGAAAAAACTAATAGCCCTCATTAAATGTAGATTTTTAAATAACAATTTTAAAATTTCAGAGGGTTCGAGTCTTTAAAATGATCTTAAATTAGAGGTACACAATTGAGAGGTCAGTGAATTTTTTAGTAATTCTATTAAAGTTAAAATAAAGCTGAAACCTCACAATGTATTCATTGTAAGTATACAGTTTGATGATTTTTAGTAAATTGATACATTTATACAACCATTATCCCCCAAATTACCTTCATACCCATTTGTAGTCAATCCCTGTTCACACCCCCAGCCCTAGAAACCACTAATAGACTCTCTAGTTTTTCCTTTCCTAAAATAATTTATATAAATAGAGTGATACAATATGTAATCTTTTGTTCTTGATTATGTGGCAGATACCAGTTTTACTATTTTTTAGAAACATATCTAATGTGTAACATGTGCTCTCATAGGTAGTATGGACAATTAATTTAATTTTTAAATTAATGAATTTAAAAATTAAATTTATTAATTAAAATTAAAGACCGTTAATTTAATTAAATAATATGATTAATTTGACTAATCTTTAAAATGATTAAATTAATTAATAAAAATTAAAGACCATTAATTTAATTTTTAAATTAAAAAAATTTTTAATTTACAAATTAAATTCATTGTTATTATTATTATTTTTTAATGAGACAGAGTTTCACTCTTTTTACCCAGGCTGGAGTGCAATGGTGCGATCTTGGCTCACCGCAACCTGCGCCTCCTGGATTCAGGCAATCCTCCCGCCTCAGCCTCCCGAGTAGCTGGGATTACAGGCACGTGCCACCATGCCCAGCTAATTTTTTGTATTTTTAGTAGAGAGGGGGTTTCACCATGTTGACCAGGATGGTCTCGATCTCTTGACCTTGTGATCCACCCGCCTCGGCCTCCCAAAGTGCTGGGATTACAGGCTTGAGCCACCGTGCCTGGCCAATTTTTATTGCTTTCTTCTGTTTTTCTTGCTTTTATTTTGCTGTTGCATACCTAATTTATTGAGATAAGCTACAAATTTATTTCCTATATTCTCTTTATTATAAGCTTAATTATATTTAGAGAGATGTAGGAGTGAGCATACATGAAGAGAATTAATGTCTATTCTCCCGCAGTAGGGAGGGTAATATATCCTTTTTCTTTCATTTGTAGTTGACTTTTAATAATCATACATATTTATGGATATAAAGTAACATTTTGATACACATATGCAACATATAGTGATTAAATTGTGGTAATTAGTATATCCACTTTATCAATTATTTGCTTTGTGAATATTCCATATCCTCTCTTACAGCTTTTTAGAAATAAGTAATAAATTATAGTTAACAACATTTACCCTACAGTGCTGCAAACACCAGAAATCATTCCTACTATCTAGCTGTAATTTTGTACCCTTTAACCAGCTTCTCCTGCCACTCTTCCCCTTCTCTTTGAAAGCACATAATACCCATAATTCTACTCTCTACATCTGCAAGCTCAAAAAATAGTTCCCACATATGAGTGAGAAAAAGTGGTATTCATCTTTCTGTGCCTGACTTATTTCACATAACATAATGTCCTCCTGTTGCATCTATATTACCATAAATGACAGAATTTTATTTTTTTACGGCTGAAGAGCATGTCATTTGTGCATATGACATTTTCTTTCTTCATTAATCTCTTAATAGACATTTAGGTTGGTTTCATATATTAATTTTGTAAATGGACCTGCAATAAACATGTGGGTCCAGGGTATCTCTTTGATATACACATTTCCTTTCCTTTGAAGAAATACCCAGTCAAAGTATTTCTGGATCTTATGATACTGCCATTTTCAGTTTTTTGAGATTCTCCATACTGTTTTCCATAATGGCTCTACTAATTTATGTTCCCATTAACAATGTATGAGTTCCTTATTCTCTGCATCCTTAACAGCATTTATTTTTCTGTCTTTTTTATAACAAATAATCTAACTTGGATATGATGATATCTTAGTGTGGTTTTCACTTGGAAATGATGAACATTTTTTCATATGCTTGCTGGCCTTTAATATGTCTTTTCTTGAGAAATGCCTATTAAGATAATTTGTCTACTTTCAAATTGGATTTATTTTTTCCTACCAACCTTTTTGAGTTCCTTGTATATTCTGGATACTAGTCCCTTGTAGGATGAAGAGTTTGTAAATACTTTCTCTTCACCCTGTTTATAGTTGCCTTTTCTATGCAGAATCAAGGTAGTTAAATATAGTCCACTTTGTCTATTTTTATTTTTGTTGCCTGTGTATTTGAAGTCTTAGCCATAAAATCTTTGTCTAAAACAGTGTCCTGGACTGTTTCCACCATGTATTCTTCTAGAAGTTTTATAGCTTTAGGACATATGCTTAAGTACGTAATTTATTTTTAATTTATTTTTGTATATCAGAAATAGGAGTCTAGTTTCATTCTTCTGCATATGGATATCTAGGTTTCTGGGCATCATTTATTGAACAGAATGTCCTATCTCAATATATGTTCTTGACACCTTTGTCAAAAATCTGTTGTCTGTAAATATGTGAATTTATTTCTGGGTTCTGTCTTCTGTTCCTTTGTTCTTATTGATCTGTTCTTATGCCAAGTACCATGCTGTTTTAGTTGCTGTAGCTTTATAGTATATTTTGAGGTCAGGTAAATGTGATACCTCCAGCTTTGTTCTTTTTGCTTAGCATTGTTATAGCTGTTTAGGGTGCTTCATGGTTTATATAAGTTGTATAACTGCTTTATTATTTCTCTGAAAAATGTCATTTGCATTTTAATAGGGAGTAGGTTGAACATGTAGTTTGCTTTGTGTGGTTATTTTAACAATATTAATTCTTTAATTCAAGATCATCTGGTAGCTTTCTGATTGTTTATGTCCTCTTAACTTTCTCTCATCAGCATTTTATTGTTTGTTATAGTCATCTTTGGTCTACTTAATTAAATTCATTACTAGTTATTTTTAAGCTACTGTACATAGGATTGTGATTTATTTATTTTTTCAACTAGTTTGTTGTTGTTGTAGAAAAAATACTACTGATTTTTTATACTGAACCTTTACTGAATTCATTGGTTAATGGCATCTTTAGGTTTTTCTATATGTAATATTATATTGCCTGCAAAGAAGAATGGTTTTACTTCCTTTTTCCCAGTTGGGTGTCTTTCCTTTATTTTCTTTCTTTTACTTATTTCTGTGGCTAAGACTTCCAGTCATATGTTGAATAAAAGTAATGAGTAGACATTCTTGTCCAATTCATATAGGAAGGTCTTTCAGCTGTTCTTCATTTGTCATGATGTTAGCTGTGGGTTTGTCATAAATGGTCTTGATTATGTTGAGGTACTTTCTATGTAGTATTTTTGACTTTTTGAAGTATTCTGCATCAGTTGAGATGATCATGTGGATTTTGTTCTTCATTCTGCTGATGTGATGTGACACATTTATTGATTTGAGTATGATGTCATCAAGGGATAGATTATGTGATCCTGGTGCGTTGTTTTTAAAAGTTCTTGCCGAATTTGATTTGCTAGTACTTTGCTGATTTTTTTTTTTTTGCATTTATGCTCATTAGAGATACTGCCCTGTATTTTGTTGTTATTGTGGTTGTTGTTGTGTCCTTGTCTGATTTTGGTGTCAAGGTAATGCTGGCCTCCTGAAACAAACTGGGAAGAATGTTCTCTTCTTCAATATTTTCATATAGTTTGAAAAGAATATATGATAGTTGTCTTTATAGGCTTGACAGAAATCAGAAGTGAAGCCATCTAGTCCTGGCATTTCCATTTTTGGGGAGATTTATCATTACTGATTCATCCTCATTACTGGTTTTTGGTCAGTTCAGGCTTTCTATGTCTTCCAAGTTCAATCTTGGTCGGTTTTATGTGTTAAGGAATTGATTTATTTCCTGTAAGTTTTCCAGTTCGTGAGTGTTCAGCTGTTTATAGTAGCCTCTAATGATCCCTTGTTTTTCTATTGTATCAGTTGTAATGTATCTTTTTTTGTTCATGGTTTTACTTTTTTGGTCTTCTCTTTTTATTCTCAGTTCATCCAATTAGCAGTTTATTAATTTTTATCATTTCACAAAACCAACTTTATTTTTTTGGTTGATACTTCACATTTTTTATTCTCTATTTTATCTGTGTCTTCTCTGATCTTTATTATTTCTTTCTTTCTACCAATTTTGGGTTTGGTCTGCTCTCGTGCATTGTTAAATTTTTTCAATTTAAAATATTTGTACATTTTTTGGCACTTTTTTTTGTCATAAACTTCTGTCTTGGCACTGTTTTTGCTATATCCCACAGGATTTGGTGTTTTGTGTTTCCATTTTAATTTGTCTCATGACTTTTTCTAAATTTCCTTCTTAATTTTTTCATTGGCCCAATGGTGGTGCCAGTGGTGGGCTTTATGAACTGGTGTAATTGGGTGGGCACTGGGCAGTGGTGCTTTTGGGTGGGCACTAGTGGCAATGGTAGCAGGCTATGCAGACTTCCCTGAAAAGTACATGCTTTGCAGTGATAGCAGCAGCTAGAGGACCTAGCCCTGATAGCACACATGGACGTTAGCTATAGCAGAAGTGAGTCAGAGTAGCCCGTTCTTGGGGCTTTGAATACCTCATGCATGTACCAGTGACAAGTAGGGCTGACTAACTCAGGCATCTGAACACTGTCTATGGTGAGTCAGTCCTCAGACTCCAAGAAGACTGTGAAGGTAAGCAGCAGGCCTTCCCCTGAAGGGAGTGAGGTTGTTGTTGGTGACAGTAGCCCTAGGCAGTTGTATCCTAAGTTCTAAAGATTATGCACATTGTCTCCCTTTGTCCTGGGGGAAGCTGCCATGTACACTGGATTGTCCATCCTCTAGGGTGTAGAACACTGCATGGACTAATATGCTGGTGCTAGAGTTCCAGCTGTACTACTAGGTACAGCAGGCTTTGTGACACTGAAGTCCTCTGAGTGGACATGGGGATGTCAGCAGGCTCCAGGGATGCGGAGAGGCAAAAGCTATTGGGTTCCAGGGCAAGATGTATTCTTGTGATGGCTAGGCTCTCAAAATGGTGCCATTCTGCAAAAGGTTGGGTCTCAGGGGTTAAATGGGACCTATTATGAATTCCCTCTCAATAATGAGGAAGTCACATGGGCTCCAGGTATCTCCCTATATTAGAATCACAGTCGTTGAGGTCTGAGGGATCTTCTGTGGCTAGGATTGCAAGCATCCATAGTAGAAATGTGAGCCCTAAGATTGTTTGTTTACCTTTTCCCTGCCCTGGAAACTTTTTCCTAGCTCCAAGTCATTCATAGCCAGTCTTGCTGCTTTGCTTTTTCATACCTCAGAGGATCCCTTCACTTCCCTGCTGAAATTCAGTGTTCTTTCTTAAGTCTATCTACACTGAGAGTATTAGCCATATTTGATTGGATTTTGTCTGATTCTGTGAGTTTTAGTGTTAAGTACTTTAAAATAATTTCAATGTGAGATGCAATGGCATTTATTAAGTGAAAAAAAATAGTGAATTGCATTTTTAGTCTTAAACCTTGGTGTTAATTGAAATTCATTTCCTCTGGCTTTTTTTTTTGTCTTTATAATTAATCACTTTTCTGGATTAACGAACACTAACTTAATGGAAAACATAAAGTGAACAGCCTTTTCTAAAAGTGAGATTTAAGTTTTCTTTGCTAGTGACAATGCTAGTCTGCTTCCAGAGGCTTCTCTCTCAAGCCCAATCTTTCACACTGCTTCAGTGATCTGAAGTAATAATGAAAAATTGAAGAAGCAATTTACATATTATTGGAAAACTGTTGGAGACTTCACCAGTATACTTGGTGAAGTGTCATTTGGCTATTTAGGAAATGAAAGGAACAGTACAGTACATCCTGGCATTGTACTCCAGATCCATAAAACTAGCCAGTTATATTAACTTTGGTAATGTTCTATTAAAGGTCAAGTTTTTAAATTTATTCAATGAAGATAATAACAGAATCTACTAAAGATATTGTTGTAGCATTAGATATTAAACATACCTGAAAGGCTTAGCATAATGCTACATACTAATCATTCTCATAGGAAAAGACAGAAAGACAACTTTTAAAGTTGTAATCCGATTTCTGTCTCTTTAACGTGTATCTATCTTTCCATGAAATAAAACATGCAGTGTAAGTCAATAATAAATGAAGACTTTGTTGTTTTAAGCGAATCTTGTCAGTAGAGAATGTTATATACTGGTAGTTTGAGAAAGAACTATAAATTATAGAATTAAACAAGTTTGAGAATAAATAGTTATTTCTTCTTAATTTATAACCATCTTTCTCCTCATTGTTTTCTTTTTTCAATATTTTTGAATCTCATTTCATACCACTGTCTTGAAATCATTTAGCATTTCAATGCTCTTAATCTTTGATCCAGAATGGGCTCAGTTTTTCATTTTGGACTCATTCAATCCTGAAAAAAACTTTTATAGTTTTTTTTGTTTTGTTTTGTTTTCAACTATGTATATTGCAACAAAAATATTTAGTACACAATATTTTACCTAGGATTTGAGAATAAATTTCTTTTTTCTATTTGTTTGCCAAAGTTAGCATTTGTATTGTAATATTATTAACAAATGCTTCTTTTTGGCACAGTAATTATACTCTTAGAAAAAAATATATATAAATGTGTGTATATATATAATCTAGAAATGTAGTTCAGTTTATTTCTTTTTATCCAAAATCCTAAATTTTCTATGGTTATATTTTTTGTAGATTTTGCAAAAATATTGTCCCAACAGTTTTGTTTTTTTTTTTTGGCATATTCTAAGTTGAAAATACAGCATACAATATTATGTGTGACATCAAGGTGCAAGACAATTCATTTTCTGGTGAAGGACTTCTTTCTGGCTTGCAGATAGTTGTCTTTTTGCTGTGTCATTACATGTTGGAAGAAAGGAAACAGAGAATGAGTGAGGAGAGTGCAAAAGTTCTCTAATTTCTTTTCCTCAGAGCTCTAATCTCATAATGAGTATCTCATCTATATAACTTAGGAAATCCTATATTGAACAAGTATGACTATCTGTATTAAGACAAAAGCCAAATCACTAAGTAAAATCACTGGGGGAAAGTTTTCATAGAAATTAGTCAGAATTTACAAACAAAGCAATAGTTGTTACATAACCAATTTGTTGTAAGATGTTGCTTTGTAAATATTATTTCACTTTTATGTCAAAGTTATGTCACCCCAATGAACTATTTCTGAGATATTATTTTAGAATAACTTTATTATATTTATAAAATTACATCTGAATCATTTAAAAAAAGCACAAATAAAATAAATAAGTTGTCTTAATGATTCAGCAAGCTAGTAACTGGCTCAGGAACAATCAACAAAGTTGTATCACTGTATTTGAGTGGCTGCAGAATGGGAATCCCTACCTAATTTAGCCTTTTCAGAATCAACCCTCTTAAAAGGAACAAAGGGGGTGAAAAATAGGAAAGCAGGAAGAGAGGGAAAGAAGAAGGGATGGAGAGAGGGAAAGAGAGGAAGTAAGGAGGAAGAGAGGAAGGAAAGAGGGGAGAAAGGAAAAATGAAAAGAAATGGCATATGGTGGCAGGGAAAATGGAGTCAGAATAGGTAATATGAATATATAAATATAATGCCATACTTTCCTTATGCAAATACAACTTCATTATTAAAAAGTCAAAAAATATGGAAATATTCCAAATCAGACTTGCAGTAAGCAACATTTTAAATTATTTTAATCATCAAGCTATAAGGGACCAAGTAGATTTACATTAATTTTTAATGATCATTGCCTTTGTCAGGGCTGCTATAACAAATTACTATGCAATGGGTGGCTTCAAAAGCAGACATTTATTTCTCAAAGTTGTAGAGGCTGTAACATCCACAATCAAAGTGCAAGATGGGCAAGGCGTTATGGCTCATGCCTGTAATCTCTGCACTTTGGGAGACCCAGGTGGATGGATCACTTGAGGCCAGAATTTCAAGACCTGCCTGGGACACATGACAAAACTCCATCTCTACTAAAAATACAAAAATTAGTTGGGCATGGCGGTGTATGCCTATAATCACAGCTGCTCAGGAGGGTGAGTCATGAGAATCACTTGAACTCAGGAGGCGAAGTTTGCAGTGAGCTGAAATCCTGCCACTGCACTTCAGCCTGGGTGACAAAGTGAGACTCTGTCTCAAAAACCAACCAAACAAACAAAAAACAAAAAATGTGTAAGATGATTCAGTTTCCAGTAAGGGCCATCTTTCTGCCTTGCAGATACTTGATTTTTTACTGTGTCCTTACATGTTGGAGAGAAGGCAAAGAGAGAGAATGAGGAAGGAGAGGCCAAACTCTTTGGTCTCTTTGTATAAGGTATCTGATCCCAGAATGAGAGTCTCACCCTCATGACTTTATTTAAACTTAAGCACCTCTCAAAGACCACATTTCTAAATAACATTGATTGGGAATCAGGGCATCAACATATGAATTTTGTGGGAGCACAACATTCAGTCCATAACAACATATATTATTACTTTTTACACCATGTGGAGTACATTGGTGTTTCTCTCAATTGCAGAATGGAAATACATTTGAGTAAAATAATCAATATAATTCATTTGTATGGCACATTGAATAAGTACTAAGGCTGATCCACTGCTTTAATAATAATAATAATAATAATAATAATAATAATAAAACTTGCTGTTTTATTTATTTTTCTGCCTATCTGAACATCAAATTTTTCTTAAAATTTAGTACATTATGACTAATAACATTGAAGATATAGATATGTAATATTTCAGCTGAGATACATATCAAGCCTTTTTTTAGGAATTATGAACTCATCTGTAACAGTTGAGATGCACAAGATTTTTTAAAAGATACAACTAATAAATAGCAATTCAGACTGTTTTTGAAGTGTTTGTAGGCCCACAGAGAATTTTGAGAAACTGCTACATCTGATTATTTTTGAGTAGAGAATATGATTGACCTATTCAAACTATAAATATGTGCCATCTCTGAATTTAACAATCTATTAATCTAATTTTTTTAACAGCTAAGTGTAATGAATGTCAAAGAAGTGGATTTTCTTTCCATATTTATTGTATTATTCATATTAGCAATTTTATTTATATTAGGAACAGTCCTCCCAAATAAACATAAAGTTATTACATGAGTTAATATGTTGCCAAACAGCTGGCAAACAGCCAACTGATATGACGTGAGAATTCTGGGTGACTCCCCACGTTCAGGATAACTTATTAAAAGATAAATTCATCCCAAATAAAGTATTGTGAAATATAGTGTACAATGTGTAATTATTCTCTTTAGAAAATAAGAATCTTAGACGGGACAGTGACTTTAGATGCCCTCTAACACATTGCATTATCTGAGGACAGTTCCCCCCATTATAACAGTCTCAACATGTGACTTTTGGCTTCTGCTACAATGCATACAGAAGCCAGTATGGTGTTACATTTTCATGTTCCTTTCCTTCAACTGAAGTTACTACACACTTATTATCTGTATAGGCAATACTGATGAAAAACTGCTACCATGATTTCATTTTGTTTTCATCACAACCTGTAAAATAGACAAGGTAGATATTATTATCCCAAGTAAATAGATAAAATTGTGGTTTATAGAAACTGTGGCTTTTTCAAGATGTTATATGCAATAATTGAGAGCCGAAACATATCTCTAAACTTTCTGATTTCTAATAATAATTCATTTTTTTCACAATCTATTGCCAAAATTCTCTATTAAGTTTTCTGCTTTTTGTTTTCCTTTTTAATGAAAGAAGACTGCATTACAACTCCTTTGCAAATAAATCTATTTGTTGTTGACAGCATCCCTCATGTTAGCTCTACAATGCTTGCTTTAAAGGCTGACTCTGCATTAATTCTTTAATTATCTAAATATCCTGAAATTACCTGATTTCTTATATCATTCTTGATATTTCTTTCAGAAAGGTAACCAATATGTCAGAGCTTTTCTCTAATGGTGTGGTCAAGAAATGTACACAATCTGACACGGTATATGGGATGGTTTTAAGTGGTTACTTTTTGATGTTAAATACTATTTCAATGAATACATTCACTATTTAAAACAGATAATTTTACTGGTTTATGTTAAGAAAAGATTGAAAAGTCCTCTTGACAAGTACTACAGTGAAGCCATTTCTTACCAACTCTTATTTGCAGAATTTTTTTTAACTTAAATGCATTCATTTACATTTATCTTTGTTAAACATGATCCTTCTGAATTTTATAAATCAGTCTATTCTGTCAAGACCTTTCTGAATCTTAATTCTCTCATCCATCATATTATGTATTTCTCTGTTTTCTGTCATCTATAAAATTATTAAATATAACTTATTTATCTTGATCTAAATTGTCTGAAATACAATTCCACAGGACAAATCTGTAAATTTTAGATAAGCATCTTTATGCTTTCGCTTCCTCATTTCTAAAATGATAAAGTTGTTCTGGATGATCACAGTGGTCTTTTCTAGGCCTAAAATTCTATGACCAGCAAATAATAGGCATGTTGTGCTAAATAAATATTCTTTGCATTACATACGTTCAAACATGCATACACGCACAATACATACAAACACACACATGCACAATGTTTAAAACACCCAGTGTTTGGTCCTTTAATCATAATATTTAGTTTTTTAATTTAACATGTATACTGACATTTGTTTTTATTATTTCATTCAAATGTCCTTTTTGAGTGGGAAAGGAAAGGGCACAGTTATAGCTAGTGAAAAATTATGCCAAGGTTGCAAAACTTGTAGATACAAACTCCAGTCTACTTAATTAAAATCTGGTAGGAAAATATGGGATTGCTACATTTAACTTTAAGATTTAACTTTAAGCTCTTTGACTAAAGTAAAGACATCCAGTTGATTGGCATGGCTATTTTATATGGTATCTATGAAGTATGTAACAATTAAGGATACTTCTGTTTTATTTTCCAGTGGAATAACAAATAAATATAAACATAGATTAATTTAAGAGCTAATGTTTAATGTCTAATTACCTCAGTTACATAAAACAAAAGCTGTCATTTTTAGGTGTACCATAATCTTGCATCACACATAGTTTTGTTTGGTAATAATTGTTTCATAAAATACAGTAGTACCACCTTATCTGTGGGGGATAGGCTTCAAAACTCCCACTCAAGTGGATACCTACACCACAGAGAGTAACAAATCCTATGTATACTATGCTTTTTCTTATACATATATAGTTATAATAACATTTAATTTACAAATTAGTCACAGTACTTTTGCACTTCTATGTCATCATTAAGTAAAATAAAGTTATATTATAACACAATTTGTACAATACTGTGACAATCAATCTGATAACCAAGATGGCTGCTAAATGACTAATAGTTGGGTAGAATATAGAGCATGAATAGACTGAACAAAGACATGGTTCACATCCCTGATGAGAGAGCAGCGCTGTGCAATATTATATCTTGCTACCAAAAGGGTACACAGTTTAAAACTTACGATTTTTTTTTCTAAAATTTTTCATTTAATATTTTCAGGCCATGACTGACTAACTGAAACCACAGAAAGCAGAACTGGGAATAAGGAGGACTTAACAAATATATGTACTTGTTAATATGTATTCCTCTGTTAAGTTATATAGCTATATAATTTGTTTCCTTAAATTTTGTAACTATAAGGCCAAAATAGCTTCAGTCTCAAAATTACGTTAGTCTGAAATTTTGTTTTAAATTTAACATGTGTTTGCTGAAGAAATTAATGATCCTACAAAACTGCATTACTACTAAAATAACACATTTTACTGAAGAACAAATTATTTCTCTTATTTCCGTTAGGAAAAGTAAATGTTGCTAGTTAGTATCTTCCACCTCCCCCAAAATTCTGGACCAGATACACTAAAATGTAATCTCACTGAAAATGGATATATTGTATTAAATGTAATTTTAAATGCATTGCTGAGCTCCCATAAAGTGATGAAAAACTCTCCCCAGGTTGAGCAAGGTAAAATTAGAGTAATAAGAAAATATTAAATCCTATATCCTCATATCAAATTCCCATAATAGGATCTTAGATCTCTGGAAATTAGCAGCTTATTGCAGGGGACTGAAAGACTACAACTGGGCCACTGTAAATTTTGAGCCTTAAATCTCAGACTCCTGCTTAAAATCTGCATTCTCAAAATGGTGATAGAAATGATGGTTGTTCAATATGTCAACTGAAAAAAGGTGCCAATAAAAATATGTCTGGGGCTGATTGGCTCTAGAGGGAAAATATTAACTAGTGCGATAGTTAGTAAAACTTTTATTATATTTATATGACATAAGAGAAAGACTGTTAAACTTTAACACACATCTAGTCAAAGTACCAGAAAAAAAAGGAGAAAATAGAGACTGCCTCAAAAGCCACTATTCAAGTGGCAAGTGGACAATTTTCTAGAATTGATAAAAAATATGAATATTAAACACAATAAAATATCTTTATGTGTTTATATTTTAAAAATATTTTTTAAAATCATCTACATAACATTTTTAAAAACATAAGCAAAAGACACTCATAAATGTGTAGATGTATAGTGAAACAGAAATTGAATTAATAATGTTTTAAGAACAAAGGAGTAAACAATTTGATTTTCTTAACAAATGCAGAAAAAAAGGCCTTAGATAAAATGCCAACTATGACTCACTTTGAAATCTGGGTACACATTGTAACTTTCTGTAGCTAATTAAATGTATCTACAAAAGGAATCTTAGCTTTCTTAATAATTAAGATAAATGTGAGAATTTTATAAAATAAGGAATTAGACAAGATCAATGAATGTCACAGTATCATTGTAATATATGCCATAACAGTAAGAAAAGAAAAAGAAAAAGTGTAAATATTGGGAAATTTAATTTTTAAAAAGACAGGAGAAGAAAGAAACTCATCATTCACAAATAACATATTTTTCTCCATGGAGATCCCAAAAGACTCTATGGTAAAATAGTACCGAAAACAGGAGAGGTTAGCAAAATTACAAGATCGGCATTAAAAAAAAAAACCAAAAAACAAAAAACAAACAAACATTTCCATGCTTTTATACTGTTGGTAGGTGTGTAAATTAGTTAAACCATTTTGGAAGACAGTGTGGTGAGTCCTCAAGGATCTAGAAATATAAATACCGTTTGACCAGCATTCTCATTGCTGGGTATATACCCAAAGGATTATGAATCATTCTACTATAAAGACACATGCACAGGTATGTTTATTGCCACACTGTTCACAATAGCAAAGACTTGGAACCCACTCAAATGCCCATCAATCATAGACTGGATAAAGAAAATGTGACGCATGGAATGCAATGCAGCCATAAAAATGAATGAGTTCATGTCCTTTGCAGGGACATGGATCAAGCTGGAAACCATCATTCTCAGCAAAATAACACAAGAACAGAAAACCAAACACTGCATATTCTCACTTATAAGGAGGAGTTGAACAATGAGAACAGATGAACACAGGGAGGGGAATGGACACAGGGAAGGGAAGATCACACAACTGGGGTCTTTCAGGGGGTGGGAGTCTAGGGGAGGGATAGCATTCGGAGAAATATCTAATGTATATGACAGATTGATGGGTGCAGCAAATCACCATGGCACATGTATACCTGTGTAACAACCTGCACAGGGACCTCAGAACTTAAAGTGTAATAAAAAATAATAATAAGTCATTTTCATCGGCAACAAACAAAAAAGCATAATTTTGTGAAATAATAAAATTTTAAATCAAAACTAAATTTATAAATTATATTTATTTAAATCTATCAACGAAGTAAAAGACATGTATATAGATGAATATAATTCAAATAAAATATGCAAAATCACACATGAAAAATAAGAAAATAATGATGCACCTGCAAAGACATCAAGTGTAAGACATGAGGAATAATACAACAGAGAGGACACATTTTACTTTCAAAATGAAAACTGTAGAAACCCGTAACAAAATGCTTTACATGTATTAATTAAATGAAAAAATGGTCAAATATAATAGATAACAAAATATATTTAATAAAAGTTTTAGATTTACTCCTGATTTGAAGAATAATCATTTCATATGAGAAAACTAGAAATCAAGTTATGTCTTTGACATGATAAAAATAATTTTAAAAATCAAACTCTAGAGTTAATTAATGTTGTTGATCACCTAGAGGTAATCAACCTTAGATGAAGCAATAATAATACAAGTGTCTCTGCTTTTACTAGTACTATTTTATAGTTACAGTATTCTAGTTTTCCATAAGTTAAAAAATATATCTATGAATTATAAAATAATGAGGAGATTATATTCTCATTTTTGGTAATAACATGATTTCATTGTACAAAAGCAGAAGACATTGAAGTTAATAAGAAAGATCAATAAAATGACTGATTAAAAATAAACACAAAATCAATAGTATTTCTAGTGGTGATAAAAATTGACTAGAATTTATAAAGAAAAAAATGGTCACAAAGCACTAAGTGTATTATATATCTAAAAATTACAAAAACAATATTGCTTGAGAACTTCAGAAAACTATATTTGTAAATAAGATTTATGCGAAAATTCCTAATAACATCTTTTCCATAAAACAACTCTAATAAAACTTTAATTATTAGATTGTCTAAATTATTATAAAAATTAATAAGATAAAAATAACCATGAATTTATTTTGACCTGTTACATAGTTCCTCCACAACTAAACAAGTTTTCCTATTTACATTTCTAAAAAAGAAACAAAATAATATAGACATATCCCATCAACAATTGAAATTATTCTAAGACCCTACTGAAAAATAATAGTTTTGTCTTTAGGAGAATATTATGAATTTTTAAAAATTATTCACTTACCTGTGTGATACAGTATTTTTCTATAACCACTCTGTGTTGCTGGATAATTAAGATATGTATTATAAATAAAGAAAAATAATACCAAGAATAAATTCACAGAAAATACATGAGCAGGTAAGTCATATGATAGAAATACCACTAATGAAAAAACAATAAAAAAATAATTAAACCCACTGAAACAAACAGACAAAAATTTTGACATAGTTTTCACTAGTTACATTAGGAAATAAAATATACGAGCCTAACCTAATTCTGGAGATGGACCATATGAAGAGTGTATTATAATTATTGTTTGAGATATTCCATTCTTGGGTATCTCTGATAATATACTAAAGGAATAAATATATTCAATTAATTCTAATCTAATTGAAAAAGACTCTATGTTTTCATTATGTAAAATTAAAAGAAAATTGCAGATCATTGTAAAAAGTGATGTGACTTCAACTTTATTAAAAAGCTTGCAAAAACACAAACAGCACACATAACCAAAATGTTAATAGTATTGACATTCAAGTGGGCCATTACTTTCCAAATTTAATTTTCCTTTTTTTTTTTTTTAAGTTTTCAACGTTTTTATACCATGCTTGTATATTTTTTAATTTAAAAAGTAAAATTTATCTTTGCAATATGCTACTGGTTATATTTTAACTACGTATGATTTTTAATAGATTAAAAGAAAAACAAAAAATCCCTAGTTGAAATATTATATAGGCCATTATTTTATTTAGAACTATTAAAAATATTTTAAAATTTGATCAATTTGACTGTGGATTTTAAAGATGTGTACATAATTATTCACAACAGAAAATGAAGTAGCTGAAAAGGATTCCTGCATTTCCGATATTTCACTGCATTAAAAAATCTATACATTTAACTGTATATAAGGCAATACAGATAGCTACTAATGCCACTAAAATCAATGATCAAGATATACCTATAAAATATTATATGAACTGACTTAAGTAAAGTTCAAAACATTAATGAAAATATCAAATGTTATTTCTTTAATGGATGAGTTTATATTTCATACTTTAAAATATGTTCTATGTAATGAACAATAATAAATGTTAATCACATTGGATCTGTGTGCATTAACAAGATATTTATTGGAAAATATGAATTCATTATTCAATAAACATCAATTTCCCACATCTTTAGGCTCTATTACAGTCTTTAATAATAAATAGTTTATGTATTGGCAAAGATAATATAATTTGGTAAACAACTACTAGAATATAGTTAGGTATTTGCAATTTGGAACACTTATTTATTAAGTACCTAATATACTATAGTAGAGGCTTTGGAAGACTATAGATATATAAAGTCTCTGTTGTTAGAAAATTAAGAAAATTGTGGTGTAAAAAGTAATGGTTTCAATAAAGTACTGGTTAATCAATATCTATTTGAAAATTCATTGCTAAATGTTAAACTAGTGCATTTTATTAAATATGAACCATATATATTAATCAAAATTTATATAAATCTAGATTTTTATCTACCTATCATCTGCACATCTATCAACTATTTTACTCATATTGTTTCTTAAAGAATAAAGTTTTTAATTATAGTTTTAATCTAACCTAATAATATAGGATGACTTGTGAAACTGCTTATTTCTTATATGCAAAGTATTAATTTTTTAATCTAAGTATAAATTAAGAGTAAAATATTTTTATTAAGTTTCCCTATAAACAGATAATATGTTGCTAGCCACATATTATGTACTGTTAAAATTTACAGCACATGCATTAAAGCACAGCAAGTATTTCCAAGCATGTTGAAATATGCTTCAGCAGTATATTTGTATATTATGGATATATTATTTATAAATACATCATAAAAACACATCTGACAATATTCAGCCTATATGAAATTCTTTATAATTCTCAGTATCTCAATCTGGTTAAATGTTTATTTCATTTTACCGAAGAGTAAATGGCATTCAAAACGCTTGACATCAAAATCTTTTTTCATCTAAACTGTGCGTAGGAGTAGGAGGTTGTTAATATTGTACTTTTAATTTTTTTGAGGAGAGATAAAACTGTCTTGAGAGTACATAAAATATATTTAATTCTTGTGGTAGGTCTGAGTTTTGTTTGGGAACAGATTTTTGCAGCCAACTTTAAAAACCTGTAAATGAAATGGAAATTTAAAAACCCACAACTGTTGGAGCCAAAATGTAGAAGATAATGAATTCAAACCATAACTTTTATGAAAAGTGTAAGTTAAAATTATTTCAATGCTGTCTGAATATTAAAATCTGGCCAATGTTTTCCTATTGCTTCTTTTTTTTTTTTTTTATAACCATTTAATTCTAAGGATCTTCCCCTAAACTTAATTTTCTTATCCAGTTTTTATGTTTCTCCTCCATATTTCTTTTTTAGCATCTTCTTTTTCTCCTGCCATTTCCTATTTGAAATAAGTTGACCTGTTTTCATTCTCTGTTGATTTCAGTTTTCTTCCAACTACTTCTATTGGATATTTACATTAAGTAAAAGTCTTTAAATACTTTTCTGTCTTCAAATAAATAATTCAGTGGCATTCCAGAAGAGGACAGTTTTACATACTTTCTTTATAATTATGGTGATCCATGAACAATACTTTATTTTCTTATTTCTGATTATTGTAGACCATGTAACCCCTGGATCTCTCAGTCTATTGAGAGACCTAGGGTCCTAATCCCAATTCTACAGAACAGTTTCTGTACCCTTTCTCTACTAAAAACGGAATCAAAGTGATTTTCTGGACTGTCATTCTGTTCTGGAGCTGTCTGAACTCCGGAAATTGAAAGTGGAATTACATTTCATCCACTGTAGAATCTGTAAAACAGTGTTTCACAAAACTTCTTGCTAGGGCAATATCCCAGTGTTCTATACTATTTTTCATTCTGAGGACAATCGAAATATTAATATAAGCATTTTTAGAATATATGTGTGAAATAATGCCTGTGTCTATACATTTTGTATGAAGTAGTCTGTTTTTAATTATAATAGGATAATAAGAAAAGAGTAACACAAAGTAATTTGGAAACAATGTATTTCAATCAAGTGAAGCCCCACACAGCTTTAGCAAGGATTTGGAAAAAGCTGTTGGAGAATGAGTCAACACAGAGAAATGCACACAGTCTGGGCAAACTAAAAATCATGTGAGTAAGCAACGGATGCCGAATTTATCTTTTCACAAATTGTTTCATTCAGCAACAAAAAATGATACATCACATTAAAGTGTTGTCATTATTTGTCCATTTTCTGTTGCTTATAACAGAATGCCTAAAACTGAATAACTTGTAAAGAAAATAAATTTATTTCTTACAGTAATGAAGTCTGAGAAGCTCAAGGATAAGGGGACACATTTTGTGAGAGCTTTCTTGCTCTTGGGGATTGGTGGTGAACTGTATCATAAGGAGAGGGGCATGAATTTGCTAATGTGCTAGCTTAGGTCTCTCTCTTCTTTTAGATCTACCTGTTTCCCTTCTGTAATAACTCATAAATCCATTAACCTGGCCTAGGTTGTAGTTCATACCTGTAATCCCAGTACTTTGGGAGGCTGAATTGGGAGGATAATTTGAGGCCAGGAGCTTGAGACAAGCCTGGGCAACATAAGGAGACACCATCTCTACCAAAAAAGTTTTAAAAATGCCTGGTGTGCTGCTGCTGCATCTATAGCCACTTGGAAACCTGAGGTAGGAAAATTGCATGAGCCCACAGGGTGAAGGCTGCAGTAGGCCATAATTGTGTAACTACATTCCAACCTGGGTGACAGAGGGAGATCCTGTCTCTTCAGAAAGTAAAACAAGCAAACAAGGAAAAAACGACTACGCTGTTAACCCATTTATCATGAATGGATATTAATCCATGAATGGATTGATCCATTTATGAGGGCAGACCTCTTATACTCTAATCACTTCCTAATAGCCTGTCCTCTCAATACTTCCAGATAGGGTATTCAGTTTCAGTGTGAGTTTTAGCAAAATAGGTTTATAGATTTTTATAAATTTAAATTTATGTCATATTTTAATGGATGAAGCATTGGAAGAATTCTAGTTTTATATTTATTCATACTTTAATATCACTATCAAAAAATAATTTAGATTGACATATATATATATATATAATTTTCTTTTTCTAGAAGAATATATACATTTGTTCCCTAAAACACACAAATAAATCAAACCCTCTTGTTTGCAGAAGATTCTTTAAATGATTTGCCCTGAATTTTCTAAGAGAGGCAACGAGCATAATGGGTACATTCTTTGTCATAACTTTTGGTCTTCTGAATTTTCAGCAACCCTCTAGTATTTGTCATGGATCAAATAATTCCAATCTTCAGATTCTGTTTAAGTCCTATACTTAATCTCTGACTACTTGATGCTTAGCAAAATCTTGTACTTCATAGATACAGCTAAAGCCGACAGACCCTCAGTCTTTCACGTTTTTCTCCAAACAACTAAACCAATATTCTCTGCTTTCTTTTATCCCCCCAATAGTCATGTTCTTGTGAGCCCATCATGGAATTTGGTGCATAGATACAAAAAGCCATGGTAGCAATGACCGCTGAGTCCTGACAGTATAATTCTCACTTAAATATTTCCTTCTCTCTTATTTAATGCATATTGACATAAAATAAAATTTGCACTCTTGAAACGTCATTCAAAGTTTACTTTTCTCTGACATTTTTGAAGAAAGACTATTATAACTACGTGTTTTAGTTTTCTATTGCTGCTATAACAAATTATCACAAATTTAGCAGATTAAAACAGCAGTCATTTAGCATTTCACTGTTTCTATGAGTCACAAGTCTGGCATAGCATGGCTCAGCTGCCTTGTTTTCTCTGGATTTGAGACCTAAATCAAGATCTTGGCAGAACTACCTTCCCTTCTGGAGATTATGGAGATGTATCTCCTCCCAAGCTCATTCATGTTGTTGGCAACATTTAGTTTCTTGCAGTTTTAGGACTGATGTCTTTGTTTCCTTTCAGGCTGTTTGTCATGGTGTCTTTGCTCCGAGAGGGTGCCCACTTTACTTCTCATGCTTTCCATTTGGCCTGCTTTTCTCAGACATCTCTCTGATGGTTTCTTCTGCTTTCCTCTTTTTTTTTTTTTTTTTTTTTTTTTTTTTTTTTTTTTTTTTTGAGAGATAGGATCTTTTTCTGTTTCCCAGGCTGGCATACAGTGGCACAATCATGGCTTACTGAAGCCTCCACCTCTCCAGGTTCAGGTAATCATCCCACGTAAGTCTCCTCAGTAGTTGGGACTACAGGCATGTGCCACCCTACCAGGCTAATTTCAGTACTTTTTGTAGAGACGGTTTCATCGTGTTGCCCAGGCTGATCATAAGCCATCCACCTGCCTCTACTTTGTCCTCTCAAAGTACTGGGATTATGGATGTGAGCCAGCATACCTGGCCTTTCTTTTGCTTTTAAGAGCCCATGTGATTACATCTGGGGCCCTTGAGAGAGGGAGAGTCCAGGAAAATATCCCTATTTTCAGCCCAACTGATTAGTTGCAATAATTATTGCAACTAATAATTGGAAAGTCCTTTCACAGCATTATCAACATTTGTGTCTCCTAGTGTGACTGAATTACCAAAATATATGAATCTTGGGTTGGGTGGGGTATTTTTATAATTTTGCCGTCCACATTCTGCTTGTTATCCACATGGTCAAAATATTAGATAGAATAGCTATAATGATAACTAAGGTAAATATCTATAAATTTCTCATAGGTTCAGACTAATCTGTTTATTCATTTCTTTATTTAGAAAATAATTATTGAGCACCTGTTTGTGATAAGTACTATGATTAGCATTGATGATTTGGTGGTCACAATATAGGTGTATTATTCTTTTTTATCATTTACAGTCTGTTGTTTAAAAAGCAGATGCATATTTAACAAATAATGAAACTTTATGAAGAAAAATAATGAGGAGGACCTTACAGGGATCCATAGTTGTTTTCACTAAATTTAATTTCTTTTTTTTCTTTTAACTTTTTTTTTTATTGCATTTTAGGTTTTGGGGTACATGTGATGAACATGCATTTTGTTGCATAGGTACACACATGGCAGTGTGGTTTGCTGCCTTCCGTCCCCTCACCTGTATCTGTCATTTCTCCCCATGCTATCTCTTCCCACCTCCCCACCCCCCACCCCTCCCCCATTTCCCCCCAACGGACCCCAGTGTGTAGTGCTCCCCTCCCTGTGTCCATGTGTTCTCATTGTTCAACACCCGCCTATGAGTGAGAATATATGGTGTTTGATTTTCTGCTCTTGTGTCAGTTTGCTGAGAATGATGGTTTCCAGGTTCATCCATGTCCCTACAAAGGACGTGAACTCATCGTTTTTGATGGCTGCGTAATATTCCATGGCGTATATGTACCACATTTTCCCTATCCAGTCTATCATCGTTGGGCATTTGGGTTGGTTCCAGGTCTTTGCTATTGTAAACAGTGCTGCAATGAACATTCGTGTGCACGTGTCCTTGTAGTAGAATAATTTATAATCCTTTGGATATATACCCAGTAATGGGATTGCTGGGTCAAATGGGATTTCTATTTTTAGGTCCTTGAGGAATCGCCACACTGTCTTCCACAATGGTTGAATTAATTTACATTCCCACCAACAGTGTAAAAGTGTTCCTATTTCTCCACATCCTCTCCAGCATCTGTTGTTTCCCGATTTTTTAATGATCGCCATTCTAACTGGTGTGAGATGGTATCTCAATGTGGTTTTGATTTGCATTTCTCTGATGACCAGTGATGATGAGCATTTTTTCATATGTTTGTTGGCCTCCTGTATGTCTTCTTTTGTAAAGTATCTGTTCATATCCTTTGCCCATTTTTGAATGGGCTTGTTTGTTTTTTTCTTGTAGATCTGCTTTAGTTCTTTGTAGATTCTGGATATCAGCCCCTTGTCAGATGGGTAGGCTACAAAAATTTTTTCCCATTCTGTTGGTTGCCAATTCACTCTACTGACTGTTTCTTTTGCCGTGCAGAAGCTGTGGAGTTTGATTAGGTCCCATTTGTCTATTTTGGCTTTTGTTGCCATTGCTTTTGGCGTTTTGGTCATGAAGTCCTTGCCTACACCTATGTCCTGAATGGTTTTGCCTAGATTTTCTTCTAGGGTTTTTATGGTATTAGGTCTGATGTTTAAGTCTTTAATCCATCTGGAGTTAATTTTGGTGTAAGGTGTCAGGAAGGGGTCCTGTTTCTGCTTTCTGCACATGGCTAGCCAGTTTTCCCAACACCATTTATTAAACAGGGTGTCCTTTCCCCATTGCTTGTTTTTGTCAGGTTTGTCGAAGATCAGATGGTTGTGGGTATGTTGTATTTCCTCTGAGGCCTCTGTTCTGATCCATTGGTCTATATCTCTGTTTTGGTACCAGTACCATGCTGTTTTGATTGCTGTAGCCTTGTAGTACAGTTTGAAGGAAATAGAGACACAAAAAACTCTTCAAAAAATCCATAAATACAGGAGCTAGTTTTTTGAAAAGATCAACAAAATAGACCAGTAGCCAGATTAATAAAAAAAGAAAAGAGAGAATAACCAAATTGATACAATAAAAAACGATAAAGGGGATAGATATCACCACAGATTCCACAGAAATCCAAACGATCATCAGAGATTATTACAAACAACTCTATGCACATAAACTAGTAAACCTGGAAGAAATGGATAAATTCTTGGACACCTGCATCCTCCCAAGCCTAAACCTGGAAGAAGCCAAAACCCTGAATAGACCAATAACATGGTCTGAAGTCGAGGCAGCAATAAAGAGCCTACCACCCAAAAAAAGCCCAGGTCCAGCTGGGTTCACAGCTGAATTCTACCAGACATACAAAGAGGAGCTGATACCATTCCTTCTGAAACTATTCCAGACAATCCAAAAAGAGGGAATCCTTCCCAAATCATTTTACGAGACAAACATCATCCTGATACCAAAACCCGGCAGAGACTCAACAAGAAAAGAAAATTTCAGGCCAATATCCATGATGAACATAGATGCAAAAATCTTCAATAAAATACTGGCAAACCGATTGCAACAGCATATCAAAAAGCTCATCCACCATGATCAAGTAGGATTTATCCCGGGGATGCAAGGCTGGTTCAACATACGCAAGTCCATAAACGTAATTCACCACATAAACAGAACCAAAGACAAAAACCACATGATTATCTCAATTGATGCAGAGAAGGCTTTTGACAAAATTCAACAACCCTTTATGCTAAAAACCTTCAATAAACTAGGTATTGACGGAACGTATCTCAAAACAATAAAAGCTATTTACGACAAACCAACAGCCAATATCATACTGAATGGGCAGAAACTGGAAGCATTCCCTTTGAAATCTGGCACTAGACAAGGATGCCCTCTCTTACCACTCCTATTCAATATAGTACTGGAAGTTCTAGCCAGAGCAATCAGGCAAGAAAAAGAAAGAAAGGGTATCCAAATTGGGAAGGAGGAAATCAAATTGTCTCTATTTGCAGATGACATGATTGTATATCTGGAAGACCCCATCATCTCAGCCCAAAATCTCCTGAAACTGATAAACAACTTCAGCAAAGTCTCAGGATACAAAATCAACGTGCAAAAATCACAAGCATTTCTATACACCAGTAATAGACTTCAAGAGAGCCAAATCAAGAACGAACTGCCATTCACAATTGCTACAAAGAGAATAAAGTACCTAGGAATACAACTAACAAGGAACGTAAAGGACCTCTTCAAGGAGAACTATAAGCCATTGCTCAACGAAATAAGAGAGGATACAAACAGATGGAGAAACATTCCATGTACATGGTTAGGAGGAATCAACATCGTGAAAATGGCCATACTGCCCAAAGTAATTTACAGATTCAACGCTATTCCCATCAAGCTACCAATGACCTTCTTCACAGAACTGGAAAAAAACACCTTAAACTTCATATGGAACCAAAAGAGAGCCCGTATAGCCAAGTCAATTCTAAGCAAAAAGAGCAAAGCAGGAGGCATCACACTACCGGACTTCAAACTAAATTTAATTTCGAGTAAATTTCTTTACTTAAGTCAGTCGTTGAATGCATTTCTGTCTTTAAAACTCCTCAGAGTTATCCACATCTCTTCCTATTTCTCCTTTTTTATTTTGAAACCCATTTCTCCCTTTCTATTTTTTTTTTATCATCAGCCCATAGTCACATAATACTTTCAAGATGCTGAATTCCTTGTAATGCCCTAAATATATGCAATCTACCTCAAACCTGTGCCCACTTGGTGGCATCTAGAGCCAGTGTTCTACTCATTACCTTGACTAACCATCCCCTGAAACCCTTTGGCTTTGCCATTCTTCCATTTTCTGTTCTCCATAGCTTCTTGCAGATAACAGTGCTATGGCAGGCAGAATCTTATAAATAATCTCTAAGTCTTTCTCTACCCCAATATTGAGGGACTCACAGGTAGGGACTACATCTTACCTTATTTAAAATCACTAGTCCATAGAATAGAGAACAGTCTAATCAAGGTTATCAATAAATTCTGAATCAAAGTTAAAAAAAAAGGGGGGAAGCAATCATACACTATGTGCTTAATTCCTACATAGTACTTTTCAGAGATTTAGTTGTAAAATATGCCTGTATTTTTAAAAATCACATTTATATAATTTTACAGGTGAATATCACAGATAAAACTTTGTTGATGTCAAAAAATGAGATTTTTCTGCTACTATAAATGTTTATTTAAGAGATGACTGTGCTGCTGAATAATACCTAATACTTGACAGCATAACTGGGTGACTCTAGTAAACATAACTTAATTGTACATTTTATACTAACAAAAATATTATAACTGAGTGGTCTGTAACACTGAGGATAAATGCGTGAGGAGATGGATACCCCAGTTTTGATGTTATAATTATTATGCATTGCATGGTTATACCAAAATATATCATGCACCTCATAAATATATATACTTATTATGTACCCACATAAATAACAAATTAAAAATTGAAAACAAGCAAAAAAAAAAAATAACCTGGAGTAGGGGACAATGATCCTGGCAGCAAAGGACAAAATACTGCTTATGAAAACCGAGGGTCAAAGCCCTGAGAAGATGATGCTGATGGAGAATCCACATCAGAATAAGATGAGCTGCAGTCTATGTGGGAGTGGTGCTCAGAGGAATATGACACAAACAAATTACTCCTCTGGGTGCTGTAACTAATAATGAGAGAGAAACACCTTGAGAATTGGGAAGATATGAGAATTGTGATGATTTATGCAACAGTACTGTACTGAGTGAGGTTTAACTTTGCTTGTTTCCTTGCCCATTTATAAGAATATATTTTTATTCCTGTGTCTGACATTCAGAATTTAGTGTTATGCAACAGAAGTATTATTTTTGAAAGGAGAAGAGTGGGTTGAGACCTTGATCTAAGCATATATATATATATATATATATATATATATATATATATATGGCAGTAATACATTGAATTGTCTTCATTTTAATTGTCACTTTTTACTTACTGATTCCTCAGAAAGCCAGCTTTTATAGTACCTTACCTCAGGTAATATTTTTGGAGCAGAACAATGAGACAAGAGGAGGTTTCTAATTCTTTTTGTGTTTTTTAAAAACAAACCATTTAAAGAGAAGATTTTTTAACTTGGGTTCTGCAGATAATAACTTAGGGGTTTTGTGAATATGAATTTGTAAATCTTACTTTTTTTCCACTTATTTCTAACTACTATTTAGGCTCTATATCCATTATGAATGTAGAAACAAATCTAAACAGTACTAGCAGTTCTAGGGACTTTATTACATATAGTAATGACATTTACTTCAAAATAATCTTGATGATTATTACTCCTTAAAAAGATAAGATTCATCTGATTTACTAGCTCTACCTATATATCTATCATATTCATTAATGTGTTTATGGAGGTACTCAGATTATATCATATCACAAATAAGTGTATAATATTTTGATAATGCATTTCAATACAATTGGCCTTTTTGTTTCTGAAAATGTATATATAAATATATAAAATTAGTATGCCAAAGGAGTCTATAGCAGGCACACGAAAGGCCAACTATCCTGACTTGAAAGATATTCTGAAGTGTTAATGTTCTTTAGTGAACACTTGGACAGGAATATAGAAGACAGTGAGTTCTGTAAGCACTAGAAACCTAGGCAGTGTCTTGGAAGATTCCAAGCTCTCAAAGGGTGATGGCTTAATTTCACACCCAGGAAAAATTTATTCTAGGTACTAAATGTCTCAGATTCTCTACAGAGTCTTATGTACCAAGAGTGACCCCAAATTAACATAGGTCCACTGCATCTCAAAGAACATATGAGGCAAAAAAACAGCAATCTCATGTAAGACTCGAGTGGGACAATGAGATATGACCAATGCATTTTCCCAGCAGCTTCACAACTTCATTAAAGACAACACCTTGCCATAGCCCTGAATCACAATATCCAAAGAATCTAAGTTTAAAGTATCTATTATTTTGGTGCATTGGGAACACAAATAAGCCATATGTTTATTTAAACAAAAATCGTACAAAAATTTGTTAGCATTCCCATATTTGGAAACAGAGAAACATAATTATTACATTTAGTATCTTTAAAAGGGTATCTGGACATTTTATACCATAAACATCTCACTGTCTCACTTTCTGTCTTAATAAATTTTATCACTCAATACAAGTTTATTAATTCAGCAAAATATATGACTGTTTATAAAATGGAAGCTTTAAGTCTTACTCAGTTTTGTGTGTGTGTATGTGTATGTGTGTGTGTTTTGTGAACATGCACTTATGTGAGCAATTCATTCCTAATATTAGAAGATCCATGTTGGTCAAAATATAAATGCTAGCTTTTGGTCTTGTGGAAAATTAATAAATTATCTGGTTCTTTCATTCTTTACCCTACAGGAAATACATGTTTTCTTTTCCCATCTGTGATCATTCTCTACTGTGCAATAAATAAAAATCAAAAGGCTTATTGGTTCACCTCCCTCAGGTTCTGTGAATTGGTTTCTTAAAACTGTTATTACAGTAAAGCACATAAATACTACTATATCAACTCAGAATTTGCTCTGAGCTCTTCCAGTGAACAGATAAGTAAGGCCTTAATATTCAACCATCTGTTTTCCTCCCACAGTAAAAGTTAATAAGAAATATAATCTGATTTTAGCTTGTTTGTTTTCTGGATTAAACTTTTTTTTGTTTTTCAAAAATTGTGGGAACTGAAAATTTTTCCAATGTCAGTGAAAAACGCTAAGTATCAACACAATTAGCAAGAAAGTGTATGGGAAGTTTTGCTAACTGTGAACTCTGCAAAGTGCAATATTCATTGTTGCTCATTGTTGCATGTTAGATTCATTACCAGTGCTATTCTTTCTTTTTATTTTATTTATTTATTTATTTATGAGATGGAGTCTAGCACTGTCTCCTGGGCTAGAGTGCAGTGGCATTATCTCGACTTACTGCACCCTTTGCCTGCCGGGTTCTCCTGAAGTTGTTCTCCTACCTCAACCTCCTGAGTAGCTGGGACTACAGGCACCTGCCTCCATGCTGGGCTAATTTTTGTACTGTTAGTAGAGACAGGCTTTCACTATGTTGGCCATGCTGGTATCCAATTCCTGACCTCGTGGTCACAGAGCCTGGCCACTAGTGCATATTTTTAATCAAGTATGACAATTTTTTTTCATACAAAGTAAATATATATATATATATATATATATATATATATATATATATATATATATAATTGATTTTATTACTGAGGCAAGTTTTTCTTGTTAGTGGAAGGTTATGTACCATGAGCACTTTGCCTGAGAGCATTGTCCTCACTATCCTACCCTTCTATCATCAGTTTACTTTTTTGCTGAGAGTGAAAATATTAGTCTGATTGCATAATTAGACAACAGAACCTGTAGTAATAGTTGATTAATATTTCTGAATATGGTGTCAAATTTTGCATGTGATTACAAGATTCATCTGCCAAATATAAAGATCTGAGACCTAGTTGTTAAGGAAATTTAGTGTGTTCCACTCTTTCTTAACTTAGAGACACTAGGTAGCAGTGGCTTTGCTAGAAAGAGAACAATTTCTTTTGTTATCTCATCTCATGAATGTGCTAACTCAACAAAACAGAATTTATTGTTATTTAAATTTATGTATTACTAAAGAGACAGAGAGAAAAAGGGTTGGTGACTGGTAAATTTCGATGTGGTTCTAATAGAAGTAAAATGCAGCATATACATTTATTTAAGATCTATAACTAGACAAACCCTGCTTCTTTTGGCAAACAACTGAAAATTCAAAGGAAATTAAATAGAAGAACATTTAAATTTCAGTTCTTCTGGCATATACAGTGAAGCTTATAAAATTTGCTTATATTAGAAAGTCTAGAGTTAAATCAGTATGTGCTCTTTTAAGTGCTCTTTTAATCTGTCAAGAGTCTTTCTTATTGACCCCAGTAATCTACTTCATATCACTTTTTTCTTTATAAGAGTATCTACAGATTTGACACATGAATTGTTGTTTTTTTTTTTCTAAAATGTTCTTTTATATATCTCTTTTATTTTATTTTTTCGAAAGGCAGAACTCATGGGGATTTATACTTACAGATGTTAGGTTTAGCGTATGATTTGGAAAAAGATTTATGAATTACATAGACTTATTAATTGTAAAGATGTCATAAATATAATGAAAATTTAATCCTGATTTTATCCAAACCATGGGGGCATTATTTACTATGCACTGTGCTAAATGAAATAAAAAATGTGGTCTATTCTCATTTCACTCTAATCCATTAGAACACAACTTATTATACACTTGTGCTAAATGAATCAAAAATCGATCTCTAGTCAAAGTTAAACTGACTTTTGTCTATTTACTTCTTCTCTTTAATTGAGATTAAAAGCTAAACATAAACGTTAGGCCAAAGAAAGGGCATCCAACAAATAATACATAGAATAAAAACCTAGTGAAGTTACAGTGGTCCCAGGCATATTCTTCTTAACAAAAACTCAAATTTATATTTCATAATGTCACAGAACATTGTCCACTTCATGAAGAATTTACCTCTAGAAAATCACAATCACCCCCCAAAAAGGCAAACATCAAGTCAGAAAAAATAAAAAAATAGTCCCTTCAGGCATTGTATAGTCTGTCCTGCATGTTTGTAAGGATATACTTGATATCAGGTTCATGTCCCTAGTCTCCTCCTGCCCAAGTGGAAGAAGTAACCAGAGAAGATTTAGTGACAGAGGGACAGAGGTTGCACAAGGGTGGTACACAGAGAGCATCAAGTAATGGGGTAGAATGGTAGATGTAGAGACAGTGACAAGAATACCTGTGAGCCCTCTGAGTTGTCCTGAGATAATGTTATTTTATGAAATGCTTTGGCACATACATAAGAGATATTGAACTCTGGCCTACAATGACAATTACATATATTTTCTAACATATAAATATATTTAGTAATTGGCAATGCATATTAAGGAAATTTAAGGAAGATATGTCTTAAAACCATAAGAGTCAGGGACAAATTGTGGTTCACAAGTTAATAATTATTTTACTAGTAACTTATGTAACCATGATGTGCCAGACTATATTTTTATTTATTTAAAACTACTTTTTTAGCTGAAATCTTTGATATAGTATAGTTACTCTTCATTTCTAAAGGACAAGAACAATAGACAACCACTCATTGCATTTTCAAGAACCAGACACAATCCACTGAGGATACACCTCAGGATGCTTTGGTTTATGGGTTTCAGAGATAATTTGAAGAAAATCTGCCTAGTCTAGATATTTAATATATCCAGAATGTATACATAAATTACAGGTTTCTATCAAATATTTAGGACCACATATGATTAAACTCACATGCTTTGAGTGCACCCAAGTTCAAGTTTCCATTTCTTATAGAAAGAGTAAGGATAATGGGAGAAAGGGAATTCTATACTTCAATGTTTGATAGACAAACAAACATCAAACAAACAAACAAAAAATCCTGTAACACTCATTAACAAAGCATCTTGATTTAGATGTACAACAACAATCCAAAAATTAACATATGTATTTCTAACTATACCAACACATTTCTGTTTAAATTCCTGTTTTACATAGGTTAAATATGGATAAAGAAAGTTTAGTTGATTCAGAAAAGCTTCTAGTATTAGAAACAAAAGGATCGATTATAAGATTATCTGATCATTTTGCAGTACCTTTAGTACTTAATGAGATATGTCATTCACATTACCTTTTGAAGTTAATGTCGTTAATGGTGCTTTAGGAAATTAAAGAAATTCTTAATGCTATTCATATTAGATATTTTATATCTAGAGTCTGTATCTTCTGGAAACCAATTGCTAGTATGTTTGAGAGACTTAGCCCCAAGATGGCTCATGAGATGTGCCCAGCACTAATGTTCTCCACAAAGAATCTCCAAAACTTCTTTGGAATTTATCTAAGCAAGAGGATAATCACATAAGAAATAGAATGTCTAAGAAACACTGCAATTCAGCAGGGAAGTGGCAGGGACATTCCCAGGTACAGAAGGAGAGGGTGGTAAAGCAGTGACATAATGGAGACTGGCTCAGAGCCAGGTGAAACTCCCCAGTGCAAGGAGAAGGCAAGCAAGAGATCCTCGGTGGTATACATTTCCACTAGAGACTCTTGCAATCCCAGCCACAGAAGAGCTCCCCTTCATCCCCCGCCTACCTCTCTCATGAATCCTGAAACAAGGATAAAAAGCTGCCTGGAATGCATGCAATGGCATTGTTTTAGAAGTAGATCAGGTTGGGTCCCACACCTCCACGGAGACCCAAGCAGCCTCAGCACCATGCCATTTTGACAGCCCATTCCCCACCAGACAATATTCTGTCCTGGACCCCAATAGCCCCTGCTGCTTCACATCTCTGGAGCCCCACTGACATCTCACTATGTCATTCCAGAGTGCCACAGCATTGCAACACTGGCTGGATTCAGCAATGCAGCTGGATCCCCATATCTTTAACCTAGGGAACAACAGGTGGTACAATGTACCAGGGACGCTAACCCTGTGATAAAGTGAGCCAGAAAATGACCTCTCCAGAGCCGAAGAGTTGCCTGACTTGAACCATTGCCACTGGTAACAACCGCCATTTTCTTCTGTTCACCAAGCAACAGGGTCCTCATACACCAACACATGCCTTCAGCAGTCTTCAATACCAACCCATCCTGACATCTTTCTGTGGCCTGAAATAGGCCCTCCGTGCCTGCCACTGCAGTTGTCATGTATGCCATATGGGAAGCCAGAAGACTGACCCACTATGCCTACTGCCATCACTGCTCACCCGTGCACCTTGTGGAGACTTAGGGATTCATTCACTCTCCTGACCATGGCAGGTGCTCATTTGCATCACTGGGGGCCTGAGGACAGGCTTGCACACCCTCTGCCACTGCCGTCACGGAGCCAAGGGATCAACCTGCCATGCTCACTGCCAATGGCATTAGCATGCACCTGCAGTGGGGCCTGAAAATAGGTTCAACACTACCTGTTGCTACTGGATTCCATGCATTCTATCTGGGACACTGAGTACAGGTTCACTCTGCTCACTGCCACCACTGCCAGTGCCCCAGTGTGCCATCCAGGGGCCTGGTGATCAGTCTGCCCTATGCATTGCAGCTAGTACCCACATGTACCATGGAAGAGTGGAAGCAGAGAACAGGCATGCTCACTCTGTAGCCTTTGCCAGTTGTGCTTGTATCCATTGTCTGAGGGCTTGAGGATCAGCTTGCCCTGCCCAGCATAGTAGATTCCTGTGAATGCCATCTGGAAGCCTGAGGAAAAGACAGATGCCACCTGTCACTCCTGCCAGTACCCAAGTGCCTCATCTAGGGCCAGGAAATTGACTAGCCTTTGCCAGTGGTGTTTGTATCCATTGTCTGAGAGCTTGGGGATCAGCTTGTTCTGGTCAGCACAGTAGATGCCTGTGAATGTCATCTGGGAGGTTGAGGACAAGACAGTGCTGCCATTTGTCACTCCTGCCAGTACACAAGTGCCTGACCTGAGTGCCAGGAAATTGATCCGCCTACACACCCCATCAAGCAAATGGAGAACAGGTCTGACCTGCCAGTTCTGCTCCTGCCAGTGCCCTCACACATCATCCAGGGAAATGGGTATGAACCCATCCCATCTGCTGCTCCTAGCACCTATGCACACTACTGGAGGATATGAGGGCATCTCCTGCCCACTGCTGCTGGCACCTGCAAACGTAGCCTGTGGTACTGGGTACGGATCCGCCTCATTCACCACTGCAGCACCTACACAGGCCTTTTGAGGAATAGTCTTCAATAACAACCACTGCCTATGCCACTGAGGCATTCACAGATGCTACTGACATTAATATAATATAATATAATATAATATAATATAATATAATATAATATAGGTAATATAATGTGAAATCATTCAAAGTCTATATTACTGAACCAACCCAGAATCAAAGGCAAAACACTCTACTCAGCCAACATTATAAATACACCTATAGGAAAAAGGAAAAAGTTTCTATGAGTTAATCCATAAAATTGGAAGAAGTGACTGTTATATCAGATGCATAGATATCAACATAAGGACACACAAAACATAAAAAAAGGAAAAAAAATACATCTTTAGTGAAATACAATAATTCTCCAGTAACAGATTTCAAATAAAATTAAATCTATAAAACTAATTTTTAAAAATTCAAAATAATATTAAATTGGCTTAGTAAGATACAAGAAAAACATGCAAACAATACAAAGATGTCAAGGGAACAGTTTATGATCTCAGATTGCTATCGTTAAAGGAATAGAAATTATGAAACTGAAACTTCCTGAATGAAATAATTAAAAAAAAAATAGGTCTTCAACAACAGACTAAATCAAAGCAGAAAAAAGAATTTCTTTACTTTAAAATTAGTGTTTTAAAATAACACAGACAGAAAAAAAAATAAAAAAAAAATGAAGAAGGTGTTCCTGATATACAAGGAATGATAAAGTGACCAGATACTTGAATTATAGAAATTCCAGAAGAATAAAAGATAGCAAAGACATAGAAACCCTATTTAACAAAATGATAACTAAAAAATGCTAAATCTTGCAAGAGATGTAGACATCCACATACGGAAAACTCAAAGATTTCCAAATATATTCAGCCCCAAAACTTCTTCTTCAAGGAAGTTATAGTCAAACTGTAAAAAGTCAAAAATGAAGAAATAATTCTATAAACAGTAAGATAAAAACATGAAGTCACATATAAAGGAATCTCCATCTGGCTAAAAGCATATTTCTCAGCAGAAACTTTCCAAGTCATGAGAGAATTGAATGATATATTCAAAGTGCTGAAAGAAAAAAATTATCTGGTAAGAATACTACATACAGAAAGCCATTCTTCAAAAATTAAAGAAAAATGAACTCTTTCCTGAACACACCAAAACTGAGGGAATTCATCACCGGGTGACTGGCCTGAAAAAGCTGGAAGTAAGAATGACATGTACATTGTGAAAACAAAAGAAAATAAAACTCACTGGAAAAGCAAACACAAAATGAACAATAAGAATCAAATGATAACATTACAGATAATAATCCACAATGATAAATAATAAGAAAGACAGGATGAAACAAAAGATATATAAAACAATGAGGAAACAAGAAAATGACAGATGAAGACAAGTTCTCATCTATCAATAATAACTTTGAATATAAATGGATGAAATTCACCACTTAAAACAAGCAGGCTAGCTGAATGGTTAAAAAAAAAAAGTACTTATCTATATGCAACCTACAGGGAACTCACTTTATCTGTAAAAATAACATCTAGATTGAAAGTGAAGTGATGGAAAAAATTACTGCACAAAAATGAAAAACAAAAGTGAGCAAGAGTAGCTATACATATCAGATAAAAAAAACTTTAAGTCAAAAACTGTAAAGAGAGACAAAGCCATTATATAATAGTAAAAGGATAGATTCAGCAAGAAGATATAACAATTCTAAATACATGCACCCAACACTGGAGAACCCAGATACATAAAGCAAATTCTACTAGATGTAAAAAGAGAGGAAGCGATAGACGGAAAGGATATAGTTGGGGAATTCAAGAACCCACTCTAAGCATTAGTTACATCGTCCTCAGAGAAAATCAATAAACCCTGGTTTTATTTTGTTTATTTATTTATTAATCATTGTACTTCAAGTTCTGGGGTACATGTGCAGATCTTGCAGGATTGTTGCATAGGTACACACATGCCATGGTGGTTTGCTATCTCCATCCTGCTGTCACCTACATCAGGCATTTCTACCAGTATTATCGCTCCCCAACCTCCCTGCCCCGTGCTGTCCCTCCCTTAGCCCTCAACCCCCTAAAAGACCCAGTGTGATCTTCCCTCTTTGTGCCCATGTGTTGTCATTGTTCAACATCCGCCTATGAGTGAGAACATGTGGTGTTTGGTTTTCAATTCTTGTGTCATCTATTTCTAGATGCTTGAGGACTCCCCGCACTGTCTTCCACAATGATTGAACTAATTTACACTCCCACCTACAGGGTAAAAGTGTTCCTATTTCTCCACATCCTCTCCAGCATCTGTTGTCTCCAGATTTTTTAATAATCACCATTCTAAGTGGCATGAGATGGTATCTCAATGTTGTTTTGATTTACATTTCTCTAATGACCATTTCTCTAATCTCTTGATGATGAGCATTTTTTCATGTGCTTGTTGGCCCCATAAATGTCTTTTGAAAGTGTTGGTTCATATCCTTCGCCCACTTTTGAATGGAATTTTTTTTCTTGTAAATCTACTTTAGTTTTGTCAGATGGGTAGACTCCAAATATTTTTTTCCCATTGGTTGTTGGTTCACTCTAATGATTGTTTCTTTTGCTTTGCAGAAACTCTTAAGTTTAGTCAGATCCCATTTGTCTATTTTGGCTTTTGATGCCAATGCTTTTGGTGTTTTAATCATGAAGTTCTTGCCTATACCTATGTCTTGAATGGTTTTGCCTAGGTTTTCTTCTAGGATTTTTATGGTGTTAGATCTTATGTTTAAATCTTTAATCCATCTGGAGTTAATTCTAGTGTAAGGTGTCAGGAAGCGGTCCAGTTTCAGCTCTCTGCACATGGCTAGCCAGTTTTCCCAATCCCATTTATTAAACAGGGAATCCTTTCCCCTTTGCTTGTTTCTGTCAAATTTATCAAAGATCAGATGGTTGTAGATATGTGGCATTATTTCCAAGGCCTCTGTTCTGTTCCATTGGTCTATCTCTCTGTTTTGGTACCAGTACCATGTTGTTTTGATTACTGTAGCGTTGTAGCATAGTTTGAAGTCAGATAGTGTGATGCCTCCAGCTTTGTTCTTTTTTGCTTAGGATTGTCTTGGCCATATGGGCTCTCCTTTGGTTTCATATGAAGTTTAAAGTGTTTTTTTTTTTTTTTTTTTTTTTTCAGTCCTGTAAAGAAGGGCAATGGTAGCATGATGGGGATAGCCTTGACTCTATAAATTACTTTGGGAAGTAGGGCCATTTTCACACTATTGATTATTTCTAACCATGAGCATGGGATGTTTTTCCATCTGTTTGTGTCCTCTCTTATTTCCTTGAGCAGTGGTTTGTAGTTCTCCTCGAAGAGGTCCTTTACATCCTTTGTTAGTTGTATTCCTAGGTATTTTATTCTCTTTTTAGCAATTGTGAATGGGAATTTGCTCATAATTTGGCTCTCTGTTTGTCTGTTATTGTTTTATAGGAATGCTTGTGATTTCTGCACATTGATTTTGTATTCTGAGACTTTGCTGAAGTTGCTTATCAGCTTAAGGAGATTTTGGACTGAGACGTTGGGGTCTTCTAAATATACAATCATGTCATCTGCAAATAGAGACAGTTTGACTTTCTCCTTTCCAAATTGAATACCTTTTATTTCGAGTATTTTATTGAAGATTTTTCCATAGATGTCATCATGGATATTGTCCTGAAGTTTTGTTTTGTTTTGTTTTGTTTTTTTAGTTGTGTCTCTGCCAGGTTTTGAAATTGGGATGATGTTGGTCTCATAAAATGAGTTAGAAAGGATTCTCTCTTTGCTTTGTTTGGAATATTTTCAGAAAGAATGGTACCAGCTCCTCCTAGTCCATCTGGTAGAATTCGGCCATTAACTCATCTGGACCTGGACCTTTTTTTTGGTAGTAGGCTATTATTTGCTGCCTCAACTTCAGACCTTGTTATTGATCTGTTCAGGGTTTCAACTTCTTCCTTGTTACTCCTAGAAGGGTGCAAGTTTGCAGGAATTTATCCATTTCTTCCAGGTTTCCTGGTTTATGTGCAGAATTGTTTGTAGTAATCTCTGATTGTAGTTTGTATTTCTGTGAAATCATTGGTGATATCGACTTTATTGTTTTTTTATTGCATGTATTTACTTCTTCTCTCTTTTCTTTTTTATTAGTCTGGCTAGCAGTCTATTTTGTTGATCTTTTCATAAAACCAGCTCATGGATTCATTGATTTTTTGAAGGGATTTTTGTGTCTCTATTTCCTTCTGTTCTGCTCTGATCTTAGTTATTTCTTGTCTTCTGCTAGCTTTTGGGTATTTTTTTTTTTTTTGATATTGCTTCTCTAGCTCTTTCAATTTTGATGATAGGGTATCGATTTTAGATCTTTCCTCACTTCTCATGTGGGTATTTATTGCTGTAGATTTCCCTTTAGACACTGCTTTAATTATGTCCCAAAGATTCTGGTACTTTTTGTATTCATTCTCATTGGTTTCAAAGACAATCTTTATTTCTGCCTCACTTCATTGTTTATTTAGTCAACATTCAGGAGCCAGTTGTTCTGTTTCCATGTAGTTTGTGCAGTTTTGAGTGAGTTTCTTAATCCTGATTTCTAATTTGATTGCACTGTGGTCTCAGAGATTGTTTGTTATGATTTTCATTCTTTTGCATTTGCTGATTAGTTATTTACTTCCAATTTTGTGGTCAAATTTAGAGTAAGTGTGATGTGGTGCTGAGAAGAATGTATATTCTGTGGATTTTGGATGGAGAGTTCTGTAGATGTTTATTAGGTTCACTTGGTCCAGATCTGCATTCAAGTCCTGAATATCCTTGTTGATTTTTTGTCACATTGATCTAATATTGACAGTGAAGTGTTCAAGTCTCCCAGTATTATTGTGGGGAGTCTACGCCTCTTTGTAGGCCATTAAGAATTTGCTTTATGTATCTGGGTGCTCCTGTGTTGGGTGCATATGTATTTAGGATAGTTAGCTTTTCTTGTTGTATTGATCCTTTTATCATTATGTAATGTCCTCCTTTGTCTCCTTTGATCTTTATTTGTTTAATGTCTGTTTTATCAGAGACTGGGATTGTAACCCCCAGTTTTCTTTGCTCTCCGTTTGCTTGGCAAATCTTCTTCCATCCCTTTATTTTGAGTCTATGTGTTTTGGCATGTGAGATGGGTCTCCTGAATACAGCACACTGATGGATCTTGACTATGTATTCAGTTTTCCAGTCTGTGTCTTTTGATTGGGGCATTTAAGCCATTTATATTTAAGGTTAGTATTGTTGTTATGTGGATTTTATCCTGCCATTTTGTTACTGGCTGGTTGTTTTACCTGTTAGTTGATGTTGTTTCTTCATTGCATCATTGGTCTTTACCATTTGGTATGTTTTTGCAGTGGTTAGTACCGGTTGTTCTTTTCCATGTTTAGTGCTTCCTTCAGGAGCTCTTGTAAGGCAGTTCTGGTGGTGACAAAGTCTCACAGCATTTGCTTGTACATAAAGGATTTTATTTCTCTTTCACTTATGAAGCTTAGTTTGGCTGAATGTGAAATTCTGGGTTGAAAGTTCTTTACTTTAAGCATGTGGAATATTGGCCCCCACTCTATTCTGGCTTGTAGAGTTTCTGCCAAGAGATCTAATGTGAGTCTGACGGGATTCCCTTTGTGGGTAACCTGACCTTTGTCTCTGGCTGCCCTTAGCATTTTTTCCTTAATTTCAATCCTGGTGAATTTTATGATTATGTACCTTGGGAAAAGAAATAAACAATATAGGATTATGTTAAAATACCTAATTTACACTTGATTGGTGTACCTGAATGTGACAGGGTAAATGAATCCAAACTGGAAAACACTCTTCAGGTTATTATCCAGGAGAACTTCCCTAACCTAGCAAGGCAGGCCAACATTTAAATCCAGGAAATACAGAGAACACCACAAAGATACTCCTCAAGAAGAGCAAACAATACTTTTAAACTACATTATAGATCAACAGTATAGTTTAAAAGATATTTTAAAAAATGTTTTTCTATAGCTGCAGATGATATACATCTCTTTATCATATGGAACATTCATCAGAATAAACTATATATTAGGCCACAAAATGAGTCTTAACAAATGTTTTCAAATCAAAATTATTTAAAGTTTTATCTTTGATTACAATAGAATAAAATTAGAACTGAGTAACAAAAGTAATTTTGTAAATGGTACAAATACATGAAAATTAAACCACAGATCCTGAACAAAAATTGGAACAATAAAAAGTTAAGAAAAAAAAATTCTTGAAGTAAATGAAAATGGAAACATAATTTTTCTAAATATATGGGATACAGTAAAAGCAGTGCTATCAGGAAGTTCATGGCAATAAATGCCAACATTAAAAAAGTAGAAAAATTTCAAACAAATAACCTAATGATACACTTGAAAGTACTAGAAAAGCAAGAACACATTAAACTGAATATTAGCAGTAAAAATTAAATAATAAGCATTAAAGCAGAACTAAACAAATAGAAACTAAAAAAGAAAAATACAAAGGATCAGCAGAACAAAAAATGGGTCTTGTTTTTAAATTGAGAAACTACTAGCTGGACAACCAGGAACAAAAAAGAGGACCCAAATAAACAAAATCAGAAACAAAAAATAAGATGTTACAAATGTTACCACAGAAATACACAAGATCGTTAGAGACAATTAAGAAAAAAACTATATGCTAACAAATTGGGAAAGCTAGAGCAAATAAATTCATGAACATATACTATCTATTAAGATTGAACGTGGAAGAATCGAAAATCCTAAACAGGCACATAATAAATAATGAGTTTGAATCAGTAATATAAAGTTTTTCAACAAAGAAAAGGACAGGACCAGTGGCTGAATTGCTATATTCTATGAAACACTTAACAAAGAACTAACTTCAGTGATTCTCAAACTATTACAAAATTTGAAGAGGAGGAATTTTCTCTCTAATTAACTCAATGAGGCCACTGTTACCCTAATAGTAAAACCAGAGAAGGACACAACTAAAACCAAAAATGGGTTTATTGTTAAGGCCAATATTCCTAATAATGTGAATTCAAAAATCCTCCACAAAATAGTAGCATACTGAATCCATCCCACAATACCGTTCAAAAGCAATACGTTAGTATCAAATGGGATTTATCCCAGGGAGGGAAAGTTGTATCAACATATGTAAATTGATAAATGTGATACATCACATCAATAGGATGATAGACAAAAGTTATATCACCATTTCAGTAGACATAGAAAGAGCATTTGATAAAATTTAGGGTTCTTTCTTGATAAAATTCTTAATAAATTAGACATACAAGAAATCTCAAAACCATAAGGGTCATATATGGCAAACCCATAGCTAACATCATATCGAGCAGGGAAGAGCTGAAAACCTTTCCTGTAACAACTGGAACAACAAAAGTAAGCCTATTTTCGTCATTCTTATTGAGCACAGTACTGGAAGTCCTAGCCAGAGCAATCAGGCAAGAGAAAGAAATAAAAATCATCCAGATTGGAAACAAGAAAGTTGAATTGTCCATTTTGCAGATGACATGATTTTATAAATAGAAAAACGTGACGATTTCACCAAACAACTTAGAATTGTTTTTTTTTTTTTTTTTCTTTTTTTTATTGCATTTTAGGTTTTGGGGTACATGTGATGAACATGCAAGATTGTTGCATAGGTACACACATGGCAGTGTGCTTTGCTGCCTTCTGTCCCCTCACCTGTATCTGTCATTTCTCCCCATGCTATCTCTTCCCACCTCCCCACCCCCCGCCCCTCCCCCATTTCCCCCCAACAGACCCCAGTGTGTAGTGCTCCCCTCCCTGTGTCCATGTGTTCTCATTGTTCAACACGGGCCTATGAGCGAGAATATACGGTGTTTGATTTTCTGCTCTTGTGTCAGTTTGCTGAGAATGATGGTTTCCAGGTTCATCCATGTCCCTATAAAGGACATGAACTCATCGTTTTTGATGGCTGCATAATATTCCATGTTGTATATGTACCACATTTTCCCTATCCAGTCTATCATCGTTGGGCATTTGGGTTGGTTCCAGGTCATTGCTATTGTAAACAGTGCTGCAATGAACATTCGTGTGCACGTGTCCTTGTAGTAGAATGATTTATAATCCTTTGGATATATACCCAGTAATGGGATTGCTGGGTCAAATGGGATTTCTATTTTTAAGTCCTTGAGGAATCGCCACACTGTCTTCCACAATGGTTGAATTAATTTACATTCCCACCAACAGTGTAAAAGTGTTCCTATTTCTCCACATCCTCTCCAGCATCTGTTGTTTCCCGATTTTTTAATGATCGCCATTCTAACTGGTGTGAGATGGTATCTCAATGTGGTTTTGATTTGCATTTCTCTGATGACCAGTGATGATGAGCATTTTTTCATATGTTTGTTGGCCTCCTGTATGTCTTCTTTTGTAAAGTATCTGTTCATATCCTTTGCCCATTTTTGAATGGGCTTGTTTGTTTTTTTCTTGTAGATCTGCTTTAGTTCTTTGTAAATTCTGGATATCAGCCCCTTGTCAGATGGGTAGACTGCAAAAATTTTTTCCCATTCTGTTGGTTGCCGATTCACTCTACTGACTGTTTCTTTTGCCGTGCAGAAGCTGTGGAGTTTGATTAGGTCCCATTTGTCTATTTTGGCTTATGTTGCCATTGCTTTTGGCGTTTTGGTCATGAAGTCCTTGCCTACACCTATGTCCTGAATGGTTTTGCCTAGATTTTCTTCTAAGGTTTTTATGGTATTAGGTCTGATGTTTAAGTCTTTAATCCATCTGGAGTTAATTTTGGTGTAAGGTGTCAGGAAGGGGTCCTGTTTCTGCTTTCTGCACATGGCTAGCCAGTTTTCCCAACACCATTTATTAAACAGGGAGTCCTTTCCCCATTGCTTGTTTTTGTCAGGTTTGTCGAAGATCAGATGGTTGTGGGTATGTTGTATTTCCTGTGAGGCCTCTGTTCTGTTCCATTGGTCTATATCTCTGTTTTGGTACCAGTACCATGCTGTTTTGATTACTGTAGCCTTGTAGTATAGTTTGAAGTCCGGTAGTGTGATGCCTCCCGCTTTGTTCTTTTTGCTTAGAATTGACTTGGCTATGCGGGCTCTCTTTTGGTTCCATATGAAGTTTAAGGTGTTTTTTTTCCAGTTCTGTGAAGAAGGTCATTGGTAGCTTGATGGGAATAGCATTGAATCTGTAAATTACTTTGGGCAGTATGGCCATTTTCACGATGTTGATTCTTCCTAACCATGAACATGGAATGTTTCTCCATCTGTTTGTATCCTCTCTTATTTCGTTGAGCAATGGCTTGTAGTTCTCCTTGAAGAGGTCCTTTACGTTCCTTGTTAGTTGTATTCCTAGGTACTTTATTCTCTTTGTAGCAATTGTGAATGGCAGTTCGTTCTTGATTTGGCTCTCTTGAAGTCTATTACTGGTGTATAGGAATGCTTGTGATTTTTGCACGTTGATTTTGTATCCTGAGACTTTGCTGAAGTTGTTTATCAGTTTCAGGAGATTTTGGGCTGAGATGATGGGGTCTTCCAGATATACAATCATGTCATCTGCAAATAGAGACAATTTGATTTCCTCCTTTCCAATTTGGATACCCTTTATTTCTTTTTCTTGCCTGATTGCTCTGGCTAGAACTTCCAGTACTATATTGAATAGGAGTGGTGAGAGAGGGCATCCTTGTCTAGTGCCAGATTTCAAAGGGAATGCTTCCAGTTTTTGCCCATTCAGTATGATATTGGCTGTTGGTTTGTCGTAAATAGCTTTTATTGTTTTGAGATACGTTCCGTCAATACCTAGTTTATTGAAGGTTTTTAGCATAAAGGGTTGTTGAATTTTGTCAAAAGCCTTCTCTGCATCAATCGAGATAATCATGTGGTTTTTGTCTTTGGTTCTGTTTATGTGGTGAATTACGTTTATGGACTTGCGTATGTTGAACCAGCCTTGCATCCCCGGGATAAATCCTACTTGATCATGGTGGATGAGCTTTTTGATATGCTGTTGCAATCGGTTTGCCAGTATTTTATTGAAGATTTTTGCATCTATGTTCATCATGGATATTGGCCTGAAATTTTCTTTTCTTGTTGAGTCTCTGCCGGGTTTTGGTATCAGGATGATGTTTGTCTCGTAAAATGATTTGGGAAGGATTCCCTCTTTTTGGATTGTCTGGAATAGTTTCAGAAGGAATGGTATCAGCTCCTCCTTGTATGTCTGGTAGAATTCAACTGTGAACCCATCTGGACCTGGGCTTTTTTTGGGTGGTAGGCTCTTTATTGCTGCCTCGACTTCAGACCATGTTATTGGTCTATTCAGGGTTTTGGCTTCTTCCAGGTTTAGGCTTGGGAGGTTGCAGGTGTCCAGGAATTTATCCATTTCTTCCAGGTTTACTAGTTTATGTGCATAGAGTTGTTTGTAATAATCTCTGATGATGGTTTGGATTTCTGTGGAATCTGTGGTGATATTCCCTTTATCGTTTTTTATTGCATCAATTTGGTTATTCTCTCTTTTCTTTTTTTATTAATCTGGCTAGTGGTCTGTCTATTTTGTTGATCTTTTCAAAAAACCAGCTCCTGGATTTATTGATTTTTTGAAGAGTTTTTTGTGTCTCTATTTCCTTCAGTTCTGCTCTGATCTTAGTTATTTCCTGTCTTCTGCTAGGTTTTGAGTTTTTTTGATCTTGCTCCTCTAGCTCTTTCAATTTTGATGATAGGGTGTCAATTTTAGATCTCTCCTTTCTTCTCATGTGGGCACTCATTGCTATATATTTTCCTCTAGAGACTGCTTTAAATGTGTCCCAGAGATTCTGGTATGTTGTGTCTTCGTTCTCATTGGTTTCGAAGAACATCTTTATTTCTGCCTTCATTTCATTGTTTATCCAGTCGACATTCAAGAGCAAGTTGTTCAGTTTCCATGAAGCTGTGCGGTTCTGAGTTAGTTTCTGCATTCTGAGTTCTAACTCGATTGCACTGTGGTCTGAGAGACTGTTTGTTATGATTTCTGTTCTTTTGCATTTGCTGAGGAGTGATTTATTGCCAATTATATGGTCAATTTTAGAGTAGGTGTGATGTGGTGCTGAGAAGAATGTATATTCTGTGGATTTGGGGTGGAGAGTTCTGTAAATGTCTATTAGGTTTGCTCGTTCCAGGTCTGTGTTCAGGTCCTGGATATCCTTGTTGATTTTCTGTCTGGTTGATCTGTCTAATATTGACAATGGGGTGTTAAAGTCTCCCACTATTATTGTGTGGGAGTCTAAGTCTCTTTGTAAGTCATTAAGAACTTGCCTTATGTATCTGGGTGCTCCTGTATTGGGTGCATATATATTTAGGATCGTTAGCTCTTCTTGTTGCAGTGATCCTTTTACCATTATGTAATGTCCTTCTTTGTCTCTTTTGATCTTTGTTGCTTTAAAGTCTATTTTATCAGAGATGAGAATTGCAACTCCTGCCTTTTTTTGCTCTCCATTTGCTTGGTAGATCTTCCTCCATCCCTTTATTTTGAGCCTTTGTGTATCCTTGCATGTAAGATGGGTTTCCTAGATACAGCACACTGATGGGTTTTGGCTTTTTATCCAATTTGCCAGTCTGTGTCTTTTGATTGGGGCATTTAGTCCGTTGACATTTAGGGATAGTATTGTTATGTGTGAATTTGATGCTGTCATTTTGATGCTACCTGGCTGTTTTGTTGGTTAGCTGATGCAGATTCTTGATTGTGTTGCTGCTTTTTTACCATTTGGTGTGTTTTTGGAGTGGCTGGTACTGGTTGTTCCTTTATGTGTGTAGAGCCTCTTTCAGGAGTTCTTGTAGAGCAGGTTTGGTGGTGATGAAATCTCTGAGTGCTTGCTTGTTCACAAAGGATTTTATTTTTCCTTCACTTATGAAGCTGAGTTTGGCTGGATAGGAGATCCTGGGTTGAAAGTTCTTTTCTTTAAGGATGTTGAATATTGGCCCCCAGTCTCTTCTGGCTTGTCGGGTTTCTGCTGAGAGATCTGCTGTGAGTCTAATGGGCTTCCCTTTGTGGGTAACCCGACCTTTCTCTCTGGCTGCCCTTAGCATTTTCTCTTTCATTTCAACCCTGGTGAATCTGACGATTATGTGCCTTGGGGTTGCTCTTCTTGAGGAATATCTCTGTGGTGTTCTCTGTATTTCCTGGATTTGAATATTGGTCTGCCTTGCTAGGTTGGGGAAGTTTTCCTGGATAATATCCTGAAGAGTATTTTCCAGCTTGGATTCATTCTCTTCATCACATTCAGGTACACCTATCAGACGTAGATTAGGTCTTTTCACATAGTCCCACATTTCTTGAAGATTTTGTTCATTCCTTTTTGCGCTTTTTTCTCTGTTCTTGCCTTCTCTTTTTATTTCATTGAGTTGGTCTTCGACCTCTGATATCCTTTCTTCTGCTTGGTCAATTCAGCTGTTGAAGCTTGTGCATGCTTCACGAAGTTCTCGTGTTGCGTTTTTCAGCTCCATCAATTCACTTATTCTCCTCTCTATGCTGTCCATTCTCGTCAGCAGTTCGTCCAATCTTTTTTCAAGGTTCCTATTTTCTTTGCGATGGGTTAGAACATGTTCTTTTAGCTCATTGTAGTTTCTTACTACCCATCTTCTGAAGTCTGATTCTGTCATTTCATCACCCTCCTTCTCCATCCGGTCTGGTTCCCTTGCTGGTGAGGAGTTGTGATCACTTTTAGGAGGAGAGGTGTTCTGGTTTCGGGAGTTTTCATCCTTTTTACGCTGGTTTCTACCCATTTTTGTGGGTTTATCCACCTGTTGTCTGTCTCTGTCCCAGGGAGTTGGAGCTTTATGAGTTTCCGTTGCACTACTGCCTGTTTTGATTTTTTTTTTTCAGGTCGGACCCGCCCAGCTAGCAGCACGCCTAGCCTCTGCCTGCCCGCAGGGGCTTTGCTGAGCTGCTGTGGGCTCCGCCCAGCTGCCCTGAGCTCTTCCCTGTAGTCCTTTTTATATGGGCGTAGTTAGAACTGTCTTGGCAACGGTGGCCCCGCCTCTGTTATGGCGGACTCTCTCTGTTGTGGCAGGTTGCCTCGGCAACGGCGGGTTGCCTCGGCAACGGCAGCCTGCCTCCATAGTGGTGGAGAGTCTCAGTAATGGCGGAAGCCCCTCCCCCACGGAGCCGGACCGTCCCGGTTCAGCTGTGCTTGGTTTGAAGGGCTCAACCCAGAGGGTTTCCAATTACTGTTTTTGTTTTTGTTGTTGTTGGGGGTGGAGGGGTGGGACCAAGGGAGCCTGATCACCTGGCTCCCTGACTCAGAGTCTTTTCTTTTAAGTTGAACGACCCCGCGTTCCGGTCGCTTGTTGAAAAGGCGCCAGGATCTCCCGTGCTGCGACTCACGGAGTCGGCTCGAACCGCGGCGCCGGCTCCTGGCGGATTTTTTGCCTAGGAATCTCCTGGCCTGGCTCGCTATTTCAGATGAATGGGCTATTCTGCCGTCTCAAGGCTCTGCTCGCCAGCTAAGAGGGCTCCCAGACCAGTGGCTTTTGTACGGAGAACCGCAGCAACAGGGAGTGGTCACAGCAGCCGCGCGGGCGGAATCAGCCCCGTGGGGGCCAAAACAGCCGCACCAGCTGGGACTGCGACGCTGGCGACCCCTCTGCCTGGGTATCTCCTGGTCTGTGGGCAATAAGAGTTCATCTGGAAATGCGGCGTCCACTCACCCTCTGCACTTTCACTGGGAGCTGAAGTCCTGAGCTGTTCTTAGGCGGCCATCTTGAAAGTCGGACCACAACTTAGAATTGTTAACGAAATTCAGTAAAGTTGTAGGATACAAAATCAACATATAAAAATCTGTAGATTTTCTGTACCAAAAATAGACCAGCCAAAAATAAATTAATAGCAAATTCCACTTACAGTAGCTATGGGAAAAATTACCAGAAATAAATATAATCAAGGTGGTCAAAGGCTTTTACAAGGAAAACTACAAAACACTGATGTAAAAAAAAAGTTGAGAAGAACACAAACAAATACATACAATAATGCTCATGGATCAGAAGAATTAATATTGTTAAAATGATTCTACTATCTATAGAAATATCCAGAATCAATGCAATTCCTATAAAAATATCAATTACATTCTTCACAGAAAAAGAAAAGAAATCACAAAATGTTCATGAAACCACAAAAGATCTCAAACTGCTTTCATGCATGGTTGAAAGAACACTCTCTTTCAATACATGATGCTGAAAAAACTAGATATCCATATGCAGAAGAATAAAACCAAACCCTTATCGTTCACCATACACCATACTCATTCAAAATGGATTAAAGACTCTAACAGAAGACCTGAAATTATGATACCACCAGAAAGAAAAAAGGAGAAATATTTCAGGACATTGGTATAGGCATACTGCGTAGCTAAGACTTCAAAAGCACATGAGATAAAAAGAAAAGTACAAAAATGAAACTGCTTTAAACTAAATACTTTCTGCCCAGCAAAAGAAATGACAGAATGAATGAAGAGACAACCTATACAATGGGAGAAAATATTTACAAAACATTCATGTGACAAAGAACCAATACCCAGATTTTTCAAAGGGCTCAAGCAACTCAACAACAATAATCCAGATAATCTCATTAATAAGTGAGCAAATTATCTGCATAGACATTTCTTAAAGGAAGAAATAAAAATCACCAAAAATATATGAAAAAAAATGTTCAAGGTCACTGATCACCGAGACAATGTAAAACAAACACCCAATGAGTTTTCATCTCATTCTAGTTAAAATGGCTATTCCTAAAAGGTCAAAAAATAACAATTGCTGGTGAGAATGTAGAGAAAAGGAAACTTACACATTTCTGAAACATAAGTTAGTACTGCCATTATGGTGAACAGTATGGCAGTTTCTCACAAAGCTAAAAATAGTACTACTATATGATTCGGCAATCCGACTGCTGGGTACCCATCCAAAGGAAAGGAAATGGGCATATGAAATGAATGTTTCAACTCCATATTAATGCAGCACTATTTACAGTAGCCAAAATATAAAATCAAGCTAAGTGTCTGTCAATATATAAATGGATAAAGAAATTTAGTATATGTATGCAATGGGATACTATCCATTCACACATAAAGGATAAATTCTTGGCATCTGCAGCAACATACATGGAATTAGAGGCCATTATATTAAGTGACATAACCCAGACACACATAGACACATATTTCATGTTCTCACTCATATATGAAAACAACCTCATAGAGGTAGAGAGTAGATTAATAGTTGCCAGAGGCTAGAGTGGGTGCAGGGGTTGAAGCAAACTTGGTTAATAAGTAAAAGCATAGTTAGATAGGAATAAATTTGATTGCTTGATAGTACAGTAGGGTGATTAGAGTTAACAATAACTTATATTATACTTCAAAATATTCAGGGGAAGGTTTCAAATGTTCTCAACACAAATAATAAATGTTCAAAATGATGTATACTAAATATTCTGATTTGATAATTATACATTGTATGCATCTGTCAAGTTACTGTATATACACCATTGATGTGTAGCAAGTATTGCCTATCAATAGAAACTTTCAGAAAATATATTGGAGATATTTGACCTATGATGTATTTGAGAGTTTCCCAAGTGTGGCAAAGAGAAATAAGATAAAACATTTCTCTTGACAAATGTTTTATCTTATTTCTCTTTGCCACGTTTGGGAAACTTTCAAAAGTTTTTCCCTCCAGTCAGATATTCTTTATTCAGCTATACCCAGTCTATGGTTTTATGCAAACTATTGATTTTACTAAAAAAACTATATTTTTTTTCCCCTAATGCTATCCCTCCCCTATCCCCAAAAGACCTGGTATGTGATGTTCCTCTCCCTCTGTCCATGTGTTCTCATTATTCATTTCCTACTTATTAGTGAAAACGTGTAGTTTTTGGTTTTCTGTTATTATGTTAGTTTGCTGTGAATAATCGTTTCCAGCTTCATCCATGTCCCTGAAAAGGACATGAACTCATCCTTTTTATAGCTGCATAGTATTTCATGATGTATATTTACCACATTTTCTTTATACAGTCTACCACTGATGGGCATTCGGTTAATTCCAACCTTTTGTTGTTGTGAACACTGCCGCATTCCCATTACCCAGAGATTTATTTCAGAAAAGCAGTCACCCTAGCAACACATTTCATTGACACAGAATGCATCCCAAAATTTGCTTACTTGTATGACATATTCAACCTGCGCAACAAACTCAATCTGTCACTTTGGGGGAGAATGACAACTGTGTTCAAGTTGGCAGATAAAGTGGCAAAGCCAAACTGAAATTATGGGGGAGACAAGTGAACACTGGGATTTTTGATGAGCTTCAAACATCAGCAGAGATTCTGAAAGAGACTCAGCCAGGGCCTTCTTTCTTCCAGCTGGTTCGTGATAACCTATCTCATCTTTAAAGAAGTTTAAGCTTTACTTCTTAACCACAGAAGACCCCTGAACTCTGAAAAAAATAGATCTGAGATCCGTTTATGAATAAGCCAGGTAAATCAACTAGTTCCATACTAGAATAGAATCAACTGCTTGAGAATGCACATGATGGTGACCTTGAAAGTATGTTTGAGATAACTTCAAATCTCCATTTTTCTAGATTAGAGTCAAGGTGAAATATTCTGAGGTATCTGCAAGAACACTGAAAAGTGCTTCCATTTCCAACATTTCCTGTTTCCACTTCCAACATTTTATCTTTGGTGAAGCAGGATTTTCCAGTGACAGCAACCAAAACAAGACTAGCAGGTAGACTGGGCATAAGCGACACACTTTGGGCATCACTGTTTCCCATTACCCCCAGATAAGTCTGTCTAGCTGCAGGAAAACAATGTCAGAGCTCCCATTGATTCTACATTATGATGAGTCATATAATTATTGAAATACTTGAGTAGTTCAGAAGCTGTGGTGTTTGTTGGCCACAAAATCCACATAACATCCTCATGTACATCTTCGTGAAAAATACATTGCACAGAAACAAGTGTTGTTGCCTTGTTGTGAACATCTGTAGACTTGTCAACCTGAATTGCATACCACTGTTACTCATTAACCCTCTCTAACAATTGTGCCTCAATATCCTCTGCTATTTCATCAATTCATCTATTGATAGTGCTAGCAAAAAGAGGAACACATACCAACTGTTGAACTTTCTTTTTAGCATATTTACATATACTTATCATCAGATATTAAACTTTCTTCTGCAATTTTGGCAATTAATTAATTACCCAGCAGTTGAAAGGACTAATAATGTTCTCAATATTATGATTTGGAGAGGCAGCATTCTAAGAGGAACAAATTTTTATATTTTTTCTTATTTTTTCATATTTATATAACTACAACCATAGAAACAACAGAGACCTACTAAACCCCAGCATATGAGACACTGCATGAGAAACACTGAGAAAACTCTGAAGGTTATATGACATATAATTTTTAAAACTTTATATGTATTACTATAAAAATGTTTTTTCTCCAATAGACAGCTAAGAACATAAAATGTTTTATTTCAAAAATTGATGTGCCAACGTAATGACTGCTCATATTCACTGGCCTTTTAATGATTTTGAACTTTTATTTTAAAACAGTTTAAATGTAATATGTACATCTGGTAACTATCATCAATAATACTGTATTGTACATTTGGAATCTAGTTAGAGTAGGTAAGTGCTCTTACTGTACACAAACAATAAAATGGTTACTCTTTGTTGTGGTTAATATGTTAATTAATTTGATTCTGGCAATTATTTCACAATGTACATATACATCGAAACATCACATTGTACACCTTAAATATATATAATTTTATTTGTTTATAGCTTGATTTAACTAGAAAAAAAAAGAAAAACATCACATTAATAATGCAGTATATTGAATCTGATATAATTTGTAAGTTGGTTAGGAAGCAAATAGCTAACATGGCCATTTATAATAATAGTGGACAGCTAACTTCATAATCAAACACTGAATTGGAATCATGCCATTTACTATCTGTATGATTTTTGAACAAGTTAGTTAATATCTATGTGCCTCAGTGTTCTCACCTGAAAAATAAACATGCACATGGTACTGAAGTCATGATTTTTCTCTAATCACTTTTATTATTCCAGAATTAGAATATTGAAAGTTGATCCTTGATAATAGTTCTATGGTTTCTTAAACACAAGACTATAGAATTAAAGCTTTGTTTACTTTTTTTAACTTAATAGTGGAATGAAATTATACTTTCCATTAACCTACTAATTACATTACTAATTTAATTTCAAATACATCTACCAGTTTGTGATTTTGATATATTTTTCCTCAGTGTATGTATTCATTCTCTGAAGGCCATGGTTCTGTGTAGTATATATGAAAACCATATAATTATTGACATATTTTGCATTAGTAAGCTAATGGTGACATATTTTACAAACCATCCTAGAGCATGTATTTTTCATTAAATAAGGCATCATGGTTATCTTTCTATGTAAGTGAATAAGGAGATGTCTTACTCTTTTTTTCTTCATCTTTTTATTTTGAAAAATTTAGCAACCACAGAGAAGTTGAAAAATAGAACAAAGATAACCAGTATCATTTCACCTATTTTCAACAATTGTTAATACTTGTTGAGATTCACTAAGGGTGGCTGGCAAAATATTAGGGAAAATTATAGATTAGTCTCAAACTGTTTGGAAGGCTGAAAGGTTTTATTGGGCCAGGCCAAAGGCAGCCGGTCCATTATGTTAGGGAAAAGATAGGGACAATAAGAGGCTTTCCCAGTTTAAATCTGTTTAACCCACATCCCTTTGTCTCTAACTGTTTACTCATGGAAACTTTGGGCTGGATGACCCTGTCAAGGAGAGACCAAAAGGGAATTACCCATTAATAGTGTTTTCTGTGGGCTCTGGAGCCTAAAGCTTGTATCATTCGTAAAACAGTTCTTTTAACCATGTTAATTATCTGCAAACATGTTGACTTAGGACTCCTGTTATAAAATTATCACTGCATACATATGTAGACGTGTACAGGGGATCTGGTCGATTGGCTGCATTTTGCCCTCTGAAAGCAGCTGACAGTCATCCCTAGCTCACCTGAATTACTGAACCAGGTGTGAGAGTGTATTTATTCATGTCTTTGATTCAGGGTCTGCAGGACAGACCTCCAAAGGTGGTGGTCAATGTGTCAATTTGTTATATTGGTTTTCTCAGTTTATATGAGTATATATGTATATGTGTGTTTGCTAAACAATTTGAAAGAAAGTTGTAGACATCATAACACTATACTATGATAGCAATTATTTATGCATGTTTATTTTTAAATTTCAAGAACAATCTTCTATCTAACCTTATATCATTTGCATTACGATAACACATAAATGTTTTATTATATAGATAACATATTCAAATTTCTTTTTTTATCATAGTTCAATCTGATTTTTAAATTTAATTTTATTAATTTTTATGGGTACATAGTGTCCACATTTATGGGGTAAATGAAATTTTTGTTTATTTTTTATCTTTTGCATTTCATAATTTTCTCAAGGGTCCTGAATTTCATTTGGTCTTATGGTTCTTATATTGCTTTAATATGGAATAAACTCACTGTCTTTTTTGTCTTTTCTTGAAGAACTTGTAATTTTAGTTTTTAATGAAATTACCATATTCATTTTCAGACTAGATATTCATATATTTCATCTTTATTTATGGTAGGAATTTAAAAACTGTAAAATTCCAATTATCATGAATGCATTAACAGACAGAATTTGACTTTTAAACACTGTTTTCTATTACATGACTCATGTTTGGCACGGGAAAAGTACAAAATGAGCATGGAACACCTTATTCTTTCAGAAAACAAATAAATGTTTATAGACAAATGGGAGCAATTCAGAGACACAAGAACTGACTCTCATTCTTAATTTTGGCACACTTTTGAAATCAAAAGGAATAATGACTGTAATGAATTTTCACAGACTGAACTTTTAAAATAACTCATTATTGCATATTGATAAAATAAAGTTATGGAATGGAGTAGAGAAAGTTCTTCTTTATACAAGAATGCCAAGATATAAGTGTAGAATAAATAATAAAAATATAAATAGTCAATTTGCATCTGCCAGTGTAACACTTGTCTTAGTCAATAATCATCAACCTGTAATTCTGGGTTTTCTCATGTACCCCTGGGAAGCGAAACCTGAAAACTGCACTTCCCAGGCCTCATGGCCAGCAGGATTTCTTTTGCTATACTCCATTAAAAGTCACTCGTGATATTTGGAAGGTGTAGGGATAAGGAGTATCCATTATTCTCTGGTAGTGATTTCAAGCCATTTTGCACACCACTTAATTATTACTTTAGTACTCAGCGTACCTGAGAACTTTAGAGGTGGCCTCCATTAGTAACCATTTTCTCTGAAAACAGTTCTTATAATATTTGCTTCCCAACCTTCAGACTTTTCTGTAACCCTGTATTTGCCTGAGTTAAAATGAATCTTCCATTAAATAGCTTAAGTACTACTATTCTTTGAAGGCTTGTGATCCTCCAAAATCCATATTAAAAGTTAATCTCCAATGCATTCGTATGGAGAAGTAGGGCCTTCTAAGAAGTGATTAAGTTATAAGAGCTCCACCTTTAGGGTTAATGCCCTGATAAAAGAGGCTTCAGAGAGCTGTCACCCTAACCATCTTTTCTACAGTGTAAGAACACTGCATTCATTTGGGTTTTGTTTGTTTTTTTTTGTTGTTGTTTTCCCCCTTTCCATCATTGCCATTATTCAGCAAGAGGTCTCCATCTTGGAGGTAGAGAGCCTTTAGCAGACATTAAACCTGTTGGTGCCTTAATTCTGGACTTCCCAGGCTCCATAACTGTAAGAATTAAATTTCTGATTAAAAAAAAAAATTCAGTCTAAGCTCTATTGTTACAGCACCATGAGTGGACTAAGACAAGTATCTGTTTTTTTCTGACTGACTGCAATTAGGTACCGGAATTAATTTTAGGATGGTTAGATTTGAAGGGTGTAATTATGCTAAGATAAAATAAGCTAAAATAAAGTGGCATGCTGGGAATCTATTGTGTGAAACAGAACAATAGTTATTTAAATCATTTCTTGTAATTACTTGGAATAATTTCCCTATAAAAGGCAATATTATGTGATTCGTTACCAAAACCTTTTGGTGGGAATGATGGTTATAAATGGGAAAGCAGAGAGGCGGATAAGCAAAGCAAAATAGGAGATTCATGACAAGAAATTCTGGAGAAGACAATGAATATAACATGTAAGGATAGCTGTTATTCATATAAATACTCATTAAGCACATTTACTGTAAATGTAGCTTATAGGAATTGGGTAAAGAGGGAACCCATTCTCGGATTCAGGCGGTCTTCTCTCTGCCACACTAATGCTTGGCCAATGGATTTGTGAACTAATTAACAATGAAATTGTGAGATTAATGTTCTGGATGAGCTCAACAAACACTGGCATCCCTTTACTGTGTCTGACCAGGCTACATCCAGTGCTATATTCCCAACCTGTGAGTGTGAGAGGCCAATATTATGCCTCTAATGTTATGCCTCTGCTATAGCACCATGCATGAGAAAACAGGCATTTACCTGGTAGTAGATTGATTATATTAGAATCTTCTTAGCACACAGTGGGTACTTACTTAGAATATGAATATGTATTTCCTACATACAGTGTTACAACATAACAGTAAGGTGAAATATTCAGAGGATTCCCTGAATTGCCTATCAGTACTTCTATCTCCTCAGGTAAATGTTAGTGACGGTTCACAGCAACACAATGTAGAAAGGATCATTTATGGATTAGATTATTCAGAAAGTTTGTTATCACATAAGATCAAGAACCATGCCCAACTGAGCTGTTCACAGAAAGCAAAGATAGATAATAGGTAGTGGAAGAACATTTTATTTAACAACTACAAGTTGCTGTCAAGTTGGAAAAACAAGAGCTATAGTGGTTTTAATTTTTAAAAAAAATTTTGTTATGTATACATTTGTATATTTTAACCATTTTTTTCAGTGCCACTTTTCTGCAGTCTTACATTGATGGTTGTCATACTTCCAATATAGTCTATAAATGGCATAGTATCAAATGAAAATTCTGGAGTATCATAAAAAAAACAAATGAATATTACTAAAGACAGCAGTATAGGACTTAGGGTCTTCTATTTTTGTGAAGCTGAGAAAGTCTGTATTTATAATAAGAATGGATGCATGTTAAGTGGAGATAAGATGATGCTATTTTTGTGGCTGCTTAAAAGATAAATATGAACAGAAAGGAACATATGAATAGTGAGTATTCAAATGTATGGACTGTCACGGATATTTTCTTACTTCTTAATTCTGTCCCGTACCTCAGAAGCTAAAGCCTCAAAGTTAGATGCCATAGAATCACTTGAAAGCAAACTTGTGGCTGGATTTCATCAATTGGTAGTATATGCGTGCAGGTCTGGAGTTTTACTTTTAGCTTTTAAATGTTCTACTGATAATCACCCTTCTTGGTATTGTAAGTGCTGAGATCACTGAGACAACTTATATAATCCTGCACTTCTAATCATTCCACAATTATGAAATCCTCCGATTCTTTGTAACATTTTAGTAAAACAACTGGAGAAGTATCGGTTTCACTGAAAAACTATGCATTAAGTGGAAGACTATATATATTGTTCATTTGAGTACTAAATATTAATGACCTGGGGTTGGCTTCCTTTTTCTATAAAAAATTATATTCATGTATCATTGTATATGTTTAATTGAAGAAAATCTTGATTGAAGCTATCAGGAATTTTGATCATAGCAATTATAAAAGTGTATCACAAAAGTAAGATTTTCATTATTTAAATTAGAACATAAAAGTCCACAGAAATTGAGGTGCTTGTCCAAGGTAGAGTGTTGACTAGTATTACCAGACATTTTTCCTGTTTTCTAATCTAGGTCCCCTTCCAAGTTACTACTTACTTAAAATTAAGAAGCAAACAAAAATGTTTTATTCTTTAATAAGAAAATACTGTGCCAGTAATTTTTGGCACTTGAATGTTGAGTAGAAAAAAACAATCAGAAGTGTGACTCTTAAATGAAGTGGAAGAAAAGGATGTTTATCAATATATTATATGGGACACATTGAGAATGCAAGATACAATGTTCAGCTACTCTTTTTTAAGGTTGTCATTTTTTTTATTCTCATCCCTAACTTTGGTTACAGAATCTCAAATGAATTACACGTTTAGAAATTGTAACTGACATGGAACGTAAGGTCTGGAACAAGACCATGAGAATGGAAGTGTGATGCTAAAAACACTGTGCTCTCACTGCATGTTTCTTAAACAATAAAACACTGAAGGAAGTAACAGAGCTCAATGAGCTTTTGTGCAATAGAGATTCAGTCCTCCTCTGTATGGCCTAAGAATGACCATAATTTGTGATGCTGAAATGTGAGCTCATTGTCCAAATATTATTAAGGATTTTAAGTGGTGCAACAGAGTGTTAAACCAAGCATGTGGTCCTTCTATGCACAGAGACCTATAGTAAAGGAGCAGTAGTAAAGCCACTTCATTACATAATTCCGTTCATTTAATTTACTCATTAATTTGAACGATATACTTGCTTTTCCCAAATTAAATGTATTTATAAAATATTTATTTCATTTTGACATACACTTGGGCACAAAAGAATCTAGATGAAACACAAATTTTAAATTTAATTTTACTTTGTTACACATTGACCCAAGTGGACAATGTCTTTTTTTTTTTTTTCCACAAAGATGCATTTCACTTTTTGACCTTTGCATACAATAAATAAACAACATTTTGTAGTTAACATAAATAGACTTTGCCCTGTTAAATATTATACATAAGGCTAAGTAATCTTTAAATTGCTTAATATTAAAAATGTTTTCATTAAATATGAATTCTATAGATAATATTTTAAAATATATGAAATAAAATTAATGCATATGCTTTATGAATTGCCAACCAAAATTCAAATGATTAACAATAGAAGGAATATTGTATCCAAATAAAACATTTTGGAAAGAAGCCATTGTTTGCACAATCTGAATGATCTCATGAACTCATAGACAAATAGGTGGCTTATTACCATAACTATTAGTGATAAGTTATTTCTATGTCATTAATTACTTTTATTAATATCTAAATATTTTATTTAAAGAACAGAACATGTATTTGAACATTTTCACTGTCCCTGAATATCTCAGTTTTGGTATCTTAAAATTAACTTGTGGCCAGGTGTGGTGTCTCATGCCAGATCTGTGGGAAGCCTAGGTGGGCCAGTCATCTGAGGTCAGGAGTTTGAGACCAGCCCCGTGCTAACATGGCAAAACCCCATATGTACTAAGAAATACTAAAGTTAGCCAAGCATGGTGGCAAGTGACTGTAGTCCTAGCTACTGGGTAGGCTGAGGCAGGAGAATCCTGGGAAGCAGAGGTTGCACTGAACCTAGGTTGTGCAACTGCCCTCCAGCCTGGGTGACAGAGCTAGATTCTGTCTCAAAAAAAAATATATAAATAGCTTGAGGCCAATCTTTATTGTTATTGCTTTATTTCTGTATTGTAGGTAAGGGAGCAAAATAACATAAGGAAGTGTATTACCAAGCCTTTAATTTTGTAAGAAAACACAAAAAGCTGTCACAGAAGAAGATTCTGTTGAGGTCCTATGGAAACACTATGTCTCAAATTATTCTCTTAGCAGAGAGGCAAAAGAAGAGTTTATCCACTATTGCTTCTCACATAGCTCATTGGTCAGAGTACACCTTCATGACAGTGGAGAAACCCTGAAGTAGGGAAATGAGGGGCTACCATGTGAATCATAAAGTTAGGTACTGTCAAATTACACTACCAGGGAAAAGAAAGATGGGATAATTTCCTGTTTGGGGCCCAGCTGATTATACAGCACAGCTACTAAACACAATTTTTGAAGCAAGTAACCAGCTTCAGTGAGCCTTTCTGCAATAAAGATTCAATCCCCCTCCCTATGGCCCAAGGACCTATGACCTTAATATGGGGTGTCCAAGGCAAAATGAAACATCTGTGGTATCCGTAAATCCTCCCTATGACCATAATTTGTGATGTCCAAGGCAAAATGAAACATGGGCTCATCATCTAAAATTTATTAAGGGTTTTAAGTGGTACAGCAGAGTGTTAAATCCAGCATGTGTTCCTTCTAGGCACAGAGACCTGTGCAACTGCATAAGTTATGATCCCACAAAGCCACCTCTGCCATAGCCTACATGAATGGTATTGCTATTAAGAGAAGTTCATGGAAAGGAACCGGTAGGATTGAGTAGAACTATTGTTTCAGTGAATCTAAGGAGGCTCTGTGATGGCATCTGTTGACCTAAAAGACTGTATTATGAAAGAAATACTTTTAAATTAGTTGGAAATTGCTGATTTTGTATACTTCTCTCATTAATTTCTTAATTATTATTTTGAATAGTGTTGGAAAGTCCTAGAGCAATGAGACAACATAAATAAGGAGCTTTCACACTGGAAATGAAGAAGTCAAACTATTCTTGTTTGCAGATGACATGAGCTTGCATTCAGACAAAACAAATACTATTGGAACTGATAAAATCAGTAAAATTCCAAGACACAAAACCAATACACAAAAATCAATAGCATTTCTGTATGCCAATGACAAACAATTTGAACAAGAAGTCAAAAAAGAAGTCCCAGCTACAGTAGCCACAAATAAAAGAAAATACCTAGGGATAAACTAAACTAAAGAAGGGTGTTGGGATTCACTTGGGGTGGTTGACAAAGTATTATGGGAAATATTAGGTAAAGTTGTAAGATCATAGTCTCAAACCTTTTGGAAGATCAAAAGGTTTTCATTCACAGGCTGAAGGCAGCAAGTGTTTACCGTAGAGCATTAGATCATAGGGTGAAGATTAGGGATAATAGAAGCTTCCCCAATTAAGTCTGTTTACCCCACATTCCTTTGTCTGTAACTGTTTACTCATGTAAACTTTGTAGAAGATGGTCCTTTCAGGGGAGGTTGAAGGAGGATTATCACCTGTTAGTGGTGTTTGTTCTGGGCCTGGGAATCAAAACCTTTTATCATTCATAAAACCACTCTTTTAACCATGATCCACAAGCATGTTGACTTAGAATCTCTGTTATTAAATCTATACTGACTAAATGTAAGGAGGAACAGGGAGTCTTGATTTTAATTGCTTAATTGCAATTACCTTCTGAGAGTAGCTGAAGACCTTCCTAACCCACTCAATTCACTGTACTCTGGTGTGTGAATGTATTCATTCAGCTGCCACTGAGTCAGGGCCTGCAGGAAAGACCTCCACAGGTGGTGATCAGCGTCTTAAGTGGTGACCCTGACATGATCAGTGCCACATATGGGAAAGATATCTGTAATGAAAACTATAAAACAGCAATAAACAAATGAAAAATGAAAAGATACTCCATAGATTTTAAGCATTAATATTGTTAAAATGTTTATACCATACTAACCAATCTACAGACTTAATGCAATCCTCATCAAAATACCAATGACATTCTTCTTAGAATTAGAAAAAATAATCTTGATATTTATATGGAATGACGAAATACACAGGACAGTCAAAGCCACCCTGAGCAAAAAGAACAAAACTGAAGGAATCACATTATCTGACTCCAAATTATATTACAGAACTGTAGTAATCAAAAGAGCATAGTATTTGAATAAAAATAGACACACAGATCAATGGAACAGAATAGCGAATCCATAAATAAATTTGTACATCTACAGTGAACTCATTTTCAAAAAAGGTATCAAGACTACACATTGAGGAAAGTACAATCTCTTCAATAAATGGTGCTAGGAAACTGGATATTCATATTCAAAAGAGTAAAACTAGCCCCCTATCACTTGCCATATAGCAAAATCAAACCAACGTGGATTAAATACTTAAATCTAAGCTCTCACGCTATGAAACTGCTTTAAAGTATTTTTAAGGGATTGGTTTGTGCAAAGATTTCTTAATACACCACAAGCACAGTCGAAAAATAGACAAATGGGATCACATAAAATCAGTGTGACACAGAAAAAAAAAAAAAAAATCAGCAAGGTGAGGAGACACCCACAGAATGGGAGAAAATATTTGCAAACTCTCCATCTGACAAGAGATTAATAATCAGAATATATAAGGAGCTCAAACAACTCAACAGGAAACAATATGACTGTTCAATTAAGATAGGCAAATCATTTTCTGTTGCCTAATTTCCCTGTCCAGAACTTCCAATACTATATTGAACAGGAGTGAAGAGAGAAGGCCCATTGCTGGCTTGTGCTGATTTTCAAGAGGAATGCTTCCAGCTTTTGCTCATTCAGTATGATGTTGGCTGTGGGTTTGTCCTATAACTTATTATTTTGACATATGTTCCTTGAATACCTAGTTTACTGAGAAAATTATCATAAAGAGATGTTGAATTTTATTGAAAGCCTTTCTGCATCTATTGAGATAACCATGTGGTTTCTATATTTAGTTCTGTTTATGTAATGAGTCAGATTTATTGATTTACCTATGTTGAACCAACCTTATATCCTTAGGATAAACCTGCTTAACCATGGTTGATGAGTTTTTGAGGTTCTACAACTTGGCTTCAATTTGCCAGTATTTTGTTGGGGATTTGGGAGATCATGTCATTTGCAGGAGCATTGATGGATCTAGACGCCATTACCCTTGGCAAACTAATGCAGGAACAGAAATCCAAATATGGCATGTGTTCACTTATAAGTGGGAGCTAAATCATGAGAACACATGGACATAGAGGAGAATAATACTGGGGCCTAACAGAAGACGGAGGATGGAAGGAGGAAGATGATTAGAAAAAAATACTAATTCATACTAAACTTATTATGTGAGTGATGAAATAATCTGTATAAGAAATTCCCATAACACGTTTACCTACGTAACAAACCTGCACATCCTATACATGTACCCCTTTAATTAAACTTTAAATTTAAAAAAAAAATAGGTGAAGATCTAAATAGATATTTCTCAAAAGAATGAAAAACAGCTATATAAAAAGAGGATCAACAGCATTGTCACATAAATGAAAATTAAAGCTACAATGAATATCGTCTCACACCATTAAAAATGGCTTCTTTTCAAAAGACAGGCAAGAATCAATGCCGGTGAAAATGTGAAGGAAAGGGAGCTTTCATACACTGTCGGGGTGGGAATGTAAATTAGTATAACCCCTATGAAAACCAGTATGGATGTTTCTCAGGAAACTAAAAATAGAACTACTATATGATCCAGCAATCCCACTGATAGGTATATATCCAAACAAAAGAAAATCAGTATATCAAGGAAATATCTGCACTCCCAAGTTTATTGTCACAATCGCCATGATTTGAAACAAAACAAAACAAAAAACAAAAAACAAAACAAAACTAAGTGTGTATCAACAAACACATGAATAATATTTGTAGTACATATATGCAATGGCGTACTATTCAGCCATGAAAATGAATGGTATCCTATCAACTGCAATAACATAAATGAGACTGGAGGACATTTTGTTAAGTGATGTAAGTCAGCTTTATAAAGACACAGTTCACAATTTCTCACTCATTTGTGGGAGTTAAAAATGAAAACAAAACTTCAAAGATAGAGAGTAGATTGATGGCTATCAGAGACTGGGAATGGTAGTGGGTGGCTGGGGAGGGAGATGGTAAAAGGTACAAAAATATAGGGAGATAGAATGAATAAAAGCTAGTATTTAGTAGCACAACAGGGTGATTATAGTCAACAATAATTTATTATATGTTTTACAATAACAAATAGGTATAATTGGAATGTTTATAACACATTGACAAATTGTTAATTGGATTGCTTATAACACAATGACAAATGATTGAGGCGATGGATACCACATTCATCCTGAAGCGATTTTTAGGCATTCTATGCCTATTTCATAATGTCTCATAAATACATACACCTACTATATACCCATAAAAATAAAAATAATTCATTGTTGTTTGTTTTTAATAGCATAAACTCTGTAAGCCATGAGTCACTGATAGTTATGATAAGGTAGGAAAGCATTCAAATTATTGAATTTTCAAGAAGCAAAGTCTTTTTTGTCTTTCTTCAAATCATTTCTTAATTTGTCTGTGTCATATTTGAAGCATACTATATTTGTGAGACAATGTTGGTGAAGTAGAATGAGATTAAAGCAAAGACTTTCTGTCATAAGGCTTGTACCTGATTCAAATATTTATATGATTTTCTCCTGATGCCCCTTAGTACATTTTTAGAAGTTGGATTTTAAATTATAATCTCTGACATAAGACTTGGGTGCCATAAAAATAGTGAACTTCTCATATTCTAATCCTGTTTGATATATCCGCAAGATAGCTCTAAGATACTAAAAAGAAGCTGTCTTCTAGTTTTTACATTAAACAAATATATTGAACAAATTTAAATATATTAGATTCTATTTAGATTAATTACACATGTGAATAATTTAATATTTCTTATAGACATGCGTTTTTTGTTTTTTCTGAGATGGGTTCTCTTACTGTTGCACAGGCTGGAGTGCAGTGGCATGCTCACGACTCACTGCATTCTTAACCTCTGGGTTTTAGGTGATCCTCCCATTTCAGCCTCCTGAGTAACTGGGACTCCAGGCACACATCATCACACGTGGCTAATTTTTGTATTTTTTGTAAAGACGGTTTTGCTCTGTTGCCTGGGCTGGTCTTCTAAATTCATGCAATCCACCTGCCTCAGACTCCCAAAATGTTGGGATTATAGGCATGAGCCACTAGGCTTGCAAGCTTTATACAAAAGTAAAATATTTTATTTGAAAAAGTACTTGATCTTCAACATATAATTTATTTTAATAAAAGAAAAATACCACTTTGATATTTTATTAGTTTTATTATTGTCTCCCTCCAGTTTGAACAGTGAAGAACTAAGCTTTTAATGTTTTCTTATTACAAACATCTTCAATAATGACATCTCCTTGAATTAATTGACATCATGTTTTTCTTTTTTAATTACTATCCTGATCATAAAAATTGCAATTTATTATACTTTATTGGATATTTTATTTAACTCTTCAGCACTATGTCTCCCAGATATTTTATATGAAAATATTAAAATGCAACTAGGTAAATTTTGGTTGATTTAAGATTGTAAATTTTTCATCAGATAATTAAATAATATATCACAAAACTTCTTAGTCATTTGAACACATCATTCATACACATTTAAAGTATTTACAGACTTATGAACTGAAAGCACAGACATATAATGAATTGTTATCCTGACTTCCAATATGTTTTTCTCACCCAATTCCTTTTCTCATTTTTGCCTTCAGTGATAGTATATTTCATTAACCAGACTTGTTGTCAGACCTTTAATTTCTTTGGAGTCCTTTCTTGCTTAAAAGAGTAGCTTCTAATTTTTTTTTTTCTTTTTTAAGTCAAAGACTTGTATTGAATTTGTTTAAATGCTATTTAAAAGGCTCTCCGTATTTTTTTCAATTGTGAAAATAATGTACAGCAATATTACACCCTGTTTGATTTTGTAAGAAATTGAAGAAAAAAAATTAAATTGGAATAAGCATACTTTTGTTTCAGTAAGAAAAACAAACATAGAAAGATAACGTGAACATCAATGGGGAAATATAAGTATGAACACATGAGGAACCATCTGGGAAAAGGATCACAGGATATGTATGACCCAGCACATCAAAAAATACACAAATAGGCAATCTGTTTTTCACTACTGATATATCACTCAATGTAAAAAAAGATATTAATAATAATAGCTGAAGACATCTGCTTTTAATTGTAACAATATGTCCATATTCTTAATTCATCTTAATAGACACACATTTATTTTCATAGTATTCAGAATTATTTTATGAAATATAAACCTTGAAGTTCAAATTTGAGCCGTGTATTATTTGCCAGTCTACATTATTTTGTTTATAACTGAGTTTTGAGTACACACAGTTATTATTTCTAAAATACAATGATTCTAGCCGGGCGCGGTGGCTCAAGCCTGTAATCCCAGCACTTTGGGAGGCCGAGGCGGGTGGATCACAAGGTCAAGAGATCGAGACCATCCTGGTCAACATGGTGAAACCCCGTCTCTACTAAAAATACAAAAAAATCAACTGGGCATGGTGGTGCGTGCCTGTAATCCCAGCTACTCAGGAGGCTGAGGTAGGAGAATTGCCTGAGCCCAGGAGGCGGAGGTTGCGGTGAGCCGAGATCGCGCCGTTGCACTCTAGCCTGGGTAACAAGAGCGAAACTCCGTCTCAAAAAAAAAAAAAAAAAAAAAAAAAAAAAAAAAAAAAAAGCAATGATTCTGAGATATGAGAAAACTTCAATCTCTGCTTTTCTGTTGCTAGTAGGTTAAGTTCTCTAATTTTTCATAGAAGGTAGGAGCAGAGAAAAGACATACATACTTTCTCATTGTGAATAGAGTTATGTGTTAAAATTTTACTTAAAAAACTTTATGTCCTGCATGTCATATTTACAAAAAAAGATTTATTGTACATATAGTATATTCCACAGCATGGTGATTATTGAAACAAAAATGAATACAAGATTTCTGTCCTGAAGGAGTTAAAAAGTGAGAGACAGCCTGCCTCATATTTATTTAAAATGCATAAAAGTATTTTAGCAGCTGTAGAGGTTGGACCAGAAGACATAACCTAAAGGAAAAATAATTATTTAACTAAGTCAATTTTTGAGTAAGTAATAATTTGTAAAAAAACGATTCAACTTTGGTTTCCCCTGTCCTATATTGCTTGTGAGTAAACAATACATTATATTAGTAGAAATATTCAAAATTATACTGGTTCCTAGCTATAGCTCCCCATATATTTTCTTCAGACTACCACAAAATCTTGCCTAGTTATGTGCAAACCAGTCTCAAAGGTTGCCTCATGTGCATACGTAAAAAGCACTTACTGTTACAGACATGAATAACATGGTGTTAAGCTTTTGCTCTAATTCTTCATTTCAGGATGCTGTCTGGAAATTCCTCAACTCTTTTATTGCAGCTTTTGTTGATTTTATAAACACTGATGGGTATACAAATGTGGTGCCTCTTCATCCACATAATGCTCATGAAAACCTCTGAAAGCACCAGATTGTCCGCTCACTGTTTGGCACACCCTGTATATCAAAGCTCTGCTGGGCTTCCTCAAAAGTAGACCAAGCATTTTCTTCCAACAAATGGCAACAAAACCAGAACAATCAAAAAGTGCAATAATTTTAACTTCTCATTCTACCTATAACTCTGTCTCCATGAGGCTCAGTTGTAAGTCTTATGTTGGCTTGAGATGTGACAAATGCAAATAACCTCCTCTCTTTTTCTTTACTTCTTAAGAAATCCAGATATTTAAACTCTATAATTAATTTAATGAAATAGATGCCTCATATTCAGCCTGTTCCCTAAGTTCATCAGATATACATTTTGATGTCTGCATTTAATCAGTTAGCTCGACCTCGGTTCATACTACAAAATCGAGTTAATTTAAAAATGATTAGGAAGCTTATATTGTATGTTAAGTTGGTACTGATTTTCTCAATATTGTTATCTAAGATTAAGTATTAATAAAAAGCTACCATTATTGAATGTTTTATTTTTCTTAAATTTCAAAATGCAAGCATAGAATTCAAGCTCTTTGAAATTCAATGTAGCTGAACAATCTTTGAATGATTATAACAACAAAAGTGGCTCTGAGTAATTACTAATATTCTTAGTTACATCAATAAGTCCAAGAATTATACTTAGCTCAAAAGATACCAGTTAAATAATTCAACTATGTAAGGAAGAATAATATGTAGCAAAGTGATAAGTCTGATAACTACATCATTTTAGCTGGTTCATAAATGTCTGTGTTTTACTAGATAAAAGAAATGTGAATAGAAAAATCAAATCAATGTCCTGTTAATTGAGGTGTTACAGGTTTTTCTCCTCCCTGAAATGGGTTATTGTATTTTATAATGTCAAGTTCATCTGTATTTCTTCAACTTATTTAATACAATATTCCATGACATCCTCTGAAATAGGTTGAGGGATTTAAGGTGAATGAGCATAATTAAGAGAATTGATAATTGAATAAGCTAGGTAATCAAGTTGCCAAAAAGGTGGTCAATCTGAAAAATGATGTCTAATGGAAAATCCAAGGCCTTGCCTCAGGCTTGGCTTAATCAATGATTTTTGTACAGACCTTTATGAGGATAATCATCATATACAAAAGGATTTACAGATGATACAAAGTTTTAAAATAAAACAAGTATATATAATAGTGGGAAATCAGTATAAAAGAAAAGCTTGATTCGTAGAGGCAATAGTCCAAACTAAATACATCAAATGTGACAGAGATCAACATACAAGCTCTATTTCCATACAGTGTAGACATGTTTCTGAAACAGTTGTTATAAACAAAATCTTAGGGATTGATTAAATGTAATATAAATCAATAGCATAAATTATTGGTTAAATAATCAAATGATGGTTTAGTGACATCTAATTTGAATTACTGTGGTAGTCTCTCCTTTATGAATGTGTTAGACGAACCACATCTACAGCCTTGTGTTCCATTCTGAGCCTCCCACAATGAGAGGACATACACTGCAACTGAACATGTGGTCGTGAATAATTTTAAGGAGAGCAAAGACAATAAAGGAAATTAAAAAAACTAACATTTATTAATTAATCATTATAACGTTTTCTCATAATAATTTACATTTTACCAATGTCCTACAGAATAAGTAATATTATATCTCAATTATAGCTAAAAATCTGAGAAATAGGAAGATTAGGTAACTTATGGTAACAAATTTGATAAGAGCTAAATCCAGATTTGAACCTGTATCTGCCTAATTATCAACAATTATGTGGAACATTATTATCCTGCCCTTTTATTATGTGAAATTAAAATATGTTAAATGTGCATCACATTCATTTATATTTAATGAAAATAATGGAAAACCTTTCAGGTGCTAAACACTGAGAGTATTCGTTACTTTGAAGAGCTTGGATCTTACCCTGGATCCTGACTTCTAAATATGTAACTTTTAAAACTAGAGAATGATAGCTTAATTTTACTCAGTTGAGTATGTTGTTTCATTGGGTTATTTTTTGTTTTGCTTTGTATTTGGTTCTCCAAAAACCATAATGCCAGATTTCAAAGCATTGCTTACCTGTGAAGCAAAATAGGTATGGATTTCTGGAACACTTTGCTCCTGACAATTGGGATTAGCTCAAGAGGCATGTGTATGGAGAATATGTAAAGCTTTCCAGCTGCTGCTTTACACTCTGTCAAGTGAAGAAGGCTTAAAAAACCAAGAGAGTAATGTTTTGTATTCTCACAGTTTTTTAATACCTTAAAGCTGCACTGGCAGATACACGTGGAATAATGTTTGTCAGATTTGAGATAGTCCTTCCATCAGATCACTGCCTGGTCTTACGGTGAGGGGAGGGAACACTAAGAGGAAGACTCAAGTATCATAGGCATAGTGCATTTAGGCGCTAAGCATCAATTCTCACAGTTAGGTATCTCTACTTTTATGAATCTCTTTTGATTAAGAATATAAATGTAATTGGTTTTCACAGTCAAACGCACTGAACTAATATAAAGTTTGAAAGGTGAAGGTTAGATTAAAGCATGTTTCTGCTCCTTCTTTCTGCTGGCAAGCCAGATTACAGAGATGTGGACATTTCTGCTGTAACATTCCTAAATCTAAGCTTCTACATGTTAGTTTTGAGGGAACAGCTGATAATAATCTTGCCTCCAGCTTCCTGACCCCTGAACCATGGCTAGATCAATGTGTTCTGAAACTAATGGTTTCAGTGTAGGATTTCTAGTCTACCCCTCCCCTACTTCTTAATAGGACGGAGGGACTAGAGCCCCTGGCAGGTTATTTCTGTTGTATTCTGGGAATCATTCCCAGAGATCTAGTCAATCAAGCTTCTTCAGCATTTCTAACATATTTTAAACAGCAAATTCTATTTAACCTTTTTTCTGTCTAAGATACTAGTGCTATTTCCATTTCCATTAATGAATGTTAAATTATACACAGTATTGATAGATGCATTTTTCCTAATGTCACAAATGAAAATACACACATATATATATATCACAGTCAAGATGGCTGTGAGAGAGAAAAAGACATTCCTCCTCCAATGACTACATTATAAATGTCATTAAAAGCATACAATGATACCGAGATGAAGAGTCTATTAATCCTTCTTGCAGGATCAGAGGAGGTTTTACAATAAGCTTGATATTTTAGTGTCATATTAAAAAGAAAGAGAGGATTTTATCAGTATGACACGGTGGAGGTGACATATTTTTGTTAAATAGCAAGAATAAATGCATTTCATGATGTATTTGGGGAATCATGAATCTGCTTGCATGATTGAAGAAATGGACAAAAGGGAGATAAGACTTGACAGGACAATTGGGGCCAGATGTCAAGTATTTTAGTATATGCTAATACCAGAGGTAAGGTTAAAAATGCAAGATATTTTTTCTTGGAAAATGTATTGAGACTTGTGTATCAATAGCTGCCTTCAAATATTCAAACTTCTATAATATTAAAAAATAGATATTTTATGTGTGTCTTTGAAGAGAAATTTAAAAACTAATAGATACAAATGGTAGCTACTAGGTGTGGTAGCTTGGAGTACTTACCTCAATTTTTTACATTCTCTTTGCATTGCAGTTATGCATTCGTACCACCAGCCATTTGTCCATGCATCCTTTCTATTTCAAATATATAGTACATTCTCCTGCCATATTGATTTTGGGCTTATCTATTTGATTTGCTTTGGAAAATATGTGTTTTGAAGAAACAAGGTAACAGATATGAGGAAAGACTCGAACATACTTGGTTTTGCTAGCTCTCTGGAACTTCTCTTAACTGCATTGAGAACCCTTTGAGTAGTTGTTGCCCTGAAGAGACTGAGAAAACATACCAAGTGAACCTTACCTCAGTCCAAAGTGTGAACACAAACCCATCAGAATTCAGCAAAATCACAGCTCACCTACTTATCGGTAAGGAAAAATAATAATAAAGATTTGTTGTTGTTACTCAGATTTTGAGAGTGCTTATTTTGAAGGAAAAAACTGACTTATTCTCCAAGAAAGTCTTTTATCAATCCATCCTCTCTTAAATGAATAGAAAAGTTTGGAGGCATTCTTTCTAGGAATAATCAAATATATTTGGAGCTTATATTGCTCTCCACTTCCATAGCCCTAACCATTATTATCTTCTGCTTGGAGGACTCTAAAAGCAACTTAACACATTCTGTCATCAAAACTGCGCATTACATGATAGTGAGAATAACCTTTTATAAAGTTATTGAATCATTTTCCCACATGTTTAAAATGCTTTAATGTTCTCATATGCACTAAAAAGAAAACCCATACTCCCTGCAAGAACTTTAATGGTCCCCTCCCACTTCATCTTTACTCTGTGCTATACTATCCTTCCCTTTTATACTTGAACCACATAGAACTTTTTCTCTACCATCAAGCCAATCTGAACCTCATGTAGGGTCATTGAAATTACCCTGTGCCAGATATTTTTTCTGCCTGATTCTTCCTTTTACTGGTTGTTTTCATCCTTCGGATATCAGCTTAAATATCTCCTCCTCCATGTCTGTTCCTGTTCATGCTGTCATTTTCTATTTCTTAAAATAATTTATCAAAACCAGCAATTTGTTTATTTTCTTAATTAATTTCCCCAAATAAATGTGCATTTCTTGACAGCAAGAGCCATATTCGTGTTCTTTTTGGGTTGCTTACTGCTACATTCTTAGTGCTTAGACCAGGTAAGTATATATTTACTGAGTGAAAAACAAAAGTGAAATCAGTAAATGCATATATTGTTAGAGACACAATAGTTCAGGTTTAACTATTGGTTAGATAATAAATAAAATGAACTTTATAATTATTTGTGTTCAAAAATCAATTATATAATTATACTGGCGTATTTTACTAAAATGTAAATGGAAAAAATGGAGACCACATCTCAGATCCTTTTTTCCTCCCATTAGCATGATCAACTTTGAGCTAACCTGGGCTAAAAAAGAGAATAGGCACCAAAAGGTAATGGTGTGTTTTTTTTTTTTTTTTTTTTTTCCTTTTCTTCTCAATTACAATGAAAAACTGAATGTTTACTTTGTAAATTATGGAACTTACATCATATAAACAAGAGAAGCCACAACCATAATTCAGGTGATCTTTTCTTCTCCAGTGTGGGTTAAATTTTGTTAACCTTGATAATTTACTGACCTCTAGAGATGTAATTGTAATTAAATAAGTAAGCTCGTCTGAAACAATGTTGGGACAATTAAAAGAAAATAAAGTTTAAAGGTACAACACAAGTTTTAAATCACAGGGATTGGAGCACCGGAAAGTACTCCCACTAGCTAAGCACCACATCACAGTAGCACCTCCTCCTATAATCTATTTTATAAGAATTCAGTGTGTTTGTATGTATGCATGTGTGTGAAATCTAATGTTTGAAATCTGAGGTGTACGAAAAACACACCTAGTCAAAGATGTATTAAAAATCTTTCTTTTTTTTTTTTTTTTTTTGGCGGGGGGAACTCACCATGTTGGCCAAACTGATCTTGAATTCCTGGCCTCAGGTGATCTGCCCTGCATTAAAAATCTTAAATTTTCCAGGTGTGGTGGCAGACGCCTGTAGTCCCAGCTTCTCAGGAGGCTGAGGCAAAAGAATAGCTTGAACCCAGGAGGTGGAGGTTGCAGAGAACCAAGATCATGACACTGCACTCCAACCTGTGTGGCAGAGTGAAACTCCATCTCGAATAATAGTAAGAATAATAATAAAGAAGAAAAGCTTATGAAAATATTCAAAAAACCCAAATGTCTATCAGTGGATGAAGGGTAAATGTACAACAAAGTATTTTCATACAATTGAATAGTGACAAAAATAAATAAAGTACTGCCATATGGTAATACATAGATAAAACTTGGAAACAATATGCTAAGTGAAGAAACCATTTACAAAATCATACAATATGTAGGATTCCACTGATATTAAGTGTCCAGAATAGCAAGCATATAGAGACAGAAAGTAGATTATTGTTTGCCACAGGCTGGAGAAGGAAAGAAGGGTAGTGACTACTAATTAGCATGAGATTTCTTTTGGGGTTGACAAAGTATTCTACAAGAAGATAATGTCCACAGTTGAAACACTCAACTTTACACTTTAAAAGGGTGAATTATATAGTATGTAAATTGTGTATCAACTAAGGTCTTACCAGAAAAGTAGTGCTTGTGGGGCAGGACTCTAAAATAGTATGGTTGCCCCCATATTATCAAATGATTCACACAAATGTGTCTATTATAGATGGCATATCTGAATTATCTTTTCTGTATTATGGAAAAAGATCACCACGACTGTATAATTATTTACATATTCAGCAGAATTTCAATAAATTCATCTCTGGATTTGTCAATATAGAAATGTCCTATGCTTCATTAATTCTGAATGTTTATTTGCCTCAAGATCTCTTTATTTTTATAAAATAAGCCCTTGGAGGTAGATAATACACTGATACCAGTAAGATTCCTAAATACAGTTTGTTCCAACAAATAGTCAAATAATTATTCCATACCCAAGAGTAAGGAAACAAGATATAAATCTTTACTGAAAAAAGATAATCATTTGATAGACATCTTTGTAAATGTTAAAATCATACTTTGATTACTATTGGATTTAGCCTGTGAGTGTTTTGAAGGTAAAGATTAAATCTTTACCCAGGCTGGAGTGCAATGGCACGATCTCGGCTCGCTGCAACCTCCACCTCCTGGGTTCAGGCAATTCTCCTGCCTCAGCCTCCTGAGTAGCTGGGATTACAGGCACGTGCCACCATGCCCAGCTAATTTTTTGCACTTTTAGTAGAGACGGAGTTTCACCATGTTGACCAGGATGGTCTCGATCTCTCGAGCTCGTGATCCACCCGCCTCGGCCTCCCAAAGTGCTGGGATTACAGGCTTGAGCCACCGCGCCCGGCAGGTAAAGATTAAATCTTATTTAGTGTTACATCATTCACCTATAGCAAAGATTCAAACAAATTACAAGGACTCAAAAAATGTTTATGAAATACGTGCTTGAATACAGTGAAACATCAATTTAAATTATTTGCATCAAAAAGTCATATAATGGAGTTATTATCTTCAACAAATATAATTTTTGTCCCTTAGATAATTTTATTATACTTGGAATCACTAGATTTCTCACTTTTAAAGTGAATATATATGCATATATAAATATGCAAATTAATATATGTATAATTTATCATATCAAGTGTCTTTTTGTAAACTATCATACAACTTACTTCTTGTATGTCTTGTTTAATTATTTTGTGTCTAGACAACCTACTTCACTTTAATCCAGAAAGCTGAAACTGGCACCAACATTTGATCAATTGGAATGTAAGCTTAGAGATATGACCTACATTATAGTATTCATAGGAGAATGCTTTCTAGAACATGTTTCATAGAGTATAGATCCTGTGACATGGCTTACTAAAGGGGAAAAAAATAATAAAACATATAGTCAAGTAAGATTGGGCTTATTGTCTATTATTGCCCCTTTCCCAGAACAACAGTGTGATTCTCCCAGCAAATCACTGTAGTGTTAAAGTCTCTGAAGCAGCTTTAAAAATACCTATTTTGTCAATTATGTTGACAACTATGTTTTATAACTGAATGTGAGTTTACAATCATTTCAAGATAAAAATTTAAAAAACAAAAACAATGTGTAAGAAACCATTATAAATTATTTTGACTCAATTAAACTATTCTCCTTGCCACTAAATAAATTAATAAATAAGAAATAAATTTGTTTAACTCTATCCAACCCAGTATTTCAAAACATATTTTGCTTAAAAATACATTACTTCAACATTTATGGCATACTTTGCTAAACACTGTCCTAGAAATTTTTCAGCTGAAACCAGCTGGTTGAATTCTTTTCATCAAAAAATAATATAATGTATTGCTATCATCTTTAAAAAATATAATTAAATTCAGCTGCAGTTCAACTGTTTGAATTGCATGAGTGTGAACACTGTAGTATAAGTCATATTTTCCCATTTGCTACACTGTTACCTGATTCTTACACATTTGGGGGCATGAACAGTACATATCTTATTTCAGTAAAGGCTGAGGATTTCTATGGTAGTCTATTCAGGGATAAAGATTGACCGTATTTCTTTGGTTTCCCCAATGCCTAATGCAAAGCAGAATTTTGGATTGAACTAAGGTTGAAGGTTGCCCTTGCTTGTGGTATCTGATTTTCTTCCCATTGCATGGCAGCAGAAGGGTGTGGTATCAATGACTAAAGTAGATGTTACAGACATTATCAAATCCATTAAGGTTGATACTAATTTTCAAATTAGGTAAAATTTCCGTGTATCTTTTGCTCCAGACCTGAACCTTAAGGGGTGATGTATATTTTGGGCTATGGCACAGATGAGATGAACTGTAAGTTATCTGTAATACCAACTTGAACTCTATCTTTTCATCTTGCTTGAACAAAGACTGACAGCAAGTGATAATGATGTTATCAGAGAGCACTGTGAAATGCCCAACTTTATTTTTTAAAAGTTAGTTGTAAATGTCAAAATAAATTCAGAGAAGTATTGTAAATTATTTGCAATACGCAATAAAATAAATAAATAATAAAGTAAATTATTTGCAAATGTCTAAAAAATTCCAGAGAAATATTGCAATGATTACTTTTAACTTAGTGTCTGAAGAAAAATTAAAGACAGCTACTTTTATAAAATTCTATTTAAAGCATATACTGAAATATGTAAATAGTAATTAACAAAATCAAAAGACAAAATAAAGTAATAATATGCTCCAAAAAGCTTGGTCTCTACTATTTACTAAGAATTATATATTTTAGTAAAAAAAATTACATGTGAAAAGTACTATTTTTTGTTTTTCAAATAAATTTAACTTTTTTATGAGACCTCATTCATCTAGTCTGTAATCTAAATTGTTTTCAGGAGACATTCTCCTTTTCCAATATTTCTTTTAATGCAATATGCAGATGGCATGAATCATAGCTTTCCTCTGATTTCACATTCCTCAACATACATATTTTTATAATGTTGACATTTTAAATCTTGTTGATATATCACATTATATATAGTGTTTCTATTAACATTGTTAAAACACTATGTTGGTATTATAGGTGTGAGCCACTGCACCCGGCCATACTCATGTTTTATGTGAAAACAGTGATGTCACTTTCAGAAGGTGATAGTCTTTTTTTCCCCTCGGGTAGATGTTAATATTCTGAAGTTATATCTAATAAAACTATTTTTTTCTTAGCAGAAATAGAAAAAAATACACACAAACAATATTTTTAATATTTTGAATAAGAAGTAGTTATCTAAAATATTTCATTCACTTTGATGGAAATATTAAAAGTTTTAGTTAAAGTACACATCATTAAAAAAAAAAAAAAACCTTTAGTTAATGTTTCAATAGCATTTGTCACTATTTTAGCTCTGGTTAATTATATTCTGTGTCTCTGAAATAAATACAAAGTTGAATCCATGAAGGTCTTCAGATTGTGTAGTGAATATTGAATAATACCACATCATTTGATCATGCTTTCTTCATTTTGGTTGACATTTTTATTCCCAAGATTCTTTATGCTTGCAGCTGCAGCTGCAGCTGAAGATCCTACTGTATCTCTGAGGAAATACAAAAGGAAGAGAAAATATAAACAGGACAAAAACACATAAAGGTATTAGGTCATCAGTTGTTCTATATCTGGGCCCAGAACTGTATTTGCTCTATCTCAACTATATCTTATTAAGTGAACACTGAATTTTTCCCATTATTCCTTAGTGTTCATATAGAGTAGATAATGTAATTATAATATATGTAAAGAATAAATATGTGATTAAGATATATTCCTATTGCAGGAAACCCTACATTTCAGATTAAGTTACAACATTTTAAAAAAATTTCACTCAATATATTTTATCTAAAATTATTTTTTGGTGTATTTTTAACAAGTGCAATAACAATAACGGCCTAGGAGAAAATGACCAAAATTTCTCTAACAGTTGCTATCTCAAATTTACTGAGTGGAATTTATAAAGGTAAATATTGAGATAGTGTTATAAGAAGACATTCCTTTTATGTATTTATTTCTAATATTTAATTCATTTTTGTTAAAACTGTTCATAGTTTTTAAACATATCTGTGATACTGTAATGTTTAAGAAAAGACAAAAACATATAAGGAAAACAAAACTGCTTAAAATAAAAGCAATTGTAGGTAGGAAGACAACCTGAATGTATTACATAAAGTAGTAAACCAAAGAATGTCAAAGACAGAGTGAATTACATGCAATCACTGATAACTGCAATTTAGAACATAACCTGATGCATACCTGTCCTTTCTCTGCAGTATTCTCCCCTATAGTCTTCTAAACGTTTGTACTATGTGGAAAAAGATGGGTAACTACTTGGAAGCAAAATCAAAGTTTGGGAATCCACTGGTTGAATTGAATAGAAAGAAAAAGGTCCTATTCCGAACAGCTCCTAAATCCTTTTTATGGTACTCAAAAACTGTTTTTCTAAATTCTATAGAATAAGAATGTTCAAAGTCATTTATAGAAATAAAATCATTGAAGTCTAGAACTACATACCATTAAATAAGTCATTTGTGATGTCTTTTACTTGCAAATTATAGTCCTCAAAAATTAATGATAATCTGATACTATTTACTCCATATATAAAGGTTGGTTTTTATTGTATTAATGTTACTATTAACACAAAAGAACAAGAGAAGTAATAGTTTGTTATGTATCAGTGACTAATGTAATATACTAAGAATACCAAACACTTCAGTAGCACTTAAAAAACTCAAGGCACCTTACATGTTTACCTAATTTTATTTAACTAATGACCATGTAAAGAAGAGAAAAGTGATGACAGTGAAGCTATATAATTTACCCGAAGAAATACATCTACTGAAGTAGAATAAATTAACTTAGATTCTATCCTAGACCACCTAGCCAGAGTTTGTTCTCTGAAAAAAAGTCATATAAAATAAATGTGAAAGATAAAGTGGAAGAGGAGAGAACTGGTATGGGGTTAGGAAAAAAAAAAAGTGGGAAATGATAAGATTGATGGATGGATGGATAGACAGACAGAGAGATAGATAGATAGATAACAAGGAGAGTCATAAAATATTTGGCTCTCAGCTTTTTCTTTTAAAGAACAGTGATGACTTTGTACTTTCTCCTCTTTATCCGCTTTCCTGCTGCACTGTCTATTCAGAACCTTACACTTGGCAGACAGCTCTAATACAGTATCAAGGAGGCAGTGCTCAGCCACTTCAGTCACACACATCATAGGTGGTAAATCAAGTGCACTGATTGTTGATACAAGTAATTTTAACATCTTTATTTTTCCTCGGATGGGTGAGCAGAGAGCACTGGCCTCTTCCTGAATGATTACAACTGCATGAAAGAGCCATTAGCTTTGGGTTGTTTTACTATAGAAAACATATTTTGCCATGGGGCACACCTTGTTTTATTTCAAGGAGATTAATCCTTCTGAAGGAGAAAGATAAATTTGTGACATATTATTTCTGAGTAGCTCTCACAGATGTACAGAATTAAACAATAATGATGCTTATTAATGCTAGGGAGGACAAGGGGTATTTAGTCCCAATGTTGCATTTGTGATTTAGGGGATAACAGAGGCTTGATCAAGGGTCCCACACATCCTTCTTTCCCTATTTTTGTGCATTCAGCTATTGACTGAGGAACAGGGATTTACATATCTTTTAAACAGGGAAGAGGATCACACTGTCAATACAGAGGAAAAGGGATTTACATATCTTTTAAACAGGGAAGAGGATCAGAACACTGCCAATACATCTATTGTTTAATTTTCAACATACTTATGGATCTCTATGCATTTATTTTTCTCAGTTGCTTCAAAGAGAACATGGGGTTCAACATTGGGTGAGCTGTGGTCCTAGTCAAATCCCATATGCCAAATCTATTATTAAATTATATTGATTATGATGTTAATTATTTTTATATTTTACAAATAGAGTTGAAACATCTGTATTTAGATTTTTACTTCTTATCCAAATTAATAACTAAACAGCCTTATATAGTTTCTTCCCCCATCAGTTGCTCAATCTATTTTATACAATACACTTACATCTATCTTCCTGGAGCCTAACATTTAGTATGTATGTCACTTGTATACAGAATACTCAGTATGCATCTTAGGGAACTGAAAATCAGGGGTATGCTATGCCAGAACATGCTTCATTTGTTTTGGCTCTTCTTTTTCTCAAAAGATAGGTTTCCTCCCAAAGGCTTGCAAAAATATCTGTTGGTCCATTATTGCAATTCAAGCAATAGGCTTAATCATAACTTAATTCCTCTAAGAACCAGGCTGGGACTCCATTACATAAGCAGTATATTATTTCTCTAGTTTTTTAAAAATGACAAAAGAAGAGCAGATTGCAAATGGACATTCAGGTAACAGTTTCATATTCTACCTTTCCACCCTTCTAAGAAGCAGTTTTTTCAATAGTCAAACAATGACTTGGGAAATAACAATTTCAATTCTTCCAAAAACCATTAAGTAGATTTTTTTTCTTTGAAAGAAAAAAAAAAAAAAAAAAAAAAAAAAAACCTTGATATTTTTTTCTCAATTTAGGATGAATTGATAACCCTGGCTCATAGTGATTTAAAGTGGTCACATTACACCTTTTTTTAATCACAGTGGTTTCATCAGATAAAAATATTGAATGATGGTGATATATTTTACTATTTTATGAAAAAATAAAATTAATTTTTGCAAGTCTTCTTGTCTAAAGACCATCTACTACTGGTCTTTCTTGCTTCCTTTTCTATACCAGCGTATCCTCATTTTCCAGATCTCTGATACTAAGGTCCCTTGTGGATCAATCTAACCCTCTTTTTTCTATTTATATCAACTTATTTGGTGTCAGTTTCCAGTCTCAGGGCCTTACTTCTTATCTTTAGCTAATGACTGACAGATTAAAATGTTCAATTTAGATCTCTCCCATAAACGTGCTTGTAGCTTCTCTATTGATCTGCCTCTTCCACATTTCACAGCATCTAAAAAATAAAATGTCTGAAAACAAGATCCCAAGCTTCCTCTCCAAATCATTTCTACCTATAATCTTCTCAGTCTGTTACTGAACCTTCTACATGTCCTGGTGCTCAGTATTATTGTCTCTTGAGTCGGAATTTATTCTTTTCCTCTAGAATGTAAGCATCAAGAGGGCAGGTATTTTTTTCTGTTTTACTTAGTTATGTGTCCTTAAGACGTAGAATGGTATACTGCAGGTTCTTAAAAAATGTTGAATTTTAATGAGTACTTATCTTAAGGCATACATCTAATTAGTCAGAAAGTAAGGTTAGTTTTATTTATTTCAGTTTCCAGAATCTGAGCACTTATTATTTCCATACATAAGAGCCTAGTCCAAGACACCACCATATTGTGGCATGGTTATTGTCATAGTCTCTGGTCTCTGCCCTTTTTCTCTGGAGCTTATTTTTAATTCAGTAGCTAGAATGATCCTTTTAAAACACACATAGCTATCTGCTCTAAACAAATCCTTCTAACTACATAGCTTATCATTATAAGTAAAACTGAACTACTCAAAACAAGATTTCTTTATCATCCTTCTGGCTGCATCTATCAAATTTGCTTTAATCATTTTTCCTTAGGCTCATTCATTTCTCACTGTTCCTCATACTTAAGTTTCCATTTCTGCCTCAGGGGCTTTATACTCCCTGTTTCCTCTCTCTGGAATACTGTCCTCTCATACATCTGCAGGATTTACCCCATTCTTACCTGTGTATTTACTCAAATCTTATGAATGAGGATTTTCTGGACCATGTTACTATAGTAATAGCCTCTGCCCCCAGTCCCTAATGCAATATTTTTCTTTGTCACTGACGTCATCCAAACACACATTCTAATTTCCTTATTTGTTGAATTGTCTAGCTTCCCCACTAGAATAGTAAGCTCCATGAGATGGGAAATTGTGCTTTATTTAGAAATAAATTACTAAATAACACTGATAAATCATCAGTGCCAAGAATCATGTCTGATAAATACTGAATTTGTTTAATTTTCCCAAGCTTCACTTTTTTTTTCTAAGATTTTCCTTAGAATCATATCTAAATTATTTTATTACCCTTCTACCTTGTTTTCCTGTATCTACTTTTATAGTTCTACTGTCAATCACTTACAAATAGGGCTGAGCAATATTTTTTAATCATGGCTTCCTCCAGTGGCTCTCTTTTTCTCTGTATATATTATTTTCTAGTTTTCCTTCACTGCACCAAGTTGTTCATTATGTTTTCTTTTTTATTAAAAGCAAAATTCCACAATAAAGGTAATTTTGCCTGCTTTATTGTTTGCCATATAGTTATATCTTAGCAAAGTAACTGATGCATAAATGTCCCTCAAAAAGGATTTGTTGAAAAAAATAAATGATGATGAATCCTCAGTGACAAATATAACTTAAATGCTGGGATTCTGGCATGTCTGAAATAAAGCATGTCTCTATTTCAGTAACACATTCTTAAATAGAGAAACCTTAATAATAATGCAAGTTATAGTCTATATTAAGTCAATTCGGAAGTATAACATAAATTTGGAGCACAATTAATGCTTAACTATGATAATTCTATGTTCTTGAACATTGAAGTAAAATTCAGAAGTGGAATATTGCTTTCAAAACTTTCACATCTTTGGTACCTAACTTTGGAAGTTATTTGAGAACTGGAATTTATATTTTAGACAGAATTTATGATTGTAATTTGTTAAAAGATGAGAGGATGAAAGTTAGATATCTGTAAAATGAAATGGAAAAAAGTATGCAAAGTGTGAATAGCTTGTAACATATTTTCATTTACTTCCATTTGCTTGGTCTCCCATCCATAAAATGAATTAGATTTTGATCTCTTATAAACTTGAAATGATATGAATTTAGTTACAAAGTTTTTAAAGTCAACATAGTTTCATGAAGTCAACATAGTTTCATATATTTCTCATAGAGAACTACTTGGATTAAGATGAATTCTTGGGAATACTATTGTTCTAATGTAAGTAGAAATGCAATAATATTTTACTTCATCTCATGTGTAGTTAATGGGACTTTAAATTTATGCTTTGGACTGCTCTCTTTAAAAACCAAGAAAAGTAGTATCAACAACAGAAAAGAAGAAAAAATGTCATACTCTGTGTCATTGTGCCATTAATAAGAAATAAAGATGAATACGTATTTGACATCCCTAAACACCTGGACAACTTGGAACCCAAGATGTTATTGTCATAAAACTATACATATCCAGTATTTCAAGTTTTTAATTCCCTGCTTAGCTACCTTTTCTGGACTCGGAGTCCATTTATTTAATTCTTTAAAGATGACCAAACATTTAAGTACTGTTTAAGAACTTAAATAAGAAAAAGTCATATTTTTCCCACTTCTAAATGTGAGAAAGTCTGAAATAGTGAGAGAAACTTAAACAATGGCCTCTTCTCATTATTATTTTTAAAATATTTTTATATAATTTTTTCTCGCACTTTTCATAGGAAGAAATTAAGTATTTTTTTTTTCTATTTGAAACCATGTGAATATAGTTATAAAGGTTTTAAAGTCAGTATAGTTTAATATGTTTCTTATAGTGAATTACTTGGATTAAGGTGACTTCTTTGAAATATTATTGTTTTCCATTGATAATTTTAAACAATTAAAATACTATGTGAAACTAAGCTAGTATTATATGCTCTGAATTTATCAACTTGCCCTTTAGACTGTATATGTTACACTCATTTTCTGATCTTACAGCCTGTTGATCCATTACATACAACAGTGTATATTCTGAGAAAGGCATTCAATGGCATCTTCCAAGTTCGTCCATCATTGTTCTATGGTCTTGCTTATAGGACTAGGTATAGCCTTTCCAGTTACCCTTTCTGGATAAGTTGTATGAGTGGCCTCAGTAGTTCAACTAAAATTAGTTCAATCTGTGTTGTTGTTCTAGTGACAACTGGAACGTATGAATCACAGCAAGATCATAATTCTGCCTGTTGCTTTAAATCAATTGACAGGTTCTGCTTCCTGTGTAGCAGAAGAAAGTACAGAATGTGTCTTTGAGTTTCCCATATGTGCCATTAACGTAAATAGTATTTATCCTCTCTTGAACACAAAATTGATTGAAAACAACATGGTCATCTTGTGTCTGATTTATCAAAAATTATTTTAATTATAATGCTAATATAATTTTTTTTTCCTGTAGGGCACTCACCCAGATGATCTGGTACTTCCCAACATAGTATTAACTAGATAATTTATATTCGTCACCTTCAATTTCCTTTGGATAAAAGAATGAGCATTGACTTCATATATAATTATACAAAAACACCTCATTGAACTTGGGGTTCTTCTTCTTTCACATGCTTGTATATTTAAAAAATAAATTGACTTAATTGAAAGGATGATTGATTAGCTCATAGATCTCTGAAGACATGCATTCTTTATCTACATCATATAATTTATTAAGAGTGACTATCTCTTAAGAATCTTTTAGAAGACCCCAGATATTCTGTCTTGTCTTTCTTCTGGAAATATGTATTTATATTAGAAATGGTAAGAAACCAGAGTTTTTCTTCCTCTTGTAGGAGTGGAAATATTCTCAATTTTATTTAAGTGGAGACATTTACATTTCTAGGTACATCTCCTAGCGTCAATCCTCCTGTACATGTAGGTTGTGACATCTGGCTGTCACTGTATTGCCTGTGGGGTGTTGTCATGAAGGACTAACTCTACAAAGTTATTCTAGCTAGTGTCTTAACTCTGTTCTCTGAACCAGTTGGCTTGTGTTTCTGCTTACAAACACACACACACGTATGTGTGTGTCTCCGGTAAATTCTGAATTTTTAAAATTTTCCTAAATACTTTTTCCTATGATTGTCCTGATAATTGCATCTAAATTGTTTTTTAGCCTTCTAAGTGATTTTCCTTTCTCTTCTTTATAGCCGTGTAGTCAATTGCCTACAAATAAATCAGAGCCATATTTTTCTATGACGGTTCCTCCGGTGGCTCTCCATCTCTCTCTGTCTCCCTATCTTTCTTTAGTTGTTTCCGTCATTGCACCAATCAGCATCTTAATTTATGCTATTCATTATGTTTTCTTTTTTTATTATTAAAAGAAGTATATAAAACGATACAGAGACACACACATACATAAACTGCTATGTTTTAGGAATTCAATAAATATTTCTCAACCCCAATTCATCATAATAAAGCCTCACTATTCACATGTTGATAAATGATTTTGATAGTTGATGTGTATTTTCCAGTGGTTTTCTTTCTGAAAGATACAAAAGCTTAATAAACACACACACATACACGTTTTGAAATAATATGTATTATCAAAAATTATGAATACATATCACAAATTTTAATATAAAATGAAAATATGTATTTAGAATTTCTGAGAAGTCTGAAAGTTTATCATATATATATCAAATATATATAGATATAGAAAGATAAATATGTATATATGTATAGGAGAGATAGAGGATAGATGGATGGATGGATAGATAGATAGATAGATAGATAGATAGATAGATGATAGATAGAAGGAAAATAAACTTTCATACCGTCTCAGAATTTCTGATTTAATAGGGTGTAGATTCCCGAGTATAGATAGTGTGGTGTCTTTCTGTGGTTAACAAATTTGACTGATCCCTTGACATCTATATTGAGATTAAACAGTCCCTAAAATTGAAATTGTCAAAGAATATTAAATGAAACTGAATTTGGGCTCTGGAAGTCACATATGAATCTTAAGTAACAAACTGCAACCTAATTCATTATGTAAACAATCTGAAGATCTAACCCAGGCCATTACAGCAGCTGAGCAGTCAACAGACTGTCTCTATATGTCACTTCCATTTTCTGTACAAAATTTCCCTGTTTCTGTTCAGAAATGTTACTTAACCATATAGCAGCCCTGAAGTCATTCTGAATGGTTCTGGGGGCTGCCCGATTCACAGATTGTTCATTACTCAATTAAACTCCATTAAATTTATCTAACTTGTTTTTTAAGAGGTGTAAAAGCTGAGAGAGTCTTATTCTCCAAGGCAGTATCTGTTAAGAGTTGTTACTCTTGGAACTTGAAGACTAAGAAAGAGATCTAAATATGTGTGCAGTAGTTTCCCCTGCCCTCCTTCCACCTTAGTTTCATTTTCTGCTGTTTCTGTTACTTGTGGTCAAATGTGGTCCAAGAATATTAAATGAAAAATTACTAAAATAAATAATTCCTAAGTTTTAAATTGCATGCTTATCTGAGGATTGTGATGAAATCTTGCACCATCCATCTCCATCCTGCCCGCAACATGAATCATCCTTTTGTCCAGCATAGCCAAACTGCCTATGCTACCCACCGGTCAGTCACATGGTAGTTTACATATTTATTAAATGAAAAACAGTGTACATAGAGTTCAGTACTATTCAGAGTTCCAGGCATCCATTGAGGGTCTCAGAATGTATGACCCATAAATAAGGGGGAGCTAATCTATTTCTGCTTTGATTTCATGATATAATTTATTGTGCTGCCTTTCTTAGCTTTAGTTTTCTCATCTCTAGGAATAAGCATATATCAGGAGCACATAATAATTTTCCTATTTAATGAACAGGACCATTATTATAGTTGGACAATATGCTAAAAACATTTTATGCTTTTTGATGTGCTATATCAATGAGAGTTTTTAGCTATTTCTACTTTTCCTTGTATATGTTTAGTGTTCTACCTTCAAAATGCTTTGAAGAGTAAATACATAATTTGGGAAATGTTGCATATTTTGCACATACTTGAAGAATTACAATATTGTATAATGTAGATAGTTTTACAGGGTTTAATACTATTTTTTTTTCTACTCAGAGTAATCTATTTGACCAGAGAAAGTTGTTTTTACTTAGCAGGTTTACACAGAATTTGTCATATTTTGTAAGGAACAACAGCAAACTGGCCAGAGCTCTCAGCAAGCTTTGTATTGACTGCTAAAAAAAATAATGAATGTTGCTACGTTCTAGTCCTTCTGTTAACAAAGCAAAACAAAACAAAACAATAAAATCTTTTTCTGGGACTGTGTTCACCTTTGTGCTTTTTTTTTTTTTTTCTTGGCAATGGGAGTGGAACTATTTTATTTAATTCCCATGCTCTTTCTTCACTAACAACTTGGTAGGGGAGAAATTAATGCCGTGAGATTAAGATTTGAAAGGCCTGAGAAAGGCCTAGTGATGATGAAGAAACTTTAGCAGAACCATTGTTTATTATGTACCCCCTTTGCTTTTGAAAGTTAAGATTTCACTTAAAGGAAACAAAAGTTAAGATTTCACTTAAAGGAAACTTTTGGCCATTCACAATTTTGTTGTAATTTCAGGAATTTCATAATAAAAGGAAAAGAAAAATATAATTTCTGTGCCACTTTTATTTCTGTTCTCTGTACCTCATTATTTGGCATCAGGAGATGTACACTGATGCCAAGCTGTTAAATTTTAGATAGTGCCAGTTCTGTTGGACTGGTGCTATATGTCCTTAGACTGAGGCTATTACAGCTCTTGACTACTTATTCCTCTCTTTTCCTTTCTGTGCTTAACTCCCTAAGGGATGTTCAATCAAGACTCAGTAAAAATTGTTGAACTGTTCAGGTTTTTATTGAGAGCCTTGATGCCATAGCCCCACAGGAGCCCACTGAAGAAAGGATTATCCTTGTTATCATAAAGAGGCAAAGAGAATTCCAAGGACAAGAAAAGGCATAAAACCAGCAGCTGCAATGCAATGTAATTGACCAACTCAGCCACCTTTACAAAGAAGGAAGTGAACAAGATACTAACATTAGAAGAAAGCTAAGAATCTTATATAAGGAATTAAAATGTGTATTAAAAGGTTTCCATTTTTAGCTCATATTTATTCATTTTTATTCACATAGATTAAATAGTACCTTGTTAAGTAGAATAGTTTATTTCAACTAAATAGTGCAAAGTATCTTGATAAACAGGAATTCATTTTAGCAATATTTCATGCATATGAGGCCCTCTCTTAAGACAGATCGTGCTTTGATACTTTTTTATACATACATTCAACTCCAGCTTGTTAGCAATAGTCGCAAAAACTTTTGTTTTGCTGTCTCTTCATATGAAAAGATTAGGTAAGCTGTTCTTGCCTAATATACAAAACATCAGCAATGTCTAGAACAATGTTTTAGATAAAAGAGTTAAAGTTTATTTTCATAGATAGTGTAGAAAAAAATTTATGCATTTTGCATAGAACTTGATAGATAAGCTCGTCTTGCCTAAAATACAAAATGTCAACCACATTTGGAACAACATTTTAGATTAAATAGTTATCACATTCAATTTTTATATTATTAACAATCCTCTTGTATAAAAATACATTGCTTTTGATTACCCAATAATAGAAGATTAGTTGCCAATTTTTATATATTCCTTGCTCAGTTATTGTCACAATAACATCCTAGAAGAGAAGGGAAAAAACTGAATGATTATCACCAACATCTCTAGCCTGAAGTTTTTCAACTCTGTTTGTGTCCATGTTTCTCTTATAGATGCCTGAAAAAATGCCAATACTCATGCATCACCCAGGCCAATGATATACTCTTGGGTGTTGTGTGGGGATGTAAATATTTATAAGCCTAACCAGGTAAGTCTAACATAGAGTCAAGTCTCAGATGCACAATTTTAATGCTAATTTAAAAAGGAAATTTACAGCCAAAGGCATCCTTAATAATTTTCATTTCTTGGGCTCTATTTCATTGATTAGCAGTCACAAATAACTTTAGGCTCCGTGGAAATTATATTTTAGAATGTTATAGGTTGTGTGTCACAAAAATGAGTTAGACATTACATATTAATTAATAAAAGTGATTAAAAATTTAATAACAAACTTTTTAAGTTCAAAATGAATAAAATAGTAACATACTTCTGCTAAAAATATAAATTTGTATGTGACGATCTTTAAAAACTTTTACTTTTGTGCCGTTAGAATGGTTTTATGTAAACTTCATTTGGTGTTCTATAAAACAGAAGGGACGAAGATTATTTTACTGATGTAGGAAAAAGAAAATCATGGAGGTATATAAGAATGGATAAAATTTATTTTTATTAAGATGTGGACACTGAAATTTCATTATAAAAGATTGAGGTTGAGGAGTAATATTAAATTTCTAAAATATTATGTTGCTAAAATGTAACACAAGTTATCTTATTTAATCATAAAATAATACTGTGAGGTAGCATATAGATAAGCCAAGTAAAGCTCGTGTAAATTGATTTGAGCTCAAATAGTTCTCAATCTAGTCAGAATTTGTTTTCAAATTTATCTGTCAACAAGAAGTCTCTTTTATCTTTTTTCTTGAATTTTATGATTTATTTTTAAATAATTTCAAATTTACAGTAAAACAGTAAGAGACTTTCTGTTTTTCTGAGGATATTTAAGAGTAAATTACTGACTGAATGTCCCTGTCATCCTAAAATCTCTAATGAATATTTTCTACAGAAAAAAAATGATACTACTTTGCTCAAAGTATCAACACAAAAATCAAGAAATTAACATTGATATGTTATGATCTTCTAATTCATATTCACTGTTTATGATTCACCAATTATTATAATAATGTCCTTCATAGGAATATGTTTCAATCTAGGATAATGTGTTACATTTAGTTATGAGTCTCTCTGCTTTCCCTCATTCTTGAATAATTCCACAGTCTTGTATTGACATTCATGACTTTGAAACTTTTGAAGTTATCAGCAGGTATTTTAAAGAATGGACCTCAGTTTGGGTTTATTTGATGTTTCTTCATGATTCAATTCTGGTAATGCAATTTTGGCAGAATATCACAGGAGTTACGATGTATTCTTCTCATTGAATCCGTTAGATGGGGCACAATCTAATTTCCCCCATTACTGGTGATGTTAACATTGATTACTTGACTATGGATGTATATGATGACTCTGCACTGTTACTACAGAGTGCAGTGACTCTGTACTTATTATTTTTCCTTTGGTAAACAAAGTATTTTGTAGAAAAACTATATAAATATTTCATTTAATTAAATGTTATTCATCAACTATATCACCATTTCCTCTTTTCTTCTTGGTTGAATTACTTATTAATGTAATGGTTCTGCTCTATGTGATACTGTTTAGTATGATATATTGATTGAGGTAATTGGGAGTATGTTAAAAAAAATAATATATACCTTTCTGAGTTAAATACTCTTATACAGAATTTTGCTGTTTTCTCCCAGGTTAGGACTTAACCTGTCACTGTACTGCTTGAATTCCTTTTATTGTATTTAATATTTTCTGCTGCTTTTATTCTAAGTTAGTGAGTTCTGAATCAGAAAGTCATATAAAAGAGGATTAAAAACTGTTCAGTAATCTCTGTGGACAATCACGAAGGCTAAGTTTCCAAGTATATTTACGCTGAGTGGACTAATTGAAATGGTGTTTTCTACCTCATAGAGGTGTTCAAAAAAAAGTAAGAGAGCATTCAAGGTCATTCTGAGTGTTTCCTGCATCCAAGAATACATAGATCTAAGGAATGCTAGCTCCCTTTCCTTTCCTCAGGCTAGTTTTTAAAAAGTAGCTTAAGGAAGATGGTCGTATTTTTGCTGTTTTTACATTGCTTCCTACTGTGATCACTGTTCCCTAATATGCACCTCCTCTCTTAGGCACTGGATGTTGAATTTTAAAATCTTCTTTCTAGAGATAAGGACAGAAACTAATCATCCTTTAAAACAATAGAGGTAAACGTAAGTTATTGTATTCATTAATACAAGCACACAGATACTCTTTGAAGCTGAATGTCTAAGGAAAGAACAGCAAAAATAAAGCGATGTTACAAGAGTAGATCACGTGGTGTACTGTATATGTGTTATTCTTACTAGATTGGGGAAACAGGGTTGAAACATTTAAACATTAATCCAAAGCATTTGTTAGCACTTGCATTAAAGAGGTATTCAGATAGAAGGAATAGATTTTATGCTTAGTAAGTATGCAAAATTATCAAAGTTCATGACCTAGTCAGGATTAAAAAAAAAAAAAGTGTTTAGTAAAATTGGAGTGTGCAGTGGGAAGAATGAGATGTTTCTGGAGAGAAAAACAGAACCAGAATTATGAAGAACTGTTCTAGTCATCTCAAGGAAACTGAGTTTAAACCCAAGGGAGATAAATATGTTTAAACCCAACAGGAGATAAATATGTTCAGACACAAGCTTTCAGAAGAGTGTATTGCAATGAGGGTTGGGACTGGGAAGATGACATGTCAATGCAAAAATCGTAGGGCCAGTTGCAAAGCTATGAATTATTCAGAATAGAACTTTGGTCTTAATGTGAATGTCTATGGTGGATTTGGATGAATAGAGTGAAGGGACTCTAAAGACATTTTGAAAGGAATATTTATAGAACATAGTAACTGGATAGGGCTGAGTTTGAAGTGAGGGTCACAAATGAGAGTAAAGCATGCCTTGTTCCCTACCTCAGCTGTTGAGTGAATGATAGTGCATTTCATTAATAGAAGAAGCAAAAGAAAAAGGGTGGATATGTAGGGAATGGGAAAGATTTTAGCTTTCAACAGGTTCAGCTGTAGGTATCTGTGAGACTTTTCAATGGAAAACTCCAATAGGCATTTAAACTTAAAGAGCTGTAGCTTACAGGAGAGATTTAGGCTGGGGATACAGATATGAATGCCAAAAACAAGACAAGGACAATGAAATCTGATAGGGAGAGCAAGTACAGGGAGAGGAAAATAACTGGGAGAAATCTCAACATTTAAGATGTGTCAGAGGGACTGATGTCATAAAGGCACCTGAAAGGGAGTAACAAGCGAAACGGAAGAGCACGAAGAGAGAGTAATGTCATGTTACTGAGTGCACGGTACTTAGCTGAACAGTTCAAAGTTACCTCTGATGTTTGAAACCTCAGAGAGAGATCCAAGATGGCTGATCACTAACAGCTCGGGATTGTAGCTCCCATTGAAAGCGCAAAGAATGAGAGGACGCCACACCTTCACATGAATTCTTGTTGCTCACGCACCAGGAGATTCCCAGCAGAGGAGCCCCACGGGTCGCCAGCGCGACTCTTGTGACCGGCGAGGCGGTTTTGCCGGCGCCTTGGAGCGACGGTTCTTGGTGCAGAGTCGGAAAAGCACCATCAATCTTAACGCCGCTGATTTGGTCGGTGCAGTGGGTTGCTCAGATTTCGGCGCTGAGAGTCAATGAGTTGGACGTCCACTCGGAAACCCAATTACAAAGACGGTGAATTCAAAGAGCACAGATGGATAAATTTATAACGAAGGGAGGAAAACAGCCAAAAAAGGCTGAGAATGCCCAAGACCAGAAAGCCTATCCCTCAGCGGGGGATCACAGTTCCTCATTAGCAACGGAACAAGGCTTGATGGAGAACGAGTGTGTTCCAATTACAGAAGCAGGCTTCAAAATGTGGATAATGAGAAACTTCTGTGAATTAAAAGAACTTGTTTTAACCCAATCTAAAGCAACTAAGAACTTTGAAAAAAAGATTCGATGAAATGTTAACAAGAATACACAATTTAGAGAGGAATATAAGTGAATTGATGGAGCTGAAAAACACAATACAAGAACTTCGTGACGTATGCACAAGTTTTAACAGCCGAATTGTTCAAGCAGAAGAAAGGATATCAGAGGTCGAAGACCAACTCAATGAAATAAAACAAGAAGACAAGATTAGAGAAAAAAGGATAAAAAGGAACGAGCAAAGTCTCCAAGAAATATGGGACTATGTGAAAAGACCTAATCTACGCTTGATAGGTGTACCTGAATGTGACGAAGAGAATGAATCCAAGCTGGAAAATACGCTTCAGGACATTATTCAGGAAAATTTTCCCAGCCTAGTAAGGCAGGATAATATTCAACTCCAGGTAATACAGAGAACACCACAGAGATATTCCTCAAGAAGAGCAACTCCAAGGCACATAATCGTCAGATTCACCAGGGTTGAAATGAAGGAGAAAATACTAAGGGCAGCCAGAGAGAAAGGTCAGGTTACCCACAAACCTCAAAGCAAAACAATGTGGTTTATACTACAGGGAAGCAATTCTGTGTAGATGCAATTTTTAATGTAAACAGCTGTGGAATGCTAAAAATATAAAAACGAGTATGCTTAGGTTTTTCACTCAAGATAAATAACATTGAGAATGCGGTAAACAGAGCAAAGTTTTTTCAAGATATTTTAAAAGAGTAAACTAAACGCTAAAAACTAGTATGTTAAGAAAAATTTCCGGAAATTATCTTATTTTATATTTTATTTTATAGAACATAATTTACTAATATATTTTCATTTTAATAGTATATTTTGAGTAGAAAAACAAAACGGAAACATATTGGAAGTGTCTCTGTACATTTCTATACTGGAATTTGTTACTTGTATCTCAGCTACCTAATTAGGAGGTAAGGCACAAAACAAAATAGACTATTTCAAATTTTTGCCCCAAATCCTGGCAGAATAATTCTCTTCTTCTTCAGGAGAATGAGTAAATTAAGTCATCTTCATCTGCAGTTTCTTTCATTTCCAGCACTGGCATTATAATCTTAGTATATGTGGGTTGTATTGCATGATACAATGACAACTGTGATATATTTCTGATACAGCATAACTGCCACATATTCAATCTCCTTTTTTCAGACACACTCAAAGAAAGGGGTCCAACTTTTAAAGATTATGCATTTCAACAACAAGAGTTTGTATTTTGCTGTGTAAGGAATGATCTTAAATAAGTGATGATACAATTATGGACTTAATAATGTATGCATTTTTATTATAGATATACCAGAAGTATAGGTTTATAAAGTGACTTACTAAATATTGATATATAACAGCAGGTGATAGGACCCAATTTCCATTTTTTTCCTTCCCTGACACAATTTTATATAGGCAACAATCTATTCAACTAAAAATTTTCATGACGAGTCCCCTCTATAAGTAGACAAGAACATGTGAGTGGGCACTAGTCAGTGAGAAGTGACATCAAGTTCTTGGGTGGAATTTCTGGATAAGCTTTATAAAGAGAAAGTGGCAGCAGATGTATATATCTTTGTTTCTCCACTCCTTCTTTTTCCTAATGCATAAAGTAAAGTGACAATAGCTAGAGGTCCAGAATCCGTCTTATAGGCTTTTGAAGACGAGTCATACCAAGTATGGTGTAGAACAGGTCTGAAATGCTTCTTGTTTAACTGACAGCACTGTGCGGCTGTCATTCTGGCTTCTATCTCCTACACCAAATTTCTACTTATAGGCAGGAAAAGTACCTTCTGTTTTGGCTTGAGCCACTGTTTTGTGGAAGGCTAGAAATGGCTTCTGAAGATAATCAAGACCTAATCCCTGGCACCCATGAATATTTCTTGTAGAGAAAAGTGACTTTTTATATTTGACTACATTGAGAATCTTGAGATAGGTTACTTCTTGTTATCTGTGTGGACCCAATTTCATGCAAAAATTCTTAAAAGATGGAGGGAAAGGAAGATTTGATCACATACCAGGCGTCCCCAAACTACGGCCCACGGGCCGCATGCGGCCCCCTGAGGCCATTTATCCTCCCCCCACCACACTTCAGGAAGGGGCACCTCTTTCACTGGTGGTCAGTGAGAGGAGCACAGTATGTGGCGGCCCTCCAACGGTCTGAGGGACAGTGAACTGGCCCCCTGTGTAAAAAGTTTGGGGACGCCTGACATAGATGCTATGCTACAGCTGGTGGTTTTGAACGTGGGAAAATAAGCCATGAACTAAAAAATGTAGCCCTAACAGCAAGAACAAGCAGGAAAACAGATTATCTCCTTGATCTCCTAGGAGCAGTTCGGGTCTACTAACACTTTGACTTTAGCCCGAAGAAACTGATTTTGACCTTTTGGTCACCAGAGCTTCAAGAAAGTAAATGTGTGTTGTTTTCAGCTATAAATTTGTGATAATTTCTTATAGTAGGAATAAGAAACTTAGACATGGTTCTTGGTATCTTCAGGTGGACATAATTCTTATACAATGCAGGATATAATATAGTAGTTAATTAAGTTCCAATAAGTTACCTTAATTTAATTTTTAAATCCCTTGAAGAAGAGCAGTTTATTAATATATGCGGCAGGTACTAATAAACAGTAACTAGTTCATAGTAGACATTCAATAAACATTTGAAAAACTAAAATAAATTTCAGGTCCTCTCTCATTGTGTGAACTAACAAAGAGTTTGAAAAGACAATTACCATTTATTTCCTTCTTAACTTGAACTTGAGATCAAATCATACTGTTTTGTTGATTTGTAGCTCTACAAGTTAGGTGTAAAAAGCTAATGATTTAGATATAATTAATGTTATACAGGAAAGTTAAATTGCTTTGGGGAATGTATATGATCAAATCAAAATGTTCACATTTTTAACTTAATTGCTTGTTTATTGAGTCTTAAATGTCATAAGATTCAATGAGTTCCACTAAAAGCATCTGTGTGTCACTGAACTAGGTTTGCCTTGCTTTAAAACATATTTCTATAAATTTGGCAAGGTGATATAAACTTAATTCTTTTCCTAAGATAAATTACTTGCTTTCTGACACTGTGTCTGCATAGAAGTACATACAACACATCCAACTGCTATGTTTCTCTCTAAAACAAAGCATACAATTAAGCATTTCATGTCTAATGGCTCTATCACTCAAATAAATTTCTAAAATTATGTTTCTATGGTTAGTTTTGAGTACTTTGCTAATTTTTAAACTCAGTTGCATCGGTTTGCAAATCTCAAACTATAGTGTATATAAGAAATCCATTCCATTATTAAAATGGGAATGTGGGGCTTTCTTGCTGTGTATTTTGACCAGTAGATATGGGTAAAATAGAGAAATCTTTATATGAACAGTTTCTCCAAATTATTCCTACACAGACAGTCATTTAGCATCCATGCATTGAAATACAGTTTTGTAATAACCTTTTGCATAGCAATTAAGGGACAGCTTGAGTTACTCATCTTACTCTAGTACATTTTGTTTTAGTGCAAATATTTTTGTGAACCTGATAATAAATAGTGTTATAATTGGAAAATTTTCATTCTCTAAACATCTGAATCTATATTCATAGTTTCCTATGTAGACAACTTTGTTGGAGGGAGAATTCCCAGGGTGAAACATTAAGGAACATCTGTCATCTTTGCAGAACCTCATAAAACAAGGGGCACTGAAAGTTTTAGTAAATGGATTATGCTACATAAAACACTCTGAAAGTACCTTCATGCATTGAAACACCATGGAGTGAATTTTACAGTCTTCTAGTACTAAAAGGTGGCTAATATTATACTGTAATCTGCATGATAAATTTTCAGAGACTTGCTGGGAAAAATAAAATGTCTAGAGGACTAAAATAAAAAATAGTAAAATTCAACATTTTCTTTCATGTAAAATATTTAATTATTACGCAAACTCCTTAAAATACTAGATTGATTTAAATATATTTGGTTCGAAAAAATAATGAACTATGTATGCAAGAATTAAGGATTAGGTTCTTATACATATGGTTCTTTATTTTTAAAGTTAAAATAGTGCATTTAGATTTTAAATTGGTAATTAATAGAAATGTGGCAAACAGTAGGAGCCAATATATTGTGCCCTACTCTTTGTCAACCACTGTGCTATATTGTCCAATGTATTTAAGCCACATAACAGCCTTGCAAGGTAGTGTATTAGTCAGTGTTCTTCAGAGAAACAGAATCAGGATGTGTGTCTGTGTGTGTGTGTGTAAAGTGGGGGAGGAGAGAGATTTATTTTAAGGAATTGGCTCATGTTGTGTAGGTCTGGCAAGTCTAATACCGTGAGGATGGGTTTCAGGCTGGAAATTTTTATGAGGTGATGTTGCGTTCTTGAGTGTAAAAGCAATTTAAAGGCAAAATTTATACTTCTTAAGGTTCCTCAGTCTTTTATATTAAAGTTCACAACTGATGGAATGAGGCCCATCCACAATATGAAATATATTCTGATTTCCTAAACATCTGCTGATTTAGGTGTTAAAGACATCTGAAAAAATAGCCTGATAGCAACATCTAGACTGCTGCTTGACCAAATCTTTGGGCACCAAAGCCTGGCCAAATTGAAACACAAAATTAACAATCACAGGTAGATGCTATTATTTCATTTTATAAAGGAGTAAACTGAGAAAAATAGACAATTATAAGTTTTCCAAGATTATAAAATGAGTAAAAGTGAGATCCAGGACTCAAAATCAGGTTGTGGAATACCTGAAGATATACCACCCTGATACCCTTCAAGGAAAGACTTTCTGTAAGTTGTGAGGTGAAGGGGCTAGTATGGAGTGGGTGATGGCGTTTGGCAAGTTCCAGTTTCTTTTGAGTCTGCCTCCTCTGCAGTAAACTTCCATCTTTCCATGGACAACTTTCATCTCTGAGTAAGGCGTGGTTATGAGAGCCAGGAACTCATGATTCTTAGGCCCTATGTGGGACATTCTGAAAGCCAGTCATCACTCTAGAATTCCCTACCTGCTTGTCAAGTCTTTTGTCAGGACTGCATTAAAATTTGACCTCTTTCTTTCCCCAAACCTGTTTTCTCCTTCTTTCCTTCAAAGGTGCTGATTCCTGTGTACCCCAACTTTTATCTTAGCATCTTTTCCCTGAAAATACACACATCTTCTTATCCTGAGCACAAGTTCCTAAACCTCTATTGAGTTACCTTATGAAGTATATAGTTACAGTCATTTTTCTATGACTATAAAATTCATGGGTACATATTAAATCTTAGACTGAAAAAATTGATTATATCTGCATAAAATGGAAAATATATTTGTCAAGATATAATTCTACCCCTTTTACCTTCCTACTTTCATGTAACTACAATTTTAACGAACATGACAATTGTATCAGTGAGAAGAAAGGGAAAGTCAGAGAAACAGAGTCCATGGCAGGTAGTTCAGTGGAGTAAAATTAACATGGAAAAATGGTTGCAAAGATATGAAAGAGATAAAAGCCAAAGAAGGGTCAGTAGGAAGACTCAGAGATTAGCAATCTTAGAAAACACCATCAAGCACAAAGTGCTGAACTTGAATGCTGATGGGAGGTTGTATGAGGGAGCTGACAACACCATGGGGGCTTCCGAGCAAGAGTCAGGAACACAGAAAAAGTTTCTTATTTTGAGAAGAAACTGAAATAGAGAGAAAAAGCCATCTAACACATAGAGTGATAGGAGCACATTTCTTAGCTTCTTCCTTTTTCCCTTCCTCCATTCTTCCCTCTTGTACTGTTCTACCAGTACTCTCTAATTGTGAGAGAATCTATAGTTGGACAGGCCAGTCACTCAGAAAGGCTGAACAGAACAGGAGATAGGGGAAGGGGAATAGTTTTAGGGCAAACAGACTAATGACAGGAACACCATCAAGATGTTCGGTAAAATCAGTGGCAAAGATTTTAACTAAAAAGAGACAAAGACCAAGCCCTATGTACACTGCTATTCCCATCAGTGTTATGAACTTTGTGTTTGCATGATTAGCCAATTAATTCCAAACCTTTTTTATAATATATATTTTTTAATCTGGCTCACAGGATCTCATGTCACAAATTGTCACGTTCCAACAGAAATCAAGACATATTATATGTAGCCATTAATTGATCAAGTAGCCCAGTAACCACTGTTAAGAAATAAGGCTTCTCTTGTCTTTCTGTTCAGATCTGCAAGAGTCATATTTATTTTGCAAGCACATTTAATAAGTAAATAAAATATTCCTAAAATTTTATCAGAATAGCAAAATAACCTAGAGAGCTTAGAGAATCACAGTACAGGTGAATGCACAGCTCTTCAAATTCATTCACCCCTTAGGTGGAAAAAAAAAAATCTTTCCCCAAAACAAACATTCTCTAGGTTATTAGAACGTTGTGTTTTACATACTTTAGAGTTAAAAGTTGTTTACAGGGAGACTGGAAAAATAACAATGATCTGAGTAGTGCAGGGAACATTTTGTTACCACTTAGGAATATCTTAGGGAACTTTTTGCTCTTTCTTAGTAAACATAACAAGAGAAAGTATGAATAAATTAAATTAAATTACAAAAAGATCTTTCTCCCACCCTTCTGCTTTGTTCTGTAAGAGCATACTGTGATATCCAGACATCTTTTTCTTACAATAGTAAAAACATAATTATTAACTTTGTACAATGAAAATACAAAGTAATTGATGTGGTTTTTTTCTTCCTACATGATGGTTTAATGATTCAGTGATATTATGTTTTATAGCTTTTTATGTTTTTGAAATAGAATTTATTGAGCTTTATTTACAAAATATTAAAATACTCATCACAGGTATATATTTTAATGAGTTTTGATAAATTAATATGTCCATGAAAGTCCTTTACAATTAATATATAGAACATTTGTATCATCCCAGTAAAAGGATCCTTACTTCCTTTCCCAGCCTTATCCCTAGCCCCAGGCAACTACTGAACTACTCTCTTTCACTATACATATGACTTACCTTTTCAAACTTTTATATAAATGGAATAATATAGTAAGTACTATTTTCTGTCTGGCATCTTTTAATGAATATAATGTGAGAGTCACCTATGTTTTTGCATATATCAGCATTCATTTATTTTAGTTGGTGAGCATTATGCCATTGTTTAGAAATATGAAAATTTTTTCTTCTTTCACCTACTCATGGGTTGTTGACAGCTGCTGGCATAAAACAGTGAAAATAAAAAATGGCTCAAGTATTATGAAAAAATTTTGGCAGTTTCTTATAAAGGTAAAAATCAACTTACTGTTGATGGAATTGACCCGCAATAACTTCACTAGACATCAGACAAGCTTCTTCCTCGTGTAGGTACATAACCTTACTTTTCTTGGAACATTTACTCTAGAAGACTTTCAAATATACATTCTTTTTCTGCTCCTTTGAAATATAAATCTTTTCAGCCTCCTGCCAGTTTTAGGACCTAGGGAATGCCATTCTCAATGACCTGAAAGCCATTCCTTTGAAATGTAGTCATCAAGAAAGTGAGTGTCTTTGTCCTATGTTCTGTGGTCTCTGTGGGAGAGTAGAAGCCTAAGCATCAATTAGCAGGCACATATGTTCTGACCACTTTGACCAGCCTTCTCCCTGACATCCTTTAGTACTTTTCTACTAGCTTACAATTTGATTCAGTGGAGTTGAGTTCAATCTCTCTTTCATATTGAAAGAATATTGAATAAAATCTTTATTTTCATTTACTCTGTCCAGTGCAATTTTTTTATGATACCCCAAGACCCAGAAATTCCATTCATAGCTACTTATCATAGAAAAGTAAAAATACATCCACATAAATACATTTACCTTGACTATTTTGAACCTGGAAAACAGAGATGTTCAAAAATTCATGTTGTGTTCCAGGAAAGAACTTACTGTAGAAAAACTATTTCCCATGTTACTCATGGATTCTCTCCTTGTTTGTTATTATGACAAGGCCAGACAGAGCCCTTTCAAATTTCAAGTCTTCCTCTCATAATTAGCTGAACTATCTGTCCCCAGCGAGCAACTGGAAAAATGCCTATTAATCTGACTTGATCAAATCATGGTTAAGCTTCTCTTTGTCCTGCAATCCCCTGAACTTTGACCCACCTTCAGCTTGAGCCAGCATGTTAACTCTCCCTAAGGCTCCTTCCAGAGAAAATAGGCTAACCTCAAGGTAAAGCATTCACTGTCAACTGCCCTATCACATAAACTGCATTTACTCTTTCTGTTTTCTTACATCTCTTTCTTTTTTAGCTTTGTTTACTCTTCCTTATACAGAAAAATCCTTTTCAGCCTCGCTTTGAGATCCTTGCAAATCTCATAAACGGGAGCATGCTCTTAATTTCATTAGTTCTCTTCCTATTTGAATAGTCCCCCTCCACTTATACATTATTTTAAATGTAATAACCTATTTAAGGACGCTCTTCTTTCCTAAGTTGAGATACGTTTTTCAAATGTGTCCTTTACACATATTTATTGTATATACTTAAGGGGTAAGGCATGATCTTTTGATAAACACACATACAGTAAAAAGATTAACATAGGTGAGCAAATTCATGTATCCATTACCTTTCATAGTTACATCTTTATTTGTATGTGGTAAGAGCACCTAATTTTTAATCTCTTAGCAAAATCTTAATATATAATAGAATATTAATTATGGATCTCCTGCTGTACGTTAGATCTCTAGACTGATTCATCATATATAGCTACAAATTTATACCTTGTCAACTACATCTCTCTCATTTTCTCCCTTTCTCCACCCCTGGTAAACACTAGTCTATTCTCTATTCCTGTGCGTTCACCTTTTTAATGTTCCATGCATAAGATCATATAGCATCTTTGTTTCCAAATCTTTTTTTTTTTAAGAAAGAAAAAGAAGAGAGAAAGAAAGAAATAATAATAATAATAATAATAATAATAATAATAAAAGAATGAAGGAGAGGAAGAAAGAGGAAGAGGGAGAGAGAACGGGAGTGTTGCTTTATTGCTCAGGCTAGAATGCAGTCTAAAAATGAGTATTGAAAACCTCTTTGATGCCAATAATTGTGTTTAATAATGGAGACAGGACAAAATGAGGGAAGAAAATAACAAAGAAGCAGCCAACCAATATTTCATTTAAACCTGTAAGTAGTTGTGTTGTGGTACTAATAAGAGTGTATATTTTTTGTATTTAAAGTGGAAAGTTCTATAAATGTTTATTAAGTTTACTTGTTCCGGATCTGAGTTCAAGTCCTGGATATCCTTGTTAATTTTCTGTCTCGTTGATCTGTCTAATATTGATGTTGAAGTCTCCCACTATTATTGTGTAGGAGTCTAAGTCTCTTTATAAGTCTTATGTATCTGGGTGTTCCTGTATTGGGTGCATATATATTTAGGATCATTAACTCTTCTTGTTGCATTGATCCTTTTACCATTATGTAATGTCCTTCTTTTCCTCTTTTGATCTTTGTTGCTTTAAAGTCTATTTTATCAGAGGTGATAATCACCACTCCTTCTTTTTATTTATTTATTTATTTATTTTTGCTCTCCATTTGGTTGGTAAATCTTTCTCCATCCCTTTGTTTTAAGTCTTTATGTATCCTTGCATGTGAGATGGGTCTGGATGCAGCATACCAATGGGTTTTGGCTGTGTCTTTTGATTGGGAGATTTAGTCAATTTAAATTTAGAATTAATAATAATATATGTGAGTTTAATATTGCCATTTAATGTTAGCTGGCTGTTTTGCCCATTATAGACGTAAATTCTTCATTATGTTGATGCTCTTTACTTTTTGATATGTTTTTGGAAAGGCTGATACTGGTTGTTCTTTTCTATGTGTAGTGGTTCTTTCAGAAGCTCTTGTAAAGCAGGCCCGGTGGTGATGAAATATCTGAGTACTTGCTTGTTCACAAAAGATTTTATTTTTCCTTCACTTATGAAGCTTAGTTTGGCTGGATATGAAATTCTGGATTGAGAGTTCTTTTTTTTAAGGATGTTGAATATTGGCCCCCACTCTCTTCTGGCTTGGAGGGTTTCTGCTGAGAGATCCGTTGTGAGTCTGATAGGCTTCCCTTTGTGGGTAACCTGACCTTTTCCTCTGGCTGCCCTTAGTATTTTCTCCTTCATTTCAACCCTGGTGAATCTGACGATTATGTGCCTTGAGGTCGGCCTTCTTGAGAAATATCTTTGTGGTGTTCTCTGTATTACCTGTAGTTGAATATTGTTCTGCTTTGCTAGGTTGGGAAAGTTGTCCTGAATAATATCCTGAAGAGTATTTCCCAGCTTGGATTCATTCTCTTCGTCACATTCAGATACAATAGTCCCATATTTCTTGGAGACTTTGCTCATTCCTTTTTATCCTTTTTTCTCTAATCTTGTGTTCTCATTTTATTTCATTAAGTCGATCTTCGACCTCTGATATCCTTTCTTCTGCTTGATAAATTCAGATGTCCAAATCTGTCTTATTTGATTTAGCATAATGTCCTCCAGGCTCATCCATGTTATCATACATCAAATGATACATATATGTGTGTGTGTGTATGTATGTATGCATGTGTATATATATATATATATATATATATATATACACACACACATATATATATATGCAATTTTACTTTTGTGCAAAATATAGAGTATACTTACAGAAACCTGGATGGTATAGCCTACTAAACTCCTGTTGCTCCTGACTACCAACCTGTATGGCATATTGCTATATTGAATACTGTTGGCAATTTTAATACAATGTATTATATATAATTTCTTTATCCACTTGTCTGCCGATGGACACTGTAGTAGCTTCATTATATTATCTTGGCTATTGTAAATGATGCTTCAGCAAACAAGAGAATGTAGATATCTCTTTGAGATACCAATTTCATTTCTTTTGTGTATATATCCAGCAGAAAGATATATGAGTCATATAAAAATTATACTTTTTATTTTTTTGAGGAAATTACATACTGTATTTTATGACCATATCAATTTACATTCATAAAGGTTCCATTTTCTTCAGATCTCACCAATGTGGTTAATCTTTTGTCTTTTTGATAATGGTTATTCTAACAGGGGTGAAAATGATGCCTCATTGCAGTTTTGCTTTGCAATTCACTACTGATTAGTGATGTTGAGCATCTTTTCATATTTCTGTTAGCATTTTGTATGTCTTATGTGAAAAAATGTTGATTCCAGGTTCGTGTCCATTTTCTTACTTGGGTTTCAGTTTTTCATTGCTTAATGACAGGAAAATATATGGAGAAATGCATTGTTAAGCAAGTTCATCTTTGTGCAAAACTCATAAAGCATACTTACATAAACCTAGATGTTACAGTTTAGCAAACTCCTATTACTCTTGGCTACAAACCCGTATAGTATATTACTGTATTGAATACTATAGCCAATTTTAATACAAAGGTACCTTTGTGTCTATCTAAGCATACCTAAACATAGAAGAGGTATAGTAAAAATATGTTGTTACAATTTTATGGTACCACCATCATATATGGTATTCATCATTTTACTGAAATGTCATTATGTAGTGCATTACTGTATTTTTTACACAATTAATTTTTATAAGTTCTCATATATTTTAAAATTAAACCCTTATTAGATTTTGGTTTCCATTTTTTTTTCTCAGTTTATAAACTGCCTTTTCATTTTGTTGATTGAACATTTTAGCTTGATTTCCCACTTGATACTTTGCTTATATTTGCTGTGTTTTTGGTTTCATATCCACAGAACTATTGCCAAGATCAACATCAAGAATTTCTTCCCTGTTTTCTTTCAGGAGTGTTATAATGTTATGTCTCACATTTTGGTCTTTAATCCACTTAGGGTTGATTTGTTTGTATGGTATAAGATACAGGTTCAATTTTAGACTTCTGTATGTGGCTATCCAGTTTTTGTAACAAAATTTATTGAAGAAAACACAAAATCCTTTAACCATTTTGTCACTTTCATGGTCTTAAAAAAATATTGACTGTGTATGCTGTTTATTTTGGAGCTCTGTATTCTGTTCCATTGGCCAATGTTTCTGCTTTTTCTGTGAGTATCACTATTTTGACTACCATATTTTGTGTCATCATTTGAAATAAGAAAGTATAATGCCTCCAGCTTTTTTACTTTGTTTTTCTTTTTCCTTCAGAGTGTTTTGGTTCTTCACAGTATTTTGTGGTTCCGCATGAATTTTAGGATTGTTTTTCAAGTTCTATAAAAAATGCCATTGAGAGTTTGAGAGGAATTGTATTGAATCTGCAGATCACTTTAGTTAGTCTCCTAATTTACAAACACAGGATATTTCTCAATTTATTGTGTCTGCTTCCATTTTGTTCATTCAAGTTTTTACATTTTCAGTAGTTAGGTTTTTCACTTGCCTGGCTAAAGATGCTATCAGAAATGGAATTATTTTCTTGATTCCTTTTTTGGGGTAGATTATTATTAGTATAAAAAATACAACTTATATTTTCATATTGATTTTGTATCATGCTATTTTACTTAATTCAATGATTAGTTCTGACAGTTTCTTGTGAAGTCTTTAAGAACATGTGATATATAAGATCATAGTATCTACAACAAGGGTAATTATTTATTTCCTTATAATTTGGATACCTTCTATTTCCTTTCTTATCTGAATCCTTTTGCTGGTACTTCTGGTACTATGTTAAATGGTACTTCTAATACCATGAATAAATGAGTATCCTGGCCTCATACCAAATCTTAGGTTAAAAAGATTTGAGTTCTCCTCCATTGTTTATGATATTAGTTGTAAGCTTTTTATAAATGGTTTTTATTATGTTGAGAAACTTTCTTATACATGTTTAGTTAAATGTGTTTATAATTAACAAATGTCAAATTTTGTAAATAATATTCTGCAGCTAGTGAATGACTATGTGATTTTTATCTTTAATTCTGTTAATGTGGTTTATCATGTCAATTGAATTTGCCTATTTTTAACAACTTAGGATTTCAAGGATAAATTCTTTTCTGTAATGATGAATAATCTTTTTGATGGATGAGACGTTAAATTTGGTTTGCTAGTAATTTTTTAGAATTTTTTGGTAATTTGTGTAAGGGTTATTGCTGAGTTTAAAATGAGGAAACTGAGGCCAGTATAAGAAAATTAAATGCCAATTTATTCAGCTCCCTGGCGCGGTTCTCTGGTCCAGAGAAAGGGGACCAGAAAAGTCACGCTGACTTCCTTGGGGGGTGGGGGGCTGTTTATGGCTAGGAGAAACAAGCAACAGCTGGATGCTGTAATTGGGTCCAGGGGAGCGGGATTGAGATGGGGCAGGCCGCTATTGGTTGGTGGGTTGTTGGGCGGGTTTTCCAGTGCAAGAGCTGGCCAGGGTTGCATTAGCCGGAGCCTTCCAAGGGAGCCATGTGGCAAAGCTAGGTGCCGAGTGCAGAGCCTGGTGCCGGGTGCAAAGTCAGGTGCTGTGTGCAGAGGTGGGTGTGTCTGGCCTCCCAGTGAGGCAACCGGCCTTACAATTTGCATCTATGCTTATAAGAGATACTGGCCTGACACTTTATTTTCTTACATTTGTGTTTCTCTGACCTGGTATCAAGGTGATGCTGGAGGTATTACATCTACTTCTATTTTTTAAAGGATTCATGAAATATTAGCAATAATTCTTTGGAGATTTGATAGAATTCAGCTGTGCAGCTATATGGTTCTGAGCTTTTTTTCATTGGGTGACTTTTGATTATTATTTCAAGTCTTGGCTGTTATTGCTTTATTCTTCCTTTCTATTTGTTGATTCGGTCTGAGTAAGTTGTGTATTTCTAGGAATGTCTTCATTTCTTTTAGCTTATCCTATTTGTTGAAATATAATTGTTCACAATCACTTATGATTTTTTTTTTAATTTCTCATTCTTTGTAATGTCTTCTCTTTGATTTTGTTTGAGTCTTTTCTATTTTTTCCTTGATGCATACTAACTAAAGGTTTGTTGATTTTGTCTACTTTTTCAAAAAAACTTTGGCTTTGTTGATTTTTTTCTATAATATTTCTATTCTGTATTTGATTTATTTTTACTCTAATCTGTTATTTCCTCCTTTCTACTGACTTTACTTTAGTTTTTTTGTCTAGTTTTTTGAAGTATAAAGTAGGATTTTTTATTTGAGATATTTCTGCTTTTTAATGTATGAATTTATTGCTACAAACTTCCTTCATGACTGCTTTTACCACATCTGCTGTGATTCGGTGTCAGCTTGCCGTCAACTTAATTGGTGTCAACCTGATTGAATTGAGGAATGCCTAAATGGTGATTTTGAGGCTTTTGGACTTGGAATAAATACTTGCTGGCTTCTCACTTTCTCCAGCTTGCCAGTGGCCTATCATCTTATAATCCTGTGAGCTAATACTCCCTAATAAATGCCCTTTTATATACACATACATCCTATTGGTTTTGTCCCTCTGGAGAACCCTGACTAGTACAATATCCCATAGTTTGCTGGATTTTATTTTAGTTCGTCTTAAGATAGTTTTTAAATTCCCATTTGATTTCTGCTATACCCAGTAATTGCTTAAGAATATGCTGCTTCATTTCCATGTTTTTGTGGATTTTCTCAATTTCTTACTATAATTAATTTTTAGTTTTATTTTATTGTGGTCAAAGAAGATTCTTGGTACACTTTTGATCTTAAATATGTTAAGTCTTGGTTTATAATCTTACATGAGACCTATACTGGAGAATATTTTGTATGTACTTGAGAAGAGTGTGAATTTTTTTACTGTTGTGTGAAAAATTATATATACACCTATTCTCATACTGATTGTACATATACATATATGTTATATCTTCCTATTGAATTGATCCTTTTATCAAAATGTGATCACCTTCTTTATTTCTAAAGACCGTTTTTGACTTAAAGTCTACTTTGTCTGACATAAGTATAGCTACTTGTTTCTTTTATTTTTCTAATTTTTCCACCCATCTGCACACTGACACTTCTCCTTTCTTTTGGGCACTTGCATAAAATATCTTTTTCCATCTCTTACTTTCAGCAAATCTGTATCTTTGCATCTAAACTGAGTTTGTTGTAGAAAACATATAGGTCGATCTTATTTGCTATTCGTTAAGCCACTTTATAACTTTTGATTGGGGATTTTATTTCATTTACTCCTAAAGTGACTCTTGATCAGAAAGAATTTACTTTTGGCTTTTTTATTAACTATTTTCTGTTTGTCTTGTTGTTATTTTGTCTCTCTTTTTCTCTGTTGCTATCTTTCTTTATATTTAATATAAATATGTATATACAAATATATATGTTGCAATGTTTTCATACTTATTTCTTTTTCTTTTGTATAACTTCTCTAGTTATTTTTGTGGTTGCCAAGGAACCTACATAGAATATCTTATAGTTATAACAGTATATTTCAAGCTGATAACAACTTAACTTTCCTTGTATACAAGAAATCTCTACTTTTAACTTTCATCTCTCGACTTTGGTATTGTTGTCACAACTATTTACATTTTACTTTTATTAACATAATGTAGTTATACTTGCTTCTAATATTTTTATTTTTTAGCTTCTTCATGGGCTTACTTTCAATTAACTTACCACTATGATAGTAATAACATATTAATATTGGCCTATATTTTTACCCTTGCCATTGAGTGTGAAACTTTCTTATGTTTCTGTGGTGATGTTTAGAAACCTTTTATTTCAACCAAAATAACTTCTTTTAGCATGTTTTGTAAGGCAGGCATAAATAGAATAAACTCCCCCAGCTTTTGTTTGTCTGAAATATTTATTTTTTGAAGGACAGATTTGCTGATTATAAGATTATTCATTTGAAATATTTTATTTCAACATTTTGAATTTATCATCCTACTTCTTTCTGTTCTTCAAAGTTTCTCCTAAAAAAATCTACTGATAGTTTTATGAGAGTTCTCTTCTTTTTGGTCCTGAGTTTGAATGACTTCTAATTATCTTGTTTTGAGTTGGTTGATCTTTTTTTTCTACTTTATCTAGTGTGCTTCTGATTTGCTCTATTGAATTTGTTAGTGCAAGTGCTATATTCTTTAGCTTTATGATTTCTATTTGGTACATTTTTATATTTCCTGTTTTTTGTTAAAATTATCAGTTTTCTCATGCACTATTTTCCTGCTCTCAGTGAACATCTTCATGATGACTTTTTTAAAAGTTTTCTATTGGGTAAATCTCATATCTTCATTTAATAGAAGGTTTTCTTTTTTTGGAGATTTATCTTGTGATTTTAATTGGAACATGTCTTTGTTTTTTTCTGTTTGTCATCATTTCTGCTCACTGAAAAAGTCAACCCCCACTTTCCCAGTCTTTTCAGTTTGGCTTCCTGTAGAAGGAGAACTTTACCAATTTGTCCATCTAGAAATTCTAGATTCCTCTCCAACCTTTGTGCTTATCCAAACCATTTCCTCTGTCCTTAGGGATCTCCAAGAGATTAGGGTGTGCCAAGTCCTGTCAGTGCTCCCAGAGCAAGTGAGATAAAAGTCAACTTTTCAGGATACAGCTGTAAAAGTTGGCATGTTAGATATTGTTTTAATTCTTTGGATCTTTAAAGAAAAGCTGCGTTAGAGTGTGTCTACAATGGGCTCTCCACTAAGCATGGGAGAAGATCTGCAACATATACTTGCACTCTCACTCAGACCCCATACTCTTGAGACTGGAGAATAGCAGCTGTAAGTGAACCAATTTTTTAAACTACCTCATTATCTCTTAAGATTTAAAGAGACTTGGGAATCCAGGACCTCTTTAACTCCCAGAGCTAGGTCATTTAGAGACCAGTATCTGGTGGCGTTTGTGAAAGCTGGGGCACTCAATGAATGCACACAATCTTTTGTGGGAGAATATGAAGACCTGAATTTACCACTGGATTTACCTGGGGAATAAAGAAAATAAAGTGCCCACTTTTTGATTCAGGTGCCCAGAGGCCCAGTGTTTATTTGTCCCATTATGTCTCTCTTCCAGCTGCTTACAAGCCCTATGCTCAGGCAGCATCTGGAAAAGTATGCAGAAGATTCCCTTCCAGGGAAAAACTGGTAGCTGGGGATTTTAGCCTGTTCTCTTTGCACTGATCCTGAGGGGAAGGGCTTGTGTATTTAGTAAAAGCTACCTTTTTGTTCACGTTGGATTAGGGAGACATGGAAATGCAGAGGCTGTTTTGCCCCAAAAACAATATAATTTAATATTCAAACCATCTGGGCAGGAAAGTGAGAATACAGAAGTTAGGGTGCTACATCTATGATCTAATCCATTTATTACTCAAGGAGAAGCTAGGAGATGGTAGGTAAAAACCTTCTGATTATAAGGTGCTGTACCATGGTGGAATTTGTGAGTCAAAGTGTCTCATCTTTTTCCATCCATTTCTATGTGTATGTTTCTGCAGTTGCCTGGTGTATAGCAATTTCTCAGGTAGTCCTAGCTTTTTCTAGGAAGGAATTGATTCATGTGTGAAATGTTTATTCTGTAACTTTGTAGAAGGTGGGAAAGTCAGGAGTCTCCTATTCTACTATCCTCCTGATGTCATCAGTCCAGGTTTATTTTTATTTAACAAAGCTACTTTTAATTTTTACCATCTTTTATTTGTACACACTAATATGTGCATAAGGAGATATGTTTTGTTTGAGATGTTTTCCCCATGCCAAGGGCAGAATCACAGAGTTATAATTTTTAAAAATATTCTAGTTAAAACAGATATTGAGTAATGTCTAACGTAATCTTTCCCATTTTAGATGAGGAAATTCATAAATCAGGAGAATAAGATAGCTTGACCAGGATTACAAAACAAGAAACTTGAAAGACCGGGTTTAGAATTTTGTAAGCCTGACTCTTTGTCAACTATAAATTCGCTTACAAACCATTTGGCTTATAATTGGTATCCAAATTTTGACAGAGACAATGTTTACTGCACTTTGTTGGTTCCAAAATATATCATTTTCCCATTTAAAAAAGTGTAGAATCATTTATGTGTTTCTAAATTATGTCCCTTATCCTGTTATTTGTAAAACTTCATGTATGATAGCCAACAGTGACTGCACAATCACAGTTTAAATTATTTATCACATCAAATTTTTAATCCTCAGTATCTAGAGACTTTAATTCATTTATTGTTTTCTTTCACTTGTTGCAGAGAAGAGGTTTCATAGCTATATATCTCAAACACTTTCCAGTTTGCAAATTGTTCATTGATAGAGGAAAAGCAAATATCTTATATTTAATAGTTCTTTTTATTTCTTTAATATTTGCCCTAATGTTGGGTATATCCATATTCATAAATGTTCTTGCTCTTTTTGATATATTTTACAAGTGCCAATTTATTTTTGTAGTGTACACACTGAGACTATATTTTCTTTCTGTATATTTATTTGTACATAGTTAAATATCCCTTCTTTACATATTATAAAATGCATTAATCCTTATAGGAAGATTATCTGAGCTGCTAAACTGCTTATTTTTATAGTACTCCTTTTTCTACTACTTATCATTTATTAAATTTATAGAATTGTATTACTAAAATGTTTCAATAAGATCCTTGATCAGGTATGAGTCTAAGCATTTTATATATTTTAATTCATTCAAGATTCTTAACAAAGCCTTGGATATGCACAATTATTATCCTTCTGTTACAGATCATGCAAAAGTTTCTCTCATTAGTAAGTGGCATATCTAGAATTAGGTGGTTTCTATCAGTGTCCTATATTATCTTAAGTCTCTTAAAGTCTTCTAATTTGTCATATTATATTACCATAGAATTATTTCATTATCTTCTTAAAACATTTAAAATCTGCTTCTCTGCAGAGAATAATGTGACTCTAACTATACTCATGAAGTTGACACATTTTTCCCTGCATTTCTCATCACCATTTCTCAATAGACAGGTTGTCTTTTTGTCAAAATTAAGTAAAAATTGAAGTTCCCTGGTTATGTTCCCAATCTTTGTGAAGAGGACCCTGTCAGCAAGGCAATGAAAGAATTTATTACATGGTTTTTATTAGATGCACACTTGGAAGAAAATGATCTTTTTCTAAAACTTAATCTAAATGCACTCCATCAGGATTTCACTATCATTTCATTGATTTAAAACCAAATCAAGACCATGACTGAAAATGTAATCTTTAGAAATAAAAGTCACACATTTGAAGGTAAAAACTTCCAGTTATTGCTGGGGTTGTAGAAGCTTAGATGGGCACTCAAGTTTACACTGAAAACATGACTATCCCAATGAGGGCTGGACTTGGCTGAGCTTGTGACTGGTTGGAAGTAGAAAGTGAGCAGGTTAGAAAATAACAGAGCTCCCAGCCCAGAGAAAGAGAAATTGTTTAATACAAATCATGTTTTTAAAAAATTAATTGAAAAGTATTTATATTGCTGCCTTTAGTTTTATCAAAGTTTACTGACTGAGTTATCCAACCCACAGTTAAAAGTTTACAGGGGTATTTTGGGCTGGGCATGGTGAGACATGCCTGTAATCCCAGCTCTTTGGGAGGCTGAGGCAGGTGGAACACTTGTGGTGAGGAGTTTGAGATCAGCCTGAAAAACATAGTGAAACCCTGTCTCTACTAAAAGTACAGAAATTAGCTGCATGGTGCATGCCTATAATCCCAGCTACTTGGGAGGCTGAGGCAGGAGAATCATTTGAATTCAGGAGGCAGAGGTTGCAGTAAGCCAAGATCGTGCCACTGCAGTCCAGACTGGGCAACAGAGCAAGACTCTGTCTCAAAAAAAAAAAAAAAAGCAGGGATATCTCAAACCTTATAACTGTGGAGACATCTGAATATATGTCTAGCACGAGCATCGGGACTTTTCTACACATGAGATAATATGTTTGGTTTCACAATATGTATGTGTATAAACTAAGTACACCTGACAGAGATTATTGTCACTTTCCATCTTCATTCTAAATTACGGTCTTTAGTAAATTTTCATGTAATGTTTTAAAGGAAAAAACTGACAATCTGGAATGTAACTCCAAGAAAGCAATGAACGTATCCAAGATGTTTCATATCTTGTAATGAGGAACAAATGGTAATTTCACCATGAATAAAATGTAACCTACAGGAACATGAAAGATTCTATAATGTATTTAGAGAACTTCCATAAAGAGTAGATAGAAGATTTGTGCTGCACTCTGCTAAAATATACATTTAGAACTGTGAATTGGGAGACCATAAGAAAGAGTGTGTAGGAATGCCTGGCAGCAATAATGAGTGGCCTGCCAAAGATTTGAAAATAAGGGAAATCAGATTTTTTTTTTTTGGTTAAATATAAAGCTAACACATATGGAACCATTGCAGATATGTTGTCTTAATGAGACCAAATATTTCTCAAGATAGAACAAGCTTTGATTGCAAACTTGTTACCTGTATTATTACTTTAAAGGAAGTATCAGAAAAAGAAAGATAGTTAGCAATAGAGATCTCAAGAGAATATTAATCTTAAAAGACCTCTTGGTACTATTATAGATTCAACTGAAATAATTCTAACTTATGTCATAAAAAAAAAAAGGCAACAATGACTTTTTTTTTTTTTTAGCTTTTTATCTGGGAAGACTAGATGTGGGCTTTGGTTTGAAAGATATTGAATCCTTGGGCCTCAAGAATTCGAGTTATGTTCTTTAATCATTTATAAGCTTCATTTTTCTATGGTGGCCTTGATACTAAATGCAAAGTTGATCAATACTGTGAACATGATGAATATCGGTGGCTATATTTTCTAAGCTTGAAAACATCAGAACAAAGATGTAGCTTACAGATATCTATATTATAATGCAATCTGAATGAAGTTTATTGGATCTCAACCACCCCTTGGACCCAGCGCAGAGAAACAAGATGATGGCAATAGGACTGTGCATATAATGAATTCAAAGGAAAAAAATAAAATACTGTAATGCACTTAAAACAACACAATAATTTGATCATATCTTGATGTTGTTTATACTTGGCATGCATATGTGAACAGCAAATTTTCATTAAAAAAATAGGAAAAAAAATTAGACCCAAATAATTGAATTAACATAAAGTAGCTTTTGTATTTTAAAGAATCAAAAACAAAAATAAATATTTTGTGCTACAAAGGAATTCATAATTAGGCCAGTGAGTTAGAGGGTAGTCAATAAAAATAGATTAGAGCTGATTAAATCATCTTGCCAGTTCTAAATGGAGATGAAGGAGGAGGAGAACTTGAGGGGAAAAAAAGGAGAAGTAAGAGAAAATATGTTTAACACATTTTTTGCATTAATTTGGATAAAGATTCAAATAATGAATTTCTTTTCAATTTTAAAGGCACCTCACAATCAGTAATTTAAGTATTTCCCATATATTTTTGGCATCATAGCAACAGCACAAGTTTGCACATATATGCCATTGGAAAAGGGGAGTTGGATTCTTCATAAATTTATTCCCAACTCAATGCAACCTCTCTGATTTTTTTTGTCAAAGTTAACGGTTCTAATTGTTTGTTTGTTTATTTGTTTGAGACAGTGTCTTTGCTCTGTTGCCAGGTTCCAGGCTAGAGTGAAGTGGTACGATCTTGGTCAATGCAACCTCAGTCTCATGGGTCGAAGCAATTCTCGTGCCTCATCCTCCTGAGTACCTGGGATCACAGGTGCATGCCACCAGGCCCAGATCATTTTTGTATTTTTTAGTAGAGATGGGGTTTCACCATCGTCTCGATCTCTTGACCTCGTGATCTGCCTGCCTTGGCCTCCAAAAGTTCTGGGATTACAGGCGTGAGCCACTGTACCCTGTCTAAAGGTTCCATTTTTAACTGTACTTTCAAGATTGTCTCTAGAACCACATCAGGGTCTGCTAGATAAAACCAATACATAGGGGACAATAAAGTGTTAAGGAGATAAAAGATTTAAAAACAAGTAATCATATTTTTTTTTATTTTTTATTTTTACTGCTTTAAGCTTTATTAAGGTGTCATTGATATACAAAATTACACGTTTGGTGTCTAAATTCTGATGAATTTGAATATATGTATAAAATTATGATCCTAATACTGCAATCAAGATTCTAAACATATCCATCATCTCCAAAAATTTCCTTGAGTTGTCATTTTGTGGAGTTTTTGTTTGTTTTTGGTTTTGGTAAAATCACTTAACATGAGATCTATCCTCTTAATATGTTTTAAAGTGAACAATACCATGTTTTTAACACAGATAACTATGTTGTACATCAGATCTCTAGAGCTTCTTCATCTTGCACCACTGAAACTTTATACCAATTAAGCAACAATTCCTTATTTCCTCCTCTCTCAAGCCCCTGTCAAGCACCGTTTTATTCTCTGCTTCAGTGAGTTTGACTATTTCAGATACTTTATATTTGTGGAATCATGAAGTCCTTTTGTAACTGGCTTATTTCACTTAGCATAACGTTTTCCAGGTCCATTCATCATGTCACAAATAGCAAGATTTTCTTCCTTTTTTTAGGGCTGAATAATATTTGAAACACATTTACTTTATCTATTTGTCTATTGATAGACATATAAATTATTTTCTTATCTTGAAAATTATGAGTAATGTCACCATGAACATTGGGGTGCAGTTATCTCTTTCAAAACCTTATTTAAGTTATTTTGGATATATATCCTCAAGTGGGATTGCTGGATTATATAGTAATTCTATTTTTAATACAATTACTTTAAAGGATCCTACATAATGTGTTCCATAGTGCCTGCATCATTCTGTATTCCTATCAACTCTGCTTAAGTGTTTTCTTTCCCCTCCATAGTTGTCAACACTTGTCCTTTTTTATTTTTATCATATCCACCCTAACAAGTGTGAAGTGATATCTCATTGCTATTTTGATCTGCATTTCCTAATTAGTTGTAGTATTCAGAACCTTTCATCTACCTGGTAACTGTTTGTATATCTTCTTTGAAGAAATGCCTATTCAAGTCCTTTGCTCATTTTTCTAATTAGGTTGTTTCTTACGCTTTGAGATGTAAAACATTCTTACATATTTTGGATATTAACTGCTAGTTAAACAGATGGTTTGCAAATATTTTTTTCCCTAAATATGTAGACTTTCACTGAGACAGAATCTTACTTTTCACTCTGGTTGGAATGCAGTAGTGTGACCATGGCTTATTGCAGCCTTGAGCTCCTGGGCTCAAGCAATCCTCCTGCCTCAGCTTCTGAGTAGCTGAGACTACAGGCATTTGCCTCCATTTCCAGCTAATATTGATTTCTTTTTCTTTGCCTTAAACAAGCTTTTCTGCAAAGTTTGATATTGTCTCACTTGTCTATTTTTGGGTTCGTTGCTTGAGCATTTTGTGTCAAATGCAGCAAACCATTGCCTACACCAATTACAAGAAGTTTTCTTCTTTTTTTTCCTAGATTTTTATATCAGATCTTAAATTTTTTAGTTTAATCTAAGTAGAATTATGGGTATGATATAATGCTCCAGTTTTATTCTATTGAATGTAGATATCCAGGTTTCCCAGCACTATTTACTGCAGAAACCATCTTCTCTCCATCGTATTTTCTTAACATCTCTGTTGAAGATAAGTTGACCATATGAACACATGAATAATGAGAAAGGATATTGAATTAATAGTTAAAAACCTGCCAATAAGGAAAATTAAGGACCAGATGCCTTTACTGGTGAATTCTATCAAAGATTTAAAAATAAATTTATAGCAACACTTCTGAAACTCTTCTAAAAAATCGAAAGGAGGGAACATTTCCCAACTCATTTTATGAGATCAGCATTACACTGATTCAAGAGTCAGACAAAGCCACTATAAGAAATGAAAACCACAAACCAATATTCCTGTTTAACATAGATGCAGAAATCTCTAGTGTCAGGGACAGTTGGTATGGCACGTCTGCTGGGGAATCTCTCAACCTGCAAGAGGATCCCAATACCTGGAAGAGAGAGTGCGCGAAAGAAAAGAGAGACCGACAGGGTCTGGAGGACTGAATAGGCAGTGCCCAAACTGCAAGTTTATTCTTGTCCAGGGTCTCATTATATATCTTAAGATCAAAGTAAATGACATCATCCTCACAGTATGTGAAGAACAATAAAAAGGGACAGAAAGTTACAAAATCAAAAAGTCACAAGTACATTTTGTTGTGCAGGGGGTTTATAATCACAGCTCATAAAATTGACCAGGTGGTGTGTTTTATCTATTTTTCCAGAAGGGGGTCTCTGTTCAGATAACATCAGAAAGTCACAAGCTAAGTCGTTAAACCATTATCTAGGGTACAAGACAGTCATGCAAGTAAAGAAAAGGTTAAAGCTATTCTTAAAGAAAGAGTCATAAAAGTTAAAAGCAGAAACTGGTTGCTGGTATGGAGCCACTCAGTCTAGCAGAACTGCATAGTTTAGGCCCAAAATCATCATGGTTAATAGTAGAAACTGATCGTCCATCTTTCAGTTCCTTCTTTCCCATAGCTCAACTGCCTCCAGAAGGAAACCGTGTTTGGGATCAAGCTCACCATATAGTGAGACCCACGCCTTTCGGGGGTCTCACATGGGAACATTCCCCACACTCCAGCAAAATAGTAGCAACCCGAATTTAACAACATATCAGAAAGCTTTTCTTCTAAGATTATGAACAAGAAAAGAATGCCTTCTCTTGCCACTTCTATTCAACATAGTACTGAAAGTACTTGTCAGAGCAATTAGGCAAGTAAAGCAAAGAAAAGAACTCTAAATTGAAAATAAATAAATAAAATTATCTCTTTCTTCATTTGACAGAATCTTATATAAAAAAATCCCTAAAGACACCACAGAAAAACCTGTTAGAATTAATATAAAAATTCAGCAAATTAAGAGTAAACAAAATCAACATATGCAATTAAGTTGCTTTTGTGTACACAAATAATGAACTATTCAAAAAAGGAAACAAGGAAACAATTTCATTTACAATAGGATTAAAACTAATAATATGCTTGGAATAAACATAATCCAGAAAATGAAAGATCTGTAAACTGAAAACTATGAAACATTGATAATGGAAATTTTAAAAGATACAAATAAATGGAAAGCTATCATGTCATCATGGATTGGAAGATTTAATATTTTTAATATGTCTATGTGACTTAAGACAGTATGCAGTTTCAATGCAATAGTTATCAAAATTCCAAGGGTATTATTACAAAATAGAAGAAAAATTATAAAATTTATATGGAACCGTAGAAGACCCTGAACGGTTGAAGTAATTTTGAGAAAGAAGAACAAAGCTGGAGGTGTTATACTGCCTGATTTCAAAATATATTGCAAAGCTGTGGTAATTAAAACACTGTGGTACTGGCATGACAAACATGCAAATGAATGAAACAGAATAGGGATGTCATTAACATTTTGACTCTTATAGGGGAACATATGGTGAGAGAGAAGTGACATAACATTTAATTCAGGAAATTGAACATAAAAAATTCCATTCTATGGGAATAAAAAAAGAATGAGAACAGGGGCTTACTATTGTATTTCTTATAGGAAGTAAATGCAACAATTGATTTTTTATGGATAAAACATTTTATTTATAGGAACATGTTATATTTAAAGGAAGATTGTCTAAATTTAGATATATGATTCAGAATAATAATATGATTCTCAGGTGGCATAGAATGAGTTGTTGACGCTAACTAGCTAACCTTGGTGTGGAACAATAATAGGTTTTCTGTAAAATTTATATATATGTATATACATATATATAGGTGTGTGTGTGTGTGTGTGTGTCTATGCATGTGTGTGTCTCCTGTATCATTTATATTCATAACACTTGTTTATTAGAATTGACTGCTTAGTTTGCCAAATTTATCATATTAAAATTAATATTTAACATTTACCTTCCACAAAACATTTTTTTAGGCTTAGATCTTGGTTTGTTCATACAACTCTTCCCATCCCTATTTGCTGTCTTAATTTAGTTCAACATTGTAGAAGAAAAGAAACATAAATTATTAATACTATGTGCCAAAATCCTGTACTTAAACAACAAACATTTATGGTTCTAGAGGAAAAAAAAGTAATTGACTAACTGACCTTTGCAGTTACAGGTTTAAATTGTAAAGTTTCTTGTGTTACAAGGATCCTTACAACCTAATTTCCATTAACACTTATAAATTATTACTGATCTGGTTAGTAAATGTGGTATATATTGAATTCAAGCTAATACAGAATTAATCACATATTTTGAATCAATGTATCATGTTACTGATATTCTTAATATCCAAAAATGATGTGTGTTTATTTTTGTGGGTGTTTGAATCCTATGAAAGGATATATATTGTCACCTTCTACTTGAATATATTTACCACATTTTGAGTCCACCCTGTTCACTGTAGTGTGAAGAAAACCTGATCTGGGTAAACTCAGGGAATAAAAAGCAGTTTTCTTTATATACGAGGAAGCATAATAAATAAAACCCTGATGTACATACCTTAATGAATTCAACCTGTATTCATTTGCTGAGTCATTTACTGTTTATTCAATCCCAAGTATGTGATGTGCATATTGGGCGATTCAATGATTGGAGTGGTAACAAGGTAAAAACCCATCTTCAAGGCTCTTTTCATTAAGGATGGGTGGCAAACTGGTAACAGTACAGATTCTGACTAATTATATTGAAATAAAGATCACACCTAATTGTTGTAAATGGGAGTGATGAGGCCTGAATAACTTAAAAGAGTAGAAATCTTTCACTGGCAAATTTTATTCTGTGTAGTTTCATGAATTAAGACTATTACTTCAATTCAGAAAATAATATAAGTAAAATAAAGTAAGAGTATAAACATTCCACATAAAAAAGCAGCTATAGTATTTTGTTCTTTCTTGAATAGACAATATATTTTTTAAATTCAGTAGTTCCATAAATAGTTACAAGAATTTCCTTGCTAGATTGCTCAGGCCTTGTGACTGAAGCCAGACATTAAACAGTATTTTCTCATGCAGGCTTTATATTTAATTTACATCAATTTATACTCACTGACCAAAGTTATCAAACCATAAGCTTAGTTGCCACATATAAGTGTCTAAGATCATGTTAATGTTATACACATTACATAAGACAGTTCTGTGGCAAGATACTCTAGAATTTGAAATGACTAGGTATAGAAGCTAAACAATATCTGATAAGATTCATATTTTTATCCTTTTAAAAATGCAGTGATTTTCTGGGTCCAAAGTATGAACAGCAAAAGGAAATTCATGTGAATCCTATGCATTCAGTTACCAAATTAGGTATGTTCTAATATAGTCAAACATTGTCTTCCACCTGTGTTAGTAACACATGAGAAAATATTCTAGTGATAATTGAAAATGTAAAACACTTTATAAGATTCAATACTTTACTCTAGAAATAGCAAAATTATGAATAAATAGCATGAGTGGGGTAATCACGTTTTTATTATCAATGAAATTTAAATGATATTTAAGTTACTTTTAGCAGAGGTCATTCCAATAATAAAATACAATTATTTAGAAAACCCACATGACTAGAGGATAATAGAGAAAGACAGATTAAGACAAACACCTAAATATAATATGTTTTAATTTTGAGATAGCTTCCCTTTTCACAATGAGAAGACTTTACATAAGAGCTGTTTGTCTGGCTTGATAAAAGAAATCTTTAGAAACTTAAAATTTTACAGCAATAGTTAAGCATAGTAGATATTACACATAAGTATTTACAATTACAGGTAAATTAATATGTTTAGAGATACAGCCATTTTCAATACCAAGATTCATGAAGAGAAGTGTCTTTTTATTGTCAGACCCATTGGAAGCGCTGAAGAACATCATTGTGTTTCTCATCAGCACAGGCATTTTTGATTCGTTGAATCTTCCATTTTTTTCCAGAATGAGTCATTTTGCATTTCCCTATTCCACTGTGACATACCACTAGAATTCCTTAGAGATGTTGTCTCTGGAAATTTTATTCCAACTGACATGTAGCAATACATAATATTGGTACAGTTTTAAAAATTATTATTTGTGCTGGAAATGTGTATTTGTGACTGACGGTATTTAACAACTGCTGGTTTTGTTCATCTATGAAAGGCTTTTTAAAGGCTAAATAACATTCCATTGTATACACACCCACACACATACACAAACACACATAAACACACATACTTAAAAACATTTTTTATTCATTTATCCATTGACAGACACTTAGGATATTTGTCCTCTCTCTCTCTCTCTCTATATATATATATATATCACCTTTGCTTTATGTATTCATTCATTGATAGATGCTTAAGATGTTTCCATATCTTAGTTATTGTGAATAATGTTGCTATCAATACATATGTGCAAACATTTCCTCTGCATATTGATTTCAGTTCTGTTGGATATATACCCAGAAGTGGGATTGCTGAATCTTACCTTAGCCCTCTTTTTTAGTTTTCTAAGGAAACTCCATACCATTTTCCTTAATGGTTGTAGCAAGTTATAATTCTACCAGTGGTTTACAGGGTGTCTTTTTTCCTACATTGTCAATATTTGTTATCATTTTATCTTTTGATAATTACCAATCTACCAAGTATGAAGTTACAGCTCATATACTTTTGATTTGCATTTCTCTCATGATTAGTGATGTTGAGCACCTTTTTTTATACCCATTAGACATTCATATGTCTTTGGAGAAATGTGTGTTCTTTTGTCCATGTTCTAATCAGGTTACTTGTTGTTGTTGAGTTATATCTTTTGAATATTAGTGCCCATTGCATATATATGGTTTGCAATTTATTTTCTCTCATTCTATATGTTGGCTTTTCACTTTGTTGATAATTTCCTTGGCTGTGCAGAAACTTTTTAGTTTAATGTTTTCCCACTTCTTTATTTTTGCTTTTGTTGGCTGTGCTTTTGGAATCATGTCTGCAAAATAACTGCCAAGACCAATATCAAGGAATTTTTTCCTATTATTTCTCTTAGAATGTTTATGATTTCAGGTCTTACATTTAAGTCTTTCATTCATTTTGAGTTCACTTTTGTATATCATGTAAGAGTAGAATCTAGGTTTATTCTTTTGAATGTAGATGTCTAGTTTGCCTGACACCATTTATTGAAAAGACTATCTTTCTCCATTGTACAAGGGACAATCCTATTCTTTTCCCATTATTTCATGAAGAGAAACTAAAAATGAAAAGCATATATTACTACTAAACTCAGTTAAAGGGGTTGAAAGTGATTGACTCTGAGGAGAAGAAAATGTACTGGTAGTCAGGGTTTTTATAGTAGCCTTATAAAATCTATTTGATTTTTAAACTATGTGTAAAAGCTGTTTTTTAAAAAGAAAGACTTCTACATTTTAATTTCCAACACATGAAATTGTGAGTTCAGTCTTCTAAAATAATTACCAGAATATTATAAAACAGAGGTAATATATATTATTTACTCTTGTTTTCTCTCGTTCTCTCTCTCTCTCCCTGTTTCTGCTCTGCTCTTCTTGTCCTACTCACCCACTGAAGAGACCTGGGTGGAATATAACTGATGCTGTTGGTTCTGGTAGTGTCCTGAAAAGCTGGGGAACCTAGATTTACATACGGCCATCTTTTTGGTTTATTTGTTTTATCTGCAAAGGGATCACAAGATTTAGGGAGTTCCCCTTTTATACTGAGTGGTACTGACTTGAGGGACAGGGTGATGCAGGCAAAATGAAATTGTTCTTCCTACCCTTTTTGCACAGTTATTCTTCTTGTGTTTTTCCTTTACTATATTTGTGTGACTTAAGAGGACTCCTAAGCTCATCCATAGTTATTTTTGGTCACGGATAGCTACTGAATTGTGCTCTGTGTCTGCAAAAGAAAAGTTGGAATCTCATACTCTTAACAGCTAGTTGAGGCTGCTTCCTTCTTCACTAATCTGATGTGTGCTGTGTACAGAACACTGTCCCTGGTGAGGTTGTACTTGATTATGACACAACAGAAAATACGTTATCAAAATAAAATAATTTTAAAAGCACCATACACAAATAAATTCAACAAATCTTTAGTGAATTATGTAATATCACACACACACATGCACATGTGCACACACGCACACACACATGTCTTATAATCATGGACCTCCTAAAAAGTATTTGAATTTCAATTTTTTGAGAAATGCTTTGTGGGGAAGAATGTCAATTTTATACTGTATTTATATACATCAAACTACATTTATAGCTCCATGTGAAAAGAATAGTACAAATGATTGAGTTAATTTTGGCTATAATCTTTTATGACTGGATAATGCAGCTAAGTAAGAACAAAGATTTGGACTTTATAGACAAATTGCTTATTTTTAAGTTTTATATATGCATGAGAAGAAATCATATTTCGAACTTCTGAAACCAATATATTCAATATTTATAGAACATTTTCAATGTATATTCAGCTACACTAGGTATGTAAAAATAAGTACAAACAAAATAAAGAAGAATTATGGTCCCTGACTCGGGAAGTAATTTTAGTCTAATTTAGCAGAGTGTATATATTAAAATTTAAAGATAGAGTGTTAACTAACTAGGTGACAAAACAGAATTAGGAGATTTGTGCATATGTCTCATTTAGCCTCATTTAGTCTTTGCACAATCTTAATAAGTAGCTGTCATTTTCAATATGAAGAACCTGAAACTCCTGTTTAAATATGAAGAGTTGAAATAATTTATATCTGTTTTCTAGGAAAGTTTATATGAAGTCATAATCAATCATGATATAAATCATGTTTAAATAGATAAAAATGAAATGCACATAGCACAGGAAAGAGATTATAGAAGACAAGAAAACCAACAGTATTTGTAAGATGAAATTCAAATAGGTAAATGCTAACATTTTCAGAGTAAGCAATGCTGTATGCCAGTAAAAGAAGATGGTAATGTGAAGGAAGCTGACTAAAATCAGGCAGATTTTGAAATGCCCCAAAACCAGAATTACTAGATACTTGGATTGTGAAAAAGGAGAATTAAAGCAGAATAACTGCCTCAAAATAAAGTATAGAGAATATTTAGACTCTCACCTCTCTATCCAAACCAAGCAGGCAACCATCTGTCTCCCACCCAAGTAGGAGGATAGAATTTTATTTTCTGCAAAAACTAAATGCAAGAGTTTGTAGACTCACAAACCTTAAAATGGATGAAGTTTGAGATTACCCTTTACCAAAGTTAGATAAATAAGTTAAAACTTGCATACCATTTCTCTAACTCATTTTCCATAATATTAGCAACCCTGTTTATACTTATTACGCAAGATGTTACATAATTTATCTCTAGAAAAACTGACCAAGAGAGAAGTTCTGCAATAGTACTGAGGGCCTCTAACAAAGCATTTGTATCCTAATGTATTATCCTAGAGTTCTCAAAAAGTTCAGCTCATTCATCTATCATGTCTAGTTAATTTCTTAGTGGAATGAACTTTACATACTAAGGGAGAGTCTCTAAGATGAAGATAAGCAAATTAAAACTGGAGGAAATTTAGATGCTACATGTAACAAAGGAAACATTTTAAAGTAATTATAAAATACTGGTTTAGTAAAAGAATAAAAATTATTTTAAATGAATACTCAGATAATTTAAAAGTCTATTAAATTTTTAAGAAATAATAGGAGAAAATAAAATTTTAGTCGAATGTTTAAAAGGTTGAAAAAATTCCCAGAAAGTAGATGATGTAAATTAAGTAAGAAAAATCATTTCAGCTCAGCTTATGAGTTTCTGAATTAAAAGAGCCCACTGAATTCCTAGCACAATGAATGAAAAAGATGCCTCAGTCAGCCATCAGTACGTTTCAGAAGACTGGGGATAAAAAGAAAGTCCTAAAGACTTTCAGGAACTGTGGGAATGTCACATCAAAAAAAGGAACCAGGAACTAATCCAAACATTACAACAGTGAAGTTGGAAGTTAGCGAACAATAGATAAATACTTTCAACATCAGAAGAAAATTCTTTCCAACATAGCTTTCTATACTTAATCTCCCAAAAGCATTGAATTGTAAAGATAATTGTGTAAAATCTTCACAAGAATATGGTAAGTGTAATTCAAAAACTTAAATCCCATAAAATGCAAAGTAATGGTAAGTCTTCAAAATTCTGTCTAGACGTTCTGGATTCTAGCTATGTATCCCTAATCTTTCTGGGCCCAAGTAGTTGATAGATTCACATGTTGGTGACTGTCTGTTCTGGTTAGAAAGACCAGTGGGAATGATTCTTGGTCCATTGGCTATTTAATTGCTACAGCTAAGGAGAGATTCCAAGAAATATAGGTTATTTAGTGCTGGATTCATTCATTTTCCAGGTGGCCCAGGAGAAAAATGAGAACAATGGAAATCACAATGTATATGCCTTCCACTGGAGAAAACGTTGCCACTTTTTTTATACACTGCAAGTTTCTAAAAAATCTCCTCTTCTTTAGCCTGTCTCTATCAGAAGATAAGAATTGTATTCTGCCACATTTTGAGAATGGGGGCTGAATGAAGGACAGGACTCATTCAACCACTCTTGGTATATACTTATCCAGATTTTTTAAATGCCTTATTTCTAAAAATAAAATAATTTTAGCATCTGAGTTCTCAAAACTAATATAGTACCAAAACACTGATGTTCAGGACACTACTAGGAGCATGTGATTTTACTAAACAAAATAGCAAATTAAGGTTGATTCAACACAGGGTCCACAAATCCATATAATATAAAGTATCCACTGCAGGAGAGGGGTTTAAAGCCCTCCTGAAAATATCTGTGAAGCTGATTCTAAGAATATCCAGCCCAGATTGGAGTAACTGGAAAGAATACTTAAGGATGTAAGATATTTCCAGCAAAATAAAAGGAAGTTATATTATTTTATGTGTTTTGCTACACTGAGTGGAGATTATAAGGCTCCCAGCCAGACTGGAAGACTGGAGGAAAACAAATCTATTCTCAGACATAAAGACACAAAGAAAACAAAAGTGTGAGCAATTATTTTTTTCTAGTGAAAAGTCTTTATATGTTCAAAAAAAGATGTAAATATACTGTATTTTTTCAGTTGTGGCCAATATGTACATGATCCAAGTAATGTATTGATTCAACTAGAAACTGTGACATAAATATAACAGGATCTTGGGGAAGAAAGACAAGAGAGAAGATATAAGTTTGAAAGTATGGATATGAAAGGGGACATTTTTAAGAAGACAACATTCCAATTGTCTGTGTTTCAAAATCAATAAATAATATATGAAATAAAATATTTATAAAAGTCAGTAGATTATTAAAAATAGGAAAGTAGGTGCCAGAAGAAACAACTGAATGAATTGCAATTTGTTGATACTAGTGAGTGTGAAGCAAGAGTGAAATGGATTTAGGACAGGAATTCATGGGTTTGGTTAGATATTTTGAGTTAGCATTCATTTTTTACCATGTACATATGTTTTGAAGGAAAATTAAGGAGATTAAGATTCAGATTATTTAAAGGCTAGTCTACCAGAAAGAGTGAAATGGAATTTAAGCAAATTCTAGTTTTAGTTGTTTGCTCCTTGACTTTTATGTTTTCCTCTAAATTTTGTTTAAACATTACTGTGGGAAAGCAAAAAATAGAATCATTATACTAAAATACACTTAGTCAGAAAAGATGTGGAGGAGAATTCTATATTCTAGAGCTGATCTGCCTAACATACGGGCTACTATTTTTATTTCTCTATTTGAAAACTTAAAATTTAGTGAAAAAATAATATTTTGATATATCAGATAGATTTTTGATATATATGGCAAAATGAAATACTAAATTTTAATTGTTGATTTTTTTAATGTGGATATTATATAATGTTTAATTACACATATAGCTCTCTATTAGCCCATTCTCACATTGCTATTAAGAACTGCCTGATACTGGGTAATTTATGAAGAAAAGAGCTTTAATTCATTCACAGTTTGGCAGACTGTACACCTGGTATGGCTGGCGAGGCCTCAGGAAATATTCAATCATAACAAAAAGCAAAAAAGGAGTCAAGCATGTCTTCATATGCCAGAGCAGGAAAGAGAGAGTGTGGTGGGGAAGGGGCCACACCCTTTAAAAAAAATAGATCTCATGAGAACTCTATCATGAGGTAGCACCAGTGGGATGGAACTAAACCATTAAAAACCACCCCGATGATCTAATCACTTCCCGCCAAGCGCCACCTCCAACACTGGGGATTATAATTCAACCCAAGGTTTGGGTAGGGGCACAGTACCAAACCATATCATTTCCCCTTAGTTCCTCCCAAATCTCATGCTCTTCTAACATTTCAAAAGCCAATCATATCTTCCTAACAGTCCCCCAAAGTCTTCTATTCCAGTATTAACCCCAAAGTTCAAGTCCAAAGTCTAATCTGAGAAAAGTCAAGTCCCTTTTGCCTATGAGTTTGTAAAATAAAAAGAAAAAACAAGTTAGTTACTTTCAAGATACAATGGAGGTACAGGAATAGGGTAAATGCTCCTGCTCTAAAAGGAGAAAATTAACCAAAGCAAAGAGGCTACAGGTCTCATTAAAGTCCAAAACCCAGAAAGACAGTCTTAATTCTCAAAACTCCAAATTAATCTCGTTTGACACCATGTTTCACATCCAGGCAACACTGATGCAAGGGGCAGGTCACCAAGGCTTTAGGGATCTCTGCCCCTCTGATCTACAGGGTACAGCCCCCCTCAGCTGCTTTTCTGGGCTCATTGAGTGTCTGTGGCTTTTCTAGGTGCATGATGCAAGCTGTGCCTGGATATAACATTCTAGAGTCTAGAGAACAGTGGCCTTCTGTCACAGATCCATTAGGTAGTGCCCCAGTGGGGACTCTGTGTGGGGGCTCTAACCCCACATTTTCCCTCTGCATTGCCATAGTAGAGGTACATGATGAGAGTTCCACCCACTCATCAGATTTTTTCCTAGAAATCCAGACATTTCAATAAATCCTTTGAAATATAGACAGAAGCTCCTAAGCTTCATCTTTTGTCATCTGCACACCTGCAGGCTTAACATCCCATGGAAACTGCCAAGGCTTACAGCTTGCACCCTTTGAAGCAAGATTCTGAGCTGTACCTTGGTTCCTTTTAGCCACAGTTCAGGGTGGAGCTGGAGCTGGAGTGCTCATAATGTAGGCTGCAGTGTCCCAAAGCGGCACAGTGTAGTGGGGCCCTGGGTCTGGCCCACAAAACCATTCTTCACTTCTAGGCCTCCAGGTTTGTGATGAAGGGAGCTCCCATGAAGGTTTCTGAAATGCCTTCAAGTCCTTTACCCCATTTGGCCGTTAACATATGGCTTCTATTTATTTGTAAAAATTTCTGCAGCTGCCTTGAATTCCTCCCCAGAAAAAAAGGTTTTTTTATTTCTACCACATGGTCAGAGTGGAAATATTCCAAACTTGTATGCTCTGCTCTCCCTTTAAATATCAGGATCAGATAATCTATTTGCTCATGGATATAAACATACACTGTTAGAAGCAGCCAGGCCACATATTGAATGTTTTTTTGTTTAGAAATTTCTTCTGCTAAATACTGTAAATCATCTCTCCCAAGTTCAAAGTTCCATAGGTCCCTAGAGCAGGAGCACAACATTGCCAGTCTCTTTGCTAAAGCATAGTAAGAGTGACCTTTACGTAGGTTGCAATAAGTTCCTCATCTCTATCTCAGACCACCTGAGCCTGAAATTCATTGTCCATATCACTATCAGTATTTTGATCATAGCCATTTAAGAAATCTCTATGAAGTTCCAAATTTTTCCTTGTTTTTCTTTCTTCTTGTGAGCCCTTGAAACTCTTCCAACTTCTGCCCTTACCCAGTTCAAAAGTCATTTCCACACTTTCAGGTATTTTTATAGCAATATCCCACTCCTGATACCAATTATCTTCATTAGTACATTCTTACACTACTATATCTAATTACCTGAGACTGAATAATTTATAAATAAAAGAGGCTTAATTGGCTCATGGTTTTGCCACCTTTATAGGTAGCATGGCTGGTGTAGCCTCAGGAAACTATTAATCATGCCAGAAAGCAAAAGCAAAAGCAGGCATATCTTCACATGGTGGAACAGGAAAGAGATAGAGCAAAGGGGAAGGTGCCACACACTTTTAAACAATAAGATCTTGTGAGAACTCTTTCACAAGACAGCACTAGGGGTATGGTGCTAAACCATTAGAAAACATCCTCATGGTCTAGTCACCTCCCACCAGGCCCCACCTCCAACACTAGAGATTATAATTCAGCATCAAATTTGGTTGAGGATGCAGAGCCAAATGATACCCAGCTCTCACTTGTAGACATATTTTATATTTGTATTAGATGATATACTTCTGATGATGGGAACTGGTGATGAAACACAGATTTGAACAACATTAGACATCAAGGGTGAAAGGACCGTAGTATGCGCCAATAAATATTGAATGGATATAGACAGTGAAAAGGTACCATGGGGAATAATTAATAAAACAGGTATTTTGGAGGGGCTACCTAAGTAATGCTGTAGCTGATTGCAGGATACATAAAGGTGAAAATGTGTAAGATATCCAAATGCTTAACATCCAGGCATAAGGATTCACTTCATGGTTTCCAAGTTAGCTGAGGAGAAATATAATTAATTATGAAAGAGGCTTTGAAAAAGAACATATAATATAGAATAAAGAAAAAACAATGAAAATATTATGGCCCTACTTATTTGAAGTTACAGTTCTAAACAGACTAAAAATCTTAGAAATGATAAAAGGAAGTTAGAACCAGTACGTATATAAAAGGAGAGCTAATCATCCCAAAAGATAAACTCCTGACCATCTTAATTCTGCATGTTCAAATCCCCAAAAATCAAAATCCTGCAAATATATTTCTAGAAAATCTTTTTTAGAAATCTTTAAAATAAATGTATTTACATATTCAAAAGGAGATTATTTGACAAACATATAAAAACAAAACAGAACACTTCATCTGCCACTTTACACAATAAAATAGACAGTAATAGCATGTATATTTTTGCAAGAATAAACATTTGGATATACTTATCACAGTTGCATGAGTATAACAGTTCTGAACAGACAAAACTTGTTCATAGAGGAATAGGTCAAAAAGGGAAATGAATAAATGCATATGACTTTGGTTAGTAACTGTGTGCACTCAGCTTCATAAATGTGGTCATCTGTAATACCATGATAAACCACCTAGCTCTTTTGACAAGATCAATACAAAACCACAGTAGGTCACCACTGCATGTGGAGTTGCCCAAATAGCCAAGATCTTGAGAAATTATATCTTCCACAAATGCAGATATACAGAAACAATATATCTTCAACTACTGAGGAAGTGCCAACATTTTTAGCTACGTGCACAATGTTTACACACAAAGTAAATGTGATAATGTTGTTTCTTAGAATCAAATTTGCAAAAAAATTCATAAAATCAATTAAACTCTCAAAAAATCTCTTCACAATTTATACCTCCAGTATTGGAAATGGTACAAGGATGAAATGGTGAATAAAAAGCTAAAAAGAAAATTTGACATCCGAGAAAGTTTATTACATTGATAGATTATGATCAGTTGAGCAGTTCCACAGAGATAGTCCATCAGAGATGGTAGATTTTCACAAGCATTAACTATATTTTGAAGTTTTGCCTCACAATAAATAGCTGCTTTTTTTGTGTGAATTTCTGAGGCAGGGCCTTTTTATAAATAGGTTAGAGTAACATCATTCAGACTTATTTGATGTTTTGCCCGTCTTTTTCTTATATTGTGTTACTAATGTAATTTATTTATTTATTTTTTAGATCCTCCCTTTCCTATAGAGATAAAAGTGATTTATCTTGGGGAAAAAAAAAGCTGCTTTTTTTTTTTTTTTTTTTTTTTTTTGTGATTCAGCTTTTCTCAGAAAATTGATTCACATTCATTTTCTGTGTAGCACTGCTCTTATCTAAATACTGCTATGATTTGCCATAAATGAACCTGAGCATCCCTTATTAAAATTTTCTATCTTCTGTGCCATGCTTTTATGTTATTTTGGGTATGTGGAAATCCATTTCACGTGAACTTACATGCAGACCACAGATTTGGCTGAAATAACACTGTTGATCCAACAACAACACAGTTGCCATTTTGAACCTCAGCAACTTCACTGGCTTCTTAAGGCAAATGTGACTTTAATTTATTAAAAACTCCTGTGATTTCATCAATCCAAAGGAATGTCAATGCTGACAAATGATGCTTTTTTAAATTGAAGTTTTCCATGATGCCATATTGCATGGCAAATACACTTACCTTGACTTTCTACAACATATATTGAGCTGAAATGAAAAAAATAAATAAATAAACCCACAAAATTTATGGGTAATAACTTGAAATTCACTTTTAGAAGTCTTGATCACTCTTAATACCAAATCTGTCATTACATTTGGACGTTTAATTAGAGATTTTAGACGTTTCAGCTGTAGAGATTTTTAACTGGAAATTTTAGAGGTATTGGCTTCAGAGATTTTTATCTTTAGAAATTTTGATATTTGGTCATTTCAGTATTGGAGATTGTGTCTTTTGAAATTATAATCTAAATCTATTTAAAAGGGAATTCACTTTTCAATACATTACTTGGCTGCAAACCAATTATAAATAAGAAGAGCTGAAAATATGATACTGGAAAAAAATCATATGCCATTTGAAACCACTCTAACACAACAGCAGGTGAAATTATTAAAGTCAATTGTTTTCTTGTTGTTTTTGTGTTTTTTTGAGATGGAGTCTTGCTGTGTTGCCCAGGCTTGAGTGTAGTGTAGTGAGATGATGGTTCACTGCAATTTCTGCTTCCCAGGTTCAAGCAATTCTCCTGTCTCAGCCTCCCAAGGAACTGGACTTACAGATATGTGCCACCATGCCCATATAATTTTTGTATTTTTGGCAGAGACAGGGTTTCACCATGTTAACCAGGCTGGTCTTTAACTCATGACCTCAAGTGATCCTCCCACTTTGGCCTCCCAAACTGCTAATATTACAGACGTGAGCCACCATGCCTGGCCTAACTCAGTTGTTTTAAGAAATAAATGTGAAACCTGAAGGGTTGTTAGAAATATGCCATGATACATTCATTTATGTGTACATTTAAATTATTGAATGTGTTCATTCAATAGTCAAATCCACATGATATATTAGTTGCATTATCTTAATTGTTAGCAAACACCTGTACTTAGTTTCTAGTATTTTGAAATTTAAGGAGAAATGCTCATAAGTCAAAGGAAAAAAAAGAAAAAGAAAACTTTCAAGAGAATTCTAGAATAACTGAAGATCAGAGAAGCGATTGTAGAATAATTAATTGATCAAAGGGCATCAGCTATTCTTAGGGTAAAATGATTCCAAAATGTTTTTAAGCTAGCTTTATGTGAAATTCAGCAAAGCACAGTATTCTGTTATTTTATATTTCTCTTACACTAATATCTGTTGCTTTGTCTTAAGTAATTACTAAACCTGAGTATGACTTGAGTTAAGAGCAGCTGCACAGAAGACAAGTAATTCAGTAAAATGACACTTACTCATATGAAAATGATTCTTTAAACACCTAGCAAGGAAAGATATATTAATCTCATTTGAAGAAACCTGAAGGTTTCATTCTGTATTTAATATGACTCTTTAAATCATACCATTATTATGACTTTATTAATGTCTGAAAGAAATGTCATTTAAATCTTTTGCCAAAGTACCAGTGTTTGCTTGTCATTTGGCAGTTCTTTCATTTTTTTTTCTTCAAACTGTTTGCATATTCCACAGGCTCATTTGTTATGTTTATTTTTCTTACCATACCTAATTGAACGTAATGGGATGATTTGGCTCATTCTGTGCACAGTGTGTTCTCTGCAGGCATACTTCTCAACACATTTTAACATCCTAAAAGAAAATCCTATTACCACAGAATAACTTTTAGATTAAAATGTAAACATGCCATTCCATTTGCTTACCTTATTTAGAATCCCAGTAGTCATGGAACAGAAACTCTAAGGGTCTAATATGAACATCTCTGAAATAGGCATAATAAACTTCACATCATAAAGATGTCTTTTTACTTTTTACTTTATTTTCTGTTCATATACAGAGGCTACACACTGTTTATCATATTTACCTAAGTCACTTTGGCTGCAGAAAAGAATATAGAGAAAGGCTGTTTGAAGGATATAGATAGATTTTAAGAAAACTCTATAAATAGGAGGAAGGTAGAGACTGTCAGAAAGTCAAATAGAATTACCAAAAAGTCATAGCTTCACAAATGCACATGTCCATTTCAAAACTCCTCAGATGTGATCACGAATGATTATTAAACAGTTAGGAAATTAAATTTGAGGGAAAAAATGGGTCATTATTCATTATAAATGCTAAAAATTAACTTAATGCCACAAAATATAATAAGCTGGTTTTTAGAATTTCAAGTTAAAAAGAAAAATGGTAGAGTCAGATTAACTGACAAAAAAAGTTTTAAAACTCATTTGGAGAGCTTTAAATTTTGTGTTACACATGGTTATGTGGCCTATGGTGGTATCATAAAGCTTCCTCTATGAGTAAATAGGGTACATGGGAGGTTTATTTACTTACTTACTTATTTATTTATTTATTTTTGAGATGGAGTCTCACTCTGTCGCCCAGGCTGGAGTGCAGTGGTGCGATCTCAGCTCATGGCAGCCTTTGCCTCCTGGGTTCAGAGGATTCTCCTGCCTCAGCCTCTCACGTAGCTGGGATTGCAGGCACTGGCCACCAAACCCAGCTTTTTTTTTTTTTTTTTTCCGTATTTTTAGTAGAGATGGGGTTTCCCCATGTTGGCCAAGCTGGTCTCGAACTCCTGACCTCAGGTGATCCACCCACCTTAGCCACACAAAGTGCTGGGATTACAAGCCAGAGCCACCATGCTGGGCCATGGGAACATTTTTTAACTATACTTTGCATACATGGAAAGCAAGAAGACAGTACAAAAAGCAGTAAACAGGTAGCGCAGACCTACATTTGGAGTCTAAAGATAGTGAAGAAATATGTAGGCAACATGAAAATAAAATTATCTACCAGGAAAAAGAGCATCCAAATCCATAATAATCTGTCTAACAAATATTTGTAGGTCCATGTTAGGGCATTTGGTGATTGTGTTTTTAGGATCCACTCAAGGTGGCTCATGCCTGCAATCTGAGCACTGAGAGGCCAAGACAGGCAGATCACCTGAGGTTAGGAGTTGGAGACCAGCCTGGCCAACATGATGAAAACCCATCTCTAATAACAGTAAAAAAATTAACTGGGTTGTGGCGTGCACCTGTAATCCCAGCTACTTGAGAGGCTGAGACAGGAGAATCACTTGAACCCGGTAGGTGGAGGTTTCAGTGAGCTGAGGTCTTGTCATTGTACTCCAGCCTGGGCAACAGAGCAAGACTCGCTCGCAAACACAAACAAACAAAAAACAATACAAAACAAAAGTCAATTAATCTTGATTTTAAGAGAGCTAAGTCTTGCCAGCATTATTGGAGAAAATAGTAATGGGTTTCTATTATATTTATTTAGTTATAATGAGCTTGACTGGAAAATATTTCCTAGGAATGCTACATTATCTGTGGGAAATAATGCTTTTGTGATAGGAAATATGGTGTACAGTAGTCTGTTGCAATGCTCAAGCAGGAGCCTAAGAATTTCCAGTGTAATTCCTTTTCAAGATTTCTTTGAAAGAGCTTGCCATACACTTAGTCCCTATACCAACTTGAAAATTTAGAAGACCCCATCATCTCAGCCTCAAATCTCTTTAAGCTGATGAGTAACTTCAGCAAAGATTCAGGATAAAAAATGTGGCACATATGCACCATAAAATACTGTACAGCCATAAAAAAGGATGAGTTTATGTCCTTTGCAGGGATATGGATGAAGCTGGAAACCATCATTCTCAGCAAAGTGACAGAGGAACAGAAAACCAAACACTGCATGTTCTCACTCATAATTGGATGTTGAACAATGAGAACAAATGGACACAGGGAGGGGAACATCAGACAACAGGGCCTGTCCAGGGGTGGGGGACTATGGGAGGGCCAGCAGTAGGTAGGGGGATTCAGGAAAGATAGAATTAGGAGAAATACCTAATGTATATGATGTGAGGATGGATGTAGCAAACCACCAGGGCGTATGTATACTTATGTAACAAACCTGCACGATCTGCACATATACCCCAGAACTTGAAGTATAATATTAAAAAAAGAAAGAAAATAATCTGAATTAAGTGCAGTGTTCAATCTAAATGAATGCCAACCTAGAAAATAAATACAGAATTTGTTCTCAAATTTCAGCATTCACCTGGAAGACTTGTACAAATGCAAATTGCCAGGTCTCATCCCCACAGATTCTGAATCAGTAAGTTTGATGGAAATGTAAGACTGCATTTGTACATTCTCCCAAGTAATGCTGAGGCTGTTTTTCTGAAGTCTGCTTTGTTAGGACTAGTGATATAAAACATAATATAAATATTGCTAACATATTAATTCTGAAAAAGAATAAACAGTTCAGAACTAATTGCTGGGTATTAATTTAGAAAGCTTTATAAATTTGTATATGACATAACACTTTTACTATTTGTTAATATATATTGTCTAAAATGGGTACAGATATATTCACACTTTCTGGGAGATAACTATGTTACAGTATATATCAGTTATTTGAGTATTCCTCCCAAAATTTTATGTAATTTTATAAAATCTTCAAATAGACATCTCCAAATAGAAGTAACTAGTTTATGATTAAGAATATAATTCTTTATAGACATTTGACTGGCTAAGAAATTGCAACATATTACAGCTAAATAGCCTTATCAGACAAACTCTGTGAACTCTTAGGTCACCTGAGTACTTCATAAGAGCAACCTTTTGCCGCAGAAATAGGGCAGTTAATATAAATTAGAAAGCAAATGGAACATACACAATGGTGAATTATACTGCAGGATAAAAATCAACATAATGACTGATACTTCTCTTTTGGGAATATTAATTTTTTGACCATAGTTTTAAATATAGTTATAGCTGATATGTACAAGGCAATTTCTGTAATAAATAAAATGACAACTGAGGCACTACAATATGTTACAGTCTTCACATTCTAAACCTGTACATTGTGGTAGATGTTATTGCTCAAATTTACTTTTTCTACTTTATTTCAGACTGGATTTTTATATCGTTATTCATTTTCTTTACAAAATACTATCTTTGCTTTCCAATTTTTCATATTATTATCCACAAGATAAAATAAACCAATGGAATAGTATACTCTAAATAATTTATTAATTTTAAAGACATAGCAAGACATTTAAATTGACATTTGGAATTCCAAATTATGTTTTTAATGATAGTTTAGTAATTAACTGAGTTAATGCTTATGCTCCTAGTCCAAGATAAACTAAGATGGATTTAGAAAAGTTGAGCAAGTATAAGTAGATGCATAAATTACGCATCTGTTGAAAGCCCCAACTATCTTCATTTATCTTTAAAATAAAACACTTTTTAAGATAAATGAAGATAGTTGGCTTGGGTGGAGATCAGACAACTGGAGGTCACATGTGGAATTAGTGATCCACTGGTCTTCCGCCAATGTATAGCAGATGCTGGCACTGGTGAATACTGGCACAGATTGCAGGCTTATTTATGGTAACCTGGATAAGTTTCTGGAAAAACCTACTTACATTAATGGTTATGGAGGCCAGTAAGTGAACTTGAAACCTGTGACTCTGCACCTTGGTATCAGCTGTTTAGATCCATGTTTATATACTGCATATGGATCTCTCATACTGGGATACATTCTGGGGGTGGACATTTTACATGGCTGGGCATTACAAACCAGGACTGGGGAATTCAGTTTCCAAGTGCATGTGCTAAAGCCGGCACTGTGCAGACACATGCATCACTAGCCTCAGATCATGTCACAAAACCAACAGGCTGCTTCCATCCATCAATTCCATTGCTGGGCAGGCATCTGGAGATAACCAAGACAATTAAAAAGATGAGGGAGGTACAGATCATGCCTGGCACCCACATTCCCTACAGTTCTTCAGCGTGGCTAGTTAGAAAGCATGATGGAACTTTGCAGATGACTGTGGACTACTGGGAACTGAATAATGTAATACCCCTTTTACATGCAGCTGCCCTGTCAATCATGAATTTGATGGACTCTTTGACAATGGAACTGGGACAATACCACTATGTTGTGTACTTGGCCAATGCATTTTTCTCCATATGCATTTATTCAGAGATCCAGGAACAGTTTACCTTCACAGGGGATGGGCAACAATGAACTTTTACATGTTGCCACAGGGCTATGTGCATAGTCCCACCATGTGTCATGGTCTAGTTGTTACAGAATTAGCCACCTGGCAATGCCCAGAAGGTGTTCACTTATTCCATTGTATTGATGATATGTTAACCTTGGATTCTCTTACAGATATGGAAGTGGCAGTGCCCCTCTTGCAGCAATGTTTGACAGTGTGCGGTTGGACCATCAGCAAATCCAAGATCCAAGGGCTAGATTGTCTGCAAGGTTCTTGGAGGTTGTCTGGTCAGGTAGGACAAAGGCCATTCCAGAGGCTATTATTGATAAGATTCAGACATATCCCTGTTCCACCATGGTGAAGCAGCTGCAAATTTTTGTGGTTCTCCTGGGATATTGGCAGGCATTTGTGTCCCATTTGGCTTAAATAATAAAACTGTTGCATTGGTTGACAAAGAAGGGAGCTACCTGGAATGGGATGATTCGACTGAGATTGCCTTCTTGGCAGCCAGGCAGGCTGTTCAGCAGTCACAGGCCCTGCAGGGGGTAGTTGACTAGCAGCATTTGTTTGAGCTGGATGTGCTGTGAACAGAGATGGTTTCAGCTGGGGAATGTGGCAGTGTATGGAGCGCTTGAGAATGCCAGTAGGCTTTTAGTCCCAATTATGGAAAGGAGCTGAGCTCTGGTATTCTTTGATTGAGAAACAGCTAGCAGCTCTATATGCTGTCCTTCAGTCTTGTGAGAGTGTGACAGGATGGGCCACAGTTGTGCAGACAACTTACCTGAATACAGGATGGGTGTGTTCGTGGGTAATGCCCCTGAAGTAGGATAGCAAAAAAAAAGTCCACTTCAGCAAAGAGGGATGCCTACTGCAAACACCAGAATATGCTGAGTACAATTCCCTTATCAGCAGAGTTACAAGAGGTCTTGGAACATGTATTCTTAATGCAAGATAAGGCCATGGGGACTGAGGTACCCCTAGATCCTGAACCTTCACTTTTTAAGGAAGGGCACCCCTCCATTCCCGATGGGGCATAGTAGACAAATGGGTCTAGCCAAGTTTCTACTGCTGCCTGGACTGCTGTTGCAGTCCAACCTAATGTTGACACCATATGGTTTGAAACCAGATGTGGACCAAGCAGCTAATGGTAGACCACTATGGATGGTGATCACCAAGGAGATGACACCTATGGCAATCTGTACTGATATCTGAGCAGCCTATTGAGACTTAGCTTTGTGATTAACTAATTGGAAAATATAGACTTGGCTAGTCACCCACCAACCCATTTGAGGCCAAGCCATGGGGCAAGACCTTTGGGAAATGGGACATCAGAAAGAGGTAACTATTAATCATATGTTAGGCCATCTGCCTTTGCCCACCCCTAGTAATGCTGAAGCAGATGACTTGGCCAAGGTCTAACGGTTACAGTCAGCACCTACAGTCAGCATCTATACTGGAAACTGGGACCCGTGGGTAGTGGACTGATGCAACAGATCAATAAACATTGTGGTCTGTCCCTGCCATTGAAAGTGATACAGGAACACATTTCACTGGGAGATAGGTAAAACAGTGGGCACAACAAATGGACGTAAAGTGGGGATTCCATGTGCCATACAACCTGCATGATGTGGGTGATTGAGCAATTTAACAGGCTGTAGAAGAATGGGTTATCATTGCATATCACACACTTGTCTTTGTACAGCTGGAGTTCCAGGCTGGACATAGTGCTCCAAACCTTGAATGAATGGCCAAAAAAAAGGCAGTCTGGACTTGGTAGAGGCTTTGTTACCCTGGGAAACTGCCTGCATTCAGTTGCAGATACATAATGAGGATGACCTCTTCCAACCAGATATGGGGAAGAATGTAACCAGTTCTTGCCTGCCCCAATGCCCCTGAAGGCAGGGGAACAAAAATCTTAACTGTGGCCAGGGACCCTCCAAGCTCCTCATTGCTGGTGGTTGGCTATTGTAGCTCCCTGAGGGAAGAGTCTGCCGTATGACTTGCATGTCACTCCTTGGGTGTTCAATACATGGCCCCCACAGTTGACTGTTCGTAGGGGAATAGCCAGGAAAGAAACCCTCCTCCAGGGGACATATGATTGTCTGAGTGGCCTATTATGAGCTCCCCAGTGACTTTGGCATGGATACAGGACTCAGAGGAACCATGGGGAGCTGAGAAGTTGTGGTACCCAGGGCAGAATCTCTTAGTGGTTGCATTGCTGTGCAGGAATGAAAAGTTAGCCTATATTTTGCCTGAAGGATGTGATTTAGTACCTGTGCCTGCTCTGTTATTTTGACCATAGGTTAACATGCTGCAACTGCATTGTGAACTGGGCCCATGCCTATACTGTGGTGACCAATGTTTCCAGCGGTTGAATATGTACTTCCTTTCAGCAACAGCTGCAGACGGCCAGCCTTGGCATATACATTTAGTGTCTGCAGAGAATCAAACATGGCTGGAGACTTGGGGTCTTGTGGACATTTCCTGGAAAACAATGTGGCAAGCTTTGGGTAAAAGATGCCACAAGACTCATGGCACACCTGCCCCCTGGTTGGCCTGTAGTGTTTATGATGGACTGGTCTTGCTAGTGAGGGAACATGTAGTATCCTCATCCCTGGTGACACAATGCATACAATAACACTGGTATGACACCACTGTGGGATGGGTACCTGTCACAGCCTGTGCAAACATAACACATGTCACCATGGCAAAGGTATGGTGGAAAAGGCAGCCCCATCAAGGTCAGGTTCCAGTGGATTTTGTGCCCCCTTGTAGTTTATGGGTCTGTGGAGACACAGGGTGGCCTTACCTACCAGCAGACTGGACTAGATGTTGTACCTGGGGGTGACCTTAAGTACCTGCCACTGTTCTCTCCACACTGCCCAGATACCCGTGTAACTGGGTGGTGTTATGCTCTCAGTTTTTGTTAGTGTAACAAACCCTCTGATTGTTATACCCCTTGGCAATGACTATCCTTGGAGCAGGTGCTGTAACTGTAGAAGCACGTTACTGCTTTTGCAGAGCACACCACTCACGCTCTTAATTACACCTGAGTAGGCCTCCTCCTGTTAACAAATGAGGCTGATCAGATCAAAAAGCTGGTAATGCAAAACCAAATGACCTTAGACATAATAACAGCTGCCCAAGAAGGCACCTGTGCCCTTTTAGAAACACAATGTTGTACCTTTATCCCTAACAATCATCATAACGTGACAGAAGCTCTGCTTGGGTTTTCCCAGGACATTAAAGTGGTTGAGAGCCTTACTGATGACCACCAACAGAGATGGTGGGCATCTATAGGCTCCTGCCTACTCTGGGCCCTAATAGTCATAAGTAGCATAACTGGGATCCTAGTAGTGAGCTGTTGTTTCTCTCTGTGTTGTCGTTGTGGGTTATGGATTCAGGACTTCACCCTGTGGGCACATGTCCCTGCCCAGAAGATGCCCTTGGCCTAAGGAGTGGAGTATAAGGGAAATGGATTCTCTTTAGTCAGGACTAGGGTGAAGCAGACTTCTGGTGCAGCATGACTCAGCAGGTTTGGAGCTCAGGCATACAACCATGCACATTATGTAAGCCTGGCCCTCCTATACTTTTTTTAACATAGGTGTACAGAAATTATCAAGTCACATTCTTTTGGAGAGCTCTCAGCCTGAAGAATAGGAAAAGAGAACCTTGACAGAAAAATAAAATACAATAAAATAAGATGGAGTGCTTCAAGGCAGAGAATATCTACAAAGTGTATACAAGAAAATCTTTTGTAATACGGCTACCTAGAGGTTGGAATGTAATCAAAGCTCAATATTTTTTTTTTGTTACGTCTACAACTGGAATTTGATTTTTTTTTTAAAAGAACTGTCATTTCACAAGCCTTCTTATAATTAATTGCCCTTTTCATTTTTATCTTGGCTTGTCAGAACTTGTGATTTCTAAGCTATAACTTTTCTTTCCTCCTTGTTCTTTCTGCTTCATGAAGAGATTAGCCACAGTGTAAAACCATAATTGAGTTTTTTTTTTGTTTTTGTTGCACTGGAAGAGTCATATATTTTTTTTCTTGATGTCTTCAAATATTTTGTACTTATTGTTTGAAACACTGTGTGTATGTTGAATGACATATGTGTTTTTCTGTATATGTTTTTACTCATGTTATAAAACAAACTCAATTGGCCATTCTCTGAAACTCTTAGTCTCAAAGGTTCTCTAGTTTCTTTTTTCCTTGCCTTCTCATTAGTCAAAAAGATATCAAGTATATGTATCTTTTTTTTAAAAAAAAAAAGGCAGAAAAAAGAAAGAAACAAAAAATATTTATGCTACCACTTCTTTTTTATCCATGGACATCAGTATAGCTCTACTCATGCATTCCTTATGCATGCATCTCAAAATAGAATGAAGACTACATATTAGATAAATTTAAACAAAATTTAACAAAAGGGATAATTCATAAAATGTGGTTTAGGCAAAAGGAAACTACACGTAAACTTCAAAACAGACCCCTTCTAATGAATATTAAAATGCCTAGGTCTATTTAAGATTGATTTTTGAGCAAGGTGAAATGTTTGAATAATAACTCCGAATAGCCTTAAGCTTTGTGGTTGTCAAAAGTTAATTCTTAATAAGACCAGATAGACAACTAAAATTCGTGCAAATACTTGACCCCTGGCTTGACTAGCTTAGCATATTTTGTAATTTGTGTGCTATTTGTTTTCTCTATTCAGTAATATTAGATATGCGTTCCTGTTATGTTTCCACATGCATATGAGAGTGTTATCAGAAAGAGGCCCTAATCCAGATCCCAAGAGTGGATTGGGTTCATGGATCTTGCGCAAGAAAGAATTCAGGGACAGTTCATAAAGTGAAAGCAAGTTTATTAAGAAAGTAAAGGAATAAAAGAATGGCTACTCCATAGGCAAAGCGATGGTATGGACTGCTCAACTAAGCATACTTATTGTTACTTCTTGATTATATGCTAAACAAGGGGTGGATTATTCATGAGGTTTTTGCAAAAGGGGTGGGCAAATCCTGGAAATGCAGGTTCCTTTACTTTTTCGAGCATATAGGGTAACTTTTTGACATTGCCATGGCATTGGTAACTGTCATGGCACTGGTGGGAGTTCCTCTTAGCATGCTAATGCATTATAGTTAGCATATAATGAGCAGTGAGGATGACCAGAGGTCACCACTGTGGCCATCTTGGTTTTGGTGGGTTTTGGCCAGCTTCTTTACTACAACCTGTTTCTGACCTGCATCCTGTAGTGACCTCCTGTCTTATGCTGTGACTAGGATGCATCCTGGAAATACAGGCCAGTAGGTGTCAGCCTTATTTCACTCTGCCCCTATTCAAGATGGAGTTGCTCTGTTTCAAACACCTCTGAGAAGAGAATATAAATATACACCAGTATTAATATTTTTATTTCAATCACTGAATGAATTGTAATGTGACAAATCAGTTCTGTTGACACACAAAAAAGCTAGTTGCATATTTTTAAGCAAGCTGTTATTATGAATGCTATTTTAGTTTACTTACAAATAATTAGAGTAACCACAGCAGGAAAAATTATCAACATTCAGGTTAATGAAAGCAAATCAATGAAAAGAAAGGATCCTGGGATAGCAATGATAACTTTAGTGGTTCTTGGCTTATTTTATTTCTCCTTAAGTAGTACACAATGCAAATATTTGTGGGCTTTTTATATACACAATCATTTCTATATTCTTGTTATAAGCACTAAAATTCTTCAGACTTACACCTTTACTTTTATGTTGGGGGTACTATTAAAAATGATGATGTATGCCAATGGAGAAAAATAAGGAATGTGACTGTAAAAGGTTCATAATAATACAAAAGTTTGCTGTCATAGGCTGGGCACAGTGGCTCACGCCTGTAATTCCAGCACTTTGGGAGGCTGAGGCAGGTGGATCACAAGGTCAAGAGATCGAGACCATCCTGGTCAACATGGTGAAACCCCATCTCTACTAAAAATACAAAAAATTAGCTGGGCATGGTGGCACAGGCCTGTAATTCCAGCTACTCAGGAGGCTGAGGCAGGAGAATTGCTTGAACCCAGGAGGCGGAGGTTGCAGTGAGCCGAGATCGCACCATTGCACTCCAGCCTGGGTAACAAAAGTGAAACTCTGTCTCAAAAAAAAAAAAAAAGTTTGCTATCACCAGTATAAGCTATCAGTATATTTGTGTGTCTAGCATTATGCAAATCTAGAGATCTGAAATACTATTTAAATTCACATGCAGACAACTAAACATACTGGATAAAATTATGTATGCATCGATGAGCTGGCAAAAACTAAGGACCCTCAGAAACTAAATGTAAAGTAAAATTGCTAATCCTGAGAGGTAAGAAAGCACTCAAGTTCATTTGCTTCAGAGCAGTTTAAAAATCCTGGTGAATTCAGTTTCTGTTTTATCTGTCACTTGTGATTCAAAGGACAAGAGAAAAACACAGGGATTTCACTCTAAGTTGTTAAATAGGACACTACTTAAAATTATTTCTATTCTTTGTTAAAAGGTGAACTAGAAATAAACTTACTCCTGAGGAGGTAAAAATTTTTAAAAGTACCTGATTTTAATTTGGTTCTGTAGAGAGAAAAAGACATTATCCCTTGAGAAATTAAAAGCACAAACTAGACCTCATGCAGTTTTGCAGCTCAAATTCACACAATTTGGCCTGGGAAAATTTTTTAAGAGTATAATGAATGTGTTGCTGTGTTGGAGGAGCCTGGTGAAGCACAACATAAATGATTACAAATGAAAATTACCATGAAACCAGTGCTTATTCCCAAATATAAGAATAATAGCTCACAGTCAAGAATGACCAGATTCAGAGAAAGCATAGCACTGTTAGTAACATGAAGCAGATCAGTAATAGAATGAGACTAACCAAGGTCCACATAATGAAATTATCAAATACTGACTATAAAGTCAATAGGTTAAATGTATTTAAAAAGCAAAAGACAGAATCAAAATATGTGTAAGAAGTGGCTGGGTGCAGTGGCTCATGCCTATAATCCCAGCAGTTTGGGATGCCAAGGTGAACGGATCACCTCAGCTCAGGTGTTCAAGACCAGCTTGGCCAACATGGTGAAACCCCATCTCTACTAAATATACAAAAATCAGCTCAGCATAGTGATGCACACCTGTAATCCCAGCTACTGGGGAAGCTGGGGGGCAAGCAAATTTTTTGAACCCAAGAGGCAGGGTTTGTAGTGAGCAAAGATCGTGCCACTGCAGTCTAGCCTGGGCAACTGAGTGAGACTCCATCTAAAAAAAACATGTATGTATGTGTAAGAAGCAAGAGGGGTAATACTAAGCAAGCTGATCCAAGAAATTATTCAAGAGATTATCCAAATATTAAAAACATAATTACTGAAAGCATCAAGGAAAATATTTAAACAATGGAAGAAAGTGTTAATGAATTTTTAACAAATATAATTGGATTATTCAAAGCTCAGCAAGGAATCAGGCAGTGCTGCCTATGGTCATACAGCCACTGAACTGCAGCAATGTAGGGCGCTCATCACATGCGGTGTGTGAAGTAATCTCTGATAAGACATGGGGAAAAAATACAAGCAAGGGTAGAAGATAGGACAGAGTGTGGCATCTTTGATGTACATCAAATCAGAAGAAGGAATGGAATAAGGAGAAATTGTAATGACTTGCCCATAAATGATATGGAAAATCAATAATTGCAATCTAAAAAAAGATTAAATTAAAAAATAAAAGTAACCAAACACATCTTACTGAAAGTATAGAACATTAAATACAAACAAAAGATCTTTAAAAGCCGGACAGTTTTATTTAAACATTTTAAAGAACAAAACGATAACTTGTGAGTAGATTGTTGACTAGCATTTTCCATCTCAACAACAGGACATTAGAGGAGTATGATAGAGGAGAAATAAATTGAAAACACATCAAAGGAAAACAAGAATGCATAAAAGTGAAAAAAAAAATAGAAAATATATGAAGACCCTGCCTATATAAGATGGCTAAAATAAATCTAACTACATCGGAAGTCACATTCAATGTAAGGGGATTAAACTTTATAATCAAAAGACAAAAAATCATTAGATTATATTTTAAAACATATACAAAGCAAACTTAAAAATCATTTTTATTCCATATGCATATAAAATATAAAGACAGTGTTTGTAAATACAAAACAAAGTAAAATGTACAATACTAATGACCAGAAAACTGGTATGTTTATATTAATATCAGAAAAATATTTCTGGTAAAAACAATTATTATAGATAAATAAAGATGCTCCATTATAAAAAAAAGTTTTAATAGATAAGTATAAAAATGCTAAAAGTTTATTGACTGAATAACCATATCTGACATTTTCTATTTTCTCATTTTATAGATAGACATACGTGAAATACAAATATATACAGATATGTATTATATGTGTATACATGTGTATATGTGTTATACGTATGTGTATATAGGTGTGTATGTAAATATAATTATTGAGCAAATGGCAATGAGAAATGAACAAATCTAATATTAGAATATTTTCTTCACTTACATTTATGGGGAGATTGGACATATTTTTCATCAAATGCCTTTAATAAAATGCATCTGGTTTAAGTGAAAGATGGCAAAAAATTATTACTTTCTGCATTGTGTATTGAATTCTGCAAGAATAATATGTCATCCAAAACCTATGTGCTATGGGGTCTGAGACTACTTCATTGAATATATGTGGAAAGAGTCATATGTGAGTTACATGCTTTTGATAAGAGACATCCTAAATTGTTCCTACCCTGGACAATACTCAGAGGTAGCACAATAAGAAGAAATTGTAAAAAAAAAAAAAAAAAAAAATATGTCCGCCGGCCGGGTGCGGTGGCTCAAGCCTGTAATCCCAGCACTTTGGGAGGCCGAGGTGAGTGGATCACGAGGTCAAGAGATCGAGACCATCCTGGTCAACATGGTAAAACCCCGTCTCTACTAAAAGTACAAAAAATCAGCTGGGCATGGTAGCGCGTGCCTGTAATCCCAGCTACTCAGGAGGCTGAGGCAGGAGAATTGCCTGAACCCAGGAGCGGGAGGTTGCGGTGAGCCGAGATCACGCCATTGCACTCCAGCCTGGGTAACAAGAGCGAAACTCCGTCTCAAAAAAAAAAGAATAAATAAAATAAAATAAAAATTTTAAAATGTTATCAAACTAGAAATGAAAGAATAAAAATCTTGATATATTAAAGATTACTTATGTTCTCAAATAATGTATTTTTATTTTTGATTTTAGAAGCTAAAACTTGTTTATACATGTTGTTTTTCTGTATATAAACCATATGCAGTTTTAAACAAAATATCCTGAGGTTTACTTTTTCAGGTACTTTAAGAGAACCACTGAAGATATTTATGTTTTGAATTTCATAACTTTCGTCAGATTTATTTTATTAAATAAAATATTTGGTTTAAATATTTATTTATTTATTTTTGTTTTGAAACGGGATCTTTCTCTGTCTCCCAGGTTGGAGTGCAAGTGGTGCGATCTCAGCTCACTTCAACCTCCTCCCTGCAGGCTCACTCAATTCTCATGCCTCAGTCTCCCGAGTAGCTGGACTCACAGGTTTAGTCCACTGTGCTGGGCTAATATCTGTATTTTTGGTAGTGACTGGTTTCACCATGTTGCCAAGGCTGGTCTCAAACTGCTGAGCTCAGGCAAGCCACCTGCTTCGACTTTTGAAAGTTCAGGGATTACAGGCATGAGCTCCCACTTTAAGACTTCTTTTACCTAAATAGAGAATTAGTATTTCAGAGCTCATTTATTGAACAGTTCCTTTAGTTCATCAAGAAGTCTTCGATATCACTTTAGTTACATATCAAGTACCTATATAAGCATGGGCCTATTTCTAGGCTTTCTATAATATTATCTTAATTTTTCTATTATGTTGCCAAGAACACTCTAATGAAAATAGCTCAGTTATATGCCTTCACATCAGATAGGACATGTCCTTTAAATTTTTCCTCTTCAAAAATCTCTTATCTACTCTGAGGAATTTCTCTTCTGAAGCTACATATAAAACTAGGTTACTCTGTGTCTGTTTTTCTCTTCTTTTTGTTCTGGTAGACTTTGTTATTTATGGATATTATTTTGCATTTAAATTTTATAATAATTATGTTAAGTTCTTCAAAATAAATGGAACTCAATTTTTTTTATGTAGCATTAATATTAAGAATATTTGGAGAACATTGAGCTCATAATAATATGTTTTTCATTCCCCATATGCAAAGACTTTAAACACTTTAAATCCCCTACTTTCTAATATATGTGCTATTCTTGTGAATATTTTACTTATTGACTTCTCCAATTCAACAAATTAGGTCTTATCATTTTATTTCTCCTTTGTATACATATTTGCCAGTATATGTAATCTGACTTCTTGCATCTCAAACCATCCTTCTGAGATAATTTTTCTTCATCCTGACTACATTCTTCAGCTTTTTGGTAACCCTGCTCCTACTGCTAATGACTAATTCTTCGAGGTCCAGACTATACTCATAGATTGCTTCTTTTAGGGAGAGGGAGAATATTCTTTACTATTTCTCATAATTTCTATAATCTCAAAATTTTCCAAAATATTTTTATGCATTATTTGTTTTATACCAAAGGACCTACAATGAATAAACCAAATTTCCAAGTATACTTTAAATTGTTGTAATTTGATTTTGATAAGCTTTTCCCAAGAAACTATTTTGTCCCTAAGCAGATAGTTTATGTAAATCACCAAGTTTGGCAAATCAATCATGTTAGATTTCCTGGAAATATTTTTTCGGGCAGAAGGTAGATTATAAAAACTTAAACCTTGATTATACAAAAAATTAACAACTATATTAAGAACAAAATTGTATTATTCTGTACATGTATTCAAATAAGATGAAAAAAGATGACTCAACTAGGTGAATAGATTCATAGGAGTTAGAGGAATTGAAATAATCATTAAAACATCTTGAAATTAGTTTTGGGATTAAAGTAAGTCTGTTAGTATGTTTCTCAAATTTGAGTGGTTTTATTATCAGAAATAAACCAACAGAAACAAATGAAAAATAAAACCTTTAAGCCTTTAAAAATTTATAATATGTATATTCTAAACAAAAGGAAAAATAATCAGAAATCATATATGATGAATGTATTTTTATGTATTTATTATTCTCTTTATTTAATCTTTAACCATACTGACTATCTTAGAAATACCTCTAGGGGGAAGAGAGTCCAATATTGAATGGTATTGATCCTGAAATTTAAAAACTCTCTAAAATGTCGTATTTTAGGAATCTGCATACTATTATTCCCTTGAACCTGTGAATATGTGAGGTTATATGGCAAAGTTAAATTAAGTTTGCAGACCTAATTAAGATTACTAATCAGCTGACCTTATGTTATAGAGTCTTTCTTTCTTATTTAAAGGAGTACAATATTAGCACAAGTGTCTTTAAAAGTAGAAGAAGGAAGCCGAAGATTTAAAGGAGAGGTGGCATGGGAAGCAAGATCAGAGTCGTGTGATTTGAGAAAAACTTCACACGCACTTGCTGGCTTTGAAAATGGAGAAAATAGGTAATGAGACAGAGATAATAAGTGCCCTCTAGAAACTAAAAAAGGCAAGAAGATGTACTCTTTCCTAAAGGTTCTAGGAGAGAATACAACCTTACCCAACACCTTGATTTTTTAAAAATATAAATTTTATTGCATTTTAGGTTTGGGGATACATGTGAAGAATATGCAAGATTGTTGCATAGGTACATACATACATGGCAATGTGGTTTGCTACCTTCATCCCCATCACCTATATCTGGCATTTCTCCCCATGTTATCCCTCCTCAAATCCCCAATCCCCGCTGTCCCTCCCCTAGTTCCCCGCAACAGACCCCAATGTGTGATGCTTGTGTTCTCATTGTTCAACACCTGCCTATGAGTGAGAATATGCAGTGTTAGATTTTCTGTTCTTGTGTCAATTTGCTGAGAATGATGATTTCCAGGTTGATCCATGTCTCTACAAAGGACACAAACTCATCATTTTTTTAGAGTTGCATAGTATTCCATGGTGTGTATATGTGCCACATTTTCCCTGTCCAGTCTATTATCGATGGGCTGGTTCCAGGTCTTTGCTATTGTAAATAGTGCTGCAATGAACATTCATGTGCATGTGTCCTTATAATAGAACGACTTATAATACTTTGGATATATAACCCGTAATGAGATTGCTGGGTAAAATGGAATTTCTATTTCTAGGTCTTTGAGGCATTGCCACACTGTCTTCCAAAATGGTTGAACTAATTTACACTCCCACCAACAGTGTAAAAGTGTTCCTATTTCTCCACATCCTCTCCAGCATCTGTTGTCTCCAGATTTTTTAATGATCGCCATTCTGACTGGCATGAGATGGTATTTGATTTTAGTTCAGTGAGATGGTGTCAGATTTCTAACTTCCAAACCAGTAAGACTATAAGTTTATATTGTTTTAAGCTGCCAAATTTGTTGTAATTTGTTACAATAGCAATCAAATGAACGCAGTTTCTAACTGCACCCAACTTATTATCCCATTACCACTATTCTAGAATCAGAAAGCCAAAAGTCCAGCAAGAACATCTAAATTATTAAAGTTAATCAAATCTATTAAAACATTGCTATGTATTTAATATTTTGTTATGGCATATAAATTAAGTATCATCCCTTAAAGTCTACTAAAAATGTTAAGAAAAAGAGCACAGTATACTTTAAAATATTAAAGAAAATATAGCTGTTAAACTAGAGTCAAATATAGCTTAAAGCAACGAGAGAAAACAGTGATAATCTCTAATTTAGAGGAGTATGAATGTATATATGAAGAAATGAGTTTAATAACCATACTCTAGGACTAGTATATGTGGAAGAATATAGCAAGAATTAACATTTATACAATTAAGACCTAGCAGGGAGAGGGGCACAACAAAGATACTAGCCTAACAATCCATGAATTTTTTTCACACATCTTCTCACAGTCTGCACACTGAGGTACGCACCATCTTATATATACATAGGATGTTCTGTTCTTGGTTTTTACCTCTAATCAAATTAAGTAAAAATATACTCACCTTGCTCAAACCAACATCACAGAGCATTTCTTCTAAGTTTTCTTCTATTAAGGTTTTAATTTCAAGTATTAGGTTTAGGCCTTCAATTTATTTTGCATTGATTTTTGTTAATAGCATGAGATAAGAGTTCAATTTTATTCTTCTGCATCTGGATATCCAGTTTTCCCAACACTTTGTATTGATTAGATTATCCTTTCTCTTTTGTGTGTTGGTATCATTCTTGAAAATCAATGACCGTAAATGCATGGGTTTATTCTCAACTTTCTGTCATGTTCCATTGGTCAACGTGTCTGTTGTCATGCCAGTACCATGCCATTTTGATTATTACAGCTTTATAATAGCTTTGAAGCCAAGTAGTATGATTCCTTCAGCTTTGTTTTTTACTTAAGATTGCTTTGGTTATTTGAAGATTTTATGTTGCCAAACAAGTTTTAGTATAGTTTTTTTCTATTTCCATTAACAATGACATTGGAAATTGATAGGGATTGCATTGAATCTGCAGATCAAGTTTGCTGTTACTGATATTGTAATAACATTAATTCTTCCAATTCATGTATATGGGATACCTTTCCATCTGTTGTCATCTATAAGATTTCCTAGCTATCACCCCAAAAGCACAAAAGCAAAAATAAACAAATGATATTGCATCAAACTAAAAACTTTTATACTGCAATGGAAACAATTAACAGAGTTAAGAGACAACCCATATATTGGAAGAAGATATTTGGAAATTACACATTTGATAAGGGGCTATTATCTAAGATATATAAAAAACTAAATGGTAAAAAACAACAACAACAACAACAACAAATAACTGAATTAAAAGGGGGCAAAAGATCTAAACAGACACTTTTCAAAAGGAGGCATACAAGTGACCAACAGATATATGAAAAAGTACTCATTATCACTAATCATTAGGGAAATGCAAATTAAAACCACAATGAGATATCACTTCACACTTGTTAGAATAGCTATTATTAAAAAGGTAAATGGTAACAAGTGTTGGCAAGGGTCTAGAAAAAGGGAGCATTGTGTTCTATTGGAGGGAATATAAATTAGTAAAGCAATTTAGGAAAACAGTATAGATGTTTCTTAGAATATTAGAAATAAAATTATTATACAATCTCACAATCTCACTTCGGGGTATATAATTAGAAGTGGAATTAAAATCTATATGCTGAAGAGATATTTGCACTCCTATTTTCACTGCCTTTGCATTAGTCATTCACAGTAGCTAAACTTAGAAGCAACCTAGGTGGACATCATTAGACAAATGAATATAGAAAATGTGATCCAGGTGCAGTGGCTCATGCCTGTAATCTCAGCACTTTGGGAGGCCAAGGTGGGCAGATCGTGAAGTCAAGAGATCGAGACCATCCTGGCCAACATGGTGAAACCCTGTCTCTACTAAAAATACAAAAATTAGCTGGGTGTGGTGGCACGTTCCTGTAGTCCAGCTACTCAGGAGGCTGAGGCAGGATAATTGCTTGAAACTGGGAGGTGGAAGTTGCAGTAAGCTGATATCACGCCACTGTGCAGCCTGGCGCCTGGTGACAGAGCAAAACTCTGTCTCAAAAAAAAAAAAAAAAAAAAAGAAAGAAAGAAAGAAAACATGTGTATATATATAAAATGCAATACTATTCAGCTTTGAAACTGGGGGAAAATCCTGTTATTTAAGATAACATGAATCAACCTGGAGGACATTATGCTAAGTGAAACAAGCCAAGCACGAAAGCTAATAATGCATAATCTGACTGGTATGTGACTAAAAGTTTCAGCTTAGAAAAGTAAAGTACAGAATGTGTTTGTGTCAGGCTGTAGGGGTGGAGTGAACGGGGAAAAGCAGGATTTTGATTGAATAGTACAAATTTTCAGATAAACAGAACAAGTTAGGTTTAGTAATCTATAGTACAGAATGGTGAGTATAATAAATAATAATGCATTGTATGTTTCAAAATGGTAAAAAGTAAACGTCTTACACAGAAAATAAAAGTATGTGGGGTGATGGATTTCTTAATTATCCTGATTTAATTATTCTGCATTGCCAACATATATAAAAATATCTTATTGTACCCCATAAATACATATAATTATTACTCACCAATTAAAAATTAAAAAAAAAATTAAAACAATGTATCTTTCCAGAGGAATCTCAAGGGTAACTTTTCATCTTTTCTCCTCTCTTTAGTATGTCAAGTTTTCCTTTATTTCATAAAGTTCATAATAATTTGTCTATTAATATGCCTGTCTCTCCTCACCTATTGTAGGCTCCTTCATAGGATTATTTATAGCTAACCATTTTTTTTTTTAATTTTACCTGCAGAGAGAATCAATATATAGCCCCTATTAGTCATAAGAGAAAGTATGGTTTTTTAGTAATCCATAAATCTTAAGGTACTATGTTTAAATTTCAGAGGAAGACAATTATTTTCCAAATTTTATTTTAGGTTTAAGGGGTGCATGTACAGGTTTCTTATATGGGTGAATTTTGCCAGAGAAAGACATGAATTTATTGAAACTATTTTTTCTGTCACTTTGATCCTGGGAGTTCCTTGTCATATATCCTTCACAAAAGGTGGAATAAGTCTCTGGAATATAGTTAGAATGGTATTTTCTGTCACTCAAATAATCTGCTGCTTCATTAAGATAAAAGTTAAATGATCTTATTTTCAGGTTTTAAGACAAATAAACTATTCTTTGCAATTATTACCTAAAAGTCCCAGATGATTCAGAAACATTCTTTAAAAATTTAGTGTGAAAAAGGGAGTAATTATATTTAAAACAAATAAACTAGAAATTGGTTGTTGCAGTTGAACAAAATATGATCTTCAGTTTATTTCTTGATGGTTCTTATGTCTGAAAATGTTGGCTTGGGTGAATAAAGCATTTTTTTTTTTAAAGAAAAGAGCATTTCACGTAAATTAGAGAAAGAATAGGCAGAAATATCATTTGGCATTTTTGTATCACATTTTAATGAATACTGAATCTATTGAAAATGGATTTTGAAGGGAGAAAATTATTATAATGTTTTCATTTAAATTCCCTTAAGTACTACAGGGAAATAAGCACAAATATGAGACCGAAAGAAAAGAAATCCTGATCATTTCAAGGAAAAGTAAAAAATGATGCTGTTTCAAAAGAACGGGCTGTCCTGGAAAAGACACATGCCAAAGACAGCAAGGAAAGAAAACGGCCAATCCCACTCTGTTTAAAATTTTTTGTTTTTCTTTCTCTTTAAAGAATGACTTTAAAACAAACCATACATTAATGCAATAATATTCTGTGAGCCTTTCCACTATATCTTGTTGTATCTCTTTTGTAGTTAACATTTTCCCTGTCATAATGTTTCCAGGGAACAAATAAATTGTATACTTGGGGAAATGTTAAATACAAAAGCAACATAAGTTTTCTCTGCCTTAGCAATATAAATTTCTCAGTTAAATTTAGATTTTCTATACAACAAAGTAGTTAAATTGAGAAGAGTCTCTGCTTTCCATGTTTATCTATTTTTTTAATTTTTTAAAATAAAGGGCAAGTAGCAACGGCTATTATAAAAATTATTTCTGAAATTATATTATATACTTATTGTGTGCAGAAGCTGGCTTTTAGATTAAGTTCAGATTCTCCATGTTGGTTAACAACAGATCTGAGGACAAACTAAAATTAAATGCAATTGAATTCAACACTATTTCTTCATTATCAACCAAAATATATCAAGTACACTTTCACCTTAAATTGAGGATGGTAGGAAAATAAAATTCATGTGACTTTTTCTATCATGATCAACAGAAAAACTGAGCAGAAATAAAGAAAATGTGTATAGCTCCTAATATGGAACAGCAAGGATGTGACACTGATAGATTTGATGATTACATGTGACTTGGGGTTGCCCTCCTTTTAGGAGAGGCTAAATATATTGTATTTGTATCAAATATGGAATGGAACTTTGATTATCAGAAAGAGACTATCTCTTTACTGATTGTTTTATATTCTTCCTGGAAATAAAAGTTATTCCTCATTTGTCTCCCTCCTCTTCAATTAGTCACCATGTGGTTGAATTGTAGATGATGGAATGTGAGAAGAAGAGATAGTGCCACTTGCCCTCCCCTTCCATTATTTGATGCAAAATAAATATAGACAACTTGAGTATTGAAATTATAAATGTCACAAGTTAAAAGAAGCCTTAATTCTGAAAAGGCACATGGAAGAGGACTACATCCTGACATAAATTCTGATATTAATTGTGCTAACCCACTAAAATAGGTTTTTATCTTGAGCAGCAACATATAATTACTCCAGCTAATCCAGGGAAATTCTATAAAAGATCACACAGTTTGAGTAAGTGCTTCTTCATAAGGAGTTTTCCAGATAGGGATAAGAAGATAAGTAAAATTCTTGAGTTATACAATAAATACAAATTTAAACTGAAGTTGGTATATATTTTGACCCTATCCTGAGTAATTTAAACTTAAAAATAATCATCTGTGAATTGTTACAAGTACTAGGTTCTTTTGGGGAATGTTTTGCAGATGATGAATTATTTCTAAGTTTACTTGGATAGTTTAAATGCCAATAGGGTGATAAAATCCTGATTCCAAATATAGTAAGATAGAGTTACTATTGATAAAAGACTCTCAGTTTAATGTATTTATTTTACTATTGTGTTCTACAGATTTGAAACATACTGAATTGCTAGAAGATATTTATTGTATGATTGTAAATTATGAATTAACAAATATAATAACAGTTATTAACAGGTTTTGTTGTACCTGATGTATATTCTTGTTTTCCTTATCCTTGAGTTGCATACTTTTGTCTCTTTCATTATTTTCTATTTTTCTTTTTTCTTTTCTTTTTCTCAAAGCAAGTTCTTGTAGAACCATCTCTTGACATTGTAACAATGTGGTTTAATATCTGAAAGAATTATCAAGGGAAAACCCTCATAACTGAGGGTACAGTTTGAACAACTTGCATTTTTTACATTGGCAAGTTATCGCTCATGTTTGGTTATGGAACTCAGCATTTCCAAGGCTGCAAGTCACATATTTGAAAACTTGACTCAACGTGTATCTGTTAAGGATTTTGAACTAAAATAAAGGTTTTTTTTCTTATATCTGTGTTATAGGGAAATAAATTGTTGGTAAGAAAAGAATTAATTTAATTAAATAATTATAAATAATTTAGCTTATAAATGACATAGTCAAATAAAATTTCAACTCAACAGGAGATGAAGATTTCACTGCTACTTATGGTATATAAAATACGTTGATGCTTACTGTAAGATATTAATGTTTTCTCTCTCTTAAGAGAGAGTGTGCATTGAAAACTCATAGCAAAATAGTATGTTTACTTTCCAGCATATTAGAAAATGAGAGACCATGTTTTAGTTTTTATGTATCGATAGATCTAGTTACACAATATGGAAGAAGCCATATTTGGAAACAAGTTCTTCAGAATTCAAAAAAAAATATGCTAGTTTAATGATGTCAGAGATTAAGGGGAGACATTTCCGTGGAATTCAGATTTAGACATATTTGGAATTTTGTTGCCTTCAGTTGAAGCCTGAAAACTCAGAGAGGAATCTTTCAGGGATACTCATCAGGAAATGAATGAAAAGCATTTAATCTCAGGAATTCATCCAGTTCAGATTGGGAAAACAGGAACCTGGGGTTGCTTGGAGGAAATGAAAGTATATGATGAAATAAGAACCCTCTTAAACATGCTTTATTCCTGTTTCAGATTATTTTGCCCCTTGTAGTTTTCCTAATATCTATCTGGAATGTCTTTTTGGCTTCTGCATAAAATTTTGATAGACAAACAAAAATTGCCTTCTGTTGACTCTTTTGAATTTTTTTTTTTAAAACATTGGAAAGGCAGCATGATTATTTCATAATATACTATGACCTACAAAACAGTCTCATGGCTATTTCTTCAGATTCTGCCATCCACTTTCTCTGAGCAAATTTCTTATTCACTTAGTGCAGCTAAACAATTCCAAACTTAATAAAGTAATTCAATGTAGTAGTTAATAATTTTCCATTCCTTTTATTTAGAACTGAATGTATTGTTTTGCTTGTTTATTCCAAGCTCTGGAAATGTAGTGATGAATAGGTCAATCTGATGACAGTGGGGGGAGATAGCCAATAATGATTCACCATTAACTAAAAATGCCTGCTTTAAAAGAGTGATACAAATGTTTTTTAAGTAAAAGAAAATAGGGATTTTGAGAAAATGAATAGAGAGAAAAAGAGTTTGCTTGGAGTAGTAGTAAAGGAGTCTTGGAAAAGAAGAGCCTTGAGTTAGATCACAATGTGAAAAGCAGCTGGTCCTATAAATCTCCTTACACAAGGTACTTTTGGTAGATGAAACAAGTTCAAAGAACTAAGGTGAAGAGAATTTTGGAAAACTGTGAAAGAGAAAAAGAAAGGAAGCTGGAGCATCTGAGAGCAGATGAAATGGGAAAGTAGACAAAGGACAGAGTGAGGGACATGGGCTTATTCTTAGACTGACATCAAGACCTGGGTAAGCAGGTGAATACTCACTGAATCCCTTGAAAATGCATTCCTCCCATCCTCCCTGGGCCAGTTGGCAAGGGAAATCAGATAGATTGTAATTATAAAAGTTTGGAGGGGAAGCAAGTGTATATTGAACTAGGGTGGTGGTAGAGGTGAGGGGGTAAAGGATTATACTTTGGAAATAGAAGCAATAAATTGCAATTATTTTGGATAAACAGAGGTTAGATAAATAGAATTACTAAGAGTCACTGCTAGGTTTATCCGTTCAATCAGTAATAGACATAGAGAAGGTCAGAAAAGTACTTATGGGGAGGTCAGAAGCCATTAATACTTTCATATTGCAGACATTAATTCGAGGGATTTTAGAAAAGTATAAAGTATACCTAGTGGAAATTAAAATTGCTCTATAAATTAGTATGTTCATTGATCTTGAATTTAAGCAGAGTTAAGAACGAGAATAAGAAATACTTGACAGTATGGAGATGAAATAGTCATCAAAGACCTGAGTGGGTTCACATGATAAAAACCACAAATAGAATATTGGGAAAAAAAAATATAGAAGAGAAAAAAGAAAAATGAAGGGCTGTGACCTAGAATATCCTTTAGAAGAGAGAGGCCCAGCAAAGGAACTGAGGAGTGTTCATGTGGGAGAGGAGTAAGAGTGAAGTAAGAAATACTGAAATCCAAGATAGAATGTATTCCAAGGAGGAATGATTAACTAAGAAGGATAATAATTAACAATAAACCATTGAAATAAATTAAAGAAAATAAGTACAAATGTGGTCAGAAGTGTCTATTTTAGGGCCATTTAGACAAATAGATACAAAAGTGTCTATTTAGTGGCTCACACCTATAATCCCAGCACTTTGGGAGGCTGAGGTGGAAGGATCACCTGAGGTCAGGAGTTTGAGACCAGTCTGGCCAACAGGAAAAAACACTGTCTCTACTAAAAATATTAAAATTAGCCAGGTTTGGTGGTGCCAGCCTTAGATCCCAGCCACTCGGGAGGCTGAGGCAGAAGAATCACTTGAACATGGGAAGTGGGGGTTGCCGTGAGACAATATTGTGCCACTGCGCTCCAGCCTGGGTGACAGAGTGAGACTCCATCTCAAAAAAAAAAAAAAAGTATATGTTTTGTATTAAAACTACATTGTGAAAAAAATCTGGATAAATATGTGCCAATAACAAAAATTGTGTTGCAAAATATATCTCATTCATTTATCAATATATATGTTTTTTTTTTCCCAATGTGTAGTTCCTTTGCAGCCTAGATTATAATGAAATATAGTGAAGAGTTTTAAGTGGAATTAACCCTTGAAATCTTACTACATTTTTTATTGAGAATACTTTTAAAGAAATTATTGAATATATTTCAGAATCTTAGACCATATTGAGGCAATGCGATTATAACATATAATAAGGTGATATTTTAATCATAAAAGTGCAACATTACTAGTCAATACAAAATCAGAATTAATATTTTCTACTTTGAATCCTCTCTCATTCTTTCATCATTTTCACCCCCAAAATAGTGGAAATAAACCAATAAAATTGTAATTTCTGACTGGATTTATAGTACTTAATATTTTTCTTAATGTTTGTCCACAATAAATGTTATTTTTCTCAATACAATCGTGCATGTTCACATGTACCCCAAAACCTAAAGTGCAATAAAAAAAAATTGAACTCTAGTTTAAAAAGAAAAAAAGCAATGAAAACTCTAAGAGTAAATTGTTTCTTGACCAATACAATCTTGAAATTGTATTTGCTTTATGCTTTCATAAGACAATGTGTAGAATAATGTGTGTATTTGTGTGTGTGTGAGAGAGAGACACAGAGACAGAGAAAAATTCAGAGAGAAAGAGAGAGAACATCATAGATATTGCATGAAATAGTTTGGGATTATATCCTATTACCAGGACATAATACTATAATAGTTATGCAAATGTCACTTAAGCTTTACATAGCTCACTTTCTTTATCTAAAAAATGAGAAACATAATAGCACTTACCTTCCAAAAGTCATTGTGAAGATTTATAATGTTAGTACATTTCAGATCTGGGAAAATCAACAAATATTGGTTATTATTATGGTATCTATTTATTGGTGCTGTTCTTAGCCTACATAGAATATAAATTTACTAGACAGTCTATATTTATCTGGAGTATAGATTATGTGTAATATATTTAATGCACATTACTGAGGAAATCAATTACACAAAATAGAGAATAACTTATTAAAAGTATGTTTAGAATTTTATTACATTTTAATAGCTATTGTATAAATTACATAGTCTTGTAAAATCTGCAGGTATTCCTCTCTTTTTATTAATTTCTTTACTAATATTTTAAATATTAGGTCTAAGCTTTTATCAATTAATGTTTGAAAGTTACATTTCTAATAATAAAAATTACATAAAATGACATAGTGAGATACTCTAAGCTAGGACCATCTTTGTTGTATTTTGAAACACATACTTTTTATCAGATTTCACTGATGTGCCCTCAAATTATGAATCTTTGGTGTGTGACTTTCACTAATACTAGTTTTGCTTCACATTTGCACAATGCCTCTGTTTTCCATTTTCCTGGGTATTCTCTTGCTTCCTATATGACTTCTCTATTTGTTTCTGCAAACTTCTCCATAAAACACCCTTGTGTATTTATAATTTATATGCTCTAAAGTCCACTTTGCCAAAGACAGTTAAAATTCTGCTAATTATTAATAGAAGATAATATTTTGCCAAAGACCAAATAGACCAATAAGGAAAACATATGAGGCTATTTTTATCATTTGCTGAAGCATCTCAGAATATATTTTATACCTGATTTAGATTTAGGACTGAGAAACGCCAGTATTTTTACAAAGTGTAAGAATAAATGTTCTTGTAATGTTCAGTCAAAATGATCAGTTGGATATGCAAAATAAAGAGGACTGGCTTAAACTTCAGGAAGTACAGTTTTTTAAACAAAGAAACCTATTCACTTTTGGGATAAGAACTTGGTTAAATTAATTGCACTTAGTTTTCTAGTTCTACAATTTGAGTAAGCTTTCATTAACATTCCATTTTCACAGTCTGCTGAGGCTATTACTTTTATATGTTGACAGTCTTACTTAATCTTGCCTAATAGACATAATAGGAGTGCCATCATTTTTGCTGGATAACATTTCATTAAAAATTGTGTTTCTTTCTTTCCTATATTTTTAAGTGAATTCACTCAAGCATCCATAGTTGTTAAAAATTCATATGAGATATTGAAATATCTGATTGCTAAAAAGAGGCACTGATCATTCAATACCCATGTAATAGTATCTAAAGTTAGTAGAAAAAAAATACTATAGACTTCTCTGGCTGGATTAGACTTTCTATTCAAATGTATGCCAGCTTTTAGTAAAGTTCCTATAGAATAAACAAGATAATGTTTTCTATATAATGTCATCATTTCTCTAATGTTAGAAGATATGATGCATTACTAATAAAAGAAAAAAGAAAGTATTAAACCCAAAACTTGTTTTAAATGTCTAAGTAGTTTAAAATGTGCTGTTTTACAAATGCAGTGAGAAGAGACACAGAAGTTTATGATATAGAGAGTGAGAGTAAGAGTTAAGCAAGTAAAATCAAAGACATAAACAATAATAACAACAAAAGCTGGTAAAAGATTTTAATAGATAATGCTAAAAACACAAACAGAGACATGGAGAAGCTTGAGAAAATTAAGCAATATGGACTATACCTAAATGACAAAACTACTTTTACCTTTTTTTCTGTCTTTGCAACAAATATTGAGATGCTCAGGTATTTGTTGTTCAACTACCTAAGAAACAATTAAATTAGAAGGCTGTTTAAAGTTCCCCTTATGTCAGCCATGGTGGTTCACACCTATAATCCCAGCACTTGGGGAGGTTGAGGCAGGTGAATCACTTGAGGTCGGGAGTCTCAGACTGGCCTGGCCAACATAGTGAAACCCTGTCTCTATTAAAAATACAAAAATAGCAGGGTATGGTGGCACACACATGTAATTCCAGGTACTCCAGAGGCTGAGGCATGAGAATCACTTGAACCTGGGAGGCAGAGGTTGCAATGAGCCTAGATTGTGCCCTTGCCCCCCAGCTTGGACAAGAGTGAGACTCTCTCTCTCTCTCTCTTTCTTTCTCTCTCTCTCTATCTTTCACACACACACACACACACACACACACACACACGTCCCTTTTAGCTTGAAGTTATATGAACATTATATTTTTGTCATACTATATTGTTACATGATTACATGTTTTGTAAGATGTAGCATCACCTAGCCAAGCATGCATTATTTATAAGCATACGTGTATTGAATAAATACTTTTGAATGAATAAATGAATCACTTTATTCATTCTCCTTAAGTTGCAGGTATTATTTTCTTCATAATAGCAGTGAAGATCAATTTGTCTCTTTTCTACCCCAGTGCCAATGTTCCTTTGCCCATCACCTGCAAAGATTCATTAGTAAAACCTAGATTTGCATGCTGAGCTGTGGACCAAAATAAGGGTTGTAACACAATGTGCTCCAACTCTGACATTTTTACAACAAGGACACAGTATTAACCTCCCACACTATATAAGAGTTCCACCCAATTTCCCAGAATGAGTTCTTAATTTAATTGGTCATTTGAAGTTCATCTATGTAGAAAGAGAGTATTGCTTGATTTGAAAGGAGGCAACGACTTATCCGCTAAAATTTGTAATGTCAAAGAGAAATGTAAGAAGAATATTGGTGGAACTAGTGAAGGTTAAGAAGCAAATGTTACCTAAAATAAAGAAGTTGGTTGAAATATATTAGTACTACCAAATGTGTAAAATTTAATAATACATTCTTAATGAACATACTTAAAGTTTGAGGACCAGCATATTTAATTAAACATGTAATAGGTTAGTTATTTAGAAAAACCTCTCAGGAACAAAATTGGAAACAACTAGAATGCTTATTAAGAGAGTGGTTAGAACCTCTTCAGAAAATAAATATCCTAAAATGGTATAATGCAATTGTATCATCTATATTCTTAGGAGAAAGCAAATCTATACAAAAATCCAGATTAATTTCAACAATTAGCAGAATTAGTATTTATTTTATACAGTGCATCAAGAAATAGATGAAATTCTTTCTGGGTTTAGTTCTAATTTATAGGTTGAGGTCTTGCATATTAGAGAAAAAAAACCCTTTGTAATTTACTTCAAAACTTAGAAACTGATGTTAAATGTAGCTTTTCTTAATTATAATCCTGATTAATGGTTTTATTCTGATATCACATATTTATATCTTAATTGTTGATGCTAAAGATTGCATTTTAATGTAAAATAAGTTGTTTCTGAACTTCTGTTGGTTAAATTATGATATTAGTAGTATTAAATCATATTAAAATATATGTACAGGCACACACACACACACACACACACACACACACACACATATATATTTGTTTACATATGTATATGTAACCAAATGGTGAGTTCATAAGTCCACTTGATTATGGATACTCGTTTATCAGTAGTTTGACATTAAACACTAAATTCTCTTTATCTGCTTATTTCTTACTTAGCTAGTACCAAAAACTCTGCTACAAAACACAAATACTGCATGGATCAGAAAGATAATGTATGAATTTTAAATATAAAGTGTATCTGAAATGAAATTCTTTACAATAAAAATTCTCTAATCAAAAGTCCACACCTCCAGGAGCACAGCATTTTTAATGGTATAAATGGCATATTTTGAAAATCCAATATAACACTAGAACTATTTATTTCATTGAACCATCTTTCATTAAAAAAAAAAAAAAAAAAGGAAAGCCTTTTCCCACAAAAAATAGTTTTGCAGACAATTTTGATCCTATTTTTTTCTTTCATTTCAGAGTGGCTACAGACACTAGAAATGTTCAGACTTTTCAAAGCTGATTACACAGCCCACTTATCCTTCTCTTCTTTCCACATATCTTTTGCGAATAAACACATAGTTCCTGCTGATTCGAAGATTCCGATGCCTAGAATAGATATAAAATGATACAGGGAAAATGGCATGGGAGCTAGGATCCCGTATTTTTTGTAACGTCATTTATATGCAGGCTGCCTAATAATGTCACACTGGAGAGCATTGTCCGAAAAATGTGACAAATGCTATCTGAGTCTTAATTCTAGTGATATGTAGTAATTACTGTATATTTGTCACTTACTCTCTATTTACTTTATTACCAGATTAAAAAATATAGTACCATTGAGGTATTTTTAAACTTCCTAATTTAGCTCTAATTTAATCCTATTGTGAGTCTTTCGTTTTGGTTCCAGAAGTCTTGGTCATTCTGCTCTTGCATAGTCACTTAAACTCTGAAAGCTTATTTCTTTTATAAGTCATTTATCTCATTCATCTCAATGAATAGATAAGAATTAATTAGAACAATTTCGAAATTCTAATGTATGAAAATAATGTTTGTTACAGAATCTTTATGTTCAGATAATGCTCAGTCAGCATGCCTGATCTAGCATATATATATATACATACATATATGCATATGTGTATATATATATATACATATATATATATACATATATATATATATATACATATATATATATACATATATATATATATATATATATATATATATATATATATATCCCAGTGCCAATTTTCCTTTGCCCATCACCTGCAAATATTCATTAGTAAAACCTAGATTTGCATGCTGAGCTGTGGACCAAAATAAGGGCTGTAACACAATGTGCTCCAACTCTGACCTTTTTTTTCAATAAGGACACATTATTAACCTCCCACACTATATAAGAGTTCCACCCAATTTCCCAGAATGAGTTCTTAATTTAATTGGTCATTTGAAGTTCATCTATGTATATGTGTATATATATATATGTATATATATATATATATATATATGTATATATATATATATATATGAGTGTGTGTGTGTGTGTGTATATAGATATATATATATATATGAGTGTGTGTGTGTGTGTGTATATATATATATATATATATATATATATATATATAGTCAGTGAAATGAGCCAGGTACACAAAGACAAATACTTCATGATCTCACTTGTATTTGGTCTAAAGCTAAAAAAGCTGGTCTCACAGAGGCAGATAATTGAATTGTGGTTATCAGTGGTTTGAGGGCCACAGGGTAATTGGGGAGATGTTGATCAAAGGATGTGAAATTTGAGGAGAATAAATTCAAAAGACCTGTTGTACAACATGATAACTATAGTTAATAATAATGTGTTGTGAATTGGAAAATTGCTGAGAGAGATTTTAAGTGTTCTCAAAACAAATAATTGATAAGTATGTAGAATTTTGTGGCTTAGAAAATGATACCTCATAGAAAATGACACCCCAAAGTATGGCACTTTGTCAAGCTTAACACTCTGAATTAAAGCAAATTAGAGGGCTTAGAAGCTGCCTCAGAATCAAGGTCTCTGACCTTCCCTTGCTTCCTCCCCAAAGGAAGGGTGGGGCTCTCTCTGAATTTCCCTTATCTGACTGAGGGAAGTTCTTCCAAAGATAACATAATTGTCTTTCATCCCTTGTCTGATACCTCATTAAATAGGAAACATTAATTAAATAAGAAGAAACTAAAGATTGTCCCCATGCCAAGTCATACAAACTTTCATCTATTCTTCTGAGGGTATTACCTGAGAGGCTTTATCTGTGTAAGACAATATCTTTGTTTTCAGTGCAATTCCACCACTCTTCTTTCCATAAATTGTCACCACCACCCCTAGAGCCCAGAAGAACCTTGTCCTAGGCTCTTGTGTGATCTCCAGGCCCATTCATGTTTCCTATAAATTACTTACTTAAAAAAAAAAAAAAAAAAAATTGTCTACATTCCCTATTTCCCTCTCCCAAATGAAAAGGATGTTTAAGCTTCAGTTATCTGACCCTTCTTTGAATTTTATATTTGTATGACTCCCATACTCTTGTTTAGTAAGTTTTCTGTTCTGTCTCTTGTCAGTTTGCTTATAGACTCAAATGCTCAAACCTTTGGGATGTAGGAGGAAGAAACGTTGCTTTTACCCCAATAAGATAATGCAAAAAAAAAAAAAAAAAGAAAAGGAAAAAATGAAAAACAAATTCTTAAATGCATTATTTAATATAATTCAAAATTGCTTTTAAATTTGACATACATTAAAAAGAAACAAGGAAAGAGAAACCTACGAGTACTTTGTTTTGTGATTATGTGTGTATGTTTTGAAAGAGAGAATCATATTTTTAAAATATGAATCAGAGCGAGTTAGCCAAAATCTAATTTGTTCTTTCTTTCTCAGTGATGAAACAACTGAGTGCCCCATTTTTTGAAGGGAAAGGGAATGAGTTTTTTTTTTTTTTTTTCTCTCTTTTTTCTTTTCCCCTGTTGCCCAGTAACTAAGGTCTTTAGAAAAGCAATTATAACCATTATCTTCTTTTTACCAGACATTCTTTATAGGGCAAGCTTACCTAACCACGTGCTTACTTAGAAGCTCCAGAGCTAACTTCTCCCACTGGGAGATTGCCTCAAGATAAAATAGTCAATTTAAAACCTAACGGGTGTCTGTGACAAAACTTTCTCCTACCTGGAGAATATCTCAAGAAGATGGCCGCTTTATAACCTAGCTCTACCTGCAGTGTTGCCAGCTCAGCCACCTGGTAGATAAGGCAACAAAAGTGAGTTATCTAGACCCTGAACCCGCTCACTCTCTCACTCTTTGCCATGTATGCTGTTCATGCCAAATCTCTCTTTAATATTCCCCATTTTTTGCCCCCAAAGTGAAGCAAAGCCCTTTAAAAAAAAAAAAAAAAAAAAGAGCCTGTCCTTTTAACTTAAAGTTTGGAATAAAGTCACTTTGTTTATAACAGATTTCATTCTTGTTAATTGGATTCTTCAAGTGGCAAGTGACTGATCCTTGCCACCAAATAGAACCACCAAATTCGGCTATGTTCACAAAACTACCTTCCTCAGTCTTTCTTGTAGCTAGATGTAACCAAGTTATCTAGACCCTGAACCCGCTCACTCTCTCACTGTCTGCCATGTATGCTGTTCATGCCAAATTTCTCTTTAAGATTCCCCATTTTTTGCCCCCAAAGTGAAGCAAAGCCCTTTAAAAAAAAAAAAAAAAAAAAAAAAAAAGAGCCTGTCCTTTTAACTTAAAGTTTGGAATAAAGTCACTTTGTTTATAACAGATTTCATTCTTGTTAATTGGATTCTTCAAGTGGCAAGTGACTGATCCTTGCCACCAATAGAACCACCAAATTCGGCTATGTTCACAAAACTACCTTCCTCAGTCTTTCTTGTAGCTAGATGTAACCAAGTTTGACAAATGGAATGTTAGTAGAATTAGTTGGTGAAAATTCAGGAAGTATGCTTAAAAGGAAAGGTATCCTCAGATTCCTTTTCCTCTCCTATTTTGATGGGTTGGAAAACCGAAGAGTGATTTGAGCTTCTGCAGCATCTTAATTCATGCTAAAAGGGTCATAAACTTAAGGGAAGTTGTGGAAAACACTGTGAAGACCTTGACTCCTTACATATTAATGGATCTGGCCCATCAACCCTGGATTGCTGATTGCTGGATTTTTAACAAGAAATAATTAAAACTTGTATCTTCAGCCACTATTAATTATGATTTTTCTATTGTATGAAATAAAAACTAATTCTAATAGTGATACAGTGCTTGATGCCTGAAACTTGTATGCTGCCTCTGACAAAACTAAACATTATTGGCACAGTGTTGGGCATTGGGCCCTTAGGATTGACAAAGACAGCCTTGATGTTCACCTCAACTTGAATAAACTTTAAACCAGGTTTCTTCCTAAATATACATCCCTGATCTTCCTTATCTTAGAGTATTTCCTTCAGAAAAGAAATTTCAGTTGTAAAGTCTGTCTTTGCCTTTTGAGATGTAAATTTTCTAGAACCTCGGGATGTCTCTTTCAAGGACCTTGGGAGGGTGGGTATTACTTGGAAATGTAATTTTAAGCTCTGGTGTCCAAGTTTCTGTGGAAAAATAGATGCCTAACTATGATGAGTGCCAATTAGCAAACGCAGATGGCCTAATCGAACTGATCTACCTCTTCCAAATGTCCTTAAGTTCATTTCATTAGCTTAGCTCAGGGTTTTAAAATCTTCCTGTCTTTTGTTTCAGTTGAGTGCAATCTCTACCCTAATGCAGTTGTCTTCAATGAAGTGCCCATTTCCTGTTTAGCTGGTTGGTTGCAAATTTTTTTCTAGGATTCAAACACACTAGGTTTTAAAGCCTGTGAATCTTGTTATTTACAGGAGTTATTAAGAGATTATTTTAGGCAGATAGAAAGGGTAAGGAGTCCTCAGAAAGTATTTTTCTTTTACTAAAAATGGCTCCTGAAACATTTCTTTTCGAACAGAAAGCAGCTTGAAGAGCCAGACCACCAAGCATTAATATGCAAATGCCAGTGACTAGAAACCAGGTCCACCAAACATGGTGGTTCTCAGCTCTTTTTCTTGTCACCACATGTGCCAGGTGTCATGGCTGATTCCAGAGTACACCATGCATTCCAGACATCATGGCAACCTGCATTTGCATATTAAAAGTTAGGGTGAGAGAGCCAGTTTTGTTCATGGGCTATATGAATGGCACACCTGGTCAAACCAATCCCTGGGCCCTATGCAAATCATACACCGCCTCCTCAAGCCTCCCAATATAACTGACTGCTTTCTGTTGCACAGGGTGTTTTTCTCTGTTTGGAGCCCCCTCTTTGGGTGTGGGGGAGTTTTTCTTCTTTCTTGCCTATTAAACTTTCTGCTCCTAAAGCTACTCCATTTATGTCCATGCCATTAATTTTATCAGTGCAATACAAAAGACCCTGGTATTTCTCCAGTCATCAGAACTTTATTATTTCTGTGTGTTGGCTGGGAATCCAAGGTACAGCATTTATTGGCATAGTGAGTATAGCAGCGAACTTAAAATCTGTTCTATCATTCTGAGGCACTCTCAGCCTCCATTTTAAAATCAAATCAAATTGATGAATGAGCATTTGTCAGCCAGTTAAAAATATGCTTATCACAGCCGCTGTTCTAAAGGCTCAGATGTCAAGCTTGCTGGTGAGAAAATGGAGAATATCCAAGGTTCGTTGGGAATATCAGCCATGTTTCAAATTAGTTTGTTTTCATAGGGAAACTTATCCATTATGCAAGGCTGGGAAGAGATCTGAGGCAACTGATAATTTCTGGGCAGGGCACAACCTGGTGTAATACAAAGGCTTCTGGACCAGACCCAGCCACTGACAGCCTGCTCTGGGTGTTGGTAAAAAAAATCCTCAGCTACCCTGTCACAAAACCTTCCTTCTTTTTCTATCCATGGTCACTTTCTCTGTTGAACGTGCAGAATTTTTTATAGCGTAGGGAAGTAATCCTGTTAGGCAAGATCAGGAAATGCTGTAGTAACTGAAGATATAGCTCAGGAATGCCATTGCAATATTCTAAAAACAGAGATCTCCCCTTCCCCTACAGTGAAGTTACTTACTACTGATGCACTGGTGAGCACATCGTATTTCTAAGCCAATCATGCCACCTATTGGAAATCAAAATTATCTTCATAAAACACATTGCTGGCCCTCAGTGGTACACTGCAACATCACATCTTTTTATTTTTGTGTTTTTGTATTGGAAACGAGACTTTGTGCTACTTTCTGTGAATGGGAAAATTCTGCTTTCGGCTATTAGAAGTTAAATGTCTTCCACAGCGAAATTTTAGTCCCAATACTGTCCCATCAGCAAGAAAATCACCATTAGATCCATGCATCCCTTTAAGGCACCTATTCTTTCTTTGATTAAGACAGTACTTAATTAGTAAGGTATTTTAAGTCCAAAATTTAACTGGAACCATTTTTCTAATGGTAAATACTTTAGCCCAGGCCATAATAGCAGGGAATCTAGTACATTCTCTCCATTAACAAAACTTTGCCATATAGTTTTTACCAAGATCCATTTTTTTATGGAGACACACAGGTCATACAAGTCTAAGAATTCAGAGGGAAATCACAGGCAGAGGACGAAGGCTATTTGGGTAACTGTGACTAGTCCAAAACTCCAGTTCTTCTGTTGCCATGGCTTGGAGGGTCACAACTACAACCATGGGAAGCAAGTTTAACAGAGTGCCAGGACCCAGGAACCAGGAAGGAAACATAGTTGGGGGACGCTTCCACTGTTTTCTCCTCCATCCTGGGTCACATACAGAAGGGAAGGAAACTAAAGGGACATCTTATCTCACTTCTCTTTTTAGATGGGTAACAGATCATCTTCAGCATACATTCCTTTGGAGTGCATTTTAAAGCACTGGGACTCCTTCAGCCCTGAGACTTTGAAGAAAAAATGTTTGATAGTTTATTGCACAAAAGTATGGTCTTCTTACCATCTTGGGGACAGACAAACCTGGCCTGCTATGGGGAACCTTGATTTTAATATTATCTAATAGTTAGATCTTTTCTGTAGATTGGAGTACGAATTAACCGAGATCCTCTATGTACAGACATTCTATGCCCTGTGAGACAACACAGAACTTTATAAGCTCTGTACAATTGACCCAGTTCTTTTAACAGCCATAGCTAAGCCCACAGGGAATAGTTCCCCAGAGTTGAAGAAGACTCCAGAGGAGCAATCAGAGACATCTGTTGAATGTCTCAACCCTTCCAGTTCCCCTCCAATTGTAAAATTAGCTCCTCTGGATCCACCATCTTCAATATTACCAACCCCTGCTCCCTCCCTCCACTTCACTCTTACCTCTGTAGGTAGTGCCTAATGGAAATAGTGCCACAAAGGTTCACATCCTCTTATCATTACAGAACCTTAAGCAAATAAAGGGAGATGTAGGCTAATTTTCTAGTGACCTTGATAGATATATAGAAAATTTCAAAAATGTAACTCAGGTGTTTGATCTCACATGGAAGGATGTTATGTGGCTTCTAAATCATACCCTCACTTCAGCTGAACATCAGGCAGTTCTGCAAGCTGCAGAAAAATTTGGAGATAAACATGTCTCCTATAGTATACAAAGGAGAAAAAGAGGAGAGAAGAAGGTGAAGAAGTAGTAGAAACTCCATTCCCACTAAAAGAGAAGCAGTTCCAGTAGACAATGCTAATTGCAACCCCAATAATGATGGAGATTAAGGAAAATGAAGCACTTTTTAAGGTATGTATTAGAGGACCTATGAAAAATCAGGACCAAACCTCTCAATTATTCTAAACTGTCCATGATAGACAAAACACCAGACAGAAATACTACAGCTTTTGTGAAAAGGCTGAGAGAGGCACTAATAAAACACACTTCTTTATCGCCTGATTCAGTTGAGAAATAATTCATCCTGAAAAACAAGTTTACTATATAGACAGCTCCTGATATTAGAAGGAAACTCTGGAAGCAAGGTATAGGACCAGATAGCACCCTAGAAAACCTCCTGAGAATAGCCACTTCGGTCTTTTACAATAGGGATCAGGAGGAAGCCCAAGAAAAGGAGAGAAAAATAAGAGAAGAGCAGAGGCTCTAGTAGCAGCATTGCTAGCTTGCTAAGTCCAGAATCTCTAAGGTGCATCTAATAGCTGCTATCCATGTGACAACTCAGGTCATTTTAAGAAGAAATGCCCAGGAAGCAAGAGGAAGCCACCTCAACCTTGTCCAGCCTGTGGTGGAGAACAATGGAAATGAAACTGCCCCTGGAGACAGAAGTTGATGGGCTCAGAACCAGTCTCACAGATGCTCCAGCAGGACTGATGGGTCCTGGGGCTCAAATCTCTGCCTCCACTGAATCAGATGGCTATTACAGCACAGCAGCCTTGGGTGATTCTGGAAATTGAAGGAAGAAAGGTAGATCTCCTGCTGGATACTGGAGCCAGTTTCTCTTTTCTCCTGTCTCAAGAAAAACTCTAACCCAATATTTGTCTCAACTTCTTCTTTGCAGCTGGGGGGACTTATTATTTAGACATGCCTGAGAGTTCCACTCATTTATTAGGTAGAGATATTCTAGCTCACATGGGGGCCAGCATTCTTATAGGACAAACTCTTTGTTTGATGAAAGCTAATGTCATTATTCCAGAAGTGTGAGCAACTCAAGGAACACTAGCTTGAGCTATAACCACTGGACCAGTCCAAATCCATCTTAAGGATCCCACTTCTTTTCCTAACCAGAGATGGTATCCCCTAAGGCAAGAGGCTAGGAAAGGGCTAGAAGCCTTTATTAATAACCTAAAGATGCAGAGCCTGCTGAAATCATGTAACAGCCCCAGAAACACCCGAATATTAGGAGTGCAGAAGCCCATTGGGGAATAAAGAGGAGTTCAGGACCTTTGCCTAATTAATAAAGCTGTCGTTCCAATCCATCCAGGAGTACCTAATCTCTATACCCTGTTAACTCAGCTACCTGAGGGAACTAAATGGTTTACAGTCTTAGATTTAAAGGATGCGTTTCTTAGATTTAAAGATTTTAGTCTTAGACTTAAAGGATGCCTTTTTTGAGGGATCTTAGAAGGTGAGCAGGCATTGAGAGTCTCTCAATACCTGTTTGCCTTCTAGAAGCCTCTGGCCAAACTGACCAGTTAACATGGATGGTGCCACCTCAGGGATTTAAAGGTAGTCCTCATCTGTTTGGATAAGTACTATCAAAAGAATTCTCTGAGTTTTCTCATCCTCAAGTTAGGGTTTTGCAGTACATTGATGATATTCTGCTCTGTGTTCTAACTGAAGAAGCTTTTCAGGAAAGCACTGAGGTTCTTCTCAACTTCTTAGTTTACAGAGGATATAAGATTTTAAAACCCAAGCCTGAGCTTTGCAAAACCTAAGTGAAGTTTCTAGGTTTAGTACTGTCTGAGGGGAACAGAGCATTAGGGGAAGAAAGGGTTAATTCTATTTCCTCCTTCCCCCTCCCTAAAACCCTCAAGCAACTAAGAGAAATTTTGGGTATTACGGGATTTTGTAGAATATTGATAACAGGGTATGGTGAAATAGCCCATCCATTATCTAACCTTATAAAAGACAAGTCAGGGAGCTAAAATTCATCTTTTAACTTGGGAACATAAAGCTCAAAAGTCCTTTGAGCAGCTAAAACATGCCTTGCTTAAGGCACCAGCTCTCAGCTTTCCTGTAGGGAAGGCCTTGCATCTGTATGTATCAGAAAGGAAGGGGATGGCTCTGAGAGTTTCAACATAGGCCCAAGAACCAGCTCAACAACCAGTGGGTTACCTGAGTAAGGAACCTGATTTGGTGGCTAAAAGATGGCCAGCATGCCTCTGAGCCATTGCCTCAGTGGCTCTACTGGTTCTAGAAGCCTTCACATTAACTCTGGGAAATGATTTAACTGTTTATACTCCACATAACATGACAGTACTACTCTGCCCTAGGGAGAACCTTTGGCTAACAGGTAACTGACTCCTTAAACACCAGGCCCTGGTGTTGGAGGGTTCCCATGTCCAATTAAAGACTTGTTCTCACCTAAATCCAGTCAACTTCCTCCCCAAGGAAACTGGGGAACCTGAAGATGACTGTGAACAAGTCGTAATACAGGCCTATGAAGCCAGAGAAGATCTCAGGGAAACTCCCCTAGAGAATCCAGACTGGACCCTCTTCATAGATGGAAACTCTTTTGTAGAACAAAAGATTCATAAGGCAGGATACACAGCAGACTCCAAATGACATCATTGAAAGTGTGTCTCTCTCTCCCGGCACAAGAACTGAATTAGCCGAGTTAATAACTCTTACAAGGGCAATTGAATTAAGTGAAGGAAAGATAGCTACTATTTACACTGACTCTAAGTATGTTTTCCTAGTTCTCTGCACTCATGCTGCCACTTGGAAGGAAAGGCATTTTCTTATCACCAATGAATCTCCTACAAAATATTACCAGGAAAATAACAGGTTATTATCCTCAGTTTTCCTTCCATGAGAAACAGCAGTGATGCATTGTAGGGGACATCAAAAGGGAGCAGATGACACCATGTGTGGAGGACATCATGTCAACCTGCATTTGCATATTAAAATGCTAGGGTTGGAGCGCCAATTTATTTCTTAAGCTATGTGAATGACACATCTGGTCAAACCAATTCCCTGGTCCCTATACAAATCAGACATCACGTCTTTCTGTCTCCCAATATGACGGAATGCTTTCCACTACACACAGTGTTCTTCTCCATTCAGGGCCCCCCTCCCTCTGTACAAGGAAGCTTTTTTTCTTTCTAATTGCCTGTTAAACTTTCTGTTCCTAAATCCACTCCATGTATGTTCTTGCCGTTAATCTTATCAGTGTCAAACAAAGGGCCCTGGTGTTTCTCCAGTCATGAGAACTGTATTATTATTATGCCATGGAAAACACTGGTTATACTTTCACTGGTGCTGCCTTTCAATGTTAGATCTGGTTAAACCTTTATGGGAAATGGTAGAAAAAATTCTGAGAGTTTCTTTGATATTGACTGGTTTTAGTAGCATTAAGCATAATCCTAAAAAAAGAAAACATCTCAGGCTAGAGTTGCCCGTTGAAAGAAGATATGAAAAAAAGAATACGGCTTTGCAAACAAAGACTTTGTATGGAGCCTGCAATCAAGCTAAAAGTTCAAAATTTGTAGACTGACAGAATTGAAAATTCAACTCCTCTACCCCAAAGTGAATCAGTTACAAACAATGGTGCTGAAGTGGCAGTCTTAGAAGGAGATTGTACTGATACCCTAATCAAAGGCTGTGGGCACCCCAACAGAGAGTATTATGTGGAGTGTCTTCTCATGCAACTCTCAGTGTAGTAGCCATTAATTTGAAATATAGAAAAGTGAATTTTATTACAGAGGCCTGCAATGAAAGATTAAGAATTCATATCTGGAAGAGATCTTTGGAAGTGTTACTTGCATAGTAAGCTAACTAGAAGAAGGTAGAATGAACATGTAAAATGTTTTTCAGGGAATTTTTATTTTATATATATGTGTATATATATACATAAAGGTGTAGTCACCTGGCTCTCACACATACACACACACACACACGCACTCATATATATATATATATATATAGATAGATAGATAGATAGATAGATAGATATAGATATATAGCCAGGTGACTACAAACTAGGCCTGTAAATATCAAATCACTATTAAGACAATTCCCAGACTTCCAGACCCAGCTTCAGTAGTAAATGAGCTATGCAATTTGGTTAGCCCAGAAGACCATACTCTCTAAAGCTACTTCAGATTTGAGAAGGGAAAAAAAATAAATAATTTCTTAAGGGCTTGGACTAGAGGCCATGGAGGACAACAGACAAGGGGTTCTTCAGGGAGATCTCAGGAAGGTTTTTTAAAATTGTTAACAAGAGGATATCTTTCCCTAAGACAGATGGAAACTTCACAATTTCTGAGGACAGTGCTAGCTTATGGCTATAGATGACTAATAGCTGTGTTTTAAAATCATTTCCCTTTCTAAGAAAGATTTTCTTGTGATTTTTTTTTTCTATTTCATCATTCCTTTTAGGCATGTTGGGAGAATGCACAATATCCAGACTCAGATTTTAGACTCTGAAATGAATTTTGTAATAAAATTGAATTTGATGAGTATCTCACTTAGAGAAGTGGCAAGTGTATTATCCTATATAATACATACATGTATATTATTCTAAAGAAAATAAATGTAAACATAGGTATTTGAATAAAGAGGTCAACAGTGGCAGAATCTGCTAGATTTTTTTAAATATCCATTTGTTCCTTTTTGCTTAGCAATAAAACCTCTTGAATTTGAACTGGGTACATGACTATTCAGAAGACTCTTTTGTCAATAGTCTTGAACAAAGTCACCCTTTCCTGTTTAACTGGTTCTACAAAATTTTTGTATTTTAACAAATACAAAAAATGTATGTGGATGTTTTATGTGTTAAAGAAGGTGAATCTTGTTATGGCATTGGAAACATTGGTTAAACCAAACTAAAAAACTTAAACGCAAAATTACTGTGATATGGGCTGGCAGGCTAAGATTAGAATTGTTGAGGTCCTCTCTAAAACGTTAAGAATGGTCATCTCTAGATAGTTGGAATTTGTTTACATGTGCTTTAAAAGCTTACAGTAAAATTATTTTATAAGCATTTCTTGTCTTTGTTAATGAGAAATTAAACATACTGTTTTGGAGCCAATATACTTATTTTATTTGGCAATAGGATGATACAGTGAATAAACATAAATATCTTATTCAAATGCTAATTTGATGAGAAGGCCGTATTAGCTTGGCAGATTAACATTTTCACTCTTATATTACAGTAGAAAAGTTCATTATATAACCAATCTATAGAACTTTGTATTAGACAGAGCTTTTACTTTTTCTCCTTAATGTAAGAAAGAACTGTCTCTTAAAATGACTGGGATGACTCAGTCATCATAGACTTAATAAATTATGTTACATAACTGAAAATGAAAATTTTAAGTTGACAGATAAAGTGGATTTTCCCAGCTTGTCTAGTAACATACATGTCAACTGAAATTTTGGAGGTGCTGCATGCTTTAGCAAAGGAAAACACCTTTAATTATATCATATAACATAAACTTAGATACAGCAAGAACTTTGAAGAGTCATACTATGGCCAACAGACTAATTACAACAAAATTGTAGAAAATATCTTGTGAAATATGCATTAACACCATCATCAGTGTCAGAAATATTCAAAGTACTAGTTTTCTTGAAAATTTCACAAGTTTGGAGAAATGCTAGTCTCATGAAAAAAGTTATTTTAGAATTTGGAAATTTCCAACAGTACTCTTGACTGAATTACTAGATTATCAAAAGTGTTGAAGTAATATCTGATCTCAGTATATTTTATTTAATAGCACATTTATTTATTTACTTGACATGTAGCTTTACTCTTGTTGCACAGGCTGGAATGCAGTGGTGCCATTTCAGCTCACTGCAGTCTCTTGTCTCCTGGCTCCAGCGATTCTTTTGCCTCAGCCTCCCGAGTAGCTGAGATAACAGGCACCTGCCACCACATCTGGCTAATGTTTTGTGTTTTTAGTAGAGGTGAGGTTTCGCCGTGTTGACCATGGCTGGTCTCAAACTTCTGACCTCAGGTCATTCTCCCGCCTCAGCCTCCCAAATTGTTAGGATTACAGGTATGAGCCATTATGGCTTGGCCAAATTTATTTATTTATACTCCCTACTGTATTCAACATAAAGAAGGGACTAAAACAAACAAATAAATTGTTCCACAATTGGCTGCCTTCTTTTAACCTTGAAATCCTTATCCATGTTTACCAAAGATGACCAATGAAGCTAAACCCACATTTTGCAACTCCTAATTCAATTCCTTATGTTTCAGCAAATGCTACAAAAAGTAAATCAACCAAAGGAAAGGTTTAATGATAATTTGTGCATGCATCTGTTCTATTAGAGACTGGAATATATTTCTGTGTTTAAGATTGCTTTTCTTTTTTAATTTGAAATATGTGACTTGAAAGTGTTTTTATTTTTACTGTTACCTGTCCTCAAAGCTAAAATGTTTTCTCCTGGAATACTATTATATTTAAAATCAGCGTTGTGCCACCACCAGATTTAAATAAATGAACAGGTTACATTGGGTAGCTAGTTAGGTATGAGCTAGCCAGGAGAGGGCTCTCTCACCCCACACTAGAAGTGTAGTGTGATCATCAGATGATGGTCAGGTGGTTGTTAACTGTTTATCTAAAGTAATAACTGGTCACAGCCAGTGCCAGGGAGAGGCAAGCTCCTAACAGAAAACACCTGAAACCAATCAGCAGCTCCCCAGTAAGATTTCAGGAGGGGAGAGAAGTAATGGAAGATCTTGGATGTATGCCAGCATATAAAACACCATGTCAAGTGGTCAAGCTGCACACTTGGTTTCTCAAGTCACTGGCTTGGTGCTCTTCTAAGTTGTACTTTCCTTCTTTCCATTTCTTACTGTTCTAAAGCTTTTTGATAAACTTTCACTCCTGCTCAAATGTGTCTCTGTCTCTCCTTCTGCCTTATGCCCCACAGTTAAATTCTTCCTTCTGTGGAGTCAAAAGGGGAGGTTGCTGCAGATCTCTAGAGACTTGCCACAAGCAATTTGAATATATGCCACTGGTAACACACTGACGGAATTATTTTACCTTATCCAGAAGTTTTATTTTTGTAAATTGTGAAATCTTATAAAAAATGTAAATATGTATTTTCAGCAAATAAATTTCAAAACATTTAGAATATTTGGGTACATATTAAGTTAGTATTCAAGAGATATGTTAGCAAATGACTGTTTAGTACTTTACTCTTCATTGGTCAACCTTGTCCGATGGAGGAAACATTTACTAGACTAAACCTTTTACATAGACAGATAAATAAGTGCTTTGGTAGCTTTTTTTTTTTTTTTTTTTTTTTTTTTCAACTGCTTAAGAGTTAAAACTACCAAATTATAGCTGGATTTGGAACCCTCTTGGATAGCTGTAAATTAATGAATTCTGCATTAACAAAACTTGCAAAATAACCTCTAAACCTAACGATAGCCTTTTTTATTTTTTGGAAAATTATGTGAACATTTGAATGATCTGCCTAGAAATGAGAAAAATATCACAGAAAGTATCTTTTTAAACCTGACTTTTACAAAAGCCTAATGTATTTGATTATGTCATCATTTCTAATTTTTTTTTGTTCCTGATAATAGCACACCTGAACTTATTTCTCATATTTTCACTTTCTAGCCTTTTAGGCTCCTTCTAATTGAATCCTAAAAATGATGCTCATTCTGTAGCATCATTATGCTGTTGTAGTGATGCTACAGAATGGGTGGGAATGAGGAACTAATTCTCAAAGTAGTGTTTCTTCTCACAGCATTCAAGGAATATCCTTACAGGAGGTAAATTGGATTAAGTACATTTGTGAGATATTCCCTGCTTCATAAGGTTTCTATTTTAATTTCTCCAATAACTAGTTTTTCAAAGACTATTATATTTCATTGTTTGTCTTCTTCCAGTTATATTTTTTCTCAGTCTCTTGCAGTTTGCCCTTTCAGTAATGAAACTAGTTGAATCTTCAGCAAGCCTGAGTCAGTGCATTATGAAAGCTCTAAAGAACAAAATGATGCTGATTCATATCTGTTACTTTTATTTCTCATGGATAAAAATCCTGAATCGTTTTCAATTATTCTAATTGCCAGTTTGAAACCTGAAATTTTTGTGTGCAAATAAGAATATTCTTCTGCTTATGGTTTTGGATTCTAGGCATTTTTCCAGAATGCTTAGAAGGCAGAAACAAAACTTTATATAGGATCTAATGAAAAACATTTAAACAAGTACTTAGAATCACATATATCACAAAATATTACTTTAAATACTATAATAAATTAAAAGGATAAATTTTGCCTGAGTATGATGTAACAAAATAGAACTAAAATTATTTTCATTCACTTAGTGAATACTTATTGGGCACTTATCCTATAATTGTGATGGAGTTGAACATTGGTTCTACTATCCTGATTCTAGTATATTGGGTCACCGTTGTATATTATCAACACAAAAACAATTCCTAATTAGATATAAATACTGGATACAACATATGGCCAAGTGATCTGAGAAAATTTAACAGAAAGTTCTTATAATATTAATTGGGAAATATCTCTCAAGTAATACTTAGAAATAAGATATTAAAATTAAGTAATTTACTTGTATTTCTTATTTTAATTCAAGCATACTGTTTTATGCATTAATTGCATAAAGAATAAATTAAAATTACATATGACCATTTCATTTGCATGTTCCCTTTAAAAACCTTTTGAATATTATAATAAACTGTATTTATTGAAATACCAAGAGTAATAAATGACCTCTAGAATTTCAATTACATATTGCACAAACATCTACTTTCCTTCCCATGTTTAATTAGGTATGAAAAGGGTCAAATTACTTTTAAGGCTGAAAATTATAATAGTGTTTAATTCAGTCATTTACGTTCTCTACTATCATGTGTTGGATACATTTTCATTTCTGTCTAGCAGTCTCTATTGGCTATGATACACATAAATAGCTATCTGTATTTTCTGAAATATTTTTAATGCATGGACCACAGTATTATATATACACGTGAATAGAATTTGCTATTTTAATAAAATAACATTTTATTTTTAAATTTAAGAAAGTATTTGGAATATATTTAACATAATAGGCATAACATGTCATTGTGCTGATAAAATATAATTTATTTAAATTTTCTCATTGACTTTTTTTCTTTTTCTAACCTTTTAAAAATTATTCTAGGCCGTGTGCAGTGGCCCATGCTTGTAATCCCTGGACTTTGGAGGCTGAGGTAGGAGGATCACTTGAGATCAGGAGTTTGAGACCAGCCTGGCAAACATGTTGAAATAGGGTCCTCAGTAAAAATACAAAAATTAGCTGGGGTGGTGGTGAAGACCTGTAATCCCAGCTACTCAAGTGGCTTAAAAACCTATATATTTTAAATTAGCATTTTATAAGTGCAGTGTGAGGGTTATGTGTTCAGTGTTTTTTATGAAGAAAACTGATAGTTATTGATCGCTGTGATGGTGGACCATTTGGAGTGGCCACTGTGAAGATGCCAGCTGCAGTAGCAGGCCTTAGCTGGGAGCTGTGCACTCTGTGGATCTGGCAGGGGCCAGCAACAGGTGATCCCAGCAGGTGTCCCACACACTGAGTTAGTGTGTAATACTGAGTTACACAGGCAGCTGCCCATCTGCAGCTCTGGACCTGGGCAACCCTGTGCTCTTGGGGGCCCAGGAAACCCCCCAACATTGCAGGCTTAGTAGTGCCTGCTCATACTCTCTGGCCTCTCTCCACTCTTGGCACCCACTGTGTAGTGGAGCAAAGTTATGGATGTGTCCTGATAGCTGAGGCCAGGTGCTGTTGTAACCCGGTTGGGTGTGCATGCAATTGAGGTAGTGCTGACCTCTGCTTTAAATCCAGTAAGAGCGATGGACAAAGATTAGAGCAATACTAATGCGCCTTTGTATGCTTAGTAGCTATGAAATGGAGTGGGGGACATTGGAGAAAAGAAACATTAGTAACATAAACAAAGACCCAGAATTCACCATATTATATAAAATGCATTACAAGTAGTACAAGGAAATTAAATATATGTAATTGAAAGTGCTGTTTGAATAACATAGCAGAAGTTGAAATGGTTGACTTGAATCAGTATGATTTTAAGAGATCAACTGGAAAAAGAAACATTTTCTATCACAGGCAATAAAAGAAGAAGGACACAAACACCAGCATAAACATTATCCACAGAGGTCTTTTTCCAAAGGCTGTTCCTTGCAAATTATAGGAATTGTAATTTGCAACTGACCATTTTCTTTCTACATATACTCTTTCATATATTTTTACTAATTTTTTATGTGCATCCCTCCATAGAATCTATAAGACTTTCAAGGTTAGAGTCATAGAGATGACTTTTTTTCTACATCTCCTTTAGTTATCATAATGCAGAGAACTCATTAGCTCAGTTTCAGCCTTATGATTTGCAATTAGAATGAGTTCCCTTATGGGCCCTTTAAATCCCAAAACACATCTTTAACAATTGTAGCATTAAGTGCTCAATAAACTTGATGTTTGTTGATTGGTTTCATAACACATATTCCATGTCTTCATATTAAGAAGTATACTTTTTAAATCTAAGATATATTCCCATTGATATTTTATGAATGAAAGTGCAACAGTGAAATGAAAGATATAGATATTTTGGGCACTTCTATTGAAGTGTCATCCTTTTAAAACTGTATTACATTCCAGACCATAAAACTTGCTTTTCATGTGTTATAATTCAGGTTCTTTTAGTCCTCTTCCATCATATGATGTTATAGGTAGATGTTTAAAGTTGATGTTATTTCTAAATTTATAACAAAGCTCCAGATTACATATTTAGTAGAAAACATACTAAAAAACAAAAAGATAATGGAACTCTTCTGAAAGTTTTTATTTCTAAAAATGTGTTAAATTTGTACTATTTCTCTCTAAATGCCACATAAGACATGGATTACATGTGGTGATACTGCACATTGATCATCAGACTGGACTGTTTAGGTTCAACTTTCATAGATTTTATTTTCTTTTTATGTTAGATAATATGATAAGCAACATTTTAATTTTCATTTGGGTTACTAAGAAAAATGTCACTTTTATACCAAGTAAAAAAGTTACAATTAATGTAGTCAACGAATACTTTAGTAACACTTAAGTGATTATCTTTAATCTTTCATTTCACTTCCTGATAAATATTTGGAACTAGTTTTGGCAATCTGTGTAGCATGGTGTTAACAGTTCATGATTTACATTCAGATTAGGTAGTATCAAAGTATGGATCTAATCCTCCAACTGTAAACTTTCTCTTTGTCTTTCAACTTCTCCTCCAAAAATACAGAAATATTAATAGCTATGTTGGCATTATGCTGAGTTATTTTATATTATAGCAAATACTCAAAACTGCTATTATTGTATTTACTGGGATTTTAAAATTTGAAATAAGCTGTAATAATCAAATGACAATCTGACATTCCTGACTAAAAATGATTCCATTTCTAAAAGCACATCCATTTAAACTAATATTTAGTGAGATGATTTATAAATTATTATAAAACATATAGAAAGTGATTTTATCACATTAGGAATTACATGTATTTACTATTTTTTAGTAAATTTTAGTTGGCCTTATTTATAGAGATTTTTTTTGAAAGACAAAGTTATAAAATTTCAGTTAAATAAGAGACAAAAGTTGAAGAGATCTGTTGAACAAGTGGTTAACTATAGTTAATAACTATTGCATTCTTGAAAAACCCTAAGAGTGTATACAAAGTATTCTTATTACACAATGCGAACTCTGTGAGGCAATATCTATGTTAGCCAGATTTACTCAGTCCACAATGTATATATAATATACTTTAAAACATGCCAGTGTACATGAAATACATAAACTTTTTCCTTCAATGTAAAATATAAAATAAAATTTAAAAAATATGAATTGATTTTTGTTTTAATTGACTAAGGTAAGTTAAATATGGTTGCTTCTTAATTAAAGACTATTTAACAAAAATATAAATAACTATAAATTATAAAAGCAAAAGTACTCTTAAACCAGTATCCTAATTCAACATGGTCAGTATGGATTTTTTTTTCCTTGTTTTTTATTTTATAACTAGCAGTAATTATAATCAAGAAGCTTAGACATTTTTATAAATGCTGACAGAAGTGCTCACTTAAAAAACGCATGGCATTTGAGGATTTATGAATTCATGTGTACACCCAAAAGGTACTTTGGGCTGAAATATATGACACTCAACTACTTCCTGTTAGATGTAAGAAAATGTGCTAATTGCATTTAATATAGTTTATTATACTGTAGTCAACACAGGCCATCTGTCCACAACAGCTGCCTCATGGTGGTTTCAGCAAAGCATGTGCATTTATATATTTTAAGTGAAAGTACAATTGAAAAGAGCAAAACAGCTTGCATTGAATTTGTGTTACATGACTATGCAGCAAATAAATTTTATAATATTATACCAGCATGAATATACTCCAACCAATTCTCTCCTAGTGCAAGAAGTGACTTGGTTTAAAAGTAAGTATCAGTAAATCACTTGACTAAGATATAACCATGAGAGTCTGTATTGTATAAAGATGAAATGTAAAAAAGATGACTGAAGTACTAAGCTTAATATATAAGCATAAATGGAGGTTTGAGAAGCCTTGGGAGAAGTAGAAAAAAGAGATGCCAGGAGCAGGTGAGAGGATATGTCAGGGGTCTGGAACCTATGATTGTGAAATGGGTTAAAGGTACATTTAAAAACAAAAATGTCAAATATCCAGTATGCTATTAGTAATTCTGCGATGCATTCTGCTCATAAAAGGATTAGTAAAGTCGACTAGACAAAAAAATATTGTTGCAAATACTACGTTTTTTGCTAGGTAAACATCAAAGACAATGCTGTTTTGATAACTGAGTTCAGGTGAGAATCAAAAGGCAAAGCATGGTGGGTGGAATTTCAACTTTTAAAATAGAACAGACTTGGGAAACACAATAACTTAGACATATAGACATAATCATGCAAATATGTTACCTCCTCAAAAATTCACAAATACATTGAGATGAGGATGTCATTCTTTCCAAGCGGATAAACCTTAATCAGTTTTAATTGAATTTAATTCAATGTATTTTATTGCAGTCAGCATAAGTTTATTTTAGGAGAAAAGATGACCTCGGTAGGTAACTGAGTTGTTAACTGTTAACTGGAAAGATACTAAAAGGTAAAGATCATTCATATCAGTAAATATATATTGAATAATTCTTGTGCCAGATGATTGTTAAATCACTGTGTATCTCACAGTGAACAAAGACAGAAATCACTGCCTCCATGATTATATGCTATTGGGGCATAGTGACAGAAGAAAAAAAAATAAATGAGTAAATTATACAGTATATTAGGCAATTTTAAGTGCTATGAGGTAAATAAAGCTGTCAAGGTAGTATTAGGGAGAGGATGCAATTTTAATTTGATCGAAGACCTAAAGAAAAAGAAGGCACCAATCAGAGATCTGGGTAAACAGAGTTACAGACAGAAAAACATATGTAAGATCTCTGAGTCTTAATTTGACATTTAAGAAATAGCAACAGGGTCTGGGACCACAAATTATGAAGGTGCCTTCATGTTAATTTTCTCTTGGCAAACATAACCAGATCTGTAAGTGCTGGTCAACTAATCAAGTAGGCCCATTTCATAAATAGAAATAATAAAGAATTTTAAGTTGTCAAAACAATTTACAACTTGTAGCCTGTTCACGTATATATACTATTTTGGAAGATTATTTGAATATTACTCTTTTGTCCCTACTATGTAAGTCATTAGCCATTTTTTAAAAATTTTTATCTCATTTGATTTTATTACTACACAGGAGGATGAGTCAAACTATGTGAAGTATTTTTTAGACTCTTTATTCTTCATAATCTGAATAGAATTGACAGAAATACCAGAGAAATGAAACAGAAAATACCTTATAAAATATTTACGCATTCATTTCTTCAAGAAATTTATTGAGAAACTGTCATATGCCAGCAGCAGGCTAAGTACTGGAACTATGGTACCATAAAAAACAGACATGATTTTGTCCTTAAGAAGGTGGCATTCTAGTAAGACATTCATGCACTAAACAAAGGATAACAAAATAATTTGAAGGAATGTTTTACAGAAACATGCAATTTTAGGGAATTCTCTTGTCTTGGAAATCAGGGTAGTCCTAGAAACATACTAAGGCATTACAACTGTCTTATGAAATACAAAATATTAATTTGGTTAAAGAGTGATGATTATATGAAATAGTACTGATCATGCCAATATTTCAAGGTCTGAAAGTTGCCTACAAGACTGGGTACCACCTGTAACTCTTATAAGAACAGTTTTGTTACAGTGTTGAAAATGAAAGCTTGATTGAAGTATTTTCACAAGAAGTGTTCACCACAGTGCTATTCACAATAGCAAAAATATGGAATCAACCTCAGTGCCTATCAGTGGTGCATTGAATAAAGAAAATGTGGTATACATACAACATGGAATATTACGAACCCATTAAAAATAATGAAATCAAGTCCTTTGCAGAAACGTGAATAAAGCTGGAGGCTTTTATCTTATGCAAACAAACACAGAAACAAACAAACAAACAAACAAAAAACAAATGCTGCATAGTCTCGTTTATAAGTGGGAGCTAAACATTGAGTACACATGGACATAAAGGTGGGAACAATAGACACTGGGGACTACTAAATGGGGACAATAGGGAGGGGAAGGGGCAAATACTGAATAACTACCTATTGGATATTATGTTACTGTGCTAATTACCTGGGTGACAGGTTCAATTATACCCTAAACCTCAGCATTATAAAATACATCTTTGTAACAACACACATGTACTCCCTGATTCTAAATAAAATTTGGAGAAAAAAAAAATGAAGGAGAGGAAATGAAATTTGAGAATATAGACAACCCGGTTAAGGAGTTTTGTGATAAATAGTGTTGAATAAAAGACCTGGAACCAACCCAAATGCCCATCGATGATAGACTGGACAAAGAAAATGTGGCACATATACACCTTGGAATGCTATGCAGCCATAAAAAAAAACACAATGAGTTTGTGTTCTTTGTAAGGACATGCATAAATCTGGAAACTCTCTTTCTCAGCAAACTAACAAAAGAACAGAAAATCAAACACTGCATGTTCTCACTCATAGGTGGGTGTTGAACAATGAAAACACATGGACACAGGGAGGGGAGCATCACACACTGGGGTCTATTTTGGGGGGGTGCTAGGCGAGGGACAGCAGCGGATAGGGAGGTTGGGAAGGGATAACATAGGGAGAAATGTCAGATATAGGTGACGGGGGAATGGAGGCAGCGAACCACATTGCCATGTGTGTAGCTATGTGACAATCCTGCACAATCTGCACATGTACCCCAGAACCTAAAGTACAATAAAAAATAAAAGAAATTAAAAGAAATTTTAAAAAATTAGGCAGAAAGTGAAATTGTCACAAACTCTTCTGAGATATTGTATCAATTTGTACTTCTACTAATGTGTAAAAATACCGTTTCACACAAAATATTAAAAAATGTATACTAATTTATTCTAAATGTGTGCTAATCTAAGTTCTGAAAAGTTTTTCCAAATAAAATTCTGAAATTTATACATATGCATCACTGATATTTACATATGTATAAAACTATTATCATGTAATACCAGATATTTTAAACTTTTAAAATTTCTTATTCTGTGTTCTACCTGTGTTCTGCATTCTTATTGTTATGATTTATGTTATTTTGTGCTGTTGATATTTTTGTCTATTAAATAGATAAGCATATTGCAGGATTTATTCCTTTACTATTCATTGTAAAGGTACTTTCTCCAATTCAGTGTTACAGTTTGTTTATAGTAATTTTTCCCTGGCAATAGTTAAAAAGTTGTGTTAAAATTTATTTGTCATTTTTATTTTGATGGCTGAATTTCAAATTATGTTAAGAAAAGCCTTTTCCTTGCCAAGATTATATTTTAAAATTCTCGGTGTTTTTCTAGTAGTATTTATACAGTAGGCCTTTTTGTTTTAATAACGTATAAACCATAATTCCATCTATTTTTTATTTTGGTCTAATGGGAAATCTAAACTGTTTTATTTTAAATGGTTACCTGACTGTTGGAAAACAAATGTTACATAATTAATCTTCACAGATGTGAAGAAACACATTTATCACTCAGTGAACATCTCTCTGTTTTTCAATGATTTGCAGATTTACACAGATATAGGTATACATATAGATTCAGAGACAGGTTAGATACAGATATACTAGGATACTTTTGAAATGGTTAATATTTGAGAGTTCTCTGTTCAAAAGTTTTCTAGTCACTTTCAGTGATTGCTTTCCATTAGGAAATTTAGAAAAAAACTTTTAGTAAAGTTTCAAAAATCTTTTGTGATATTTTGATTTGGATATCTTTATATTTTAGACTCAATGGGTGAGACCTGGCATCATTTTTACCTTGTGTATTACCATCTAGTGTAATATTTGATTTTCCATTTATGAAGCTCTTCTTCATGTCGCTCACTAAAAAAAAAAGTCTTATTCACATAGTCCTTTCATAGTTTTTGTTCATTTTTTCCCTAATATTGGTGTCTTTTCATTGATCTCCCTACTGAAATTGCTATCTATCCTTCCATTATATTACCTAGCTAACTGCTGTTTTTATAAGGTTATATTATTCATATCTGCAGTTTTGTAACCAGCCATTTAACTCAATGTTAAAGTTGTGCCCAACATAAAGTAAACTTTGAATTTCCTGAAGCTTTATCACCTGTTAATTTTCTTTTAAAAATAGACTTACTTTTAAAAATAGAATTTAAGAAAAAACTTACAGAAATAGTTTCAAGAATGATATCAAGAGTCTGCTTAGTTGTATTATTCATAAATATGTTTAGCATATTTTTAGTGGACAAACATTAAATATGATCCTAGAATAACACTGTTATAAGAGTAAAATTCACAATAGGATAATACATATTGTATGTCTGTGGATAACTGATAATATCAAAATTTATTGCTTTTAATTCTTTTTATGACCAATCTTGTTTTCATTGGGACTACTTGTTCTGGAGATGACAGATAACGTTTATTTTCTGAATTCAAAGAAAACATAGTTCAATTGTAGAAACCACAAGCCAGGGATTGCAATGCACAAACTCTGTGGCAATACCTCTGCCCAGTTCTCCTTTTCCTTACAAAGAGGACATCAGATGAACGAAATACTTTCTCAGAAGGCAAGATTTCAGACTTTAGAAGTGTTTCCATGCTTATCTCCATGGGCACAGTTTCTGGCGCTGGGGTCTCTTGTTCCCCGAACATCCACAAAATCAGAGACTGCTTTTAGTCATCCTTCTGAAAGTTGGTAGATCAGAGAATTGCCTGTGTTTCATAGTGTGACATAGAAGACAGCAGAGGGCTGGGAGAGAGATAAAAATGGGCAGCTGGTATTGTCTGCTTACACGGTGTGGGTCCTTGTGTGTTCCCAGAGTATTGGGAATGTAGCTGAAGTTCAGTGAGGCTTCAGCCTGCTTGCAAGCAACCCCAATGACTGTCTATAGGGACCCTGTGAAAGCAGCTGTGGGATGGATTTCTTGTGTGGCATAAGGAGAGAAAAAAGGCTGCTGAAGATAACCTCATGAAAATACTGAACAGAGTCTTTCTGAACAGAAAAGACAGCTGCCACTGCCGCCTCCTTTTCTGCTGGTTTGCTGGGTTCCTTGGCCTTGGCATCATCTGGTTCCTTCTTGGCCACCTCTGTCTTCCCTTTGGGTTTAGCATCTTCCTTCACCTCTACCTTGGCAGGAGCCTCCTTCTCTGGGGTGGCTGCTTTTTTCGTATCTTCAGCCTCTTCCTTTTTGGCTTCAACTTTAGATTCTTTGGGCTTTTTGACAGCAGATTCCTTCTCCACCTTGGGCTTTGGAGCCTCCTTCTTGGGTGCTTCCTCTTTCTTGCTGTCTTTCTCTGTTTTTGGCATGGTGGAAGCTTTCTCCTTTTCTGCCTTCTTTGGGGGCTCTTTGACTTTCACCTCCTGGGGCTTCTCCTTCACTGGGGACTTCACCTCTTCCTTCTTTGGGATCTCCTTCTCAGGGCCCTTGGAATCCTCCTTCAGGGGAGACTTCACCTTCTCTGGGGACATGACCTCCTCCTTGATAGGGCTTTTGGCCTTTTTGGGGGATTTGTCTGCAGGGGACTTTGCTTCCTCCTTTGCTGGAGTCTTGGCTTCTGGAGATTTCACTTCAAGAGTCTTGGGCTTCTGGAGACTTTGAGTCTTCCTTCAGTGGGGACTTGGCTTCCTCAGGGGACTTTGCTTCTTCCTTCACAGGGGACTTGGACTTCTTGGGGGACTTTGCTGCTTCTTTCTCTGGGGACTTAGCCTTTTCAGGGTACTTGACCTCAGCTGGAGATTTTACATCTTCCTTCACTGGGGACTCGGCCTCAGCTGGTGACTCTGCCTCTTCCTTTGCTGGGGACTTGGCCTTCTCTGGAGACTTGGCCTCTACTGGTGACTTTGCCTCTTCTTTGCTGGGGACTTGGCCTTCTCAGGGACTTGATCTCAGCTTGAGATTTTGCTTCCTCTTTCTCTGGGGATTTGGTCTCAGCCAGTGACTCTGCCTCTTCCTTTGCTCGGGACTTGGCCTTCTTGGGGGACTTGACCTTGGCTGGGGATTTTGCTTCCTTCCTCTCTGGGGACTTGGCCTCATCCGGTGATTTTGCTTCTTCCTTCACTGGGGACTTGGCTTCCTTCTCTGGGGATGCAGCCTGTTCTGCTGAGGGAGACTTTGCTTCTTCTCCCCCTTTTATGCCCTCCTCTTCAGCCCCTTCTTCCTCCTTGCCCTCCTCCTCTTTGGCCTCTTTCTCCTCTTCTTCAGTCACTTCTTCAGTCACTTGGGTCTCTGTTCCTCCACAATCAGTTTCTCAGATTTCTCTACCACTTTGATCTTCTCTTCACTTTTGACCTTTATGTGTGTGGACATGGAGAGAATTTTGGGGAGTCTGTCTGGAAGCTGGAAAGGAATTGGGCCAAAGCCAAACCGACACTCTTTGCCCTCCAGGAGTTTTCTGTAAGCTGCTATCTCCATATACAGAGTTACCTTGACATTGAGCAGGTCCTGGTATTCTCGCAGCTGGGCTGCCATCTCCCACTTGGTGTTCTTCAGCTCTGCATCCAGCTGCTGAATGGCTTCCTGGTAGGAGGCAATATCGGCCTGATGGCAGTCCTCCAGCTCAGAGCGCTGCCTGTCCAGGGAGTCCTTGGTGCTTTTCATTGCCTCCTGCTATGTGGTCCTGGCGCAGAGCTGACAACACTACTGTTACCTCCTCCTGCGCTGAGTGCATGGTGCCGGATTCACCTTGACTGCCTCTGCCAGTCAGTTCTGTAACACTCCTGAGACTGCAGCGTGCTCTGCACCACGTGGCCTTCAAGCTGCGCGCGGTCTCCCGCAGCAGCGACGTCACGTCGCAGGTGAGGCCGCGCCTCGGCCTGTACCTGCGCCTGCGCGACGCTGCAGCCCTGGATCTGGCTGAGCTGCTCGCTCACCTCCTCCTGGTGGTGGCGCCACAGGTAGCCGCACTCCTACTGCAGCGCCTGCGCTTTCTTCTGCAGTCCCACCGCGCCACCTCGGCTTCCTGAGCCAAGCGCGCAAGCGCGCCGCGCGCCCCCGCCCCCGCCCCCGCTGCCCGCCGTCCGCCGCCCGCCGCCCGCCGCCTGAGCCTCCCCGCTCTGCCAGGCCTTGTCGTCGAGTCGCTGGCGCACGTGCTTTATGTCCTCGAGCAGGTGCTCCTGCTCCAGAGCAGCTGACCGCGCGCTGCGCCCAGGCACAGCACCGCGCCGCGCATCTCGCGGACCTCGCGCTCCTACTGCTCGACCGTTGCGGCGCGGCCTGCCTGCTGCTGCCACAGCGCCGCCTCGCCCTCCAGGCTGCGGTTGTGCACCTTCAGCTGCCGCACCTTGTCGATGTAGCCCGCGAAGCGGTCATTCGGCGCCTGCGGCTGCCCCTTCTCCCTGCGCGCGGCTGCTGCCGCCACCAAACAAACCTCCGGTCCGGTTGCTCAGCGTGTCCAGCGAGTTGGTGCTCGAGGCGGGGCCTGCACCGCGGAAGCGGCTGGGCTAGGCGGACACGGAGCTCACAGACGTCCGCGTACACGAGTGGAAACCGCTGGAGGAGCCAGCGGTCGAGCACATCCCACCTGCGCTGCCCGTCCGGGCCTGATGGCAGTGGAGGCCACCGCCGTCGTGCGGTGGTGCGAACTGGACGCCCAGCAACGGATCCGCGCCGCCGAAGCTCATCATGGCTAGAGCAGGTGCGTGGGGCGCAGGGAGTCTGGGAGCTATGGATGCAAAGGCACACAGAAGCCCTCAGTCAGTCAGTCTTAGAAGTACGAGAAATCCAAACACATTAGCAATTGTTTGTAGCTAATAACTTTCATTACCTTCTCACCTCCCTCATTCCTCCTCCAGTTGACTGTTGAGAATGTTAGGACAGGGGGAACTCTTTTGCTTAGACATGGATCTTACCCAAAAGGCTGAGAAGCGATAAACCTTTTGCTTAGAAAGTGGGAAATACAAGGAAGGAAAATATGAATGGAATAAGGAAATCTTGCTATTGAGATCAGAACTTATGTAGAAACTAAATTTTTATAATTGAATTATATTACACCTAAATTTAGCACAAATGATGACATATGATTGGCAAATTGCAGATTTCCCCACAGCTATCAAGCCATATGTTCTTAGCACATGATATTGATATCATTTATTAATAAAAACAAAAATATTTAATATTTATGCATAATTCTTACTTGATTCATATGCTATAGTCTTGTTCTTCAACAGTGTTTCTAAAAGTCATTATTGTCTAGGAGTTACTTCATATTGATTAGAAAAAATCCCTGCTCTGAGGGCCACAATTCTGTTGTGATTTTTTTCGTTTTGATTGTTTGCTTGTTTATTTTACAGCTTTTTGCATGATTCTAATATGTAGACAATGTTGAGAACCACTGCTTTAATATAGGGCTTCTCATAGTTTTATGAGCATGCGAATTACCTACCTGTCTTGGTGAAATTGCAGATTCTGTTTCAATAGGTCTAGGTGGGGCCTGAAGTTGGATATTTCTATCAAGCTTTCCAGTCATGCTGATGTTACTATTTCACATCGACAAATTTAAAATTTAAATAGAGAATTGGAATTTATCAATTTTGAAAAATTTTAAATTCAGTTTTGAAATACCTGTATTGTGTTTGTTCTCTCTCTCTGTGTGTGTGTGTGTGTGTGTGTGTGTGTGTGAGAGAGAGAGAGAGAGAGAGAGAGAGAGAGTGCGAGCGCGTGCGCGAGCGAGCACGTATGCATGCACTGAAAACTTAAAAACCGGTCATTTGGAAATATTGGCTTTCCGATTTGTTTTCAGAGATTTAGGTAAATTAGCAATCATTTATTGCAGTTATTTTCCATTTTTTTGCAATTTGTATTTTAATTGGTCTCTTAATTTAATAGCTGTTTTGTACTATATTTTGTATGGTAGGGTTTTTGGTGTCAGGTTTTTTTTTTTTTTTTTTTTTTTTTTTAAACTGGTAAGCTTTCTTTTTTTTTTCATTTTCATTAGAGAATGTGATTTTACTTTTGATAAATTTGGACATTTTCTATTTGTACTAATATGTAGATATTTTTATAATATTTTCAGTCTTTAAAATAATATGAGGATATTTTCAAATCATATAAGTCTAAACTCATCTACTAGATCAAAGTTATCATTATATTTGAGTACTCAACACGCTGTAAAAGTTTTTGTATAGTTTATCATTTATCTCTCTTGTATTTTACTCCGTTTCTTCTTACACTGTTTGAATTTCATATATTTTAAGTTCAACATATATTTATGATTATCATACTTTACTACCCCTTTTTTCATATATATATTGCTTTTTCCTTGAATTCAAACTCTGATTTTTTCTTCTCATGCAATTTTCATATATTTGGCTCATAATTTCAATTATTTTGAGCCACTTTGTGTTATATAAATCTCTAGTTTACAAATGCTATTATTCTATTTCTAAAAATTGTAGCAAATACATTTATCTCATCCATTTATTCATATGTAAGTGATGTATGCTCTCAAAATCACAGTTGTATGTTTTATTTCTGCTTTAATGATTTTTCACTATTTTTTTGCTATATGATTTTTTTAAAATTTTTTAGCTGTCTTCATTGTAACATTATTGTAAGACTGGAAATTTTATTGACTATTTTCATATAGAAATTGCTGAATTTTTTAGTTTTTATCTGCTGTCTTTTAATTATTTTTAAAAATGAGGAAACCTTTTTCCAAATACTTATTCATACTTTTCCTTCTTACAACTTTAATTCTGTATTATTTTATAATACATTTTCAAGGGTCGTGCTATATTTTTCTGTTTAAAAACAAAAAGCACAATTTCCACAGTCATCTAGACTTAGATAAACAGTTGAAAGCATATGATTGATTCCAATACCTCTTTTCTTTTCTTAGCTTCTACATTTTTGAGCTCCATGTTATACATTGTTTCTTGGTTGGCTAAACTTATCATGAAGACTTTTTTTTTTTCTTTTCACAAACACCCCAAAATAAATGTTCTCTAACCTTTGACTTCTTTCATGTTTAAGAATGTTTGTGTGTTGCTTTTACACTTGAATCATTCCTTAGTTGATTCACAAATCAGATGACACTTTCCTTTCTTGAGCATCAGATATTACTATGAGAAACCCAGATGCCAGTCTGAGTTTTCCCTTTTTAGTTTACTTGATATTTACTTTTTTTTGTTTTAAAATTTTATATTCAGTGGCTCTTACATTTTAACTTGGTAGAATTGTTCAAACATAAATTGCTAAACTCCACACTCAGGAGAAATCTTTGATACAGCCTAAAAATTTGCCATTCTCACAAGTTCCCTAATGATGCTGACACTACTGGTTTGGGGATTACACTTAGGGAAATACTGCTCTACATTATTTCCCTTTTTATTTTGGGTATTCAGTGACACTGTTATGACATATCTCAGTGTGATATATTTACTCACATTGTGTCATTTTCAACTGAATATTCTGATCCTTCTTTCAGGGCAGGTTTTCTGCTATTATCACATGAAATATTATATTCTACTTAACTATTTTCTTTGGCCTCTTCAGGGATTAAAAATAATATATTTTTCTATATTATTCTCCAGGAGTGATCCCTTTTTTGTTTAGTAAAAGCATTTTTTTTTCCTTTTGATCACATTAATGTGATTTCACTTTTGATAAATTTGGACATTTTCTATATGCCCTAATATATATGTAATTATTTATTTGATTCATACTGTTTATGTTCTTGTGAAATCTAACACAAATATCTAGAAAGGATTAAACCTTACTTTGCTAGTATAATAAATAATTAATTATAAAATGAAACCTTACTAAAGCACCATCAAAGTAAAGGTATGAAATCTTGGAAATATCCTAGAAGCCTTTGAGAGTCTCATTGAGATCATATCTCCTTCCTTCTGCTCTGAGCTTATTTATATGTTATTCCTTGTTTCTCTTTCTAGTTATTCAACCTAAAAATGCATTCCTCAAGAAACACACACATGCACATACACAAAAATAATTTTTACTAGTGTCTACTGTGTTTTTGTCCTTTGGGTTTATGATTATATTCTTTACTAAATGCCTCAGTGTGTATTGTAGGGTAGATGAAACTGGTTGCTGTATCAAATGCTATGCTTACTCTCCTAGGAACAGTTATTGTGCTAGAATTGGTACTGAAACTTAGTCTTAGATGTTTACTGTTCCTGGATATTTGAATCCTCTTCAGTGGTTGGGATAAAGCTACTCATAGAGAAATAGATAAATCATGATTGTTTATGAAATGTTTTGACCATTATGGTCTCAAAATTTCAAATTCAAATGATCTAACATTATTTTATATACCCGAAAACATTTTATAATTTTTCTTATTAATTAATGAGATTTGTATGTCCCCCAAATTGTAACAACCTAATGATTCTGGCTAAGTTGCCCAACACCAAATCGCATCTCATCTCAGATCTTGCTTCACAGAATGGTCAATCTAGATGATTGCAAGCAGTCTCCTGTGTCATGAGCCCAAAGATCCTTTAAAGGCAGCATGTTTTTACACAGGTGTAAAAAACTGTGGAGCTGGAGAGTCCAGAGAATGTGAAATGAAGTGAGTCTAGGATAGACACATTGCAGTCTGAATAATAAGTAAGAACATGTGTTAGTGGAATATTCAAGCAGGAGGCAAGGAAAAGTTCTAAGATGCTGGTGGTGGACCAAATCCAGTGCCTAGGTTACAAAATATGTCTACCACATGTTTTCACAGTCATGTCTGGCCCATTTAAAATAATAAGGAAAAACAGACTAAAATTATACAATTGGAAAAACAGACTAAAATTATACAATTAAATGTTTTTAAGATTTATTGTCCATTTTATTTCATTTCTGCATTTCACTCTTTCATATATGTATTAAACATATTTGCAAGTGCTTCAACTTAGGACACCAACGTAGTACACAATACCTGCTTTCATAAACTAACCTAAAATAAATAAATAGAATATGATAAACATATTACTGAAGTTGTATGTTGTTAAATGAATAAAAAAAGGAACCTATGATCTAGTCCCATCCAATGGTAGACATATGGGGAGATTTTTCTGCAGGAAATGATACTTATGTGAGTCTTATAGAATAAGTAAAATTAACTGAAGATAGATACTAGAAAGGATCAGAGGATATGTCAGAAATTGAAATATTCTGGGAAAAAATAACAATGTGTGAAAAGGCAAGAAACCTGAATGAACGTAATATAGTAAAGGAATTTTAAGTAGCATAAAGTGAAAGTGTCTTTTACAGCATTTTAAGATTTTGTTTACTTATATTAAAATAGATCATTTAAGATATATAACCAATATGAATATGCAAAAGGAGGAGTAGGTAATAATGAAATGCACAGGAAGGAATAGCATAAACATAAATTGAGAAAATATAGTAGCAATATTTTCTGATCAATGGGATGAGAAACAGTGAGGGAAAGAGAATAGTATCCTCTAGAGAAAGGGAGTCTATAAGGTGATTCCCAGATTTCAAGTATGAATGGCTAGACAGTAGATACAAAAAACAGAACAGAAGGTAATATATTTGGGTACCATATTTGCTATTCTCACACTGCTCTAAAGATACTACCCAAAACTGGGTAATTTATAAATATGAGAGGTCTAATTGACTCAAAGTTCTGTATGGCTGGGGAATCCTTAGAAAATTTACTATCTTGGTGGAAGGTGAAGGGGAAGCAGGCACCTTCTTTACAACACTGTGAGAGAGAGAGAGAGAGCACACACACACAAGCGAGCGAGAGCGCACATGCAAAGAACTCACTATCATGAGAACAGCATAGGGTAAACTAACCCCATGTTCCAATCACCGCCCATCCAGTCCTTCACCACACATGGGCACGTGGTGATTACAATTTGAGATGAAATTTGGGTGAGAACACAGAATCAAACCATATCAAGTACTAAAAGGAATTTGTGAGTTGAATGTTAATGTAGAATTACAGATAGAGATATATATGTATATATATCTGTACATACACACATACAAACACATGACTACAGATATATATGTATATGTGTGTCTCATATATACATGTTTGAGTCATATATATGACATCTAACTGAAAATTTCCTGATGTAAGTGCTCAAGAGAACGTTGTATCATTTAGCATATTGTAATATTTGAAAATGATGATACAGATTTGAAGATTTATAGGAAGGGAGAGTATGTGGATCTAGAACATCTCTAAAGATGAAAACTGAAAAGGCAAAAATATGAGAATTCCAGAAAAAAATACATCTGAAATGAAAGAGAAGTGAAAATGAAGGAGTTGGAGGAAAAGTAAACTTTTTCTCTTAGAACCCAAGAGAAGCAAGTTTCAAACTGTAGAAAGTACAGAATCATCTCATAGAAAGAAATATAAAGTAGTTAACATTTAGCATGTGTTTCTCAGATTTTTTCTCACTTCCTTCATTAGTAATCTTCAGGAATGTAGTGTTTATGGCAGGTCATTGTCAGAAATGAAGACATAAATTGTGAATAAAAAATTAGAAAGTGTAAAGTGCAACTGTAATCCACTTTTTTTTTACTAATTTTGCTTGGAAATTAAAGAGAGGCAGGACAGCAGACATTTTAAATATATTAAGAAAATTCTGTTTTCAAAAATGAAGATAAGTAAATTTATCACTCAAAGTCTACTGAAATGCTTACTGAGGATAAAAATCATATAAACAACCTAAGCTGATTTTTAATGCAGTTTATGAATCAATCAAGTATTAATTGGTGAACTTAAAAAGTACACAAAAGTGTATGTTGGTAGGATGAGGCCAGTTAATGAAAAGTCAATAAGAAATCAGATCTGACCAAATTTTTTCAGTCTTTGAAAAGTATAAGGAATGATGTCACTTACCTCTATCAAGAGAGAAGGGTGTGTTTTCTCTTTTGTCAGATGTTCAAAAGAGATAATCATCTTCAAAATCTTATTCCAGCATTTTAAATATCATTTCCTAACAATTTACATGTATTCAGTCTAAGTGCATTAATAACAAAATTAAATATCAGATGTTCAACAGCTATATTATAGTAGCTTTCGGTTTGTCCAATAGCTAGTTATAAATTACTACCAATTTTCTTATCATGTGGAAATTATCTTATATTTTGTTTTAGCAGATTAGAACTCCCCCCAAAAAAAACAATTTAATCATAATCTCTGAGTTTAACATAGTAGGCATTTTATGTATCAGAAGGTAAATTATGTGATTTAATTTCAATTTTTGTTTTCTTGGGAGAATATAAATGTTATAAAAGTTTTAAATATAAACTAAAGCACTTGTAAGTTAAAGTTATTATGATATGCTTTGTTTTAGTTTTATCAATAAGTAAATTATTGTGTACATAAAATAATCTGATAATTCAATAGGAAACATATAATTAACTAAAGTCTAAAAGCCTTTTAATATTAAGGATGAGGAGGATATTGGATATTTAGACATTTTAGTAACTGTTACGTAAATAGTTTCTGAAAAATAAAGGTCATATAGTCAGCCTTCAGATTACTTTATTTTCCTGACTTGACTGGTTTGATTTTACCATGATTCCTACATACTGGTGTCCACATTAGTTTAAATATTATTTGCTGAATAATTTGTGACTATCATTTGTCAGAGTTCATTTTTCAACAAAGAACACAGACATATCTGTAAATTTTTCATATGTCATTTGTATAGCAATTTTGAAATAATGCATTTTGAAAATAACCTTTGTGCCATTTTATACCTAGATGCAACATGTGCTTACATTGATTCTCTGGCCTTGAATCTTAAATGTCTTTGCATATGTCTTCACACATATTAATGGTGGTTTTCAAGGTCTTAACTGTCATTACACCCACCCCAACTTCTTTGAAGTTAAATTCATATTTGTTTTTTAGTCTCAGTGCCATTCCTGCTTGACATTACTTAGTGTTTATATTTGTGTACTGTAACGATGACCCAGTTCCATCCTTAAAAGTTTCTGTTTTCGTCTTTGCCCTGGGAAAATACCTTTCTTGCCCCTTTTTCTCTTATGGCCATGATTCTAACCCAGGAAATTAGTTGGTTAAATATAAAATCACACCGTATTTTTGTAATGTTGTACAGGGTAGTTTTATTTTTTGCATGTGATTTTTTAACCTCTTGTTATTTGTTTTCAAGAAAGTTTGCATTAAAACTCTGCCCTTCATTCTAAAATGCCCATCTGTTCCTACTGTTTATTTCTAGACTTAAATAGTGAGTGACATCATTATAATTTCTATGGCAACCAACTACATTGACATTAAAAGATGATACAGCTTTCAGATAGTATAAAAACAGCAGAAGCTTGTGAATTGTTAAAACAATGTCTTCTGTTCATGCAAATGTCTTTAATAAAAATGGAAGGATTTGTTGTAACTCTTTGAAGATATACACACTCTGACGCTCCAAAATGCTTATAAGTCTAAGAAAATCTTTTATGTACTAAATGTTCTTAACTTTTGTACTTTGATATTTTCCCAAATTTTATATATATGAGTACTCCATTTTTCTAATATTGTAGTTAGAAAATATGAGGATGTAAAATGGTGTTTTAAAATGATATTTTATAATTGTAATATAGAAATTATTTGATTTACTCAAATATCCTCTGTGAGAAATCTAAGATCATATAGAAGTAGATCCTAATAATTGTGTCAGATATAGGATGGTGTTAGAAAGAAGTATCAGAAACTTGACCATGCACGGTGGCTCATGCCTGTAATCCCAGCACTTTGGGAGGCCATGCTGGGCTCATCACAAGGTCAGGAGTTCAAGGACAGCCTGGCCAACATGGTGAAACCCAGTCTCTACTTAAGATACAAAGAGTTGGCCAGGTGTGGTGGTGTGTACATGTACTTCCAGCTTCTGGGGAGGCTGAGGCAAGAGAATCACTTCAACCTGGGAGAGGGAGGTAGCAGTGAGCTGAGATCACACCATTACACCCCAGCCTGGGTGTCAGGGCAAGACTCTGTCTCAATAAATAAATAAATAAATAAATAAATAAAACAAAGAAAAATAATAGAAGTATCAGAAACTCAATGGAATAAAAAATAAGATGAAACAGAGAGAGGACAAATGGAGAAGATAATCTGAGATATTCTCAGGGAGTTCTATGGTGAGGTTAGATTATAGTCAAGGACATTATGTGTGATTGTGTGTGTGTGTGTGTGTGTGTGTGTGTGTGTGGTGTCTGTAAGACAGCGATACTACATTGTGCAAAAATAATTGAAAATGTAAATAAGAACATTGGAATGTTTAAATGGAAGCTATGATGCACTATACAGATCCCCTACCCAGGCACCCATTCCACAGCTACTGGGAGTGTTGATAGATGACCACTCTCTAATGAGTAAGTTTCTAGGAATTGCCTTGGGCAAAAAGAGTTATCACATCTAATGTCAACTTGCACTCCACACCCAGCTTGCATTCTGTGCCAGTTCGATGCAAAAATACAGAGACCTAGCTATCTTTGGACATGCTGAAATAAAAAAAAAAAAGAGACTGTTTTCAAAGGAACTGTAGAACTATCCGATATGTATCAACAGAAATCCAGAGAATATACATGTAACTGGATTCTGAGGACCTGCATCATGACAGAGTAGAATATAAAGTTATATAAGGAGGAGTTTATCCATATAAATTTACTCTCTTATGATACAGGTTTAACACTCTGGCAAGTGACAGCTGGTCATTCCCATCAGTCTTCAGTGCCAGCATAATGGCTAACAGCTGTAGGAATGGAATAATCAAGGTAGCAGAGATGTAGACTACACAGGAAACCTACTGTTTGGGCCTCACTCACTGCTGGTTATCCAACTTGTTAGCAACAGAGACCAACACTTATCTGTCACAGGTTACTCCTGCCAAGGAACTCAATCAGCCATTTTGACCTCTTAAATCGTGGTATCTTAACTGGAATGTCTCATCTTTTAAGACTGTTGCACTGGGGATTAAGATTAAACATTTGAGTTTAGGGGATTGCATTAAGAACATAACACCAGTGGACTTCACTGCCGTCTAACAACTTTCTTTGTTGTCAGTTGGATCTCTTGGCCTGATGAGATGCTTCATGAGATAACTTGTCTGGAAATCAAGCACTCCACAAACACTGTGATAGTGCTGCTGGCTGATGGCCTGAGAGCAGGAAAAGTAACTCATGCCAGAAATATATGTGCATTCCAATTAAAATTACGACATGAGTATTCCACCCTCATGGATGGGATTTTTGCTTTATAAAAGGGCTGAAGGGAACTAGGTAGGCCTCTTTTGTCTTTCTCTTCTCCCATGAAAAGCCACAGCATTCAAGGTGCCATGTTGAAAGCAGCCTGGGTCCACACTAGATGTCAAACAAGCACAAATTTAGCTAACTCCAAGAGATGGTATTATAGAGGGGGATTCTTATATTGAATGCAGATTTTAATTACAAGGCCTTTAAATGATCTTCAAATTCTGAATTAACATTGTGGGTTTTATATATACATATATATATATATATATATATATATATATATATATATAGGCATAACATGAATTTATCTCTTTTTCTGTGTGTGTTAAAGTAAAAATGGCATCTTCCTTCAGGCCAAAAATATTCCTTTTTTTCCCCAACATTGAGTTTAATTCTACACACATAAGGTTATAGAGTGGTGAAGCTAGATTATAATACATGTATATACAATGAAAGCCATCACCTTGATCTAAGACTTACTTCTCTCTAGACCTGTGTGAATACATTTCTGTACTTTATAAATTACCCAGTCTCTGTCATTTTGTTAGAGAAGCACAAAGTAAGAAAATTGGCTGTATCAAACATTTGCCATCCAGAAGCTGCTGGCTTAATAGAGTAGAATCATGGCTTCTGAAAATGAGAAACAGCTGCCATTATCCAGAATTTATTTCCCATCCTCAGTCAGTTATCTGATGCTATGTGTCCAATAGGTTAAAAACTTATGTCTAGGAACTCAGTGGTAAAAGTAGGAGTGCCCATGCCTACCATCACACTTAGCTACCTGTGTAAGGATTTTGTACTTCCCATGTCAGCCCTGTGGGTTAGAGATTCTTCTTGTTAAGGAAGAATGGGTTCACTGGAGGCTATAACAATAATCCTAATAACATTAGGTTATGGCTGCTTTTTGATCAGTGTAGGCTTCTTGTGCCAAAAAACCATGCGGCAAGAAAGTAAGTTATTCTTCTGTCTAGGGTTATTGACCACAGTTATCAACAGGGTATTAGGCTGCTGTTAAAATTTGGAGATGTCAAGGGAGACATGTGGCTCTTCATATTACCATTTACAGCATCTTTTGATATGCCTTTGTGCAAATTTTACATTAAATCGGCTACTGTGGTTGCTGTGACCTGAGTGGGACATGGTATTTGGAGATATAGGTAATGAAAAGTGTTCTTGGTCATGCCTCTTCAGAGGTGTTAGCCTGGATTAAGCAAAATCTTGAGTAATAAGTAGTTGAAAGAGTCCATAAATGACAGTTGAGGCTTATGATTCAGTGTCAGTGATGAGGCAGAGAGGTAAAATATTTAGTTCATCCAACTCTGCGGCTTGATAGTGTTTTTAGGGAAGAAGATCAATTAGAATTTTGTAGGACTTTGAAAATTTTGTTCTTAAAAGATGATGGATGTGTGTTGGGCAAGGGTTGGGCTGAGTGGAATCTTTAGTAGGTCACCCAGATTCACGCTTTCTGACTAAAGCATTCATTCCCCGACACTGACAGCTCACAGTTAACTTGTCCTCCCAGAAATACTACTACCTCCATAGAGCTCATAAGCCCTCCCCAGAGACACCCTGATTCTAATGACGGCTTTATACTATGGTATAAAGAATGAGGTCATCTTTCTGCAGGCAGGATAACTCTAAAGAACCGCCTGACTTCAGAGCTCTTCATTATATTGGCCAAGGCCTTTGTGCAACTTTGTTCCAGTGTAATTGCTTTCTCTGTGTAATCCTTCTTCCTTAATTCCCGTATAGAAGTTGATTTCAAGGGCACTCCCCTATTATATTGAATAAACCTCCTACATGAAAATCTAGCAATCCAATCTAAGAAAAATGTCTATAAAGTTATTAGAGGACTATGTGTTGATGTAGTATTTTCTTTTATTGAAATCAAGTAGGCACAAATTTAACTCCAAAAGATGTATTATAGAGAGGGATTCTTATATTGAATCCAGGTTTTAATTACAAGACCTCTAAATGAACTTCAAATTCTGAATTAACATTGTGTGTGTGTGTGTGCGTGTGCGTGTGTGTGTGTGTGTGTGTGTGTGTGTGTGTCTGTATATCGGCATAACATGAATTTATCTCTTTTTCTGTGTGTGTTAAAGTAAAAATGGCATCTTCCTGCAGGCCAAGAATATTCCCTCTTTTCCCAACATTGAGTTTCAGTCTACACAAATAAGGTTTTAGAGTGGTGAAGCTGGATTAAATACGTGGATATACAATTAAAGAAAGAGAAATTAAAATTAAAAATAAGTTTATATCTTAGCATCCTGAAAGGTAAAATTTTGAAAAATAACCAAATGCATTTTAAGAATAACTGATTATCATTTTAAATGGATATTTGCACTTTCTTTTCCTCTTCTCTCATATTAGTTCTACTATCAGCACTATTCTTTCCTAGAAGAGTCAGGCTTCTATAAATGTGGTTAACTGCATGACTAAGAAAATAAATTAAACTTTGAAGATGTTAATTTAAATTTCAGTTGACTTAATAGGGAAACAAATGAAAGGAAGTGAATCAGGACTTCACAACCATGTTGCCAGTCTGCTGACTCTGCTTTACTTGTCCTTTTCAACTAGATTTTTTTTTTTTTTTAACATTGAGATAGACTTGGGATAGGAGATACAATACATCCTTACTTATTGCAGTTCATTTTGCTTTCCTAGCGTGTATAAAATATTTGTTCTATAAAAATCATTACCCTATAATTAGAATAACTCAATAAAAATAAAACATATGTATTTCTGATTTTCTTAAATACATGCATTAAAAGTTATTATATTGTGTTAAAACAAAATTAGTTATATTATTTTTTTATTCTTTTAATTTTTGTTACTTTTAAACCATTTACCACAAATTAAATATATATATGCATTATATATATCTATATATCACATTTATATATGTAATTATGATAAAGTGCTGAAGAAAAAAAGGACATCTCATGTTTTTCTCTTAAAATAACGTTTTCTACCAATTTTGGAAAAAAATTTAGTTGAGACGCTATCCATGCCAATATGTTTATTGCACATATAACTATTTTTTTGTTTTTCATGGAATTTCACATAATGAAAATGAATAAAGATATAAGAAGAAAATGCAATAGTATTGGAGATAGTATGGATTAAACATTTGTATATTTCTATAGTTCTTTTCCTATGAAGAATAAATTTAATTTATATGGCAAAAGCAAAACATGAAAATTGACTGGTTTTGTTATGTACTCATATGTTTTTGTTATGGTCATACAACCGAAGGAATTAAATTTCCTTGTGAGAATGCAAGGGGGGAAGATGGAAGAGTAAAGAGAACCAGGAACCTGTACTTGTTTTCCGTCTAAATAACAATTGTAATGACAGAATTTTTCTGTTGTTACTATTTTGGAATGCTGGAATCTATTGAAGGCTTGACACTTTCATGGGAAAAATTAAATAATAAATTGCAGTTACTTTGGGTGAAATATAGATCCTAGCACAGTAGCAGCTACCAGTCCCCACAACCAGTGCCATGGCAGGCAGCTGTTCCTGCATTCCAGGAGCACTTTGCATACAACTTACAGGAAGCAAAGTAAGCAAAAAAGAAAAAAAACAAAACAAACAACAACAACAAAAAAACACACCAAAAAAACCTGCATTCCAAAGAGTAGGTAATCTGTCTTCTGATGCTGATTGCTGCTTCTGATTACAGAGGAGCCAAAAAAAGAGGCAGGAAACTATTACTTTTTACCCTGCCTGCTTTGTTGTGAGTTCCACCCTCTGTGGTCTATTTAACTTATAGGAGATATAAAGACCTGTTGACCCATTTCCCAGCCTTTATATCTTTTTCTGTCTCTGTCTCTGTCTCTGTTTCTCTCTCTCTGTCTCTCTCTCTCTCTCTCTCTCTCTCTCTCTCTCTCTCTCTGTGTGTGTGTGTGTGTGTGTGTGTGTGTGTCTCTGGCTCTGGCTCTGGCTCTGTCTCTGTCTCTTTTCTTCTAGGAGCCAGACACTGAAGACGCGGGCATTCAAATGCAACTATATATGGGGACAACATTAGAAAGCAACTATGCACACCTAGGATATGGTGCAGGCTCAGCAGAAATCTAAAGAAGACCTTACCTTTACACCTCAGACTGACTCACGGCACACCAACAGCCTATAAACATCAAGAAAACAAAAACAATAAACAAAAGTAGTAACAAAATCAATAAATCCTGGGGAAGAAGTATCTGATTCCAGAGGGACTGTGTTGTTAGATTTAGATACTCACTTTTCAACGAAAACCACGAGGTATACAAATATAAAATTATCTCCCTTTCAAGGGGAAAAATAATAAAACAACAGAAACTGTCCCTAAAAATGTTCTGATAGCTGAATTACTAGATAAAAACTTTGGCATAAATGTCTTGAAGATGCTCAAATACCTAAGGAATGATGTAGTAAAGAAAATAGTGTATAATCAAAATGGAAATTTCAATAAAGAGAGAAAACTTAAGAAAAAACCAAGAACCATGAAAAATTCTGGAGCTGAAAAAATATAACCACTAAAATGAAAACAAAATTACTAGAGTGATTCAAAAGTATATTTGAGCATGCAGAAGAAAGAATCAGTAAACTTGAAGATAAGAATGGAAAATGTTGAATATGAGATCAGAAGAAAAAAAGACTAAAAAAAGCAAAAAGGCTTAGATACCTGCCAGATACTATCAAGGAAACCATGATATACCTTGTGGAAGTCCCAGGAAGATAAAAGAGGGGGAAAATAAAAGAAAAAAGACTTGAAGAAATGATGGCTGAAAACTTTCCAAATTTGATGATATATATGAATATAAACATCCAAGATGTTGAAGTAACCAAATAAGAATACCTCAAAAATAAGACCCTCCCTGATATTTAAGTTTTCAAAGGACAATACAAGAAGAGAATGTTGAAAGCAGCAAGAGTAAAGTGACTTGTTAAATACTAAAGTTTCTCAATTAGATTATCAGCAGATTTCTCATTAGCAGCTTTGAAGGTGAGAGGGCAGTTGGTCAAGATACTCAAATTGCTAAAAGAAAAACAAGTGCCGTCAACCAAGAATCTATATCTGACAGAACTATGCTTCAAAAGGGAAGGAGAAATGAAGATATCCCTAGATAAAGAAAAGCTGAGAGACTATTTTCACTAGACCTGGGCTGCAAGAAATTCTCAAGGGAGTCCTGCAAGATGAAATAAAATGACACTGGATGATAACTCAAAGCTATATGAAGAGATAAAGATCTCAACAAAAGTAAACACCTTGGTCATTATAAAAACTAATATTATTGTTACAACCATTTAGAATTCCAGTCTTTGTTTTCTACATGATCTTGTATGCTACTGTGTTTTTAAAAATAACTGTTAGTCTGAGTTCCTATTATTGTAATTTTGACTTGTAATGCCACATATTGTTTTCTATGTAGTTCAAGAGACAAATGCATTTAAAAGTAATTAAAGTTTATGCTTTTAAAAACACAGTGTGTAAAGATGTAATTTTGAGGCATGAACAATTAAAAGAAATAGGACACAGTGGTAAACGAACACAGATTATCTGTTATTGAAGAAAAACTTATGTAAGTTCAAATTAGAATATTACTACTTTTGGATACTATATGTAATCTTCATAGTAGCCACAAATAAAATGGCTATAGAATATACACAAAAACAGATCAGAAAAAAAAATAAACATGTTCTCTCTTCAAAAAAAAAAAAAAGAAAGCACTAAACAGAAATAAAAAAAAATGCAGGAAATGGGGGGGAAAAGAAATCTATAAGGTGTATAGAAAACAGAAGGTAACAAAAATTAAGTCTCTTCTCAGTAATTACTTTAAACAAATTAAAGTCTCCAATCACAAGAGAGAGATTGGGAAGATTGATGCAAAAGCCATATTACAACTATATACCATTTATAGGAGACTGACTATAGATCAGGCATCCCCAGACTTTTTACGCAGGGGGCCAGTTCACTGTCCTTCAGACCGTTGGAGGGCCGCCACATACTGTGCTCCTCTCACTGACCACCAATGAAAGAGGTGCCCCTTCCTGAAGTGTGGCAGGGGGGCCAGATAAATGGCCTCAGGGGGCTGCATGCAGCCTGTGGGCCGTAGTTTGGGGACGCCTGCTGTAGATCCTAAGACACAAAAAGATTAAAAGTAAAAAGATGGAAAATATAGTTTATGCAAATAGCAACCCGAGAGATCACAGTGGCTACACTAATATCACAAAAGTAGTCATTAAATTTTAATGGTTTACAAGAGAGCATCATATGTTAATAAAATATACAATACAGAAAGAAGCTATAGCTTCTTTCTATTTTGTACCTAATAAAGGACCATTAACAACTGACAGAATTGATAAGAGAAATATATAGTTCTATAGTGTATGTTTTGTTAATACATAATAGATGTTGAAATATAAAATTAATATTGGTTTAAGATTGAAATGGCAATAGCAAGAAACAAGTTTAGTGAAGGATTAGTTTTAATCTCAACAGATTGTTACTTTTGTTTCCCAGTTTTGTTTTCATTTTTTCTTTCGCCTTCATTCAGTCCAAGTTGAATTTGGTTTATTTGCTTTTGCAGAAAGATGTGGCAAGATATAGAGCTATATGCCCTTATTATTTCTTTTGGCCATTATCTTTTAAGGAGAATACTACTGGCCGTAAATAAATGATCAGAAAAGATAGAGTTTGAGAAATGTAGGACTTGGTGTTTTTTACACTGAGTGAAGGGAGACATAGTCATAATGATAAGGCAGTAATGCAGTCTAGAAAGGAGCTTCTTTTCCTTATTCCCAGGCAGAGCCACAAAGAAGCTGCAAGAAAAGCAAAATGGAGTAGTTATAGAGCAAGAATAGATAAAGGGGGCCTATAGATATTATGCTACCACAGCAGATTATAGGAAGAATCCGGTGATTCACAAGTCCCATGAAAGGCCTTGAATTAGAAGTAAGATCCAACAAACATGACAAGGCTTAGAGAATAGAATAGGATAGAATGTTGTCTCGTGATGAACTAAGTTTCATACAAAATGCTGGTCAGCTTTGGAATCACATGTGTGAATTAATTGCTGAAACCAGATAAATACAATTAATAAGTTACGAGAGAGTAGTAGAAATTGGTAACTAACACTTGAAATATTCCTATATTTAATAATTGTGCAATGAGAAAAATCTTCAAACTGACATACTGATATTTAATTTCTACTATCCTGGAGGTCTGTGAGCTCAAAAGAGACAAACTATAATATGCAGAAATGTGCTGACTGTATACTAGAGTTTTGGACTAATCTCGTTCCTTTTAACAATAACAAGAAAGTGAAAACAAGAATAACACTCTAGGTCTCTAAAACAACCATGTTTTATTTGTAATTTACTTACAGCTAAAGGTTTAAAGATGTCCAAAGTCCAAAGTTAAAACTGTCCAAGTAAAAGTATCTAGTTTTATGTGCTATACAAGTCAAAGAAATATGACTTATACCTACAGATCTATTACTCTGTATCCTCAATTAATGGAAATCTCAACATTAAAAAAACAAAACAAAACAAAACAAAAAAACAAGTAATCACAGTCTATCTAATCACAGTCTATGCCAGAGGTCAGTTAAACAGCAAAAATTAAAGAGAAAATATGTTAAGCTTTGTGTGAAATATGCAACTTTGTGTGCTTTTGCAGCTACTCTATTCTCGTTACCTTATGAAAACAGCCAAGATAATTTTCTGAAATGAGTAAATAAATGTGGCTGTGTTCCAATAAATTGTCTCTACAGAAATAAGCAGTGGATTGAATTTGGCCTATAGGTCGTGAATTCCCTACTTCAAGTCTACACTACCGTTAAATTCTGTTAAGTTAAAATTAAGTTCAAATTGTGGATGTGAGTATATTTTTAAACTTTGGGATGATATTTGTATTTACTTAAACAATTTGAAGTATAATATACTTTACTTTCATGTGTTTATTCATAAGAGTGATTTGGCTATGTCTACTGACTCAGATAATTCCAAATAACCTCCAAAATTTAGATTAAATTATTTTAAAATTGAGAATCTGGAATGAATGTTGAGTGCACGTGTTTTGAAAGACAGTGAAGATTGACAGACTTCTGCTATAAATTGGCAGTCAGAGAAAAAGTAACAAAAAAAGAACATACGTCACATTGGGGTGTCTTTTGAAATATATTGAAACTTATGGCATGTTTTTATCATTTTAACCATACAAGTGTGTACTTCTTCATTAATTGCAAGGCATATATTTTATTTCTCTGAAATGCTGAATATAGCCCAAATTCCCATACATGTCACAATTAAGAATCTAGCATATGGAATATATTTTCTTTGAGAAGTTAGCACATTCCTAATGAGGTGTTGATGACCTGTCAATATCTAGTATTATACATACTAAAGAGCTAGAGTAGTCACTGAGGAATTCTTGAAGGAGAAATGGGTTATATGCCAAAAACATAATCAAATGAATTATTCCAAAATTTATAATTACTCTTAAGTTATACTGCCTTTGTGTGTCATTTCTAAATTAGTAGCAGTAGTTGCTGAAAATCAGTTTATGATCCTAAGCATTTTCCATTTTTCTTTGCACAGTGTTACTATTTCTAACATGATTTATCATTTAAATCATGAGTAAATATTATTTATTAAGGAATTATTCTTTGCCAGAAACTGTGTTCTTGAAAGTTGTAATCTATTGGGGAATATTCTGAGATGTGTGATTATCTGAGTAATGATAGCGTAACACCTAGGGGAGTAAACCTCCCTGACTTAAAAAGTTTTACTTTGAGCATCTATAGAAAACTGCCTGAGACAAGTAAAGTGAAATTAATTTTTGTAATTCAGACTTGCAAATAAAATGCAAATTTGAGAACAAAAGAAATGAAATACTCCACACTTTAAAATAAACTTTGTGGCCAAGCAATTCCCCAACATGTAGGCTGAATTCTACCATTTCTAATCCTCCTCCTAATATTCGTTTTTTTATAAAGTATTAATAATACTGTCTCTCTCTCACTGTTTGTATATATATGAATATAAATATATATATTATCTCTATACATACATAATATAAAATATATGTATATCTCTATAGAAAGTTTTTATAAATAAAACTATATATCTAAAGAGACAAAGTAACATACATACATATATATGAGAGAGTATTATTAATCCTTTACAAAACAGTCACTATAGGAAGCTTAGTCATATATATATATATAACTTTATATATATAGAGAGTAGAATTAATATATTATTAAAATACATCAACATATTTTATGTTAATATTTCTGTTTATGAGATATTAATAATATGGGATTTCTCTTCTATATAAAAGAGAGAAGGGAAAAACAGTAGGCAAGGCAATAATAGCCTTTTTGAGGGAGATGGTAATTCTTGAAGAAGAGCTATTTATCCCAGTCAACTGCCCCAGACAGCTACCAAAATTTTGGCTGACTGAACTCCTCTTCTAATCCATGAAGTCAGAATTGTAGAGTAATAGGCACAAGAGAGATTTTAGAGTTCTCTAGCAAGTGAACCTTACTGTACTTCTACATTGTTGGCCTGAATGTATAGGTAGATTTTCCTGAACTGTAAGTTAAGACGTCACTTAAGATTAATTAATTATATATATAAAATTATTATCTATTATATATAAATTATATATAATACTATATATCATATCTATATTTCTGTATCTATTATCTATAATTGTGAGCCATTTGGTAAGAAACCAAACAAAAGAAAGTGGACATCCATCTCACAACAGACAATCACATAAGACACATGCCGTTTCTCTCTCCCTCTTTCGTGCTGCGTACTCAAAGAAGCTGTCTGAGAGAAAAGAGTTGTGCGAGGCTATGTCCTCCCCATATACACACTCTACTCTACTTGAGCCACAGCTGTAGCGTGCCCTGAGATGATAGGAAGAGAACTTCAATTAATATAAAATCATTTAAAAATTAGAGGACAAGAGATGCTGGAGGGGATGTGGAGAAATAGGAATGTTTTTACACTGTTGGTGGGAGTGTAAATTAGTTCAACCATTGTGGAAGATGATGTCCTTATTGCTCAAGTATCTAGAACTAGAAATAACATTTGACCAAACAATCCCATTACTAGGTATATACCTAAAGGATTACATCATTCTGTTAAGGAGACACATGCACATGTATGTTTATTTTGGCACTGTTCACAATAGCAAAGACTTGGAACCAACCCAAATGCCCATCAGTGATAGACTGGATAAAGAAACTGTGGCACATATACACCATGAAATACTGTGCAGCCATAAAAGAGGATGCATTAACATCCTTTGTAGGGACATGGATGAAGCTGGAAACCATCATTCTCAGTGTTGTAACCAAGCGAGTTGTAAGGAAAGCACCACACTCTGAGATTGAATCAGGAGTCCTTCATTGCCAGCAACCAAGAGATGGATAATGCTTAAAATTCTCTCAGCCCTGAAGAAGAGGCTTGATTTCTTTTTATACCTTGCTTAGAGAAAGGGGTGGCAAATTTATAGAAGCTGAAGAACACTGATTAAGGGGAAGTGGTTGCGGACAAGGGTGTTTCCATACCATTACCAAGGGGGTTGCCAAACAGGAATTGGCTGCAATGTTCCGGATACAGACTGACCTGTCAGTGAACTTTGGAGGAACAAAATAGAGAGGAACCTAAGATGGAGTCAGTTAGGCTAGCACATCAGCAAACTTACACAAGAAAAGAAAGCCAAACACCGCATGTTCTCACTCATAAGTGGGAGTCAAACAATAAGAACACATGGACAAGGGAGGGGAACATCACACACCAGGGCCTGTCAGGAGCAAGGGGCTAGGGGAGGGATAGCATTAGGAGAAATACCTAATGTAGTTGACAGGGTAATGGATGCAGCAAACCACCATGGCAAGTGTATAATTACGTAACAGACCTGCACATTCTGCACATGTACCCCAGAACTTAAAGTATAAAAGAAAAAATTGAAAGTTTAAGGTAAATAGGATCAAACTATACATGTCATGATGAACACAATTAGTATCGTATTTTTATCTACTAATTTCATACTATTTTGTGTACAAATGATGCAAATATAAATCTATCAGAGTCATTATAGGTTGTGTTAGACTGGTATGTTTTATATTAAGAAATTCTCATAACATTTGTTTTGAAATTTTTAGAAATAAAATTGGCAAATTTTATAATAGCCTATTTTTACAACCTAGAATGGTTTATATTATTTGATATATTGATGTAAGATACTCAAGTAAGTAGGAAATAGGCTTTATGTTTTATTATGCAGATGAAGAATTGGCTTTATTTAGCTACACAGTCTTTTGCTTTCTAATTAGGAATGGTTGATACAAGGAAGATCTTTTATGAATAATTGTTCATTGATATTGATTTAATTATAGGAAATAAAGAAAAAAGCCTCATTATTATATTTTATAAAGGAAGAATTTTAATTGTAGAGATGATAAAACTAGAGAAATTTTCTGGTCTTTAGAAATATATTGCCGAGAGGCGGCTCCGGAGTTACCGGGCGGCGACGTCAGGGATCCGCCGCGGCGTGTCGTCGGCGTCGCCCGGCCCCTGGTGCGCCCCGCGGCAGGCAGAGCTCTCACTCCTGCCCCGCGGCTGGTCCGGGGTCCAGGCCCCGGGTCGATGGCGGCTCCACAGGACTCGCGGACCGGGCCGCAGCCCATGCCCCTAGCGGACTGCGTTATGAGGCATCTGCCTTACTTCTGCCGCGGCCGAGTGGTGCATGGCTTCGGCCGCGGCTCCAAGCAGCTGGGCATCCCCACGGCTAATTTTCCTGAGCAAGTGGTAGATAATCTTCCAGCTGATATATCCACTGGCATTTATTATGGTTGGGCTAGTGTTGGAAGTGGAGATGTCCATAAGATGGTGGTGAGCATCGGCTGGAACCCATACTACAAGAATACGAAGAAATCCATGGAAACACATATCATGCATACCTTCAAAGAGGACTTCTATGGGGAAATCCTCAATGTGGCCATTGTTGGCTACCTCAGACCAGAAAAGAACTTTGATTCTTTAGAGTCACTTATTTCAGCAATTCAAGGTGATATTGAGGAAGCTAAGAAACGACTAGATTTACCAGAACATTTGAAAATCAAAGAAGACAATTTCTTCCAGGTTTCCAAAAGCAAAACAATGAATGGCCACTGATGAAAAATTGTATTTATTCATTCACTGTTTTCTAGTGTTTCTGGGTTTATTACTGTCCGTTCTCATCTTCGTTATGTTTTAAGAATCAAACACTTTCCTGCAGTTGTGAATTAAACAGTACAATGTAGTTACCATATCATGCTTCAACTGTTAAATGAAGCCCATCATGTCATGGCACTAAAAATATTTGTTTAAAAATCAAGATTTAAAAAATACATATTGATTAAAATGTACCACTAGAAAGGTATTACTTGTGTATAAGCATGGGTAAAAAGGCAAGTCACTAGTTTGGGATGAAATACGAAATTTTCATGGTAAAATACCAGCATGTATGTAATTGTGTAGTGTATACTTCTAAACAAAGAAGGCTTATAAAAGTAAATGCATTAAGGCAAAGTGCAGTGGCTTGTGCCAGTAATCCCAGCACTTAGGGAGCCGAGGTGGGAGGATTGCTTGAGTTCAAGACCAGTCTGGACAACATAGTGAGACCCCATCTCTATAAAAAAACAAAACAAAAAGGAAATGCATTATATAGAAAATTGATAGTTTATGATAAACCTACAGGGAAGAAACCCAGACTTTGTATTTTTGGTATTTTGTGCATTAATACATTACAAACATGAAGATGTTTGTGAAATTTTGTTTTAGTCATTTTCTTTGAAGTCACATCATTGTACCATTTTCATTTTGTGTAGAGCTACTTCAGTTCTAAGTCCTCTGGACTTCCCCTGTTTTTTTTTGTTGTTGTTGAAGACAGTGAAATAAGTGTTTTCAAATCTGTATGTCTCCTTTTTGTTGGATAATGCTGCTTTACAGGTGGTGGCGGGCACCTGTAATCCCAGCTACTCAGGAGGCTGAGACAGGAGAATCCCTTGAACCTGGGAGGAGGAGGTTGCAGTGAGCCGAGATTGCGTCACTGCACTCTAGCCTGGGCTAGAAAGAGCAAAATTCCGTCTCAAAAAAATCTGTATGTCTCCTTTTTGTTGGATAATGCTTCTTTTTAAAAGGCAAAAATGTTCTTCAACATTTTTCTTTGGTTCTTTTTTCCTTTTTCAGGAAAAACAAAACAGACTTCATCTTTAGGTTTACATGTACCAATTTCTTAAAGAACACAAAATGTATCCCTCACTAGCAAAACTAAGAGCCAATTAAACTATGAAATAGTCAGAAAATTATTTATTTTTAATATTTAAGGCCTTGAAGTTAATTTTGTTCCAAGGCAAATCTAAACTGGTGTAGCTGTATAAGTGCAATATAATTTAATGCTAGTCTAAAAAGTACTTGTAGCTTGAGGTGAAAGCGTAAAGTTTTACTTAAATAGTCTTCATACGGTGAATTTTTTCTCCAACTAACTAATATGTGGGAAATTAAGATTACAGATTCCTTTGGGCCCTCTCAAACAGTATATTGCATCGTTGCTCACTGTAGCAACAGATTTGGTGGTGATAGGGGGATGAAGATAGAAACATAGAGGGTAATTTTAAAGTTAATTGATTATGAATCATTTTTCCCTAATCTGCATAAATGAATTAGAACTGATTTTAATAAAAGACTTTATTTTGTGTAAAAAGTATTCAGAAAAACATCTAAAGCTGTTGGAGAAGAGGGACTCATAAATACAGTTGGATTGTGTTTTACTTTTTATTTCTTTATAAATGTCAGAAACACAGTTTATAATGTTAGAAATCCTATACTTGAAAGAAACTTTGGTTATCAGTGGCTTTATGAAGTAAAGTTAACAAACATGGGAAATGTGAAAATGTTTGTGTTTTGTCTGAATAGCTTGCTACTAAATGCTCTCTTTAGGTGTGTGAAAGTTCGTTGTTATGTTATTGTCCCTTTATATCTCGTTAGATAGCCATTGCTTCTGAGAATCGGATCGTGTGGTGTTTGAAGGGTTAATTGTGTCTATATTTTTCAAAAACTTTTATAAGAAGTTACAGTAGTACCATTTTGATTAGTCTGGATGTTTTCAGGCCTTGAAATAAATTTTGACTAAGTGAAAAAAAAAAAAAAAGAAATATATTCCAGATTTTATTAATTAAGTGGAAGTAAGATGAATTAAATTAATTTTTAAGTGAGAATAACTTTGAAGACATTTTAAAAAATCCATAAGTCTGATTCTAAGATTCTGTATTTTCCACCAAGTCTTATTGGTTATCCTGAAATACTACACTATTGTGATATTATATACTTTTGTATAGTTTGTTGTGGAATTATTGCTTTCTCCCTAGTGAATTAAATGGATATATAAGGGAATAAAGCAGTATTAATCAGATTTCACAGTAACAATGATACTTTTTCAAAAAAATATTATTGCTAGTGTGTTGGTTAGACAGGCTTAGAAAATATGGCTAAAGCTGTCTTTAGTAGTAATATTTCAACATTACCTACAAATTCAATATAAATTTTGATTATGTGTTCTTGAGATTAAATTACCAATATATGATCATTATATTATTTAAGGAAGCTGAATAATAAATGCCAAAAGAACTATTTAAGAGGATTTTTCAATATGCAAAATTCTAGGTGTAAATGATGTTTACTACATCCTAGTGATACATAGAACACAGTTAAGCCAAGACACTTGTTGCTCTCACTCCAAACACATTGAAAGTTCTGAGGAAACAGAATATTATAAATGCATACTTTAGCTCTACAGCAACAAAGGAAATTTCCACCACCTAGAAATGAAGAAGGAAAGGATACCATAATAGAGCTCAAAATTGAACCCACAAATCTTTTGGGAATATTGATATAGGGTGGTTTCCTTGGTTGATTAGTTTTCGCTAATAGACAAATTGGTATTCTGAGTCCACGTCAGGTAAAGAGTACTGCTGGCAAGAAATTGGAACTCAAGGTATGTTAAATGTTGTCATGGGTCTATTTGCACATTAACTGTGTTATGTAAGTAACCTAAGATGAGAAGGCTACACCAGTAGATAACTCAGAGGACAAAGATAATCATATAGAAAGGAAATTAGCTGAAGAATATTTCACAGCATAAATTACAAAGCACAAAAGAAAACAAACTTTATGAGACAGTATTCACAGATGAAACAAGCATGAGATTCAACACCCGAGGAACAGATATTATATTAACATAATAGATACATTAAAATGTGGGCACTAATGTGTTTAAGAAGACAAACTATAAAATAGAATTGATACAGCAAAATGATGAATTGTGGAAAAGAAAATAAATTTGAAAATGAACAAAACTAATTTTTAAAAAATAACAAATATTAAACTTTCATGCAATAAACGTATATAGAGCTGAAAAAGAGACACCGGCCAAAAGTGGCACAAAAGCAAACTTGTAACCATCAGCAAATTATTTAATGTATTTTTTTAGATTTGATTATGATTTTAGGAGTAAAATGTAAATTACATAGATCCTGGCACATAAAATGTAAATTACATAGATCCTGGCATTAATGATAATATTATGTGTTATTATTATGAAAATGTGTTGTAAAAGATAAAAAGATTGTAATGGGGAATAGAATGAGAAAATTCTGCATTCATCTATAATTAATTCCATTAAAATACAATAAAAATGAGTGCCAGACTATATTTGAAGTGATTATGGATAATTATTTTTCATAATGGATGATGTGAATTCTAAGATTGAAGAAGCATTAAAATAGAAGCATTACAGTGATACTGCAGAATATCTAGATAAAGGGGGGAAGTAAAGCTCAGTTACAAAGATACTAAATACAAATGAAATGCAATTAGAGTTCACATCAGCATTAGAATCCCAAAGGACAGTGGCATATTTTAATTGTTTAAAGAAAATATAGCTAAATTATATTAAATTCCTTAATTGTGCTCTAAATTTTATCTGTTTTCTAGGATATATAGAAGTATGTGTTTGATGTTTAATCAGGTAGATCCAATTCTCTGTGGAAAATTTCAGACTTGGATTAGCTATTTTATAATCTGTGTTTCATAATTCCATTATCTAATGTGACTATGGCTCTTTCTCTTTTGTTTTTAGTTTCTATGGATTCCTACTTAATTTTCTTACCTCTTCAGATGACTGCTTATCTTTTATTTTGAGCTATATGTTGTACTTGAAAAATTATAAATAGCTAAAAAAAAAAAATCCCTACGATTTTATCATCTTTCACAGATGCTTTTCATTTTCTTCTGCCTGGGTACTCAGTCGTACAGAAATTCTGGATCATCTTGATAGGGTCACTACGTGTCCTGTTTGCCTGGAATAAGCCTGATTTCTTAAAATTTTACTGGTATCCCATTTGCTTTAGCCTTTTTATAAATTTTTATTTTTATTTGGTAATTATGAAAAGTTGTTGAATTAAAAGAAGCCAAGGTATACTGGGGAAAACTGTTTTTACTGGGGAAAACTGTTTTTACTGAGGCCCTAGAAGGATATTCAGGTTTTAAAAACAGAAGTTAAGTAGATACTTTGAAGAGCACAGTTAGGATGACATGTACAGACTGGTAAACTATTCGAGACACAGAAGGAAATTTAGGTAATATTTAGTAAAGTGCTAAATGTGTCTACACTTTGCAATAGCAATGTTAGCTGCAAATCAAGTAAATATTTGATCTCATGAATTGTTGATTTCTGAATTGCAGAGGTAGGATACACACCTTTAATAGGAGATTGGCAAAATGCGGGATACTGATAAGAAAGGATTGGTCTGTGATGATAGGAAGCGTATTTGATATTGAAAATGGAAATATGTGCAGTAAATAAGAGGGAATGAAGATGAATTGAGCTTCCCTGACTGCTAGACCTGTTATTTCTCCCTTTCACATCGAGGAGGTTGATGCTTTCCTTGAACATCCCACCTGAGGAAGTTACCTGAGAAGTTGAAGCCAATTCAACTCAGGCCTCATCCATTACTGATATTATTTTCTCAAATTTCAAATTAGAGTCAGATTGCAGCACATTTAGGGCAAATGTACTGTCTTACCTCAGCTTTTTATCAGCTCTCCATCTCTGTACCATGATTTAGGCTTCAAATTTCTGACCAGACGTGTTACTGGCTCGTTAAGAGTGACAACTTTAAGCCAATAGGCCCCAAAGTGCAGGAAGTAATATAGTCTACAAGCTCAAATCACAAATAATCTAGATGGCAGGTGTGTGCCAAAGCACGAAACAAAAATCTCATAAAAAGTGCAATGGCTTGCTTCCTCAGTGAAATTTCTGAGGGCCTAGTGGTCTGCACAGATATCTCTTCCACAGTATTAAAACACACACACACACACACACACACACAACTGTATTTTACTTAGTGTCACTTTATATGTGGATTATTGTGATGTATTTAATTGGTGTCTTGAGAGGTTGCTAGTAGGAATCTAAAGATTCTCTAGGTGTTGTGATGACAACTTGTGTTAAGACCTAGACAAACAATTCACATTGGTATGCCTTATAAGGCCTGTAGGATGAGACAGTATGAAACCATAATAAAGGCTCTGTAGCATTTTAGGGAAGAAAAACATGCATTTTTCAGCAAATAATTGTTCTTAACGGCGTACTTGGTACATGTGAAAATGATTAAATTGTATTAATAAAATTGCAAACATACTATATAAAATATTATATATGCACATATCATGTAATCACAAAAGATGACAGTTGTGGATTTTCATGGAAAGATGTCATATAATATCATATAGTATGATGTCAGTTTTATATAGTACATGGCACATATTATGTATTCAACAATATTCACTTATTGATGAGTAAACACAGTAAAACCTTTATTGTATTAAAAAATCAAAAGACTTGTTTTTTGAACATGGATTTCCCTTGCTATGACACCCTAGTTTTCTTTTCCAGAGAACAAGTTTTTGGTCTCCGTGTGTGTGTGTGTGATTTTTTTTTTAACAGAAGAGCATATTTCCTCTCTGTCTGCCTCACATCATATTTGCTCTTTCCACCCACTGCAATCTGGTTTTCACTTCTATATTCTACTAAAATATTCTAAGATATAAAATGATATTTTAATGGCTATATGCAGGGATCTCTTAGCAGTCTCACTGTAATTGCTGCCTGTCCATTTCACTTTGGACATCACCCTCTGCTCCTTTCTGTGGTTGCTCAGATAATAACAAATGCTGTTTGCTTTCTCACCTCCATGATACTTGCTGCTCCATCATTTCTGTTTGTTCTTCATCCTCTGCCTGTTCTTTTAATATTAATGACTGTCAAAGGGCAACACAGTTGGGCATGGTGGCTCATGCCTGTAATCCTAGCAATTTGGGAGGCCAAAGTTGGAGGGTTGCTTGAGCCCAGGACTTCAAGACAAGCCTGGGCAACATAGTGAGACCCCATTTCTACAAGAAATTAAAAATTAGGGTCGGGTGCAGTGTCTCACACCCGTAGTCCCAGCACTTTGAGAGGCTGAGGTGGCCAGATCACCTGAGCTCAGAAGTTAAAGACCAGCCTGGGCAACATGATGAAACCCCATCTCTACTAAAAATACAAAAGATTAGCCAGTCGTGGTGGTGTGAGCCTGTAATCCCAGCTACTCAGACGGCTGAGGCGGGAGAATGGCTTGAACCTGAGAGGCAGAGTTTGCAGTGAGCCCAGATCATGCCACTGCATTCCAGCCTGTGCAACAAAGTGAGACTCTGTCTCCAAAAAAAAAAAAAAAAAAAAAAAAAAATTAGCTGGGCATGGTGGCACACACTTACATTACCAGCCACTTAGCAAGCTGAGGTGGGAGGATCACTTGAGTCTGGGAGGTGAAGACTGCAGTGAGCTATGATTGTGCTACCGCACTTCAGGCCAGGCAACACAGTGAGACCATGTCTCAGAAAAATAAAATAAAAGGGCAACACAAAGGACCCTTGTGGTCATAGAAATCTTCTGTTTGTTTTTTTAAAAAATGTTTATTTGAATTTGTATAAATTTATGGGGTGCAAGTGTTTTTTTTGTTTTGTTTTGTTTTGTTTTTTTTTGCCACTGGTATACTGCAAAGTGGTGATGTTTTGTATTTTTACTTTATCAATGTCAATATCCTGGTTGAAATATTCTACTCTGGTACTGTTGTATTATAATGTTGAAAGATGTTATCACTTGGGGAAACTAGTTAAGGAGTACTTAGGATCTCCCCTTATTTTTTCCAATGGTATGTGAATCTACAACATTCTCAAAATAAAACATTTAATTTCAAAAAAAGTCAAAAGTCTCAAACTGAGACACTTTCAAAGTTAGGCCACAGACTATATAGGAGGTCTCTTAGTAGTTAAAAGAAATCACTGAGATCTGAAAACCTGTAGTTGGCTCTCAGAGCCTCTCAACTCCCACACCCTTGCTCCACCAAATGGGAACAAAAACATTAGGTTAGAAACATTAAAAACCAGGAAGTATTCACAGGAGTAAAAATGGACAGGCAACAAAAAAGAATGAAAGAGACAAAGAGGGTGTGAAAATAACAAGGTGTTAAACCTGAGAAACAGCAAGTCTTCTCTGAAGCAGTCCCTCTGGGAGAATGGTCACTTACTCTGCAGGTGCAATTGCTAAGAAAAGTTCTGAAAGTTCTTCTAAATGAACCTTGGAGTCCACATTGTGTAAAAAGCTACAGTTTTGCAAACCTTCTGATATCTGAAGTGAATTTTATTTTTCTGAAGCCACTAAAAACAATCGGAGGCATTACGGTCTACTGCAATGAGCGCAGACTTTTAGGTCTCTGAGAACCAGGTTTAAGTGCAATCTCTGCTACTTGGTGACTGCAGGACCCCAGGCATGTTAACTTAATCTTTATCAATGTCAGTGCCATAATCTGTAGAGTAGAGCTAATTATGCCTGTCTCTTAGGATTTATGTAAGATTAAGTATGATAATGGATATGAAGACATCTAGTTCTATGCCTGGCCCAGAGTCAAGTTTTAATAAAAGCGTTCTTTTAAAGATGGTTGAAAAACACAAGTAGATTTTTTGGTAAGACACCTAAATGAAATCTGAAGGTCATCCAAGAAGAGTTCAAAAATCTGTGGAGTTGCATCAGTTAACTACTTTAGAATACACTGATAGTCTCCTAAGCTGTGTGTGTTGCCCTTTTATAGCCATATCCACTTCCCTTCTTCAATTCCCCATTTTTAACCCCTGGAAACCACTGATTTCTTCTCTGCTTCTATAATTTTGTCACTTAAAAATATTATGTACATGGAATTATACAATATGTAATACTTTGGGAATGGCTTTTTTTTTACTCAACATAATTCTCTGGAGGTTGATCTAGGTCATTTTAGAGATAATAGTTGATTTCTTTTTATTGCCACTGAGTAGTATTCGATGGTATGGAAATTACCACAGTCTGTTTAACCATTCACTCGTTAAAGGACATCAGTCTTACTCTGATAGCAAAACGACACCAAGACAGTACCAACCAAATCAAACAAAAACTAGTTATTTCTAACTTTGGGCTAATATAAATAAAACTGCTATAAACATTAGTCTACAGATTTTCACATGAATGTAAGTTTTCATTTCTCTGAGACAGATACTCAGGAATGTAATTGTTGGATCATATAATAGCTACATGTTTTGTTTTGTTTTCTTTTACCTGCCAAACTGTCTTCTATTTTTTTTTTTTTTTTTTTTTTTTTTTGAGACAAGAGTCTCACTCTGTCACCAGGCGCCAGGCTGGAGTGCAGTGGCATGACCTCGGCTCACTGCAACCTCCGCCTCCTGGGTTCAAGCAATTCTCCTGCCTCAGCCTCCCGAGTAGCTGGGACTACAGGTGCACCACCATGCCCAACTAATTTTTTTTTGGTATTTTTAGTAGAGGTGGGGTTTCACCATGTCGGCCAGGATGCTCTCTATCTCTTGACCTCGTGATCCGCCTGCCTCAGCCTCCCAAAGTGTTGGGATTACAAGGGTGAGCCACCGTGTCCGGCCCTGCCAAACTTTAGTGGTACCATTTTACATTTTTACCAAAGATGTATGAATGATCCAGTTTCTCTGCATCTTCGCCACTGGCATTTGATATTATTGTTTTGTTTATAAATTATTTTTAATAATACTTTAAAATAATTTTAGATATATAGAAAAGTTGCAAAGATCATAGTGAGTGTTCCATATACATCTTGCTATAAATGAAATTATGCCCTTCTCTTTAAACTCATATGTTGAAGCTCTGTCCCTCACTCAGTGTGATGGTATTTATCGATGGGGTCTTTGGGTGATAATTAGGTTTAGATAAGATCATGAAGGTGGGGTCCTCATGATGGGATTAATCCTCAGATAAGACCAGAAGAATGATCTCTCTCTCTCTCTCTCTCTCTCTCTGTTTCTCTCTCTCTCTCTCTCTTTCTCTCTCTCTTCTCTCTCTCTCTCTCTCTCTCTCTCTCTCTCTCTCTCTCTCTCTTCCTCTCCCCGCACTTTCCTGTCCACCATGTGAGCACTTAGCAAGCTGACAGCTGTCTGCAAGGTGGGAAGAGAGCCCTCAGCAGGATTCCAACATTGCTGGCACCCTGATCTCAGACTTTCCAGCCTTGAGAAATAAATATCTATAGCTTAATCCATCTTAGTTAGGACAATTGTACCAAAATACCGGTATTTTGGTACAATGGTCGTAACTAAGATGCCTTCACCCAATTCCCCCTGTTGTTGACATCTTAGATTTGTATGATTCTTTTATCATAATGATGGAACCAGCACTGGCACATTATTACTAACTGAACTCCACGATTTATTCAGATTTTACTATCTTTTTTTTTTCCTTTTTTTTTTTTTTTTTTTTTTGAGGCAGAGTTTCACTCTTGTTACCCAGGCTGGAGTACAATGGCACAATCTTGGCTCACCGCAACCTCCGCCTTCCAGGTTCAGGCAATTCTCCTGCTTCAGCCTCCTGAGTAGCTGGGATTATAGGCACGCGCCACCATGCCCAGCTAATTTTTTGTATTTTTAGTAGAGACGGGGTTTCACCATGTTGACCAGGATGGTCTCGATCTCTTGACTTCGTGATCCACCCTCCTCATTCTCCCAAAGTGCTGGGATTACAGGCGTGAGCCACCGCGCCCGGCCCAAGATTTTACTATCTTGCTCCAGTGTCCTTTTTCTGTTTGAGGATCCCGTCCAGGATACCATATTACTTTTACTTGTCATGTTTTCTTAGCTTTTTCTGGTCTCTGAGTGACAGTTTTTCAAACTTTCCTTATTTTTGATGATAGGGACCATTTTTGAGAAAAAAAATACATTAGTAACTTTCTCCATTTTTAAAATCTCTGTTATTCTTCCTCCAGGGTTTTTTACTCCTATAGGTACCATTTTATACACTGGATAATTCTGAAAATGCATTTCTATTGAGCTCTCTTTGAAAGATTTCAGATTTAATTTATTCACTTCATTATAATTTTTTCCCTCTTCTCGATCTTCCTCCTACTTCTGGATTTCCAATCTTAGTTAATGACATCTTCCTCCCCTGTCATGCAAATTAGAAACAAAAGAGTAATCTCCGTCTCATCCTCTAATAACACACAAAGCATTTTCATTTCACTTCATTAACTTTTCTCACGTTCATCTCATCCTCCCCATTCTCATTGCTTTTCCCTAACATTTTGGCCCCATCATTCTTTAGATTACTGTAGTGACTTCTTAGCTGTAAGAGTTACCTTATAATTTACTTCTTTTGAATTCATACTACCAACTGCTAGTTGAGTAACATTGCAAATGCTACTCTGACTTTGAGATTTTTTTACTTTAGTCTGAGAACGTTTCCTGTTACCAATTCTTTAAAAAAGGCTCAACTTTTTCTCCAGAACTCACAAGCATCTGTGACTGTCTATCTTTCCAGTCTTAATTTCATAATGCTATTTTCCAAAATAGTTGTCTTCGTTATAAAGGTTTGCTTTTCACATCATCTTGACTCTGTAGTTTAGCTTTTACGAATAAAAGACCATTGTAACCTAGTCTCCTCTTTCTTTATTTTTTCATCCTGTGACAAATTTCTTATGACACAGAGAACTACCTTTATTATATTGTGTTATGTGTTCTTATTTATGTTGTTGTTTGGGGTTGACTATTTCCTCATGATATTTAAAAGGCATCTTCAGGAACTTCACAAGTAAAGTGTTCCTTAATTCTATGCAAAATAAATTTTTAGGCACTAATTTCATCTATAATACCCAGTTTGTTTGATCCCCAGAGCTGAACATATTCTTTGTGTCTGCCTGTTTCCTTTCATAAGCTCAATCCTGGATTTATTTTTAAATTAGTACTTCCCTTACATCAGAAATTTTAGACTCCTATAGCCAGATGATTAGCACAGTCAAGAAATGATAAGATAAAGCATTTTCCTCTTCATTTTCAGATACACATACCTCCACACACAGCCAATAGAAAAATTCTTTTGGCTTAGAATTCATTGTAAGCCTGGAAGGAGAAACTAATGTCATATGTTATCCTCAGTAAATATAAAACAAAACAAACTATAATATGTAGAAGACATGGGTCATATTAAAGCATGCCATGAGGGCTATTGTTCCCTTATTCTTCAGTGTTTCATTTTTGAACCCAAACAGGGTCTTTCTACTCATTCTTTCTAAATATACAACCTAGATAGTATTTTTTAATACTAAATTTTATAGAAGCATAGTAAGATTTCTTTTTTGATGAAGTGTATTTATTTTACAATGTTTTTTGACTGACAAGTCAAAATTATATACCTTTATGGGGTATAATGTGATGTTTAAACACACACACACACACACACACACACACACACACACAATGTAGAATAATTAAATCAAGCTAATTAACATATTCACCACTTTGCTTCACTATTATTTTTAAGGTGAAACATTCAAAGTTTCCTAAGTTATTTTGGAATATGTTATGTATTACTGTTGAAAATAGACACTCTGTTGTGCAAGAGATCTAAAAATCTATTTCTCCTGTCTATCTGAAGTTTTGTACCCTTTGATTATCTTTGCATTCCCTTCTTTCTTGCCTTCCCACTCATCTACATATCTCTTGATAGGCACTTAGATTATTTCCATATCTTGGCTCATGTGAATAATGCTACAATGAACATAGAAGTGAAGATATCCCTCTGACACATATTGATTTCAGTTCCTTTAGGTACGTACTCAGAGGAGGGATTACTGGATTGTATGGAAGTTCTATTTTTAGTTTTTTTTAGTAACTTTCGTGTCATTTTCTTTAAGGGCTATAATAATTTACATTTCCACCACAGTGTATAAGAATTCCTTCTTCACATCCTATGATTTGTTATCTTTCATCTTTAAAACAAAACAAAACAAACAAACAAAAAAAACACTTCTAACAGGTGTGAGGTAATATCTGTCCCATTGTGATTTTAATTTTTATTTTCCTGATAATTGGAGATACTGAGCATTTTTTAAATGCACCTATTGGCCGTTTGTATGTCTTCTTTTGAGAAATGTCTGTTCAGCTCCTCTGGCTATTTTTTGAGCAGCCTACAAAACGCTAAAGAGTTAACTGAGTTTCTTATATATTTGGGGTATTAGCCCATGATCAGATGTATGGTTTGCAAATATTTTCTGATATTCAGTGAGTTGTCTCTTTATTAACTGTCTCCTTTGCTGTGCAGAAACTTTTTAGTTTGAAATCATCTAGATTGTTTTTTTTTTTCTTTTGTTGACTGTGCATTCAAGTTTATATACAAAAAAGTCATTATCCAGAACATTATCACAGATATTTTCCCCTAGGTTTTTTCTAGAAGTTTTACAATGTCAGATGTTTTAAAAAGTTTAGATTCATGTTTAAGTCTTTAATCTGTTTTGAGTTGATTTTTAAAATATGGAATAAGGGTCAAATTTCATTATTCTTTATGTGGATAGCATTTTCCCATCACTATTAAAGAGGCTATTTTTTTTAAATCTTTTTATTTTTGATATTTTTGTTAAAAATCAGTTGAGTTCCTCCCCCTGCCCCCGGGCTTTCAATTCTGTTTTGTTGGTCACTGTGTTTGTTTTTATGCCAGTGCCATGCTGTTTTTGTTAAAATAGCTTTCTAATAAATTTTGAAGTCAAGTAATATGATATCCTAAGCTTTGTGGTTTTTGTTCAAGGTTACTTTAGCTATTTGACATATTTTCTGGTTCTACACAAATTTAAGAACTTTTTTCCATTTCTGAAAAAAATGACTAGAATTTTGTTTGAGATTATATTGAATCTGTAGATTATCTTGGGTATTATGGACATTTTAACAATATTAGTTCTAATTATGTTTTCAGTCCCATTACTTGATAATGATCTGTTCAGGTTTTGGATTTTTTTCCTGGTTCAATTTTGGTAAGTTGTATGTATCTAGAAATTTGCCTGTTTCCTTCTAGATTTTCTAGTTTATTGGCATATCATTGCCTATAATAGCCCCTAATGACTGTTGGACTCTGCAGTATCTATTGTAATATTTTTTTTAATTTGTGAATTTATTTCTTTTTTATCCTTTGCCTGTTTAAGGGTTTGCCAGTTTTGTTTAACTTTTCAAGCAACATTTTTTTGTTGTTGTTTCATCAATCTTTTGTTTTCTTGTAATTTCAGTTTTATTTATTTCTGCTCTCATCTTTATTATTATTTTTTTCTTCTAATTCTGAGCTTCGTTTGCCCTTGCTTCTTTAGTTCTTTAAGATGCATCCTTAGATTGCTATTTTGAAGTTTTTCCTCTTTTTTTGATGTAGGCACTTATAACTATAAATTGCTCTGAGTATTGCTTTTGCTGTGTCTCATAGGCTTTGGTATGTTCTGTTTCTATTATCATTTATTTCAAAAACTTTTTCAGTTTTCTTCTTAATTTCTTCCTTGACCCACTGGCCATTTGGGTGTATATTGTTTAATTTCAGGGTATTGTTATATTTTCCAAAATTTTACTTATTAATTTCTAGTTTTAGTCCATTGTGGTCAGAGAAGGTAATATTAATGTTACTTGATTTTTGAATGTTTTGAGAATTTTTTTGTGTTACCTAACATACAGGCTACCTTGCAAATTATATATGTGCTGAAGAAAAGTATGTAGTCTACAGCTATTGGATGAAATGTTCTGTAAATATCCATTAAATCTGTTTGATCTATAGTGCAGATTAAGTCTGATATTTCTTTGTTGATTTTTCTGTCTAAAAGATCTGTCTAATGAAGAATATGTGTTGTTAGGAACATGGGGTGTTAAAGTACTCAGCTCTTATTGTATTAGGGCCTACCTCTCTCTTTAGATCTAATAACATTTGCTTTATATGTCTGGATGCTTCAGTATTGAGTGCATATATATTTAAAATTGTCACATCCTCTTACTGAATCAACCCCTTTATCATTATATAGTGACCTTCTTTGTCTCTTCTAATTTTTGCCTTGACTGTTTTGTCTGATATAGTGAATTCTGCTGTTTTATGGTTTCTATTGACATGGAGTATCTTTTCTCATCCCTTCATTTTCAGTCTGTTTGTATCTTTACAGGTGAAGTGTGTTTCCTTTAGGCAACAAACAGATCAATGAGTCCTGTTTTTCATCCATTCAGCCAGTCTATGTCTTTTGACTGGAGAGTTTAGGCCATTTACATTGCATGTTATTATTGATAAGGACTTACAGCTGACAATTTGTTATTTGATTTCTTATTATTTTATGGTCATCTCTTCCTTCTTTTATTTCTGTCTTCCTCTAGTGAAGATAATTTTCTCTGGTGATGTTATTAGTTTCTTCCTTTTATTTTTTGTGTATCTGTGTTTTTTTGTTGTTTTATTGTTTTTTTTTTTTTTTTTTTCTGGTTTCAGGTTACCAGGAGACTTGCAAATACTGTATTATCATACATTATTTTAACTTGATAACAATGTAACACTATTTGCATAAACAAACTAGCAAAAGGAAAACTAATAAACTCTCCTTAACTTTATCCTCCTGCTTTAAACATTTTTGTTTTTATTTATATCTTATTGTATTGTCTGTCTTGAAAAGTTTTAGTTATTTTATATTGGTTTATCGTTTTTTCTTTCTACTGAGGATAGTTTACACACTACAATCACAGTGTTACAGTATTCTGTGTTTTACTGTGTAATTACTATTACCAGTAAGTCTTATACCTTCAAGTATTTATTTATTGCTTATTTATGTCCTTTGCTTTCTGAATGAAAGCATTTCTTGCAGAACATTTCTTGGTATTGATGAAATACACCAAATTTTGCTAGTCTGGGAAAGTCTTTATTTCTTATTTATGTTTGAAGAATATTTTTGGCAAATGTATTATTCTACAGTAAAAGTTATTTTCACTCAACATTTTAAATATGTCATACTGCTCTCTCCTGGCCTGTAAGGTTTCCAAAGAAAAGTCTGCTGACAGATGTATTGGAGTTCCATGATACATTATTTGTTTCATTTCTTTTGCTGCTTTTAGGATTCTTTCTTTTTCTTTGACCTTTGAGAATTTGATTATTAAATGCCTTAAGGCAGTCTTTTTTGGGTTAAATCTGCTTGTATTCTAAAAACCTTGTGCTTTGGATATTGGTGTCCTTCTTTAGGTTTGGGGAGTTCTCTTTTATTTTCCTTTGAATAAACTTTCTATCCTTGTCTTTTTCTCTACCTTCACTTTAAGGCCAGTAACTCTCAGATTATTCCTTTTCTGGTTCATTTCTAGATCCTGTAGGCATGCTTCATTATTTGTTATTCTTTTTTCTTTTGTCTCCTGTTACCATGTATTGTCAAATAGCTTGTCCTTAAACTCACTAATTCTTTGTTCTGCTATATAAAGAACTCTGATGCATTCTTCAGTAGGCCAGTTGCATTTTCACCTCCAGACTTTCTACTTAATTCCTTTTAATTATTTCAATTTCTTATTACGTTTATCTGTTATATCTGAATTTCTTTTCTGTTTTATCTTGAACTTTTTAAATTTTCTTCAATACTATTTTAAATTTTCCATCTGAAAGGTCATATATCTCTATTTTTCCAGGATTGGTCCCTGGTGCTTTATTTATTTCATTTGGCAAGGTCATATTTTCCTGGATGGTGTTGATATTAGTAGATGTTCTTTATTCTCCTGGCATTGAAATATTAGGTATTTATTGAAGTCTTCACCATCTGGGTTTATTTGTAGTTGTCCTTTTGGAAGGATTTCCAGATAGTTGATAAGACTTGAGTGTTGTGGTCTAAGCTATTTCTGTTTTGGGGATACCCCAAGTCTAGTAATGATATGGTGTTTGCAGATTTATAATGGTTCTGCCTGATGGTCTTGGCCAAGATCCAGGAGAATTTTTTGTATTTCCATGCAGAGACTCTTGTTTTCTTCCATTATTTTCTCTCGAACATTCAGAGTCTCTCTCTCTCTCTCTCTCTCTCTCTCTCTCTCTCTGTTTTGAGTCATCTAAAGCTGAGGATGGAGTGATGTAAGCACCCCTGTGGTTACTACCACTATGACTTTGCAGGGTCAAACCTGAAGCCAGCACAGGACAGGATCTCCTCCAAGCCCTGCTGTAACCACTCCATGGCAATTGCCTATTTTCACTCAAGGCTCTGAGGCTCCACAAGAAACAGGTGCAAAGCCACCCAGGCCTGTGTCCTTCCTTTCAGTGTAATAGAGTCTGTCAGGCCTGGGTGGATTCGGAAGTGCTTTCTGGGAGTCTGGGACTACACTAAAAAAAACTTTAGAAGTCTACTGGGTATTCCATTATGTTTTGGCTGAGCTGGCACTCAGACCACAAGACACAGTTCTTACCACTCTTCCCTTCCTTTCCAAAGGCAGAGCAAACTCACCCAGTAGCCACTGTCACCCCTGGCCACAAGGAGTACTGTCAGACTACCACAGATATTTCCTTAAGGCCCAAGGTATTCTAAATCAGCCTCTGGTGAATGCAGCTTATCCTAGGAATTACCCTTCAGGTCACTGGGATCCCCTCTGGCCTAGGGCAGGTCGAGAAGTGTCATCCAATAGTTAAGTCCTAGAATCAGGGACCCCAAGAGGCTACTTTGTGCTCTACCCTCTGGTTGTGGTATTGGTACCTAAGGTACAAGCCAAAGTCCCTTTTACTTTTTTCTTTGTTTTTCCGAAGTAGGAGTTTTGCCCTGTAGCCACCACAGCTGGTAATGTGCTGTGTCTCACCAGAAGCCAGAAAGTCTCAGTGACTCCTTAAGGCCCTTGATGTAGTACCTGGTTATTGTTGCTGTTTATTCAGGGCTCAAGGGCTCCTTAGTTTGCAGGTGATTAGTACTGACAGGACTAGGTTATTTTATTCAAGCAGTTGGTTCACTTTTTGGCCATGAGTGTGTCTAGAAATGTCACCTGGGATCTATGCCCTGGAATGTGGTACTTATGACTCTGACCAGTACCCTCTCTTTCCAAGATTGAGTTGGTATCCAAGATGTAAACAAAGTCCCCCTCAATATTCCCTCTTCTCTCTTTAAGCCGAGGTAAGGGATCGCTTTTGGAGCCATGAGCTGTGCAGTCTGTGGTTAGGGGAAGGGCAATGCCAGCACTCTCTTGGCTACCCCAACTGGTGTCTCAGTAAGTCACATGTCCTGCCAGTCCACTGCCTCTGGGCCTAGTTTAGTCCAAGAACTTACCTAAGAGTTGCAGTCTTTGTGGCCTAGACTGCCTTTCAAGTTTACTTAGAGAGAGAGAGAACTGTTGCCGTTGATGGCAATGTTTGTACCACTGGAATTGGTAATTTCCCCCAGACTAGGGCTGGTTTAAATGGTTCCTCCGTGAGTGAGTTTCAGCTGAGTTTGGTCTGGTTTTCTTTTCTGCTGTAATAGAACGGTGCTGAATTCAGTGCCTCACAATTGCTGGTTTCTTCCTCCTCCAGTACCCAGAGATGTTCTCTCCCTCACTCCACCACTGATGGAGGATTAGAAAGGGGTGGCATAGGTGATTTAGGACAGTTTTTTCCTGTTTCTTCAGTGCCTCTTTCAGTGATAAGAAATTAAAACCAGATACTATGTGTGCTCACCAGATTTCTGGTCCCTATGAACATTTTTTTTCCTCTTTGTAGATGATTGTTAACTTGGTGTTCTTGTGGTGTAAAGATTGGGAGAGCTTTCTATTTTAAGACAATTCTCTATCTCTAGCTTGTTTATCTTTTAAAAGGTCTCTTACATTTGTTGTTTTCTCTTGTTTTTTAGTCTCTATTTTGTTGGTCTCTGCTCGAATCTTTGTTATTTTCTTCTTTCTATTAGTTAGCGTTGGCCTCAGTTTGCCTTTCTTTTTTTCTTTTCTTTTTTTTCCTTGAGGTATAACATTAGATTAGTTATTTGTGATTTTTTTCTTTTTTAATGTGTACCTGTTTTTGGTATAAATTTCCTTCACAGAATTGCTTTTGCTATATTCTATAAGTTTTGATATGTCATGTTTCTATTTTACTTTTTCTAAAGGTATTTTTCTATTTTTCTTTCTGATTTCTTCTGTGCCCTATTGCTTGTTTAGTAGCATATTCTTTAGTTTCCACACATTTATGTATTTTACAAGATTTCTTCTGTTATTTTGGTAGTTTTATGCCATTGTAATTCAACAAAGCTTTATGTATTTAGGTGCTCCAATGTTGGGTGCATGTAAGATTAGAGCTGTTAGGTCTTCTTGTTGGATTAACCATTTTTTTCGTTATGTAGTCACCATCTTTGTCTCTCTTTACAATATTTGACTTAAAATTTATTTTGTTTCATGTAAGTATAGCTATCCTTGCTAACCTTTGCTTTTCATTTGTGTGGTCTTTTCCATCCCTTCACTTTCAGTCTATGTATATCCTTGCCAGTAAAGTAAGTCTCTTATAGGTGGCATATGGGTAGGCCTTAAAAAAAAAATCTGTCCAACCACCGTCTTTTTAATAGGGGAATTTATACATTTATATACAAGATATAATTGGTAGGGAAAGACTTGCTACTGCCATTTTGTAATTTGTTTTTGATTGTTTTGTAGCTCCCTTGATTCTTTCTTTCTCTCTTGATTTCTTTGTGGTGTGATTGTATGGTTTGACTTCTTTATTTTTATATTTTGTTTTTGGTTTGGGACTACAATAAGGCTTATATGAAGTGTATTATCCTTATAACATGCTATATAAAGCTTATAACAACTTGCCTTTAATTGCATGCAGAATTTACACTTTCACACTCCTTTCCCCATCTTTTATAATTTTGATGTCATAATTTATATTTGGCGTTGTAATCTGTGTCTCTTAACAATTTATTGTAGCTACTGTTGTTTTAAATATTTTTTCTATTGCTTTATATACCATCTTTTGATATGAGAGAATTTTGAGTATGTTTTACTAATATAATTGAGGTTTTATTTATTTATTTTGTTTTATTAGAAGCCTTTTATTTCATAATAAAGAGCTCCCTTTAGTGATTCCTGTAAATCAGGCCTGGTGATGGTGAACTCCATTAGCTTTGTTTGTGGAAGTTTTTATTTATCTTTTCTCTCTGAAAGACAGCTTTGCTGGGAGGAGCAGTCTTGGTGGACAGTTTAGTTTTCTTTTTTCACCACCAGCACTGTGAATATATCATTTTACTCTATTGGTCTGGAAGGTGTATGCTGAGAAAGCTGGTGAAAGCCATATTTGATTTTATATGAATGTAATGTGGTTCTTTCTTTGTCTATAATTTTTAATAATTTTGTTATAGTTTATTTGATGAACTCCTCTTTTGGTTGAATTTTACTAGCAATTCTAGAGCTTCTTTGACCTGGATTTTATCATCTGTCCACAGGTTTGACAATTTTCTAGCCATTATTTCTTTAACTATACCTCCTAGGCTGATTTATCTCTTGTATTTCATTCATACCTGTTGTGCAAAGGTTAGTTCTCCTGGTGTTCCAAAATTATTGTGTGACTTCTTTATTACTTTTTCTCCTTGATTGGATAATTTGAAACATTTTTCAGCATACTGATATACTACTCAAGTCTGCCATTGAAGCTTTCTATTGAATTTTTCAGTTGTTAATGTATATTTTATCTCTAAAGTTTCTATATATTTATTTATTTTTATTTTTATTTTTGACAGAATTTTAATCTGTTTCCCAGGCTGGAGTTCAGTGGCACAATCATAGCTCACTACAATCTCCAACTCCGGGACTCAGGGGATCTTCCCACTTCCCACCTCAGCCTCTGAGCAGTTGGGTTCACAGATGTGAGTCATTGTACCTGGCTATTTTTTTTATTATTTTTATTTTTAGTAGAGGACAGATCTTATTATGTTGACCAAGTTGGTCTTGAATTCCTAGGCTCAGGAAATTCTCCTGCCTCTAGCTCCAGCCCCCATAGGGTTACAGAAATAAGCCACAGTGCCCAGCATATTTCTTCATGAGGCCTCTCATTTTGTTCATATATTGTTTTCCAAATTTTATTTACTTTTCCCTTCATATTTTATTATAGTCCCATAAATTTCTTTAAGATAATTACTCTGAATACTTTGACAATCATATTATAGATATCATTTTTTTCTGGTTTAATTACTGCAGCTTTATTAGTTTGTTTTGGTAGTATCTTGTTTTCATGATTTTTCATAATTCTTAAGTCCTTAATTTGATGCCTAAGCATTTGAGGAGATGCCGACTTATTTTGATATTTTCTGGTATTCTTTGGTAGTAATACACCTTTATTCGTTAGTCTAGCCTGGGATTCTATATGGGCTTACAGGTAGCAATAGCAGAGATTTAGATATTGGTATGAGGTTCTTAAGGTTTTCTGGGTCATTTCCTGTGCTACAAGATAAAATAGTATTTCTGGCTGTTATTTTTGGATCCAGCAAGACCACTGACTGGACTCTGGACTCTACCATTAGGTGGCGCTGCTGACAGGGCTCTCCAGTCATTTCTGATTGGGCAGGGTTGAAGGTTGTTTTCCCTGGCTGGGTGATACTGTTCTTTGGAGTCTGTAGTTGGGCAGGGCAATATGATGAGCTCCAAGGCTGAGCAATGTCTCTGAGTTGCTGCTCAGCCATATGACGTAGAATGAATGGGAGGCTATGTTGCACAGATATATGTGGACTTGGGTTTTCTTCCAAGTCTAGAATAGGCTTAAGCTGAGCAGTGAAGTTTGGCAGAGTGACCATGGTACCACCAGACTTGGGAAGGGCCAGATGCTCCCTCTGTTACTAATCGCTGGCCTGTCGTTGCTTCCTAGCATATAGAAAACTTAAAAGTTAGCAGCAGAACATAGATGGATTATCTCTCCATTGTTAAGGTTTGGCAGGGCCAGATGCTTCCTGCCATGTAATTGCTGACCTACAGTTGCCTCTCAAACTTAAGTTAAAGATTTAATGGGAGCTGAGCAGTGTGGGGAAGCCAGCTGGGAATTCCAGTCTGTGAAACCACTGGATTCTATTTCCTGTAGTGTAATGCCTTGGCTAGTCTCTGGTGTGGTTCATTGTCCAGAATGCAGAGCAACCACCCAGTAGCATGTATTTATTGTTGTGAACTCCACACCGATTCTTTCTTTCTGACCCAAGATGATCTAGCCCTGATGATACTCCTGATGTTTCTAGTGAGAGGAGACGGGAGTGATTTGCCTGGAAAGCAGGATCCTGGAATGTTAGAGAAGTTAAATGTTCATGTCCAACTCACTTTTTCTACTGCAGAAACCATGAGTACTGGCGGAATATCTGGGTATCACTGTGTCAGCTTGGGAGCACATTGGAATGGTCAAAAATAACTGTTCTTACTATTTGATTACAACTTTTTTTTTTGGTTCTGTGGTCGAAATGGGTGTCTTAGCCTCATTCCTGACTTCTGGGATTTTCAGGATTTTTTGCCAGTGGATTGCTGCTAGTTGGATTTCTGTTGGAGTGAGTAAAGTGAAGCTTGAGAACTCCTATTCCACCATCATGCCGATGACATCTTCCATAACAAGATTCCTTAAAGATAATTAAACACATGATAAAATATGATTATATATCTTCTTATGTGAGATAGGGTAAAAGGCTCTGAGTATTGAGAGCTCAAAGTTGAAACATCAAAACTGATACCAAAAAAATTGTACAGAACATCAAAAATATTTGACACATTGAAAAATAAGATCGGTCTGACCTCATTTCTAAACATAAGCCAAAGAAAAGGATACTGTGCCACTAGGATAATAAACTAATATTCTCTTTTTTGGCTCACTGAAGGTCTTCTCCTTATTAAAAAATGACAGATAACACATGTTAATTTCTTCTACTTTCTGGATAAAAGTAATTATGCTAGCTATCACACTGCATCTGCTTCCAGAAAGCACCCAGTCCAGAGCACACCCTCACTCTCTCAAGCTCATCTTCAAATCTCTCAGAACATCCTGATACACTATACCAAGTTTTCACAAATTTTCCCATATTGAAAGGTTCCAAGATTGCCCATGGAGTGTGGTTTTCTTGATAAATACTTTATACTGTATTTTGTTAGAATACAGATAAGTTCCTGGTTTTATTTACTTGACTTTGTCATTCATGTATATGCATATGTGTATGTGTATGCGACTGTCCAGATTTGTCTTAAAAAGTAATTTTGTGATAAAATTTGAACTGCATATATCTGGAACAAACCTAACAGCCAATTGGAATCACGTGGAGATTATAATTTTAATTTGTGACTAGTGGGACATGATTATTGTCACTTTAGGACATATTTAGGTGATGTTAACAAAAGAAAAGGGTTTAGAGACTCTAGTCTAAGAGAATGGTTCTAGTTTCATTTTCACAATTTGCATTCCAGTTTTCCATATTCCATGCAACTTATGCTGAAATTCAAGGTCTCGCTGTTACTCCACTAAAGACAGAAAGATTTCTGCCTTGAATATTGCTGAAAATATTTTAAAAGCGTCTGTACATACTGAGTCTCTATCAGATGGTTTCTGGGGAAGGATTAGCTTCTTTTCAGTGTTTTTGTTTTTGTTTTTGAAACTCTAAAGGCTAACTTTAAATTTAATTGTAAAACGGACTCTTCAGCTTAATCAGTCTGTCTTCATTACTGGCTGCAATAAAAATATCTGATCTCTGAGCATCCTCTGTGTTCTCTAGGCATAAGAGGAGAAATTAATTTGTATGAAGAATACTTCCTGAAAATATTTCTCCTTTTGCATGGGCCCATTTAGCTTTCCTGTGTTCAGCCATTTAAACATCTCCCAGTCTCAGCAACTCAAAGGCATTGCTGTTTAATGAGCTGGTTTTTGATGAATTTAATTCTGTGGATGTTCTTCAGTTTATACCACTACTGGATATATTACAGCAGCTTAAATAATTTTGGCATTATGAATCAATATAATCTCAGAGGGGAAAAAATGAGACTTAAAACTTATGTCCATTTAAGATGTAACTATTTTATTAAAATATACTCTTTTCTTTTGCTTAATAGAGTATATTAGACACTACATTTCAGAGTTTCAAAAAAGTTTGAATATTAAATATATACTCTATTGTCTTGTTTTTCTCTTTTCTGACATCACAATTTGTAAATATTTTACAACAAACTAATATTTACTACAGTGGAGAAATTTTATGTAACATTTCATACTAAAACAACCTGTAATTTCAAAAATTGATCATATCTATAGAAAATTGACTTGTGAGCTGAATTTTGATTATTCAGCTAACTACACCAGGATAATGTTAATGTGCTGACAGATAAAAGGTATAAGTGATATTTATACATTAAATAAGCTTATTTTAAACTATATTTTATAAGTTTGTTTCTGACCCAAGATGATCTAGCCCTGATAGCACTTTTATAAATTAATACATTACTTCCCTCTGCTATCTTTCCATAGCAGTGTCCTCAGATGCGTCAGATAGAAGTCAGTAAAGTCCAATAATTATATGGTCTTCTTAAACAATTGATAGAATCAAAGTAAATCTTTTGAAAGTTCATTTGTTCAAAGTGAAACATCCAAAATTATTGTAAATGAGGTTTAAAACTTCAGCATTGAGAAAAAAATCACTCACTTTTGCATAGATAATGCAAATAAAAATTGTGCAGAAATGCTAAAATTATCTCTATGAAAGCAAAATATTACTTAAAATTCAAAAATTTGATTCAAATGAAATATAAAGTTTAATTTTGAAATTTAACATTTGTTATTCTGGAAATACTTCAACCTGTAAAAACATTTCTTTTTAAACATATACTTTTTTATGGATTAGGTAAATATTCAACAATGATGGACTAAAGTTGAAAAATGCCTATAAATTTGCAAATCAAAATGGCAAAACACTCAATAACTATAAAATACTTCTTGTAAATTTTGACTTGTAAAAGTATTTGATGAAGAAGGGTCTTCTAAATAGGAGCAAAAAAAAAGTAATATGTGAAATATTTTTTCTTAACTACTTACAGTTCAAAATAGAAAAAGCTGAGAATAACTTTCATGTAGCAGAATTTGTTCTGAGTTTACTAAGTATTGACAACTTAAGAGACAATAGTTTCTCAATTTAAAATCATATGAATGTTAAAAGAAAGGTAAATAAATGTAAAAATTACCTAAAGATTAACTTCATTAAAACCACAATATGCAATTTTGAAAAAAAAAATGCTGATAATTTTGGAAAAATTAAAACTCTTAAGACAATATTGAAAAAAAAATTCTCAACATACTAATAAACTTATTAGTCATATTTGATTGAGTATTAAAGTATGTTAATGAGTATCAAGAATAATTTTATGCTATTTTAAGTATTTAACAGATAAAGTAATTTTTGAGGGATATATTTTAAGGTATACTATAAATGATGTACAGCAAATATGTTAGTTGGTAACATGTTTTAAAAACTTCATATGAATTTGATTATTTTTATTGTCTCCTTACACTGTCAAATCTGTCATTCTTTAGAAATAAGTTGTGTGATCATCAATTTTATGATTTGACATTTTCTTGGAAACTTGGAAGCTAGGCTTGTTTCACTGTTGGTGAAGACTGGTTTACTTCCAATTCACGGATATACTTCAAATTAGTAATATCAAGTAGCTTACTTAACAAGGGACTAGAATACACATTTTTAAATCTGTGCTTGGAGGTGTCATCTTGCTTTATTTTATAACGTAAAGTCATAAGTTTCAACTGTCTTGGATCCTCACTATATTTTTAGCTGCTCGATACTTTTAAAAATACACATTGTAAATTATTATTAGATACATTTTGAAAATTTTCTTCAGTGGAATCTTTGATTTGCAATTCTAGTCTGCCCTTATGAGATACTTTGACATTGAATTGGAAATCAAACTTAATAAAAATGTCATATACACTAGTACAACTCTTTTCTCTCTTTTGAATAATAGTTTGGTATAATTTGCAACAGGACCTAGGGCTTCTGACATTTTAGCTTCCAGTCACTACCTTTGGACACTGCCACTCTTATTTTTAATTGGACATTTCTTAGAGGAACATAGTAATAAGATCTTCCTATTTACTTTTTATTCTACATAAATTTATACACATAAATGAAATTCTTGTAGGTTGTAGAATGACACTTTTAAAATCAAAGTATACAAGTTATGCAAAGACATACTTCTATTTATAAATTTCCTACAAGTTAGCCAAATTAAACTGACATCATGTTGTGGCAAAATAATTGAAAGAAAATCTGGACAGTGTGGCCTCCTAAAACCTTGTGAAATGTCTAATTTATCAAAATAATAAATAAATAATTTATACTTTTTCCATTAATTTTAATTATGCTTCTATTCTTACCTATTCAGACTTGTTTTAATGAAGTAATTAATCTATAGTGGCAAAACCCTTTCCATAACAGTTAAGTGCTAAGCATTACAAAAAAAAAAAAAAAAAAAAAACCTTTATTTACTTACTTTTGATTCCTCAAGAGCATAATTTATCATTTACCAAACAAAAGTTGAGCAGTATATAACAAGCTATTCCGTAATTTCTGTGGTAATATAAACACATGTGAAACATTTATTGCTTTAGGGAATTAAATAGATTGGTTTATAAAATAATGTTTTAAACCCATCTGTATAACCACATTCAGAATTAATTTCCAAATAGGTTTATGAATAGACATAAGTACTCAAATCTATTTACCCACAATCTATTTTTTTCTCTTCTCTGGAATAAGAATTGCATATCATTGCCTCTTCTTAGAATATATGAAATGCAATAAACAATAAGGATATTTGGAAAGAAGCTAGAATTTGACCTTATCACAAAGAGAAATAGGTCAACTGAAGCAAACCTAGGGATAGTACAAATTTGTAATTTATCATGCAAGGGCTATAAATATTCAAATCTCTTAAAGGATTAAGTTAAAAATGAATGTGAATATTTGGGGGGAAATTTAGCAAAACATAGGTGATTAAAATCGATATAAACCTTAAAATTTAGGAGATTTCAGTAGAAATTATTTAAATTGAAAGCCAAACAGAAAGAGTATCAAAACATGTATTCTCTAAGTACTGTGTACATATTACATGTTTAATTGAAGTGTTAGAGATAAAGAAGTGAGTGCTATTGTACAACCAATTTATATTTTAAAAAATGCCGAGACCATTCTACAGTTGTTGAAATACAAAACAACAGAACAAAAACAAAATCAGACAAACCTAAAAAATATGGATACAAAGAAAATCCAACAAGCCTATCAGTGTAAAACTTGAAACTGAAGAAAATGAAGAAATCTTTATAAATATTATCTAAAAAGGCAGATTACACAGCTCATCTGTGACATGAATGATGACCAAGCTTCATCAGAAACAATAGCTTCAAAATGTCAATGCCATAACATTTAAAGTGTCAGAAGAATAAATATTCATTAACAATGTAGGACATAATAAGTAAAAATCAATATATGCAAAATATTTTACAAATAGGCCTTTTAAAACAGACATCTGAGATAATTTTTCTTTAGAAGGCCTGCACTACAAGAAATGCTAAAAGATGTACATAAATATAAGAAAAATAATACCAGATGGAAGTCAGAAAGGAGTGAAGAACACTAGAAAGAGTAAATATGTGAGAAAATCTAAAAAGTAGATTAAATTTGTCATTATGTTCTCTCTCGCTTACCTCCCCCCCGCCACACATAGATCCAAGCTACAGTGTAGATGAACCATCAAGTCATTTTGATAAGTGAAAGAAACTAGACACAAAAATCAAATATTTTATTACTCCTTTTCATAAAATATCTAGAATAGACAAAACACAAAGTGTTGGTTGTCAGGGACGGAAGAGAGTGGGAGAATGGGGACAAACTACTTTGTAAGTAAAAGACTTTACTTTGGACCAGGCCAGGCGGTGACTCACACCTGTAATCCCAGGACTGTGCGAGGCCGGCAGGCAGATCACGAGGTCAGGAGATTGAGACCATCCTGGCTAAAATGGTGAAACCACATCATTACTAAAAATACGACATTTGTCAGGAGTGGCCTCTGTAATCCTAGCTACTCTGGAGGCTAAGGCAAGAGAATCCCTTGAACGCATTAGGCAGAGGTTGCAGTGAGCTGAGATTGCGCCACTGCTTTTCAGCTGGGCAACAGAGTTAAGGCTCTGTCTCAAAAAAAAAAAAAAAAAAAAGATTTTACTTTGGAGGGAAATAACTATTTTAGAACTGATAAAGATTGTTACATTTATATTGTTACATTCACATTAACATAGTGACATAGTGTAATGTAGTGTTACATTACTATTACATTAACATAGTGAATGTATTTGATGTCACTGAATTGTACACTTAAAATTAAAATGAAAATTATATGCATATATATACAAATTACTACAGTAATTGAAGGAAACACTTTAAATATAAAGAAATATAGTTTAATATAAAAGGTTGCCAAAAATGTGTGCCATGAAAACACTAAAAATGAGAAAGCAGTTATGACTCTATTAATGTCAAAAATTAATTTTAAGAGAAAAAGTGTTAACAGACACAAAGAAGAGCATTTCATATTAATTAAAGGGTAAGGCCGGGCGCGGTGGCTCAAGCCTGTAATCCCAGCACTTTGGGAGGCCGAGGCAGGTGGATCACAAGGTCGAGAGATCGAGACCAACCTGGTCAACATGGTGAAACCCCGTCTCTACTAAAAATACAAAAAAACTAGCTGGGCATGGTGGCGCGTGCCTATAATCCCAGCTACTCAGGAGGCTGAGGCAGGAGAATTGCCTGAACCCAGGAGGCGGAGGTTGCGGTGAGCCGAGAACGCGCCATTGCAATCCAGCCTGGGTAACAAGAGCGAAACTCTGTCTCAAAAAAAAAAAAAAAAAGAAAAGAAAAAGGGTAAAGGAATCAAAGAGATAAGACCATCTCAAATACAGATGCACATAGTATAAGATGTTTAAAATTTGACACAAAACAAAGACAAAATGTAAAATTGACAAATGTGCAAAATATTTGGATATCTTAATACTACCATCTTACAAATTGATTGATTAGTAGCAGTAATAAAAAAGATCAAAACCTTATGATGGTTTTAGTGCTGAGTTGTTTTTGTTTTGAGACAGAGTCTTGCTCTGTCACCCTGGCTGGAGTACAGTGGCTATGATCATGGTTCACTGCAACCTCTGCCTCCTGGGTTCAAGCAATTCTCTTGCCTCAACCTACCGAGTAGCTGAGACTACAGGTGTGTGCCACCACGTCTGGCTAATTTTTTGTGTTTTTAGAGATGGGGTTTCACCTTGTTAGCCAGGATGGTCTCGATCTTCTGACCTCGTGATCCACCTGCCTCCGACTCCCAAAGTGCTGGGATTACAGGCATGAGCCACTGCACCCATCCCTACTGCTGAGTTTTAACAAACATTTAAAAAGCTAATACTACTTCTACTCAAGTAATGAAAAAAAAATTGAAGGTGAGGTCATACTTCCGCATTTAGTTACTAGATCATCATTATCTTGATAACAAAATCAGACAAGGGTACAATAAAAAAGAAAAGTACAGGTTAATATTTCTGAAGATCAAAATTTCAAAATTCTTTAATAAAATATTAACAAATTGAATTCAACAACACAGTAAATATTCACTATAATCAAGCATAATTCATCCAGCAGTGTAAGAATGGTTCAACATATGAAAATCAATAAATGTGATACATTGCCAGAATCAAAAACAAAAACCATATGATCATTTGGTCAAATAGGCATTTTATAAAATTGAACATCTCTTCATGATGAAAATACTATCAAAAAACTGAATACAGGAATAACATATCTTAAAACAAGGCCATATAATAATATTTCAGACATAGCGCTAGTATCATATTGAATGAAAAAAAATGAAATCCTTTTCTCCAAGATGCGGAACAAGATATGGATGCTCAGTTTCATTAGTTTTTTTCAATGTCATACTGCAGTTCCACCAGAGCAATTAGACAAGAGAAATAAGTGAAGAGTGTTTAAATTGGAAAGGAAGAAGTCATATTTTCCTTGTTAAGTAATAATGACATTAACTTAATCTTATAGAGAATAACCACTTGCATTTAAAATATTCAGATATGAGTACACTTAATTTGCTGAAACAAATACCAAAGCCAGACAATGACAGAAAAAAAAAATGACAGAGCCATATCCATCATGAATATAAATACAAAAATCTTCAACATAATTTTAGCAATCGTTATTCAACAGCATACTATAAGGATTATACAGCCGGGCGCGGTGGCTCAAGCCTGTAATCCCAGCACTTTGGGAGGCCGAGGCGGGTGGATCATGAGGTCAAGAGATCGAGACCATCCTGGTCAACATGGTGAAACCCCGTCTCTACTAAAAATACAAAAAATTAGCTGGGCATGGTGGCTCGTGCCTGTAATCCCAGCTACTCAGGAGGCTGAGACAGGAGAATTGCCGGAACCCAGGAGGCAGAGGTTGCGGTGAGCCGAGATCGCGCCATTGCACTCCAGCCTGGGTAACAAGAGCAAAACTCCATTTAAAAAAAAAAAAAAAAAAAAAAAAAAAAAAGGATTATACATTATAATCAAATGAAATTTATCCCTGTGAGAAAAGATAGTTCAACATATGTGAATCAATTAATGAAATACGCCTCTTTAAACAGACTGAAGGATGAAAATCACATAGTCTTCTCAGTAGATGCAGAAAATGTGTTTGACAACATCCAACACTCTTAAATGATAAAAATGCATATCCAATTAAATATAGAAAGAATACACTTCAACATAATAAAGCTCATATATAACAAGCCACAGCTAACATATATACTATAACAAAAAACTGAAAGCTTTTCTTCTAAAATGATGAACAAGACAAGAATATCTTCACTTGCCACTTATAAGTATATTACTGAAAACCCTAGGTTGAAAAGCTAGGCAAGAAAAACAAGTAAATAGTATTCAAATTGAAAAGAAAGCAAAATTACCTCTTTTGGTAGATGACATGATTTTACCTGTAGAAAACACTAAAGATTACACACAAAAAAAGCTACTAGAACAAATGAAATCATTTGATACAAAATCAACATACAAATAAATCAATTGCATTTGTATATACTAATAAAAAACTAGGTAAGTAATTAGAAAAATAAATTCATACCCATATCAAACAAAGATATTATAGAAAGCAAACTACAGTCCAATATCTCTCATCAACATAGTTGCAAAAATCTTTAATAAAATATTAGTAAATTAAATCCAGCAATATATAAAAAGAACTACAAATCACAATTAAGTTGGGCTTATCCTAAATATGCAAGAATGGTTCAACATTTGAAAATAAATAAATGCAATTCATCATATCAACAGGCTAAAGAAAAACAGTCGTGAAAATATAAATGCAGGTAAAAGATTTTACAAAATTCAAGATGTATTCATGATAAAAATTATCAGTCTACAAGAAATAGAATGAAACTTCCTTAAATTGATTTAAAAAAATCATTTAAAAACCTCCAGTTAATATGTACTAAACGGTGAGAAAAATAAAAGCTTTCCCACTGACATCAGAAACAAAACCATAATGTCCCCTCTTACAATACCAGGAATCCAGACTTACAAAGTGATATTAGAAAAGGAAATAGAACATATACAAATTATCAACAAAAAATTGCACTGTCTTTGTTCACATATGACATGATCATCTATGTAGAAAATCAAAAAGAATCAACAAAAAACCCCTGGGTCAAATAAAAATTGTTTCATCATTGTAAGTTATAAGATTACTATGTGAAAGTCAACTACATTTCTGTATACTAGCAATGAACAAGTATGATTTAAAATTAAAAACACAATGTCTTTACATTGGCATCCAAAAAAATGAAATACAGAGGCATAAATCTAAAAAAAAAAGCGTACACTTATATGATATAAAAACCACAAAATTTCAATGAAAGAAATAAAATAACTAATAAATGAAGAGAAAGCTTTGTTTATGGATAGGTGGATACACAAATTTGAAGATGTCATTTCTTCCCAACTCGATCTATAGGCTCAATGTGATCCCAATCAAAATCCCAGCTTGTTGTTCTGTGGATATCAACAAAATGATTATATTATTTTATGAAAAGGCAAAAAAGCCAGAATAGTCAACACAATATTTCAAAACAACGAAGTTGAAGAACTACTACTTTCTGACCACAGAATAATTGTAAAGCTACAGTACTGAAGGCAGTGTGACATTGGCTAAATAACAGACAATCTAAGGAGACAGAATAGAAATGCACCTACATAAATACATTCAAATAATCATTGACGAAGTAAAGACAATGCAATGGAACAGAGACAAGGTTTTTTGTTTGTCTGCTGTTGTTGTTGTTGCTTTTTAAACAAATGGTGTTGAAACAACAGGCCATCCACCGGTAAGAAAGTGAATCTAGACACAGAATTTATAACCTTGAAAAAATGAACTCAAAATAGATTACAGACCTAAATGTAAAAGGTAAAGTGTAAACCTCTGAAAGATAATATTGGAGAACATGTAGATGACTTTGATTTTGATGACTTTTTTGGTACAACAGTAATGGTATAATCCATGCAAGAAATAATTGATAAACTGAGATTTATTAACATTTAGTTATTTTTCTCTGTGAAAAAATCAGTGTCAAGGGAAAACAACAAGAAGGCACAGATAAGGAGAAAACATTTCCAAAAGAGATATCACATAAAGGCCTGTTATCCTACATAAACAGTGAACCTACTGACTCAGTAATAAGAACATGAACCCAATGACTCAATAATAAGAAATTGAATAACTCAATCAAAAAATAGGCCAAATACTTTAATCAACAATTCACCAAAGGAGATTTATAGCTGGCAGATAAGCATCTAATAAGATGCTATGTATATATGTCATCAGGGAAATGGAAAAGAAAACAACAATGAGATACCATTACACACTTACTAAAATAACTAAAATCCAGGACACTGACAACACTAAATGCTGACATACATGGGGAGTAACAGGAGATCTCATTCCTTCTGGGGAAAATCACAAAATATTACAGCCACTTTGGAAAACAGATTTTTTTTTTTTTTTCAGAAGTAAACATGCTCACTATATTGTTTCAACAACCTAGGTGTATATTCAAATAAATGGAAAACATGTTCACAAAAAACACCTCCCCAATGTTTATTATCACAGTATTATCCATAATATTATAAACTTAAAAATGACCAAGATGTCCTTTGGTAAGTTAAAGGATAAACTGTGGTGCATTCAGAAAATTGAATGTTATTTACTACTAATAATAAATGAACTGTTTAGTCAAGATATGGGGGAAACTAAAAGGCACTAGAAAGAATGCATTATTAGTATATAGTTGGTTTGTTCATCAAGTATTAGTAATGACCTAAAAACAACTATTTGGTGAGGTCATTCATGCCTGTAATCCCAGCACTTTGGTAGGCTGAGGGGGCGAATCATGAGGTCAGGAGTTTGAAACCAGCTAGGCCATTTTTAGTAGAAGCCCTGTCTCTACTAAAAATACTGTAATCCCAGCTACTCAGGAGCCTGAGGCAGGAGAATCGCTTGAAACTGGGAGACAGAGGTTACAGTGAGCTGAAATCGCACTGCTCTCCAGCCTTGGTGACAGTGTGAGACTCCATCCCCAAAACAAAACAGAACAAAACAAACTGTTCATTTTGTGTTATCTAATTATTTATATATTTGCAAGATAGTTAACTAGTCTGTGAATTGAAACACAATATTTGTCTTATTTTTTTATTTATTCATGTATTAAAATTATAAACTTTAATGCTAAAACACCCTATATTAATTTATTAAGATAAATTATCATTTAAGAATTGTAAATAAGGGGTATACACATGTTATTTGGAGTTTTTCAAAATTTTAGCTTTTTCCGTCTTGGTTGTACCTTTCCCATAGAAGTAAAGGAGACTTGTCCTTTACAAGGACATGCAATTGCAGTCTTTATTTGCTCCTCAGTGGCTCTTCTCATTATACTTTGCTGTGACTTAGAGTCTCCATAGAGCATGTCATGCAGTAATGGCTACCTTATTCATGAGAATGATGTGATGCAATACTAGGCAGCCACTAGGCTTGAAGAAAAGGCAACTTCACAGTATTTTCTTAACTAGAAGTGTGAAAAGTGTCAAAGCCAACTAATTTCTATCTTTATACATAAAACATTTCTAAAGCCAGATGCTGAAAATCATTGATATATCCTATGAGAGAGTTCTTACATTCTTTTGTAAAATGTTAACACCAATAATAAGTGACAGAGAAAATAATTACGTTATTATCAGGATGTTCAAATGAATACCAGACCAGTTCCAGTCCAGAGTAATTTTCTTTATAAATCCACTCATGTCTGTGTGTATGTATAATGGCCTCCTTCCAATGAATTCAAAGTCCCACACTTAACTACCTCATTTATTTCTAAAAATTTTCTTAAAAATATATTATGATTAAAAGTGGAAACAAAAATAGAAAAAAAAAATATATATTATATATATATATATAATATATATAATATATATCAGCTAAGTGAAATGTATTATTCCACCATGCTGTTGGCTGCAGCCATGGGATTAAGAGAAGAAAAAAGAAATACTGTGTATTTGTCCACTAATCTGTTACTGCTGATTTTTATATTGCTACACAATTATATATTTATATGTTGCACTCTGAATGAAAAGTAATCATTAAAGAATAACATACCACTGGTAATTTCTGCAAGGTTTAAAATATTATTTGAATATTTCAGTACAGCTAATAATCCTCATGGCACCACTATTCCTTCTGACAATTTCATATTATGCCATATACAGCCGTTGTTATGTAAAACAAGTAAACTTTTAAAATTTACATGTCTTATAATGGTATTTTTTTGATATATGAATATCAAACTTTTTTAGAATACTGACCAAAGACAGAGCTGGTGGCAGATTTTGTTCTGATAGAAAAATTTTGATTTTTTTTTCTGTACGCATTTAATAAAAAATAGATTAAGCATTTTGAGCTTCCAGGGATATTTATTAAGAATTGAAATAAGATCCTGACTCCCTGCCAGATCTTTCTGTGGTCAGTAGAGACTCTCCTAATATATGTAGATATTGGCTGATATCTGCCAAGAGAGTAGTTAAACTGTTAGAGCAGCTTCTCAGTGGGGCTATGATTGTAAAGTTACTGTGTAATGGAGTGTATTACCATTTACCATATGATGAGATAGCCTGTCTGTCAGCCAGGGAGCTGTTTAAAGTTATATATAGGTCAAATGAGCCAAAAAGAGCAAAGGAAGATCAAGAATATTGAGCATCTCAAAAGTGAAAAGATCAAAATATTTTAGATAACAGGTGATTTCTTCCAATGTTTGTCTTAAATCTATTGATGAAGTTGATTTTAAATTGTTGAATGCATTATTTGAAATGTATTTCAAGGGCATGAATTTTTCCTCATGAATAACCATATGGTATACATGCCCTATTTCTACAAATGATTTTATATATCACTATTTCTGCTTACTAATGAAAGTTATCTTAACATTTCCAATTTTCACTTCTGGGATCAAATTATGTTTTCATCTCATTAAGAATCACTAAATGCATTTTTTTCCTGAGTTTTTTCTTGACTAAAGCTATCATTTATCTACCATTCACTGTTTGAAGATACTAAATAATGTTACCTAATGAAAATAAAAATGTTTTATCTGTCTTTCCAAAGTCACCTTCACTATTAAGAGTACTGAAGAGCTTGCAAATATGACAATGTTTAATATATCTGTAATTGAAGGGTTTACAACAGGAAATACATTATGTTTCTTATTTTGTAGCGTAGAGTGAAAATCAGAAATAAATAATAATAATTATTATTATTATTAAATTACAGCTTAACTCCCAACCAGGTGAACATTGGTGTTAAACAGATTATAAATATGTCTCTAATTAGAAATTTCCTATTTACCTTGTTATAATTTATCAAAAATAAATATTAACAAGTTTTATATATAGTAATGTATGTTGTATTAATACATTTGTTAAAATTATTTATAATGGTGAATGTCTTCTAAGAGAACAGCTAGAAAATGCTGAGAACAAAGAAAATAATAAAAATTATGCACATAAGAAAGAATATAGCAATTGTCAGACAAAATCTGCTGCTCTAAGGATAAGATCATTTTCCAGTAGAGAGTGACAAATACTGTATTAGGTAAATACTAGTCTTGTATCCAAAAATTCTGAAGACTATTTTTAAACTAACTCTTTACTCTTTTACCATTGTATTTTTTTACTATTCTTTTTATTTGTTAAGAAAGAGTCTCAAATTAGTAATACACAAATTATACAACCTTTAGAAAATTGCATGTCAGTCCTGTGCAACCCAAGTGCTTACTACCATCTAGAAAGACAAAATTCCTTCTGGTTCCTAATTATCTGTTACATATTCTTTATAACCATGTTATGTATAAGCATTAGTCACTGAGGGAAAGAAGTCTGACTTCAACTCACATCTTAGCTTAGTGAGAATCTTTGTCCATATAATTTATATCTGAAGAATATTTTAAAAGTAAATGGAATTTTGTGACTTTGACTAATTTCTCCATCACAGTAACAGGACATGACTCTTCCTAAGGCACTCTGTACACTGATTCTGAAAATACCTGTTAATACAGCCAAATTTGAAAGACAATTTGTCATGTACCTTACGACTATCTCTTCTACTTTTCTAACCTACACTAGGAATAAAAGCTCATATATGCACACAAAACAATATATGAAAAAACTTTCATTTTATTTTTTTAATAATACCAAATTGGAAAATAATTAATATACAAATCCACTGGTAAAGTATTTAAGCAAACTATGATAAATGTGTAATATAGAACTTTAAAAAGAAAAGGAGTGATGTTGGTGGATGAGAAAGCTCACAAGTATAAAGCCATATAGAACTCTGTCAGGTACTATGATGAGGCTGAATAATAAAATAGAGTTTAAAGACTTGGTGCCAGAACTCCTGGGTTGAATTCTAGTTCTGCCACTTAAGCAGTCTGTCATATAAGAAGTTACGTTGAATTTGTAAATTACTTTGGGCAGTATGGCCATTTTCACGATGTTGATTCTTCCTAACCATGAACATGGAATGTTTCTCCATCTGTTTGTGTCCTCTCTTATTTTGTTCAGCAGTGGCTTGTAGTTCTCCTTGAAGAGGTCCTTTACATTCCTCGTTAGTTATATTCCTAGGTATTTTATTCTCTTTGTAGCAATTGTGAATGGCAGTTCTTTCTTGATTTGGCTCTCTTTAAGTCTGTTACTGGTGTATAGGAATGCTTGTGATTTTTGCATGTTGATTTTGTATCCTGAGACTTTGCTGAAGTTGTTTATCAATTTCAGGAGATTTTGGGCTGAGACGATGGGGTCTTCTAGATATACAATCATGTCATCTGCAAATAGAGACAATTTGATTTCCTCCTTTCCAATTTGAATACCTTTTATTTCTTTTTCTTGCCTGATTGCTCTGGCTAGAACTTCCAGTACTTTATTGAATAGGAGTGGTGGGAGAGGGCATCCTTGTCTAGTGCCAGATTTCAAAGGGAATGCTTCCAGTTTTTGCCCATTCAGTATGATATTGGCTGTTGGTTTGTCGTAAATAGCTTTTATTGTTTTGAGATACATTCCGTCAATACCTAGTTTATTGAGGGTTTTTAGCATAAAGGGCTGTTGAATTTTGTCAAAGGCCTTCTCTGCATCAACTGAGATAATCATGTGGTTTTTGTCTTTGGTTCTGTTTATGTGGTGAATTACGTTTATGGACTTGCGTATGTTGAACCAGCCTTGCATCCCTGGGATGAATCCTACTTGATCATGATGGATGAGCTTTTTGATATGCTGTTGCAATCGGTTTGCCAGTATTTTGGGGAGCTGGGAAGAGATAGCATGGGGAGAAATGACAGATACAGGTGAGGGGACGGAAGACAGCAAACCACACTGCCATGTGTGTACCTATGCAACAGTCTTGCATGTTCTTCACATGTACCACAAAACCTAAAATGCAATTAAAAAAAAAAAAAGAAGTTACTTAACCTCTGTTTTTCAGTTTTCTCATATGAAAAATCAGGCTTAATAGTACTTACCTCATATCTTATTGTGAAGGTTAGTATATATGCATGAATATATACTGTAATATAATAATGTAGGCCTGGAAATTAATGATGTATGTGTATTAATAGTGTACATGCATATGATGTTATAAGTGTATTAACCATATTAAAGTATTATAGTATTGTGTATAGTATACTATAAAGTATTATAGTATAGTTAATACACTTCAAAGGACAATGTAGATAGAAACCAAATTAATAGCAGTATTTGTATTTGGAGAACGATAGAGTGGAACATTACTTCTCTGTAATATTTTGAGTCTTAAATCTGAATATTTTTATATATTAAGACATAAAATCAAGCAAGATTAATATTAATATTTACCTGAAGTTCAACTTATTTGGGTGTGCAACATTTTAATTTTGTATTCCTTCATTTCTTGAAATTAAAATGCTTAAGTTTATAGTAGAAGTTATATAGAAAAATGACATAAAAACGAATTAAAATATTTAAAGTTAGGGAGTCTTTTAAGGGTGATATTTTGAGTTGGAACTTTCACTTTAAGTTGAATATGCATGATATTAACTGGAAATTTCAGATAATTAGGACAGAATAAGCCAAGACATAAAAAACAAGCAGAAAAGAATTCAGATTTTTTTCAGAATTCTTTACTTCAAATGCACTGTTGAACAAGTCATCTTACCTGTCTAAACCTTGGTTTTACCACTGAAAAATTAGTATAAAGCCTTTTTATCTCAAAGGGATAGTACAGGATTAAAAGTAGCTGTATATGAGACAGGAATTTATAAGCCATAAATTCTCATTTATGTGTATATTATTATTCTGTTATTAAGAAACATATATATACATATTAAATATATATATAAATATATTATTAGCTCCCTGTTTCTGTGTGTGTGTATATGTATACATGTGTACATATATCTATATATGAGTATATATATATGTGTGTGTGTGTGTATTCTGTTATTAAGAAATATATATATTTTATATATATAAAGAAATATATATATTTAAAATATATATGTATTAAGAAATATATATATTAAGAAATACATATATTTCTTAACAGAATAATGCACACAGGTGTGTATATATATATATATATATACTCTCATATATAGATATATGTACACACGTGTACATATACACACACACAGAAACAGGGAGCTAATCCTCACTAGAGTAAAACAATTATTTTGATAAGAAATAGAAAATTGTGTTCATATATAGGATGCTCAAGGTTATGAAAATATTTGGTGAGAGGGAAGTAGAAATTTGGGACTCAAGTAATTGGTGGAAAAGTTATGCCTCCAAATAGAATAAATTTGTCAGGGATGTTCAGAATCGTATCTGTTTAAATAAGTTAACATTTCTGAAATATGTATTTTTGTGCATGACAATTTTCTTCGTGGCTTTACATACATTGTTTAATCTTGCAAATGCATGGAAAAGGCCCTGCATTCATTCTACTCTTAAAACGTAATAAACTGTGTGTCTCTGAGTCTCAAAGAATTTAAATAACTTGACTGAGGAAATGTGTCAAGGGAGTATTAGGTCTCGGGTGTGAGCACACACAGCCATACTCTCCCAATGATGTAGTATATGCCCTTATGTAAAGAACACAAATAAGAAATATTGGGACTATGAAACAGTTTTTTTTTTTTTTTTTTTTTTTTTTTTTTTTTTTTTTTAAAACCAGTATTTCAGGAAAAAAAGGAAAACAAATGAGTAAGCATGAGTTATGGATTAAGAAAACTATTGACAAAAACAGGTAAATGTTATACCATTCACACCCTCCTCTGTTATTCACCTCTCCTTGTAGAGAAACTATGTTAGATATCACAAAGGACAAGTCTACGTAGTGAAAGTTTTGATGGTGAAAGGCAGTTTTGGAATGAAAAAGTTATTTAACTTTATGCTGCCTCTTTTTTCTTCTTTACCAAGAACATAAATTTGGGTCTTGAAGCCTGGGAAGAAATAGCTTATTTCTAGGTATGGTTCCTATTTGGGAAATAATTGTTCTTGGTTCTTAAAAACACAGGTAAACCAGAAGAAAGCCTTTGTATGTTTAATCTTAAGTACTTATGGTTAACTTTAGTTTTTTATTGGAGTAGGGCAAACAAGACACCAATGTTTTCTTATATATAATCTCTTCCATGGATTTGGTATAAATTATTTACTGGGAATGAGTACACATATCTTCTGCACTTAAAAATCAGTACACAGCAGTAGGCAAGTAGACATTATGCAGATATGACAGAGGAAACAGAACTCTGAAAAGATCGGAAAAGTTTGGCATATATAAAAACAAATAGAGCTCATTATGTATTTAAATACCAGAGCCAAAGTAAGAAAATACAGAAAATGAGAGTCAGATGAGAGTATTGAATGGGAAAGACTTCCTCTTAGTTGAGTATTGTTTCTTTTTTTTTAGTAAGAGTAGGACTAATTTTTGTTTATACTATCCTAGTATGTGCAGTGAAAAATTAATCAGTGGGAACATCTGTTTAAAATAGAGATTGTAATAATAACAGGAAATTTTTTTGTAGGCAATCATTCAGGTTTGATAGGAACTTGGTTTGGGGTGTCATAGGATAATAGGAGCCATACTACTGATTTTATAATTAGGTATGGGAAAATTGAAAGAAAAATCACATTTTAGGTATTTGGGACAGGAAAGGATTGAAATAGAAAATCAGAAACTTTAGCAACTTTGAAAGGACTGGAAGAGCAAAAGTTAGGAAAGCCATTACAATGTAAAGGAACTCTAGAATTGAAGAAATTGAAATGAAGCCATTGATTATGACTTCACTGTCCAATAGCATTGAATTGGTTCTCACAGGATGATCTGAAGCTGCTTACAGTATTCATTTTTAGGTAACTGCTAATTCTGGCACAGTCATTGCGGCTTGCTTTCATGCTTTTGATTGTCTTAACTCTAATGGGAGAAAATTGTGGAAATAGAGCTTAACAACTGTAAGAATAAGAAGGGAACATGTATGATATTAAACTAACCACAGATAATCCAGCATAGATGAGAAATGTGGAAAGATTAGAGATAAATAATCTTAACTGTAGTTCATAGATGAACTAAGAAATACATGAGTTAGACTACTGGCAAAGAAAGCTGAGAAGATGAATAAACCCTGATATCTAGAGCTAATATTTGACAAATAGCTATAATTTGTCAGTGTTTACAGTGTGTTAGCAATAGGGCTACAATGTATGTATTGATCCAGTCTTCATTTATCAAACCCTGATCTAGCATTTCCTTTGCAACAGGAAATATTCTAAAAGCTTAATAAATATTTGTTCAATTAATCCTCATAATTCTATGAAGTAGATTATCTTATTATCTCCCTTTTTTTTTCGTTTTTTTTTTTTTTTTTTGAGACGGAGTTTCACTCTTGTTACCCAGGCTGGAGTGCAATGGCGCGATCTCGGCTCACCGCAACCTCCGCCTCCTGGGTTCAGGCAATTCTCCTGCCTCAGCCTCCTGAGTAGCTGGGATTATAGGCACGCACCACCATGCCCAGCTAATTTTTTGTATTTTTAATAGAAACGGGGTTTCACCATGTTGACCGGGATGGTCTCGATCTCTTGACCTCGTGATCCACCCGCCTCGGCCTCCCAAAGTGCTGGGATTACAGGCTTGAGCCACCGCGCCCGGCCTATCTCCATTTTAAAGGTAGAAAAATTAAGTAAAGATGATCACAAAGCTAGAATGCTGCTGGAGTTCATACAGCTAGTTCTGAGCAGGGCTAGGGTTCCTACTCAAGCAATTTGTTTGCAAAATTCATGCTCTGAAACAATATAAAATGGTGCCTCTAATTCTGGCTTCATTGGCTTATTTTCCTTATGAGAAATATACTCATTTTGACTTGTTAAGTGAGAAAATTGAGTCCAAAACGTGTTAAATAATTTGCCCAATATGTTTTTAGCAAATTTTCTACATGTTTCAACTTAATTTTATAATTACAGAATTTAGTGGGCAATTAACCATAGCAAACAAAGTAAAGAAAGACTGCGAAGATGATTTTTAAACTGCTTAAACTGGGAGACCTGGAAAGCAGTGGTACAACTAAAAGAAATAATGTAGTAAATCAGAGGCCATATTTGAATATGTCATGTTCAACTGGGTGGGTTGGTTGAATCCAAAGCGGTAACTAAGCATTCAAGTGGATCTATTTTTTATTCAGTTACACATGTGGAATTAAAGCCAGGACAAAATGTTTAAGCCTAGGAAAAAACTCATGTCATCATCTGCTTAGAGATAATATTGAAAATTGTTATTATTTTTATATAAGAAATGAGTTTCTTCTAAAGAATAAAAGTACCTGAAATCTGACCCAAGCCTTAAATATCAAGGCAAGATTGGCAGAATGACCCTTTCCATTGTAATGATATTGAAATTTATGAACTAGACTTAGGGAATAAAGGATAAGATAGTCTCAGCAGGAATTTTAGAAATAGTAGCTACTTGAGAGTACAAGGGATAGGAATGGTTGCTCAGAAAAAACTGATAAAAGAATAGTGAAGTAATTAATTTCATGAAACTTTTCACATATCTTATAAATCCCCCAGTATCATATTCTATGCATCAGATCAAATTAAACAGCATATTCTAAAAACCTAGAGGCTGGTTAATAATATCATGCCTCAGATCCCTGTAATCTTTAATCATTCCCTAAATATGACCATATATATTCATATTTTTATTCTACCACTTTATTTTTTCTGTTACAACTTTTATTCTGAAGCTTCTACTTAATGAAAAATAACTTCTTAGAAAACCTTGTTACAGACCACAGGTTCTTTAGCTCTTCATGTGATGAAAATTAACAAGGGGACAGCAGATTTACCAAACAATGCTTTTATTTTAGGGCTGGTACTCCAACTCAAGGAAGACAGTGGAGACAAGGTGCAAGGATCGTCCAGGGGCTCCTGGAAAAAGCTAATAGGGATATTTCATCCGGAAAAGCTCAGAAATTGACATCAGGGGTAGGGTGTGCAGGCTGAGCTTGGCCATACTCCAACTCAAGGAAGACAGTGGAGACAAGGTGCAAGGATCGTCCAGGGGCTCCTGGAGAAAGCTAATAGGGACATTTCATCCGGAAAAGCTCAGAAATTGACATCAGGGGTAGGGTGTGCAGGCTGAGCTTGGCCAAGCACGTAGAGTGGTGGGATATGGAGGTCAACACATCTGGGAGTAATGGTTATCTTGATAATGGACCACCCGGTATCAAGCTAATGTAACAAGACTATAAATCAATTTTTCAGCAATTCTTTCAATGATGGGGCACTCCACAATCTTGGTTAGATATTTAAAACTTATAAGGCTACTTTCTAGAATTCTTTAAGTAAAAGGCATAAACCTAATGAAAGCATGGCACAATGACTATGTTATTCGTGTGACTAAAGCCTCAACAGTAGTGGGTATGGTGTCAGTGAGGTAGTTATGTGAGTTTTGTGAAGATAAGAAGGAAAAAAAAAGAAAAAAAAATGTGAAGGAGGAGTTACATTCCACTCTTAATTCTATCTCATCCTCACAGTATTTAGTAAATGTTTCTTATTCTCTGTTAGCCTTAGGAATTAACTTATCCCTGGGCATGCTATAAATGATAATTGAGCCTCCGTCCATCATATTTAAGAAAATTTGGGTTTTGAACTTGGGATCATATTGCTTCACTCATTAATGTCTCTTTTGGATCATTTTTTGCATGCTTACTTTGAAACATGTTAAATTGATTTAATTATGTGGAGTTTCTTTTACATAATTATCGGCAATTTGGACACTAGACTCAAAATCATTGTTAGATTCTGCCGTCCTTCTGGATGAATTAATGCAGCCCTCATCTAGATAGTTATACCCAGAGTTTCATTCAGTCAGAACTCTCCTTGAAGCCTTATTTAAATTCCCTAATCTGCAGTTAGCTATATCACTCCCTTACTCTACTTGCCATCTACCCAACTATTTGAAGTAGGAATCTGATACCATCCTAAATCCTTCTTTCAATCACCTTTCATGTCTGTTAATCATCATAGCCTAATTCAAGGCACCATCATTCCTTATCTTTGAATGAACATCAAATAGTCTCTATTTTCTTTTAATCCTACCCGTCTCCAGTCTGTTTTCCATACCACAGACAGAATGACATTCTTAAATGAAAATTAATTCTGTCACTTTCCGATTTAACACCTTCGTTTTTTTTTTTTTTTTTTTTTTTTTTTTTTTTTTTTTTTTCTGTTGCCTACAGCAAGGGTGAGCAAACTTTTTCTGTAAACAGCCAAATAGTAAATATTTCAAGCTATTCAGGCCATCTGGTCTCTGTCTCAACTGCTCAATTCTAATATTATAGCACAAAATAAATCATAGATAATGCGTAAATCAAGGGCTATAGCTGGGTTTCAGTGTAACTTTACTTATAAAACCAGAGGAAAACTTGATTTGGCCCATGGTCTGCAGTTTTCCTACTTTTAGTCTTTGGGATAAAGTTCAAAATCTTCAAGATGTTTCTGAAGTCCTACTGCCCTAGTCACTCTTTTATATATTCTCTCCAGAATCTGGAGCACTCTTCAATAAATTTCTATTCTCTTCTTATTATTATTTTGGTATCAGCCTGTCAATTCTTCAGAGAAAGCTATCAGGACTTTTAACTGGTTAATATGATAACATGCTGTGTGGCATTCTGTTTTCACAGTTATTCTTTTTTCAGAAATAACATAGCTTAATGGTTTAGTAAATGGAGCCACACTTCTTGGCTTAAACTCTAATCCATCACATTCTTATGCAAGTTACTTAACCTCTCTGTGCCTGTTTTGCTCATTTGTAAAATAGGTATAATAAACTACTTCTTTTACAAGGTGTTATACAAATTAAAAGTGTTAACATTCGTGAAGTGTTTATAATAGTATCTGGCACATAATTAACAGTTCTTTTGTTTTCCCATTTCCCATAAATAATGAACACTGGAAGGTAAATGGTATATGTCTTCTGTTTACTACAGTATCTTCAAGATATGGTGTACAGAATGTATGTTATAATTATTTAATGAGTTAACAAATATATATATCATTCAACTATTATACAAATTACTTAATCTCTACTTCTTCACTAATTGTTTGTTTGCCTGCTTTATATCTGCTATATTCTTTAGAGCCTAAAGTCTAGAATATAAATTCCAAAGGGCAACAACTGCTACATTCAGAGCTGTACAACCATATAGTAGTTGACTGATAAATATTTGTGGATAAGTATATGCGTACTGAATATTATCAGATAAAGCCCCAGCTGTGTAGACCCAAGGTCCTTGATGCAGACACTGAAATCTGCTTGAGTCTTACCTCTCACATTTTTTTGTGTATGTTTCAACCACACTGAAATAATTGGAGTTCACATCATCCCTTTGTGCATCTGTGCCTACACACACACTCTTTGGATGTTATAGAACACTTCTCACAATATTCACAGAGTCAAAACAATTTTTCTCTAATACTGTATGTAAACTATCATTCATTTTCAAAGTTTAAATGTATATGTTTTATTTATTTTTATAATAAAAATATTTTCTAACTACCAAAATATAGTTTATATACCACTTTTTTATATTTCTGTAGCAAAACAACCTGTGCTTACTGAAATGAGTACTCACAAAATGAATATAAATGGCCAGTTTGTTTGTATTCCCTACTAAATACAGTTTATCTGTGCTAGGGACTATATTTTGTTCACTATCGTATCCCAAGAACTTAATACAGTGACTTATAAAGAGTAAATATCCAATACCTGTTTAATGAGTAAACAAAAATAAATTTCTATTGAGTCCCCCGTAGAGTTTGTGTAAAAAATTACAAATTCATCTTAGTGCATTTAAGAAATATATAATTTGGTCTATTTTTTGAGATTTAAGGTATGGAGTCTACATTGTATTTATATTAAATTTTTAAAAAAATGAAGCAAATGTCATTTCAGAGGTTTACAAGCAATAGGTCATTTTTAAAATGAAGAAATATGGTGTTAGTGCTTAGTCATTAGCAGGTAATTAGATCATCTAAATTTATGAAATTCACAGATAAAAGGGTTACTTTTTTAAGAAACTGTAGTGCCGATTTGTCTGTTTTAACAGCTTGTGCATAATAGTCACATTCTGTTAGAGACAGTGTTCTTTTTTTTTTTTTTTTTTTTTTCCTGAGACAATCTCCTCCTCCCTGATTCAAATGATTCTCATGCTTTAGCTTACAGAGCAGTGGGGATTACAGACACATGCCAACACACCCAACTGATTTTTGTATATTTAGTAGAGACCAGGTTTCACCTTGTTGGCCAGGCTGCTCTTGAACACCTGGCTTCAAGTGATCCTCCCATCTCAGCCTCCCAAGGTGCTGGGATTTCAGGTATGAGCCAGCCGAGACAGTTTTCATTTATTATGGTGATGTTTATCAGACATTCTGATCCATTTATGAAAGAAACAACCTACTAAAACTTACAATACATTCTGGTTATAATTTGTTTTGTTTTTTTGTTTTGTTTTGTTTTGTTTTTTTCTTATATTCACAACAGCTTCTCTTATAACTCCATCTCATGCCTATTTGGTTGGATACCAGATTGTTTAGTCAAGAACAGTCTGACTACTCAAGGAGGTTCCTAGAAATTCATACATATGAAAATGTCAGATTTGCATTTTTTGAATGAAAGTTTCCTTTAGTTGTATAGCAAAACAAAGTCTATTGTAGAAATAAATATGTAATGTGTATTTCTACTAAATATTCAGCTATAAAAATTATTTTAATTCATTCATCCCCCTTTTCGTAAAGTAACTAAAAAAAATCACATTTTTAAACAATACATTATTCATATGTTGTTTAAATATTTATGCATAATTTCATACCAGACATTTGCAAGAATAAGAATTGTACTAATGGAATCTGTCTACCCTTTACTCAAATTCACCAACTATCACCTTTACCCCATTTGCCTGATCTCTTCTCTTATTTACTCTGTGGATTTCTCTCTCCTAATATTTGAGGGTTAAGTTGCATATACCATGGCCTTTTCTCCTAAATATATGTTTGTAAGTTCTCAGATACAAATTTTTTTTTTACAAAACTACAGTGTATTTATTCAGTAAATTTAATATTGTTTCTCTAATTTTATATAATATACAATCCAAATTTCATTTTGTCAATGATGATATAATTTTGTATTTTTCTTTCTATTACAAGACTCCATCTAGGGACAAATATTTTATTTAGCTGTCATGTCGCTTTAGACTGCTTTAATCTGGAACATTTTAAAAGCCTCTTTTTGTCTTTCACTGCCATTTTTTGAAGAGCACTGTTCTCTCCTCCCAGCTTATAAAGTAGAACTTTCTTTTTTTCATTTCAGATTGTCTTTTTCCTTATGATTATAGTCAGATTATGCATTATTGCCTGGATCATAATCTATGGTGTTTGTTGTTTTCAGGGAGTTATATCTGAAGGCACACAATGTCCATCTCTTGAATAGGTAATGTTAATTATGATGAGTTTATCCAGGTGTTCTTTTATTTCACTACCACATTTATACTGTTTATTATTTCCTTTTACCAGTTTGCAGATTGTAGAGTAAGTCTTTAATAGCATACAAATAACCTGTTCCTTATCATACTTTCCTCTACATATAGTATCTGTTAATCCTTGCTTGATTCACTCTTATTATGATGGCTGCAAAATGCTGATTTTTCAACTCTGTCATTCTTTCCTTTATACTCTCAGTTATATATACATATTCTTATGTATTGATTTATTATATGTATCAATTAACACATTTATACTTTTAACTGCTTGTAATTCATTGATATATTGAATTATTTTGGTTCTCAAAATGTCCCACATTTGAACAGTAACAATTACTACTTTATTATTATTATTACTTCCTGATTACTATTATTATTATACTTCTGGCATAAGACATTACAGGTTTATATAGTATATACCTTGGCTGTATATAAGACATTTTTCTTAGGAGCAATGGTTTTTCTTGTAAAGTATGGTATTAGTGACCAAGATTCAGGCACTTGATATGCTTATTGCTATTGGAGTGTCATTATGTTTTGATCTTTAGAGAGTACAGAGCTAGAAAATATGTCTGTGTATAAACATATACATAACTCATATATACAAATGTGCATCACTCCTACAAATGTACACACTGCCATGCGTACACAAACACATGTATGCATTCAACTATGGCCATGCATGTATGCATAAGTTTAAGCATAGGCATATTTTAGAAATTACAAACTTATAATGATACTTCCAATTTTAATGCAGAATGCATGGTTCTTTTCTGCTTCTTGTATTCCACGGTTGTTATTTCTTCTGCTTCATCAAGAAACTTGGATCCCAAATGTATCAACACATACCATCTTTTGCTCAACTCTATAATATATATAAAATTGTTTCAGAATATTTTGCCCATCACAATAGAAAAATAAACTTCCTAAAAGAGTTGAAGATTTATTTGCTGCTATCACTTCCACCAAACGCTTATAGTATGTTAAATATTGTCAAATATTATTTTCATACATTACTTGAGTTTTTTTCTTTATTCTCCCTCTTTCTCTCTGACACTCTTCTGTCTATCTCTGTTTTTCTGTCTCTCTCTCTCTCTCTCTCTTTTTTTTTTAACTTTCTTCAGTGCAAACCATGAGACCATGTCTAAACAACAAATTTGAAAATTAGCTGAGTATGGTGGTGTGTACCTGTAGGCACAGCTGCTAATAAGGCTGAGGTCTCTACTGGAGTAGAGACTATTTCTGGACTTTATTTTTGACTCCATTATCTTTCTCTCTCTTCCTGATCCTGTTTTCATTGTTGTAGATTTGTGCTATGCTTTAATTTCTCATAAGACTAATGGCCTTCATAGATCTTCCAGTCCACTGTTTTCCTAGCTATTCTTATGACTTCACGATGTTTAAAATCCATTAAAAAATGAAATGTTTTTATTTATAATTGTCCTAATGTCTATATATTTCATGGTCACTGTTAATTCTTAGAGACCTCATATAGACTTCCAATCTAATTAAGCCTGAAATGTCTATTAATTTATTCCATCTTGTTATTCACTTCAAAGTGTATATCAATGTATCTAATTATATAATTTTGAAACCAGTTATTAAGTATCTTGCATTACCTGCACACTTATGACCCATTCTCTACTTTTCTCTCATGAATGCTTTTTTTTGCATATAATTGATAGAAATTTTAGTTCTATAAATACTACAATACATTTCACTGACTTTTTCCTTCGATTGCCATGTGGTGACTGTCATCACTTCTGGAGTAAAATCAGAGAACAAGGGGCAGATCATGGGAAGTGCCAAGCATAGCTGTAAAAGCTTGTTTATCAGCACACATGGAAAACTACATGACACTGCAATAAATAATGCAGGGCCTTTGAAGACTAATACAGATTCTGCAATAGCAAGTGAGCGAAAAAGTCAATGAAATGTACAGTAGGATTTATAGAACTAAAATTTCTGTCACTTATTTGCAATAAAGCATTCATGAGGGAAAAACAGAGAACGAGTCATAAGTCCCTACTGAGTCAATAAATATCCAGGAAGTTAGATGGTATAGAGCATAGAGGGTAAAATGAGGTGTGAAGTTTTGAGTTACTGCTACCACCAGTGACATCCAATACTGTTAACTACTGTGTGCATCTTTTCCAAATTCAACATGGTTGTTGTCTCTGATGCATTTGAAGAATGCAATATTGCAAAACAAAATCCAGTTTAAAATATTATTTAAAAAGCCAAATTGCAAGAATGTAATGGCTCTAGAGAAAATCAAACAAAGAAACAAGTGGCTTTGAAGAAATATATTGGTACCAGTATAAACATTAATTTGCATGGCCATTATTGCAATTAGCAGGTCTTAGTCTTCGCTTGTATAACATAAACTTTATCATCCTATTTAATCATATCTCAATGAAGGGCATTTTCTTCTAAAAAAAAATTAGGAGAGTATTTATTCCCTTTGAAGAAAATTAGAGGTCATTTCTCAGAATCAGGTGAGAAGATAAAATATATCTCAGTCACTCGTTACCGAATTCTACTTAGTGACTTTTATTATTGAAGAAGATTGAGTCTTGATTTCTATTATATGAGAGGGGAAGTTAACAGATTTTAACACATATTGTACATTTTAAAATTCGGAGTTCACAAAATACTCATAATGTGAAATATTATTAGCATGTGGCAGAATTAGAAATTGAACAAATCTTGTCTCTTTCCAAAGTCCATTTCCTATTCTTTATAAAATATTGTTTGACAAATATTATAGGATAAAATGTTTATGAATTATCTCACATAGTTTTATTTATATTTATTAAGTTATTTGAATTCTTGAAAGGGAAGCACTAGACTTTTCTTTCAGTTATTTCTACTGAATGTGGCAGAGAATTCAGTTTCCAAATAAATTGACAAACACAAAGGAGTTAATAGAAATTAATACATAATTTCTTCCAGTAAAAACATGAAAAGTATATATACAAGTAACCCTAATTAGAAAACATCAACTCACAGACAATAAATGGTTTGTGGTTTTAAGCAACATATTAAAAATTCAACAATTTTTACTGTTCCAATGAGGAAGGCTAAAGCATAGTAAATGATAAAGTAATTATGTGGTAAATTTGTATATTTTCACATTAAAATTCAGATTCATACAAATAAAATGGCTTCAGAGACTTGGTTGACTATGTCAGTAGACCTAGTGTGTTGAAAGATTTCAATAATGCTTATTTTATTTTACTTTTATGACATATGTGAGAAATGCCACTTTAACAATTACAAATAATTATTTATAATTCAGCTATAAAAAGCACAAGCACAGATTCATAAGTAAACAAATAATATATAGTTTAGAATAATCATCCTGTATCCTTCAGTTCTTGCTTTTCAGGAAAGAGTAATATAAGAAACATTAAGGCAGATGCTTGACTTAAAATGAGTATGAATTCTATGAAAAGGAGTTTTTTAAAGTTGTGTTTGTGTACATATGATTGTGTATTTTATCTTTTTAGGGTAATACGTTTTTGGTAAGAGGTGTTTGAAGGGTTCTTGGGAGGCCAAGATCTTGTGTTTTTTGTTTTAAATGATAGAATGGTTGTAAAGCCAAATTTGGTGCTGAATACATTACCTGTAGCTACATTCTTAAAGTTTTTGACTGAAATTTTTCCTTGCCACAGGTAAATTGTCTTATTTTCTTCATAAGTAAACAGAGCAAATTAGAAATGCCTACTTAATTACATGATAAAATAAACAACAAAGTAGTATAATTGTTTTGACTCTATTTCCCAGAGGAAATAATTTAGTAATTGGTACATTAAAGGATTTAGATATTTATTTGAAAACTAATGTTGATGCTATAACTATGTGATAGATCTAGATGACTGAAATAACCAGAATTTGGCCAATTAAATGGATCATTATGGACTTTTATGAGGAGCTTTGAACAAAGTAAATGAATTACATTGACCATGGACAAGGTAACAGAAGCAACACATCTGTCAAATCAGTGGTGATCAGATACACTAGGGAAACAATCAAATGAATCTGATAAACTCGTTTTTATTTCAGTTGTTTTAGCTGTGTGTATCTTACATTTGTTCTAGACACTAGATTTTGCACTGGGAGAATCAGGCTTATTAACTATTAAACACTTTAGGGTATAAAAATTCTAATGCTTCATTTCTTTTGATAAAATTTAATAATGGACAGAAATTAGCACAACATTAGTCTATCTAGTGACAGGAATTGAAATATAAATGGGAACTGGAAAAGGTTTCCAACATGTTATAGCCTTCAGAGTTAAGTTCAATATTATTCTCTATTTTATATGTCTAAATTCAAAATTATATAACCTCCTAAATTGTTATGACATGTTGTATTTATATATTTATTTTTACATTTATGGATTGATTTATTGAATTTAATGTCTCTTCTAAGAATATCTGACACTATGTGCAAAACATTACATGTAAACAGCTACAAATATATAATTAAAAATGAGGGAAGCAGGAAGAAGCACTGGAAGGAGAGTAAAGGTTAACCTTGCTTCAGGATAAGTAACTAAAGGAGGATGAACCTAGAAACATTTTGGAATAAAACACCCTAGCAAATCCCATGGTGTTTTGATAAGAATGCTGTTTATTTATTTATTTATTTATTTATTTATTTATTTATTTATTTATTTCAAATTCTTATGAGATGTTTTAGGCTGCCAAAAAATTTGGAGTAAGAGCTTTTCTGGGATTATTTTATCTTGTCTTCTTAATATATTAGACAAGATTTCAACAAGATTTAAACACAATTATTGAGGACAATTGGAGATAATTAAAAAACAATTATCTTCAGTTTTTTAATGTAGCAGAGAGAGGTGGAGTTGGGTAAGGGATATTTTTAAAAAGGAAGAATTTCTGGTGGAGAGATATGTTTAATAACTAAATTGAATTTATGAAGTATTATGTCTTGGTAATGTCATATGGTAACTATAAATATAAATTTTATATTAATTATGACCCTTTTATGCAAACATAAAAGGATTGTTATGTAATGCAATTTGTTCCAAATATAATTATGTGAGATTTTTCTTTAATAATTAACATTAAATGCTCATTATAAAATTATAAAAATCAAAGTTAAAATAGATTAGATGTGACAGAATTCTGCTGAATTCTGCAATATTCAAATCCGTTTTGATTGGTGCAATGCATGTCTCTAAAGTCTTTCACTAATTAATCAGACATTTTACTCCTTCTCACAGAAGAATTTCTAATTTGTTTGGTGACTCCCTGCAAATTTTAAATATGCAGAGTTTTGAAAGTCTTAGAAAAAGAAAAGACTAATTTTCTAATTATTAAGACAAGAAAAATATGGTCATTAAAACATTTCTTATCTTGTTAAGGATACTGATTCAAAAATGTGTTTACCATAATAAGCAGCAAAAATGGAAGGAGGAATTAAAATAATGGAATAATAATAAGAAAAATGAGAACAATGTGAAATACCCAACCTTAATTTTGAAGGAACAGATAACTTACAGAACTTGTACTTACAGAACTTGTAGCCTTTAAGTAAGTATGACAAATGTGGTGATACTTGAAAGAGTATGTTTAAAAACATGGAGAAAAGAAGACACAAAAATTTGATTTTTTTTCTGTAATAAATTTGCAGTATATATAATCTCAAAATGGATTATATTTAAATAATTTTACTAAACAAGACTTACCTAAAAATTGAGATTCTATTTGTCTGTCATAAAAAGTCAATCTTAAATGAGATGCATTAGAAGAGACCAGCTCTATGGTGGATTAGAACATGGCTTTTAGACAGGGTCAATGCACATCTTGGTCATTAACTAGTTTTGTGATGGAACTCAAGGCTTTTTGTTGTTGTTGTTGTTTGTTTCTTTGTTTGTTTTTGAGACCGAATCTCTCTCTGCCGCCCCAGACTGGAGTACATTAGTGCGATCTTGCTTCACTGCAACTTCTGCCTCCCAGATTCATACAATTTTCCTGCCTCAGCCTCCCAAGTAGCTGCCACTATGGGTGCGGCTAGTTTTTATTTTTATTTTTATTTTTTGTATTTTTAGTAGAGACGGAGTTTCACTGTGTTGGCCAGGCTGATCTTGATCTCCTGACCTTGTGATCCGCCCTCCTTGACCTCCCAGAGTGCTGGGATTACACCGTACTCAGCCCTCAGTTCTTTTAGTTTTCTTACTTATAGTTCCTTCATCGTGAAAAATGATATTTCTCTTTTGACTTGTAAGAAAAGAAATAGTATGCATTTGAGTAACTTCAAATATGTAAGGTATAGGGCACATATGTGGTATACTCTCTGATTGACAACTACAATGTTCTCTATACTAGTCTCATTCCTGTTGATATTTTTGTTTTTAAATGTTCACTTTTCTGGAGAGAACTGAAGGCAACTCTAAGGACAACAGGGAAAGGAAATGGAAATGTTTTAATTTGGTCATATTTTTCATATGGAACCACTCTTCTAAAGATATTTTATACATTTTTAAACATTTCAAATGTGCAGACAAGTATAGTGAAAAATGTAAGATATGTAATTAAACACTTCACCCAGATTATTCAGTTTGTCATGGTTAGTTTTAGGTAACTATTATAAAAAAGATATTACACCTTAAAGGCACAATTGAAGCTTCACACAAACTTATTCCTGTCCCTCCCCAGAATTAAACTTTTTTATTTTATTTATTTTATTTATTTATTTATTTATTTTTTAAGACAGAGTCTGGCTCTGTCATCTGTGCTGGAGTGCAGTGGCTTGTGGTCTTGGCTCACTGTAAATTCCACCTCCTGGGTTCAAGCCATTCTCCTGACACAGCCTCCCAAGTATCTGGGATTACAGGTACATGCCACCATGCCAGGCTAACATTTTTACTTTTGTAGAAATGGGTTTCATCATGTTGGCCAGGCTGGAACTCCTGACCTCAAGTGATCCTGCTCCCTAGGTATCCCAAAGTGCTGGAATTAGAGGTATAAGCCACCACGCCCAGCTGGTCCCTCCTCAGATTTATTCATAAGTTGGTATATATCCTCTCCCTTGATGTTTTTATTTTTTTACTAAATATATAAATATGTATGGTATATCTAAAAATAAACATTACAGAATCCAGCACGTATATGATTTAAAACAATCCCTATAAGGCTAGGAGTGAAATGTTCACAAGATTGTTTAAACTGGCTCTTTAAATTGAGTTAAATGACATACTTGCCATCAGTGTATGAAAACGGCTGATTTCCAGCAAGTTCTACAATATTTGTTTAGAAAATTAATTTTGTCAATGTATTGGTTGCAAAATTTTATCTCATTTTGGCAATAAATTTAATTTCCTTTATTTTAAACAGGCTTTCAGATTCCCTTTGCCTTTCGTGTTTCTTTTCTGTAACTGTCTGTTGATATTTTATGCTGATGTTTCTATGTTTTTGATTTTGCACTGGTTACCCTAGGTTTTTATATATTCTTATACACCAAACTTTGTCAGTATGTAAGAATGTTTTCATCGTTTGCAATCTTTGTCTTTTCTAACTTCCTTTAGAATGTTAGTAACTTGACTTCTTATTTCAATAAAATTAATTCAACAAGCCAGAAGAGAACTGCTGCACTTACTTCCCCCCTAAAAAATGCATTAGCCTACCTTACCCACCAGCATCTATCCCTTTATGTTTTTTTTTATCTTGTTTTAATCAATGTCCTATCTGTGTTCCCATATAATATCAACAATTTCCCTTGTGCACTAAATCCTATTCCCTGCTCAGCTCCAAAGAAGAGAAAAGGATAAACTTCAGGAGTGAACCTCCTTCTCTAGGAGTGACCCGTCTTCTCTAGGGTCATTCCTGAAGTTGCCCCTTTTATCTTCTTTGTTTTATCCCTATCAGTGTTACCATTCTACTGGACTATTACTATCAGTACAAAAACTTTACTAAATTATTTTTTCCTTGATCATGTGTTTCCTTTCAGTTATCACTATATTTCTAAATTCCCTTTTGTAGCAAAATGTTTTCAACTAACTATTTGTATTTAGGGTCTGCGCTTCTGTGTATGTTTTTTCTCTCGTTTTGTCAGCAGACTCTAAAACCCACCCTTCTTAAATAATACTTATCATCGTCACTGGAAATCTTAATTTTGTCGTGCTGATAAACAAGCCCAGCTTCATTTTTACTTCATATCTGAGCAGTATTCAATTATGTTTATTTTTTTCTCTTTTAAACATACATTTACTCTGTATGTTATTCTTGTAATTCACCAGCAGTTCTTATTTAAAAGCATACTCTTATCCTTTTCTTTCTAAATATTGGAGTAATTTATCTTTTATTCTCTAACTACACAGCTGACCTATGATTTTCAGTACCATACCATGTTGATAATTTTAAATTCTTATCTCAGTCTTTGAGTGTAGACTCATACACTCAGCTGTCTTCATAACATCTCCACTTGGATGTCTAACAAACATTTCAAATATAACTCTTTTAAGAATAAATTCTTAATTCTTCTGTCTCAAAGTTACTCCTTTGCAAATTTACAGCAACTGAATACATTCACTATGATTCCTCCAATTGCTGAGGCTCTAAACAGAATTTATTTTTTTTCTTATAATCTATATGCAGTTAATTTACATTAACGAGTTTAATGGGCCCTTCTTTAAACATCTGTCCTAAATCTAATATTTATTATCTCCACAACTTAGTCAAGCTGCGATATTCTCTCTGATTGACTACTGCAATGTTCTCTATACTAGTCTCCCTGATGCCACACTTTGCCCTAGTTGTTGATTCTCCAACCAGGGTAACATTTTTATTTTTATTTTATCATTTATTTTAAGGTCAGGGGTACATGTTCAGGTTTGTTATATAGGTACAGCTGTGTCATGGGGGTTTGTTGTGCAGATTATTTAATCACTCAGTGTTAAGCCCAGTACCCATTAGTTATTCTTCCTTATCCTCTCCCTCCTCCCACCCTACACCCTCTGACAGGCTGAGTGTGTGTTCTTCCTCTCTATGTGTTCATATGTTCTCATCATTTAGCTCCCACTTATAATTAGAACATGTGGTATGTAGTTTTCTGTTCCTACATTAGTTTCCTAATTATAATGGCCTTTGATTCCATCCATGTTCCTGCATAGGCCATAGTCTCATACTTTTTATGGCTGCATAGTACTCCATGGTGTGTATACTACACATTTGCTTTCTCCAGTCTACCACTGATGGGCATTTAGGTTGATTCCATGTCTTTGTTATTGTGAATACTATGGTATATCATTTGTGGTTTTGATTTACATTTCTTTAAGTGATCAGTGATGTTGAGTTGTTTTTCTTATGACTCTTGGCCGTATGTATGTCTTTTATGAACAAGTTTCTGAGTCCTTTGCTCCTTTGCCCCCTGTAATTAATTAATTTATTTATTTATGATATAGAGTCTCACTCTTACCATCCATGCTTGAGTACATTGGTGCGATCTTGGCTCACTGCAACCTCTGCCTCCTGGGTTCAAGTGATTCTTCTGCCACACTCTCCAGAGCAGCTGGGATTAAAGGGCCCACCACCAATCCTGCCTAATTTTTGTACTTTTAGCAGAGAGGGGGATTTCTCAGTGTAGGTCAGGATGGTCTTGATCTCCTGACCTCAGGTGATCTGCCTGCCTTGGCCTCCCAAAATGCTGGATTACATGCATGAGACATTTTGCCTAGCCATTTGCTCACTTTTTAAGGTTATTATTTTTTTTTTCTTGTAAATTTGTTTAAGCTTCTTATAGATGTTGTATATTAGGCTTTCATCAGATGCATAGTTTGCACATATTATATCCCATTCGGTAGGTTGTCTATTCACTATTCACTCTGTTGATAGTTTCTTTTGCTGGTGGAAGTTCTTTAGTTTAATCAGATCCCATGTTTCAATTTTTACTTTTGTTACAAATGCTTTTGACAACTTCATCATGAAATTGTTGCCCATTCCTGTGTGCAGAATAGCATTGCCTAGGTTGTCTTCCAAAGTTTTTATGATTTGGGGTTTTATGTTTAAGCCTTTAATCCATCGTGAGTTAATTTTTGTATATGATTCAGGAAAGGGATCTGTTTCAATCTGCTTCATATGGCTAGCTAGTTATTCCAGCACAATTTACTAAACAGGGAATCCATTCCCCATTGCTTATTTCTGTCAACTTGGTCAATGATTAAATCATTCTAGGTGTGTAACCTTATTTCTGGGTTCTTTATTCTTTTCCATTGTTCCATGTTTCTGATTTGGGGCTGGTACAATGCTGTCTTGGTTACTGTATAGCCCTATCGCATAGTTTGAAATTGAGTAACATGACACCCCCAGCTTTGTTTTGTTTGCTTGGGATTCCGTTGGCTATTCAGGCTCTTATTTGGTTCCATATGAATTTTCGAATAGCTTTTCTACTTCTGTGAAGACTCTCAATGGTAGTTTAATATGAACAGTATTGAATCTGTAAATTGTTTGGGCTGTATGTCCATTTTAATTATATTGATTCTTCTTATCCATGAGCGTGAAATTTTTCTGTGTGTGTATTTGTGTCATCTCTGATTCCTTTGTGCAGTGTTTTGTAGTTTTCACTGTAGAGATTTTTTTACCTCTCTCATTAGCTGCATTTCTAGGTATTTTATTCTTTTATGGCAATTGTGACTGAGGTTGTGTTCCTGATTTGGCTCTTGACTTGACTGCTGTTGGTGTGTAGGAGTGATAATGATTTTCGTACATTGCTTTTGTATCCTGAGACTTTGCTCAAGTTCTTTATCAACTTAAGGAGCATTTGGGCTGAGGCTGTGGGATTTTCTAGATATAGAATCATGTCATCTTCAAACAGGGATAGTTTGACTTCCTCTCTTCCTATGTGGATACTTTTTATTACTTTGCCTTGCCTAATTGCTCTGGCCAGGACTTCCAATACTATGTTGAATAGGAGTGGTAGGAGAGAGCATTCTCATTTTGTGCCAGTTTTCAAGAGAGGGTTTGAGCTTTTGCCCATTCAGTATGACGTGGGCTGTGGTTTTGTCATAGATACCTCTTATTATTTTGAAGTATGTTCTTTCAATACTTGTTTGTTTGTTTGTTTGTTTGTTTTTTTAACATGAACAGGTGTTAAATTTTATCAAATGCCTTTTCTGAATCTATTGAGATAATGTGGTTTTTTCTTTAGTTTCATTTATATGATGAATTACATATAATGATTTGTGTATGTTGAACCAACTTTGCATACTACTTGATAAAGCCTACTTTATCATAGTGGATAAGCTTTTTGCTATTTTGCTGGATTCTGCTTGCCATCATTTTTTTGAGGGCTTTTGCATTGGTGGTTATAAATGCAAAATTGGCCTGAAGTTTTTTGTTGTTGTTGTGTCTCTATCAGAAAATAGCCAAAATCAGAGCTGAACTGAAGGAGATTGACAAATGAAAAACCATTCAAAAGAGGAACTGTTTTTTTTTTTTTTTTTTTTAGTTAACAAGATAGATAAACTGCTAGCTAAACTAATAAAGAAGAAAAGAGATATGATCTAAATGAACACAATCAGAAACAACTGGGAGATATTACCAGTGATCTCACAGAAATACAAATAATGATCAGAAAATATTATGAACACCTCTATGATATGAATTATAAAATCTAGAAGAAATGAGTAAATTGTTGGACACATATGTTCTCCCAAGACTGAACCAATGAGAAATTGAATCTCTGAACAGACCAGTAACAAGCTCTGAATTTGAATCAGTAATAAATAGGCTAGCAACCAAAAAGAAGAGCTGGTACCATTCCAACTGAAACTATTCCAAAGAATTGAGGAGGAGGGATTTCTCCCTAACTTACTCTATGAGGCCAGCATAATCCTGATACCAGAGTAATATTTTTGATGCCATGCAGATCATGTCATGCCCTTGCACAAACCTTTGCAAAACTTTCTCATGACAACTGAGATAAACCCCAAGCTCATTGTCATCATCTTTAAGAGTTATCAAGATATCCAATGCTTTATCTAATGTTTTAATTACTATGGCTTCAAAATATTTCTTGCTATTCGTGTGAATGCACATGCTTATATTTCTTACTGAAATTATCCTTTAATTTTTGCTCCTTTTACCTTTACACATGCATTTTTGAAACATATTGCTCATGTACACAAAACTTGGGATTTTGATTATAACTTAATTGAATTTCAGTCTTTTATATTTTATTTTATAAAATATAAAATAAAAGCATGGTGGACATGCTTTTATTTATCAATAAAAAATATAAGAAACCACATTCAAGAAGAGAGAAAGATTAATATAAAAAGCGTAAAATAAGGAAATTTATTAAGAAGAATATAAAACTAAATGAAGACTATAAAAGATTATGAGAATACATTAAAAATTAATGAAAAGTTAACTTTAGCAGATATAAAATAAAGTTTATAAACAATGAAGATAAAATATCCTTTAAACAAGGCATATAATAGTAGTACAATGTAAAACTAAAAATACACTACTAGTAAATAATTGTTTATGCATGCAGATAAAATGAGAAATTTAAAACTAGAAAATGAAAAAGATTCTAATAATGAGGAGCATATACATTTAACATGTCCAGTAAGGCCTTAAAAAAAAAAAGGAATATAAAATAAAACATGTCAGAAAATAAAAAAAAATTTAAATTCAGTTTTAAGAAAAATATATACATATATTAATTCATCATACAATAAGAAAATCATAAAATATTCTAACTGCTGAAGAATGATCACCAAACAAAATTTAAAATAAAATATTAAAAATTAAAAAATAGAACAAAATAAAATAAATATAAAAAAATAAACTTGATGCTAATGATATGTGAATTTTGTATTGGTCTTTTAATAAAGGCATTTTCTTGACATAATTTCATATAGATTCATCCTTAGTTTCAGAGTGGAAAGACGATTGACAGGGAGCTAGCTGCAGTGCTTCATACCTGCCACCACAGTCACCACAATTCAGCTGGAAACTCTCAGTATCACCATCACTCTTCCTGAGGCAGGCACAACCTAGATGCTGTTAGCTCCACTGCAAGCAGTCAGTTAGTATTCCTGCAGTGATTCAAATTTTAAGTTGTGAATAAACCTTTTTAGAAAAAAAATTCTGTATAAAGAGTAATAATATTTACATTCCTATAATACTACATTTAAATTGCAATTTGACTGGGAAAATGCAGAGATAATATGACTTGTCAGAAACAGAAAGTTAATTGAAGCTGAAGGTTCATGTAATTGAATAGGGTACCTGAAGGTCTATGTCTAGAAAGAAGAGAATACTATGCAAACAAAAGCCACAGAGACTGAGGTGACAAGTAGATAATAAAAGATGCAGATAGGAGAGAAGCAGAAAATAACAAGTATATGGAGACTGATTGAGTTGAGATTAACGATATAGTGATTCCTTTTCAGGTTGTTAACATTGCCTCTGGTCCTAGGTATAAGGCCTCCGACATAACTTTTTTTATTTAATTTTCTTGGCTTTATGTATTTCATCATATGTATATTTATACCAATGTTCATTATTTGAACCAGTCTAAATTAGTTCTTCTTTATAAACTATTATGTCAAATTTTTAAAAACCCTAAAGAATAGAGTGAAATGGTCTTTGAATAAAGTAAAAAACTAGTGAAGAATCATAAATCAAAAGAATCATTTGGCCATGATAGATTGGGATTACTAAGATAGTAATAAATGGAATCAAAGTGTATTTCTGGTCAACATATTAACCAAACAATAGAAACATTTTTTTTGTAAAATATATATATATATATATGTATATATATATATATATATATATATATGTGAATAAAAATTAAAATGTTTTTGTTTGCTTTGTAATTTTATTTCAAATGTAATTTTAATTTTAATAATTAAATGAAAACTTTTGCAAATAAAGGCAAATAATAATATGACTGCTGTTTTCAAACAAAAAGTGGTTTATAATACAGTAAGAAAAAACAGCATAGAAAATACATTTATTATATAAAAACTAAGTATTTGATTTCGTTGAGATACAGAAAATCTACAGAAACTTTGTATGGATTTGCACACATCTGCATTTTGCTTGAGCTTTTATAAATACAAATCCCTTTTGATTAAAAAGTTCATCTTTTAGGCTGTGATTAATTTCTCTAGTTAAGCTTCTTCTTTTTTTTTTTTTTTTAAACAACATAAAGTATCTCATTTGACAAACACTTTGTCAATTGAAGCAGGGTATTCTTAATACTTAATTTTAATGCCTAAAAAGTTTTGTCTTGAAATGAGTACATTTGGGAAGTATAGAACAAATATATATATATACACACACATACATATATATGTTAAATATATGTATATACATGTATACTTTTATGTAATAAGTATTTTATTTATTTTTTTCGTAACATATCACCCATGGATAAGGGTACCATACCTTTATTAGACTGCTTAATATTGTTTCAGATCTCCTTTTTTAATTGCATTTTACGTTTTGGGGTACATATGAAGAACATGCAAGGTTGTTGCATAGGCACACTCGTGACAACGTGATTTGCTGCCTTCTTTAAGTTAAGCTTCTTTTGTAAATTATTGCTATCTAAAACTCTCTTCAAGGTTGCCTTTACAATAGTCTCAAATTATATGAATCTTCCTCTGATTTTTCCTGTGTTTCAATTAGACTTTACTTTTAATACTTCTTCAAACTTATATTGTGTATTGCTTACATTATGATTGTTCCTGCAGTAATAACTTTTTTCCATTCTATTGTTTAAATCATACCATTTTTATTTTTGATTAGGTAGAAAACACAGACAAGCAGTACATTCTAATTTCAAATAAAAAAAATAGTAAAAGTAAAAATAAAACTAAGATTACAGTGGAAATAATAGCAATATAATTAATAGGAATACAGTATAGTAAAGAATAATAGAAACTATAAGAATAAAATTATAATTATTTATGCCCTTTAAACTAACAGAGTAATACATATTATGTACATTCTTCTTTCCATTTCTACCAGGTATCCACACTGAAACCTGTAAGTTGTGACTAGAATCACTTTATGTCCACCGGGAAGGTAATTCCCAGTTAATCTGATTAACAATTAATAGTATTGGGTTAATAAAGTTTTGAGAAATTTTAATAAAAGAATTTTTAATTTAATTAAAAATATTTTATGGGTACATAGTAGGTAGGTGTATATGAACATACATATACATACATACTCATACACATCTACTATGTACCCACAACATTTTATACATGTATACACACATATATGAGGTATATGAGATGTTTTGATACAGGAACGCAATGTGAAATAAGCACATCATGGAGAATGAGTTATTTATCCCCTCAAGTATTTATCCTTTGAGTTACATACAATTCAATTACACTCTAAGTCATTTAAAAAATGTAAGATTGCATTATTATTGACCGTACCCACACTGTGATGCTGTAAAATAGTAGGTCTTAAATTCATGTTTTCTATCTTTTTGATACCCATTGACCATCCCCAAACCCCCACCAGCTCCCACTGCCCTTCTCAGCCTCTGGTAACCATACTTCTACTCTCTATTATGTTAGTTGTTTAACTTCGATCTCACAAATGAGAGAGAACATGTGATGTTTGTTGCTGAAAATATAACTAAGCTTTTACATAACAGGACTTTCAATGTAAAAAGGCCATGTAGTCCTGGACACTTCATAATATACTATAAAGTTCTGTAAGAATCACACTCAATGTATTCATAATAAACTTGTCTTTGAAGAAAGTAAAATACTAGGAAGAATCATTACATATTGTTTTGATGATGATTATGATTTAATACATAACAATAAATATGATCAAAGTACAAAAAGAAAACGTGTATGTTATTCTAGGGATGTGAATAGAAATATTTTCTGTAATTTGCTTTCTAATTTAAAAAACTGTATGTACATTTATATATGATGGTTTATATATTTTACGTCTGTGTATATGTAAAAATATATATTATACATATACACATGTAAATTTTAATATGTATAATATATAAATTAATATAATTATATTATACATATAAAATATGTATAATATAATTAATATATACATATAAATCAATATAATTAATTTATATTAATTTAAATTAATATAAATCAATATAATTAATTTATATTAATTTAAATTAATATATACATATAAATTAATATATACATATAAAATATGTATAATATATTAATATGTATAATATATAAATATATAAATTTTAATATGTATTATATATATTTTACATATACACAGATGTAAAATATATAAACCACCACATATAACTGTATATATACATATATATATGTATATATACACAGACACACAGACACACACACACACACATATAGCTTGTTGATACATTTTCACAGATTTTACCACAAGAAGGATATTTATCCTTAGTTCCTTTCATCTCTGCAATTTCTGGCTAAACTACCTTGTTTATTGTCTAGGCATTAGGTAAGCCACTATTTGGAGCAGTGACATTTTTCCTCCTGCTGATGCCCTTTTTACCAACCTTCATGCTTAGCTGTCTGGAATCTTTTATCTTTTCACCTAAGTTCTCTCTGCAAAGCTCCTTGCTGCTTCTCTGTAATTGAGCTTGATCACACAGAGCATTGTTATCCTCCTGACTTTGTACCACCTAATGCTTCTAGGCTTCTTCCCAATTTTTCATTAGCTTAGAAGGAATATGGAGAAATGCATTTATTTAACCTAAAATAATAGTCAACATAAAATGGTTTTCTAGCTTTTTTTTTAGAACTAGAGATTAGTTTTATATATTCCAGGTGGTTTTTCTTGAGTATGTTTACTGCCTCATGTTTGCATAATTGTATTTTTTTACTATTGTATTTTTATTTAGCTTTTAAATAGGAAGATGAAAATAAATAAAAACACACATATTTTCAGATAGTCAAGCTACAGTTTGTTTGCTATTCAATGTGGATTTGAGCACAGTGCTTTGTAGAAGTCCTAATAAATGACTTAAAAAAGGTAGTTTGAAATTAAGTAGAAATTTCAATAGTTAAAATGCAGACACTGAAAGTCACTGGGGTAACTTTACTCTGTACTTAATTAAATAAACCTCATTACCTGGCTATCTTTAAGCATCTGCATCTGTACACCTAAGAAAACCAAGTTTAACAGTAAGTTTTGTTTATAGAGAATTTTTATTTATAGATGATTTATAGAGTAAGTTTTATTTGTAGAGGGTTGAATTCTCAGAAGTTATTTTGATAAGATATTAAAATGCTGACATTTTGGAGGACAACCAGAGCAATACCTAATGAAATGTCTCTGGGAGGATTCCAATAAATCTAAATCTATAACTTAAAATTGTTCAAATTGCACATTGTACAATACATTTCTAAATTTCTTAGAAGTGGTGGAAAGTGAATACATGTGAAGTTTATTTATTCATTTTCATGTGAAGTTTATTTATAATTTATTCATTTTGACCCAAGGTCTCACTCTGTTGCCCAGGTTAGAGTGCAATGGGAGGATTATGGATCACTGTAGCCTTGATGTCCTGGGCTCAAGCAGTTCTCCTACCTCAGCCTCTCAAGTAGCTGGGAATACAGACATGCATCATCAGACAATTTTTTTTTTTTAATTTTTTGTTGAAACAGGGTTTCATGAATTGCCTGGGCTGGTCTCAAACTCTGGGCCTCAAGAGATCCTCCCACCTCAGCTTCCCAAATTGCTGGTCTAGAAGATGTGAACCACTGAGGCTGGCCAGATGTGACATTCAGATATGATTTGTTTGCTTTAAGCATCAGGTGACTCCAGTCTTTTCACCTTATGTTTCTGAATAGTTCTTTTAGATTTTTAAAAGTTACAGTGACTGAAGATATGTTGACACACCAATTTTTGGAAGCGTTTTTGATATATATTTGGAATTCTTTTTTTTTCTGAATCTCTTAATTTTGGTGGGTTTTTTTTGTCCCTTTGAGACACACACACACACACACAGTCACACACACATTGTTTTGCTCAAATTTTGCAACTCTATTCAATCAGCAAACTTATTTGAATACTGTTTTGCCCTGCTTTGGGAAAAAGTAGAGAGTGATGCTGCCTCCACATCATTACACACTTAACATTATGGTACTCATTTACTACTAGTCATGGCTCAAATTTACTTTTTTTTTTTTTTGACACAGAGTTTTGCTCTTGTTACCCAGGCTGGAGTGCAATGGCGTGATCTCGGCTCACCGCAACCTCCACTTTCTGGGTTCAGGCAATTCTCTTGCCTCAGCCTCCTGAGTAGCTGGGATTACAGGCACGCGCCACCATGCCCAGCTAATTTTTTGTATTTTTAGTAGAGACGGGGTTTCACCATGTTGACCAGGATGGTCTCCATCTCTTGACCTCGTGATCCACCTGCCTCGGCCTCCCAAAGTGCTGGGATTACAGGCATGAGCCACCGCACCCGACCCTACTCATTTCTAATTATGTGGAATGCATACCACATATGTTATCTCATTTAATCACCACACCACACAAGGAAGTTAATATTTATTCTGCTAATTCACAAGAAGTAATTAACATTTAGAAAAGTTGGAGAACATGCTATCAACAACTAGTACCTAAAAAGCTGAGATTTAAACCCATATACTCTGACCTCAGAGTGTCTCCTCTTACGTTTTGTGATCTAGAGCCACAGGCTTAATAAGTAATTAGTTATTTAATAATTCAAAGTAAGAAATAACTTTCATCCAATGTCTGTCCTCTTATTTCAACCTTAGCTACTTTAATGAATATTAATTTACTGAAACAATGCTAGTCATGTTAGAAAGCAGTAAGACCCAGAATGGCAGGAAGTAACATTTTTTAAGGTAGACTCAGGCGAAAAATATTAGAGACCTAAATCCTTTTTTTATTCAAAATTAAATAATAGTAAGAAGATCTGTGAAGGAAATCTGATATTAAAATGTTGGCTACTTATGTTAATTAGAAATAAATATCAAGGAGATAGAATTATTGCTAATTTTAATATTCAAATATTATAAAATTATCAGTTTTCATTTCAAGTTGTTTTGTGGTCTAAATAAGACGATGGAAATTATATGTAATTCAGAATCCAAAATTTATTCTACATTCCTATATTTGCAAGATCTTTAATTCTGAAATTATTCAGAGGTGGGTTGAACTCATTGTTCTGGTACTTTTAAATTGAATTATTTATAAAACTAAGAAAAACAATAACATAGTTTTAGGCATTTATGATGTACACAAAACAACAGTATACCTTCTGGCAAGTTTTTGCTAGATGATTACTAAATATTACTATATGTTCAAAATATCCTCCTCTATTCCCTTTCTCAAAGAGAATGCATCAAGGTAAATATGTCTAGACCAGTCCACAATATATTCTATTAACATATTTATTTGTAATAAAGTCATGTAACCAAGACATTTATTGATGTATTGGTATATCACTCTTTGCAAAATGAAGTTGTGTCAATGGGACTTAGGTAAATGGACTCTTAATCATGAATAACATATTACTGAGATTTTAAAATATTTGAGTATGGTACAGTTTTCTAAAATTCTATCAGAACATGCAGCTAAAAATATAAAGTATTTTTCAGTGTTTTATTAAAACAAATGGTCAATAAATTTAATCTTAATAATACATCCTCTTTATAGAACTATTTTTGGATTAAACCTGAAGATGTTTCGAGGGAATGTTGGGAAGATGGCCGCCTAAGAACAGCTCAGGACTTCAGCTCCCAGTGAAAGTGCAGAGGGTGAGTGGACACCGCATTTCCAGATGAACTCTTATTGCCCACAGACCAGGAGATACCCAGGCAGAGGGGTCGCCAGCGTCGCAGTCCCAGCCGGTGCGGCTGTTTTGGCCCCCGTGGGGCTGATTCCGCCAGCGCAGCTGCTGTGACCACTCCCTGTTGCTGTGGTTCTCCTTACAAAAGCCACTGGTCTGGGAGCCCTCTTAGCTGGCGAGCAGAGCCCCGAGACGGCAGAGTTCCCCATTCATCTGAAATAGCGAGTCAGGCTGGGAGATTCCTAGGCAAAAAATCCGCCAGGAGCCGGCGCCTCAGTTTGAGCCGACTCCGTGAGTCGCAGCACGGGAGATCCCGGCGCCTTTTCAACAAGCGACCGGAACGCGGGGTCGTTCAACTTAAAAGAAAAGACTCTGAGTCAGGGAGCCAGGTGATCAGGCTCGGTTGGTCCCACCCCTCCACCCCCAACAACAACAAAAACAAAAACAGTAATTGGAAACCCTCTGGGTTGAGCCCTTCAAACCAAGCACAGCTGAACCTGGACGGTCCGGCTCCGTGGGGGAGGGGCTTCCGCCATTACTGAGACTCTCCACCACTATGGAGGCAGGCTGCCATTGCCAAGGCAACCCGCCGTTGCCGAGGCAACCTGCCACAACAGAGAGAGTCCGCCATAACAGAGGCGGGGCCACCATTGCAGAGACAGTTCTAACTACGCCCATATAAAAAGGACTACAGGGAAGAGCTCAGGGCAGCTGGGCGGAGCCCACAGCAGCTCAGCAAAGCCCCTGCGGGCAGGCAGAGGCTAGGCGTGCTGCTAGCTGGGCGGGTCCAACCTGAAAGAAAAATCAAAAAAGGCAGTAGTGCAACGGAAACTCATAAAGCTCCAACTCCCTGGGACAGAGACAGACAACAGGTGGATAAACCCACAAAAATGGGAAGAAACCAGCACAAAAAGGATGAAAACTCCCGAAACCAGAACACCTCTCCTCCTAAAAGGGATCACAACTCCTCACCAGCAAGGGAACCAGACTGGATGGAGAAGGAGAGTGATGAAATGACAGAATCAGACTTCAGAAGGTGGGTAGTAAGAAACTACAATGAGCTAAAAGAACATGTTCTAACCCAACGCAAAGAAAATAGGAACCTTGAAAAAAGATTGGACGAACTGCTGACGAGAATGGACAGCATAGAGAGGAGTATAAGTGAATTGATGGAGCTGAAAAACGCAACACGAGAACTTCGTGAAGCATGCACAAGCTTCAACAGCCGAATTGACCAAGCAGAAGAAAGGATATCAGAGGTCGAAGATCAACTCAATGAAATAAAAAGAGAAGGCAAGAACAGAGAAAAAAAGCGCAAAGGAATGAACAAAATCTTCAAGAAATGTGGGAATATGTGAAAAGACCTAATCTACGTCTGATAGGTGTACCTGAATGTGATGAAAAGAATGAATCCAAGCTGGAAAATACTATTCAGGATATTATCCAGGAAAACTTCCCCAACCTAGCAAGGCAGACCAATATTCAAATACAGGAAATACAGAGAACACCACAAAGATATTCCTCAAGAAGAGCAACCCCAAGGCACATAATCGTCAGATTCACCAGGGTTGAAATGAAAGAGAAAATGCTAAGGGCAGCCAGAAAGAAAGGTCGGGTTACCCACAAAGGGAAGCCCATTAGACTCACAGCAGATCTCTCAGCAGAAACCCGACAAGCCAGAAGAGATTGGGGGCCAGTATTCAACATCCTTAAAGAAAAGAACTTTCAACCCAGAATCTCCTATCCAGCCAAACTAAGCTTCATAAGTGAAGGAAAAATAAAATTCTTTGTGAACAAGCAAACACTCAGAGATTTCATCACCACCAAACCTGCTCTACAAGAACTCCTGAAAGAGGCTCTATACATATAAAGGAACAACCAGTACCAGCCACTCCAAAAACACACCAAATGGTAAAAGAGCATCAACACAATCAAGAAGCTGCATCAACTAACCAACAAAACAGCCAGGTAGTATCAAAATGACAGCATCAAATTCACACATAACGATACTATCCCTAAATGTCAATGGACTAAATGCCCCAATCAAAAGACACAGACTGGCAAATTGGATAAAAAGCCAAAACCCATCAGTGTGCTGTATCCAGGAAATGCATCTTACATGCAAGGATACACAAAGGCTCAAAATAAAGGGATGGAGGAAGATCTACCAAGCAAATGGAGAGCAAAAAAAGGCAGGAGTTGCAATTCTCATCTCTGATAAAATAGACTTTAAAGCAACAAAGATCAAAAGAGACAAAGAAGGACATTACATAATGGTAAAAGGATCACTGCAACAAGAAGAGCTAACGATCCTAAATATATACGCACCCAATACAGGAGCACCCAGATACATAAGGCAAGTTCTTAATGACTTACAAAGAGACTTAGACTCCCACACAATAATAGTGGGAGACTTTAACACCCCATTGTCAATATTAGACAGATCAACCAGACAGAAAATCAACAAGGATATCCAGGACCTGAACTCAGACCTGGAACAAGCAAACCTAATAGACATTTACAGAACTCTCCACCCCAAATCCACAGAATATACATTCTTCTCAGCACCACATCACACCTACTCTAAAACTGACCACAAATTGGCAATAAATCACTCCTCAGCAAATGCAAAAGAACAGAAATCATAACAAACAGTCTCTCAGACCACAGTGCAATCGAGTTAGAACTCAGAATGCAGAAACTAACTCAGAACCACACAGCTTCATGGAAACTGAACAACTTGCTCTTGAATGTTGACTGGATAAACAATGAAATGAAGGCAGAAATAAAGATGTTCTTGGAAACCAATGAGAACGAAGACACAACATACCAGAATCTCTGGGATACATTTAAAGCAGTCTCTAGAGGAAAATATATAGCAATGAGTGCCCACATGAGAAGAAAGGAGAGATCTAAAATTGACACGCTATCATCAAAATTGAAAGAGCTAGAGGAGCAAGATCAAAAAAACTCAAAACCTAGCAGAAGACAGGAAATAACTAAGATCAGAGCAGAACTGAAGGAAATAGAGACACAAAAAACTCTTCAAAAAATCAATAAATCCAGGAGCTGGTTTTTTGAAAAGATCAACAAAATAGACAGACCACTAGCCAGATTAATAAAAAAAGAAAAGATAGAATAACCAAATTGACGCAATAAAAAACGATAAAGGGGATATCACCACAGATTCCACAGAAATCCATACCATCATCAGAGATTATTACAAACAACTCTATGCACATAAACTAGTAAACCTAGAAGAAATGGATAAATTCCTGGACACCTGCATCCTCCCAAGCCTAAACCCGGAAGAAGCCGAAACCCTGAATAGACCAATAACATGGTCTGAAGTTGAGGCAGCAATAAAGAGCCTACCACCCAAAAAAAGCCCAGGTCCAGATGGGTTCACAGCTGAATTCTACCAGACATACAAGGAGGAGCTGATACCATTCCTTCTGAAACTATTCCAGACAATCCAAAAAGAGGGAATCCTTCCCAAATTATTTTACGAGACAAACATCATCCTGATACCAAAACCCGGCAGAGACTCAACAAGAAAAGAAAATTTCAGGCCAATATCCAGGATGAACATAGATGCAAAAATCTTCAATAAAATACTGGCAGACCGATTGCAACAGCATATCAAAAAGCTCATCCACCATGATCAAGTAGGATTCATCCCGGGGATGCAAGGCTGGTTCAACATACGCAAGTCCATAAACGTAATTCACCACATAAACAGAACCAAAGACAAAAACCACGATTATCTCAATTGATGCAGAGAAGGCTTTTGACAAAATTCAACAACCCTTTATGCTAAAAACCCTCAATAAACTAGGTATTGACGGAACATATCTCAAAACAATAAAAGCTATTTATGACAAACCAACAGCCAATATCATACTGAATGGGCAAAAACTGAAAGCATTCCCTTTGAAATCTGGCACTAGACAAGGATGCCCTCTCTCACCACTCCTATTCAATATAGTACTGGAAGTTCTAGCCAGAACAATCAGGCAAGAAAAAGAAATAAAGGGTATCCAAATTGGAAAAGAGGAAATCAAATTGTCTCTATTTGCAGATGATATGATTGTTTATCTGGAAGACCCCATCATCTCAGCCCCAAATCTCCTGAAACTGATAAACAACTTCAGCAAAGTCTCAGGATACAAAATCAACCTGCAAAAATCACAAGCATTCCTATACACCAGTAATAGACTTCAAGAGAGCCAAATCAAGAACGAACTGCCATTCACAATTGCTACAAAAAGAATAAAGTACCTAGGAATACAACTAACAAGGAACGTAAAGGACCTCTTCAAGGAGAACTACAAGCCACTGCTGAACAAAATAAGAGAGGACACAAACAGATGGAGAAACATTCCATGTTCATGGTTAGGAAGAATCAACATTGTGAAAATGGCCATACTGCCCAAAGTAATTTACAGATTCAACGCTATTCCCATCAAGCTACCATTGACCTTCTTCGCAGAACTGGAAAAAAACACCTTAAACTTCATATGGAACCAAAAGAGAGCCCGCATAGCCAAGTCAATTCTAAGCAAAAAGAACAAAGCAGGAGGCATCACACTACCGGACTTCAAACTATACTACAAGGCTACAGTAATCAAAACAGCATGGTACTGGTACCAAAACAGAGATATAGACCAATGGAACAGAACAGAGGCCTCAGAGGAAATACAACATACCCACAACCATCTGATCTTCGACAAACCTGACAAAAACAAGCAATGGGGAAAGGACTCCCTGTTTAATAAATGGTGTTGGGAAAACTGGCTAGCCATGTGCAGAAAGCAGAAACAGGACCCCTTCCTGACACCTTACACCAAAATTAACTCCAGATGGATTAAAGACTTAAACATCAGACCTAATACCATAAAAACCTTAGAAGAAAATCTAGGCAAAACCATTCAGGACATAGGTGTAGGCAAGGACTTCATGACCAAAACGCCAAAAGCAATGGCAACAAAAGCCAAAATAGACAAATGGGACCTAATCAAACTCCACAGCTTCTGCACGGCAAAAGAAACAGTCATTAGAGTGAATCGGCAACCAACAGAATGGGAAAAAATTTTTGCAGTCTACCCATCTGACAAGGGGCTGATATCCAGAATTTACAAAGAACTAAAGCAGATCTACAAGAAAAAAACAAACAAGCCCATTCAAAAATGGGCAAAGGATATGAACAGATACTTTACAAAAGAAGACATACAGGAGGCCAACAAACATATGAAAAAATGCTCATCATCACTGGTCATCAGAGAAATGCAAATCAAAACCACATTGAGATACCATCTCACACCAGTGAGAATGGCGATCATTAAAAAATCGGGAAACAACAGATGCTGGAGAGGATGTGGAGAAATAGGAACGCTTTTACACTGTTGGTGGGAACGTAAATTAATTCAACCATTGTGGAAGACAGTGTGGCGATTCCTCAAGGACCTAAAATTAGAAATCCCATTTGACCCAGCAATCCCATTACTGGGTATATATCCAAAGGATTATAAATCATTCTACTACAGGGACACGCGCACACGAATGTTCATTGCAGCACTGTTTACAATAGCAAAGACCTGGAACCAACCCAAATGCCCATCGATGATAGACTGGATAGGGAAAATGTGGTACATATACACCATGGAATATTATGCAGCCATCAAAAACGATGAGTTCACGTCCTTTGTAGGGACATGGATGAACCTGGAAACCATCATTCTCAGCAAACTGACACAAGAGCAGAAAATCAAACACCGTATATTCTCGCTCATAGGCGGGTGTTGAACAATGAGAACACATGGACACAGGGAGGGGAGCACTACACACTGGGGTCCATTGGGGGGAAATGGGGGAGGGGCAGGGGGGTAGGGAGGTGGGAAGAGATAGCATGGGGAGAAATGACAGATACAGGTGAGGGGACAGAAGGCAGCAAAGCACACTGCCGTGTGTGTACCTATGCAACAATCTTGCATGTTCACCACATGTACCCCAAAACCTAAAATGCAATAAAAAAAAAAAGATGTTTTGAAAAAAATATTTTAGAAGGATATTTTACTAGCTATCACATAGGTAAAGATAGACTATTTAAAATAAATGTGAAAAATTAAAAGAAATACGATTCAATCTAAGAGTAATATGCAGTAACTAAAATAAGCAAAATAAATCAGTATCAATACAATTAAGTTTCAAGTAATATATGTATACATAAATGTGAACATTTTGTGTGCAACACATTTTTAAATCAAAATGGAATAGCTGTCCATTTAAAATGTTGGGTTAGTTGTTGCCATTTAGAGATAAAAGAATTGGATAACAATTAAACAAAACACATAAGAAGTACTTGCTATATTTAAAAGTTATTTTTTTCTAAAAGTAAACCAATAAAATAAAAAATTTTAAAGTGGATAAAGTGAGCATTTTATGTGGGAAAGTCATTTCTCAACTTTAGAACTAACCGAGAAACCACTCTAAAGAATATCGACTCAAAGTCTAAATATTATTCCCACAAAACATCAGTATAAGCAACATTTAAAGAGGGAAGACAAAATAAATTGACATATATATGTATTTTTTACTATTATGTGCAGAAGGAAAATATGTGTCTTCAGTGAATGGGATTAGGAAAACTGAACATTCACATGCAAAACAATAAAATTGAACCCTTACATTTCATCACATACAAAAAATAATTCAAAATAGATTAAATATTTAAATGCAAATAAAATGTAGTCAGAAAGCTGTAGATATTGGTGTTTGCAATGCTTATTTATTTTGATATGGCATCAAAAGCACTAGCAACAAAACAAAACTAAACACGTGGGACTACATCAAACTAAAGCACTCTGTATGAGATGGGAATAACATAGGGTGGTTGCAGGAGAATAGAAAATTTCAGGTGGCAGTTTTACATGTCTAGCAAAAGGAAACTGAAATAGCTTCATAGGCCAGGGACTGATAAGTCCCTGAAAAACCAGGGTGTAGAATAAGCTGGCTAAGATTGGCTGGACCCAAGATGGCACCGAATTTGACCTGGGTTTCACCTATAACATCATTATGCAGTTACCAACATACAAAATCCCACAATTACCAGTACCATGACAGTTCCTGGGACACCCATATTTGGTGTAAAAATAGAATATGCCACAGTTTTGAGAAATCCTCACCTTTTTCCAGCAGAAATTGAAACAGAAACATTCAGATTGGATTGAGGATTTGATTAATAAGAAAATAAAACCTGTCTTTGAAACTGTGTTCTTAAAGATTAGGAAGAAGACAATTCAGATGCAAAGGTGACAGAAGTTCTGAAGATCAATTTGAGCCTTTGTCACAGTTAAACTCAAGAGTTTACAAAGCAGAAAGTCAATAGAGCTAAGACTTACAGTATGAAGAGTACAGGAGGAGAGAGATCTAATCTAGGAAAGAAGAAAGATCAGGTCAAGAAATATCCCTGGGACTTTCTGTCCCTAACTTCCTTTAGCAAAGGATTTAAAAGTAGTGGGGGACTGTTAAACTGGCAATACTAGGCAAAGAACAAGTTATTAAATGAGGGAAATTATCAGTGAGTTACCAATACCAGTATTTCTGACTCCTGGAGCACCAGATGAGGCAGACTTGCAAAAAGACTTGTTGGGCCTAATGCCCTGGAAGGGGCCTGATTCTTCATTAGTCCTTGGCACAGTCACTGTTTTGCTTCAGAAATGTTTTTAAAAGTAAATACAGTGATAGAAGGGAAGTCTGAAAAAACGTGCAAAAGCAAGCAGCATCCTGAGCTACCATGAAACAGCGGAAATCTAGTATGTGGAAGGTGAGACAACAAGTTTTTAAATTGTTTTGTGAGGAATTTCTAGGTTGCTGAGTGAAGGTTTTAGAAAAATCAGTTGAAGCCGGGCACGGTGGCTCAAGCCTGTAATCCCAGCACTTTGGGAGGCTGAGGCGGGTGGATCACAAGGTCGAGAGATCGAGACCAACCTGGTCAACATGGTGAAACCCCGTCTCTACTAAAAATACAAAAAATTAGCTGGGCATGGTGGCACGTGCCTGTAATCCCAACTACTCAGGAGGCTGAGGCAGGAGAATTGCCTGAACCCAGGAGGCAGAGGTTGCGGTGAGCCGAGATCGCGCCATTGCACTCCAGCCTGGGTAACAAGAGTGAAACTCCGTCTCAAAAAAAAAAAAAAAAGAAAAAGAAAAATCAGTTGAATTCCAGTGACAGGAAAGCATTGAGAAAGTTTCATTTTCTGAAAAGACCCAAAGTGCCTTGTATAAGTGATAGTAGAATGCTGTGGAAATGTCACAAAAGAGTCTTTCTTTACTGCCTGAATTAAGATGTAAATTTCAAGTCTAGTATTGCCCTGTCAACCAATAAAAATCTGCAGCAGTTATTAATAAATTTAACTTTGTGATTTGGGTTGAGAGAAGGGTTCATAAAATAATTTTTGACCATGTTTTAATGAAAGTCCATGAAAGACCCTAATTAAAAACTGAATGCTACTTTGTCAAAACTCTGTCTCATACTGAAAAGCATCTTGTCTCTTGTAAAATTAACCATAGGTACATCTATGTTTCTTCTCTGTGGTTACTCAAATTAACACAGAACTAAAAATAAAGCATGGCATAATTTACCATAGGTAATAATTTAGATATCTCAAAAACATTTACCATTATAAATTACTATTATTTTTGTTAATTTTATGTATAAATTTTTCTGTATTTAGGACTAAGATGCTTAGAAATTATTTGTAAAAGTACAAAAAATAATAGTGATACACATAATGCATTGGGAAAACTAGAACATGTGAAACCAATTCTACATGATAATGTAAGTGTAGTATGAACTACTGAAATGGGGCCTATTAAATTCTTTTAATTGAGCTTTTGGTGTCAAAGGTTACAATTTGGTAGCCTTTGCTGGCACTGATAATTAGATGTTCAGAGTAGGACAAATGCAATTCTAGGATAATTGAACATCTTTTCATCATAAGAACTTTAAGTAATGGAAGCTTAACACCAAATCTACTTTGGATAAGAGATATATTAGTATAGTATGGTCCATGAAATCACAGGACTTAAGGTAATTTTGGGTGAAACATTAACATTACATATTTATTCATTGATATTGTCTCTTTTTTTTCATTTTTCAAGAGTAAAATATTAACTAGAGTCACTATGTTGTCCAGTGGATCTCTTGATCTTATTTTTCTAACTGAAAATTTGTATTCTTTGATAAATATCTCTCTATCTCATAAGCCCAACCACCCCAGCTAATGGAACTTCTGTAGTACTGTCTACTAACTACCAGATTATCTTTTTATAATTCGACAAATGAGTGAAATAAGGCAGTATTTGTGCTTCTCTGCCTGGCTCATTTCACTTAGCATAGCTGGGATTACAGGTGTGTGCCATCACACCTGGCTATTTTTTGTATTTTTACTATAGAAGGGTTTTCACCATGCTGGTCAGGCTCATGAACTCCTGACCTCATGATCCACCAGCCTCGGCCTCCCAAAGTGCTGGGATTACAGGCATGAGCCACTGCACCCAGCAACTTCTCATTAGTATCATTATATATATATATATATATATATATATATATATATATATATATATATAAAACAATATCAAAGCTAGTGAAAAGTGGGAAAATAGAAATATTTACTCTCCTCTCAGACTGAATATAAAATACATATATTAGGAATAATAGCTGATTATTTACATTTATAGTTTTTCTGCTCCATGTCTATATTAATTGAAGAAATTCCTATACTAAGATAAAGTATTCCATAAAGAAGTTTACTGAGAAGTCTCTGAAAGATAATCTTTGAGGAAGTGAAGGAGACTGGATTGGGAAGAGCAAGAAGCTAACTGGTAACGTGATTGCACATGAGACATTACAGAATCATAGGGGTAGCTTTGGAGCTACAGTGGCCTTTGCAGGTTGTCCCAAATTGAAGCAAGGCTGCTTCTTTGAATTTCTGCATCATGGAAAACTGGTTGGCTGCAGGGTGAAAATGCAACTTTGGGCTAGGTCTATCCCTTAGACCAAAGCAATTCCAATTGACATTTGAAACTATAATCCCTCTGTGGCAAAATTTCCTAGAAGCTAGTGGATATATTTGCCCTAAAGTGGGATTGAACAGAACATAGCAGTATTTGCTGCAGGAAATATGTATGTTAGAAGGTGGTAAATCTTTCAGGGAGAGATGAAACAGGGCAAAAAATCTCTTGTGACTGAAAGGGTCAGATGGTGGCAGAATGAGTTTCAGGTACAAGATGGCTTTATAACACCTACACTTTTTGAATGCTGGGCATAAGTATATACTGTTTTCAAGGAGACACTAAGGTAGTATTATTTAGCACAGAACAGTTCCCAGTATACAGTTTTATTGCTACTCTATAATTGTTTATCACAGTACTTATAATTAGTTAATTAAAAATAAGACCAAATGAAATACTCTGGGTACAGCTTCTTAAATTGGATGTGGCATTTTCTTTCACACATTTTTTTTTAACAGCATTTCTGAGAGGTCTGCACTTCCTGGTGCCTAACTCAATTCTTGCATTTTTTTCCAATGAGTTTCTATAATATTTTTTCTGAAAAGGAAGTATAGCACAAAGATGAAAATATAGTTTTTGCAGTTAAGACTATTTTTGAATTCCAGATTTCCAATGTGACATTGGGCAGGAGCTTAAACATTTAAGCCTCCATATTTTTTTCTTTATAAAATATTTTTTCTTTGTAAATTAGAGTGATCTTGTTAATGATAAAACAAGCACAAGTATGTTAAGTGCTTAGGATAGGACATGACACACAGTAACCATTCATTAAACTGTATATTTATAGTATAATATGTGATTGAAGTTGAAGCAGCTGTAGCAGTAACAACAAGATTGCCCTGATTCACTCTTAAGCAAGCTCTTTCAGCATAACTCACTGTTTCTACTAACTTTATTTGAATAAATTTACCATAAAAGGAGTAAATTAAACTGATCAACCATACGTAGTTTTAGAATTGTGCCTATTGCCAAATGACACAGTACTATAAATCGCTAATATTTTTACACCTGTTTCTATAAGATCAGTATATTTATGCATACATATTTATAAATAGTTAATTTAATAATTAAATTTAATTATAATATGAACTTCATTAAAATATAACAAAATGTAGTAAAAGTTATTTGAAGTTTTTAAAATGAATATTCATATGGAAGATATCAGAGTACAAATTTTAAATGTGAGCAGGACAGATGATGCATGCATGTTACCATGACAACCCCATAGAAAGAAAGACTTTATTTCAGTGCTTAGTGCCACACCAATGAAAGCATCCTTTCTAAACCAATGATTCTGTGATAGAGGAACCTACGGAGCCTATCGTTTAAATTTAAGGAATCAGGCAAAAAAAAAAAAAAAAAAGAAAAAAAAGTGATTTTGCCTTCTCTAGTGAAATTTCTACCTTATTGCCTGAAAAGGAAATAAAGTGATTCTTCTGAATGATTTATTTTGAACAAATCACTGTAATATAAATGGAATAATCTTTGGAGAATAAAGAGGTCCTGGGCAGTAGCCTGTTGAAGCAAAAAAAAAAAAAAAAAAAAAAAAAACAAATACAAGTGGATACTTTTGCTTTAGTTTAATAAGAGCAGAGGAACTAATCATTGACTCTAAAAGAAAATTATGTTTCAGACTATCTAAAGACTCTGGGAAGCAAAATAAAATATAACTTATAAAGTGAAAGAACTGCATATAGTCATTTTGAAGATAATTTTAATTTTAAATTTAGATGTCCTCTACTGGGCCCTAGAAAATTCATTCTCTAAATTTAATGATTTTTTTCCCCTCTGAACTAGTTACAAAATGGAACATTTACTATTAACACTATTTAGAAATTACAATAGAATAAGTATACAATTTTCTATTGGCTATAAGTCAGAATTATGTTTATATAATGCTGAGAACGTAGTAGACATTCAATATATATCTGCTTTAATGATTGAATTTAGACTTTTGGGATACTTAAAATGTTTGTAATATTGGAAAATAGCTAAATAAGATGCCAAACAGGAATTCTGTATTGTGAGCTTTGTTTTTTAAACTGTATATAATCATATTTGGACCAATCCCTGTTCTTTTCATATCCCCTGCATTATGCCACTGTATCATATTTTCAAGGCAAATTGCAGACACAATGTTTTTATAGTTAATGATTTTTATGATATATGAGAGAAACACATTTATATCCCTAGGCAGACATAATGAGGAGTTGAGAAATTACAAGTCTCCCATTAACAACATCCCCTTGGAGCTAGGAAGTGTTTATTCTTGATTATCATTTGGAAATGCAGCAGAAAAAAAATGTGATTTGGACAATGACTTGTTTTCCAGATATGCAGAAAACCTGACTTTGACAATAAATTGATTCAGATCAAGAATAAAGCATTTATTTAATGGCAGAATATATATCTCATATTGAGCTTATTGTATTTGAAACCTTGAGCAACTCTATATGAATATATTTCTTACACATATATACTTGCATATGTACATTTTCGACATGTATGCATACATTTTTACTAGGAAAACATCAACATATAGAATTTTCTGATTTGTTGAGTATACTGCATTCCAAAGGAAAGAACTCCATACGGGGAGAGTATTGCCTTTGAACTGGGACTTCTGTTGTGCTTTCAATAGATCCTCGCTATGAAATATCAGGCCAGAATAGTCCGGATAGTCCAGAAGTTATATCATGAAGTGACTAGTATTTTACAAGCTTACTTCTGCATCACATTTACAATAAAGTACATTTGCTAGCCCAATCGAATGTTAAGTAGGATACAATTGTGATGGTCCAAATTCTCTATAAAACATTATAGTGCCAACTGCGGCCCTGAGGCAGAATAATTTTCTAAACAAACAAACAAAAAAAAAGTGTTTCCAGGAGATTGAAGACTTCCAATGTAGTCAAACTGAAATCAAGAGGACAGTTGATCTCCTCAAGACAGTGAGGCACATCATGAGCATAGTGTTGGTGTCTGTTGCTAGGAGAATAGAAATCTAGAAGTAGCAGTAGAAGGCCTTATCTTGGTAACAAGGGATATGAATTTGCACCAATGTGAGTCCCCTGTTTCTGCTACTCTGGCCACTTTTTTCACATGTAAATCATGCCAGCACAACAGACAGTCTGTTGTCAGCTGTTCTAATCATTTGTTAATTTGGTTGGTTAGTTCATATGCTGTGAGTTCATATGCTGTATGTTCATATACATCTACCTTTGACTTTATATTGAATTTTCCATTTTCTTCTCTTCCCAATCCCTGACCAACTTGCTAAAGAATTTATCTCTGTTTATGAGTTCATATATTATAAACATGACCCACAAAAACTGGATGAATAGTTACACTCTCTGAAGATATTGCCGTCAGGAAGATTTTCTCTTGTTAATATCTTTCAACATAATTTCTGATTAAACCTCTAGTACAGTTCCTATGTAAGTCAAATCCTAAATCATAGACTAGGTGCAGGCATTTTCCTCTTTCTTCAGCTCGTGAGGTAGGATCTGCAATATTGTTAAAGGTATGAGCTGAGTGAAGCCCTTTGATACAACAATGGAATATGGCATGAATCACTGGGCTTCCTGGATATGTAATTTTTGTTTCTCTCAGTTCTTACTTTGTTGATGCTGGATAAGCCAACTCCAGCATACTATGGATTGTTATTGTCCACCTAGATCGTATTACTCAATGGATCTGACAGTATATAGATCATAATTTATAGCACCAGCTGCATGGTCATTTGATGTCCTATAGTGAGACTTTTTGTTTATACCAGGGCTTAGTAGCTGTTTCTTAAAAGGCTTTTAATTTTCTGCTAGAGGGGTAGGAATGTGCTATATAATCATCATCTTGCATGTGGCTCTCCTCCTGGGGCTTGCCATAAATTGTACATCCCCCATTTTTTTCCTACAACCACCAATACCTCCAATAGAATGTTTAAGGGTCATTTCCCTGGCCACCAGATTTGGTGCAGAGCAGGGCTCCGCTCAAAAGGAGGCACATTTTTTGTATCACCCCAAATATTATCCAGAATATTATTCTTAGATGTGCAATATACTGCCTCCAGGATTCAAAAGACTCACCAATTTTGGCATTACTTTGGCATATAAAGTATAAATTGCAATAATTTATTTTCCTTTACCTTGAAAAGGATGTCCCACCACACTGCTAACCACTTTTCAAACAAGTTGAAGATGATAGCTATTTAAGTCAAACATTTTTTGAACAAGGTCAATGATAACCTAATGGTGATAGCATTGAATCTATAAATTACTTTGGGCAGTATGGCCATTTTCATGGTACTGATTCTTCCTAACCATGAGCATGGAATGTTTTTCCATCTGTTTGTGTCCTCTCTTATTTCCTTGAGCATTGATCTTCATAGAACTCAAAAAAAGAAAAACACCTGTAACTTCATATGGAACCAAAAAAGAGCCCACATAGACAAGACAATCTTAAGCAAAAAGAACAAAGCTGGAAGTGTCATGCTACCTGACTTAAAACTGTACTACAAGGCTACAGTAGGCAAAACAGCATAACACCATGCATCTACAACCATCTGATCTTTGACAAACCTGACAAAAACAAGCAATGCAGAAAGGACTCCCTGTTCATTAAGTGGTGTTGAAAAAACTGGCTAGCCATGTGCTGAAAGGTGAACTGGACCCCTTCCTTACACCTTACACTAAAATGAACTCCAGATGGATTTAAAGATTTAAACATAAGACCTAACACCATAAAAACCATAGAAGAAAGCCTAGACAGTAACATTCAGGACATAGGCATAGGCAAGGACTTCATGAATACAACACAAAAAGCAATGACAGCAAAAGCCAAAATAGACGATTAAACTTAAGAGTTTCTGCACAGCAAAAGAAACAATTATTAGAGTGAACCAGCAACCAAAAGAATGGGAAATTTTTTTTTTTGCAATCTACACATCTGATGAAGGGCTAATATTCAGAATCTACAAAGAACTGAAACAAATTTACAAGAGGAAAACAACCCCATCAAAAAGTGGGTGAAGGATATGAACAGACACTTTTCAACAGAAGACATTTGTGTGGCCAACAAACATATGAAAAAATGCTTCTCACTGATCATTAGGAAAATGCAAATCAAAATGGCATTGAGATACCATCTCAGGCAGGTTAGAATGGCTATCGTTTAGCAATCTGGAGACAACAGATGCTGGAGAGGATGTAAAAAAAAAATAGGAATACTTTTACACTGTTGGTGGGAGTGTAAATTAGTTTGACCATTGTGGAAGACAACTTCTAGATCCTCAAGGATCTAAAATAGAAATACCATTTGACCCAGCAATCCCATTACTGGGTATACACCCTAAAGACTGTAGATCATTCTATTATAAAGACACATACACACGTATGTTCATTGCAGCACTATTTACAATAGGAAAGACCTGGAGCCAACCCAAATGCCCATCACTGACAGACTGGATAAAGAAAATGTGGCACATATACACCATGGAATAGTATGCAGCCATGAAAAAGGATGAGTTCATGTCTTCTGAGGGACATGGATGAATCTGAAAGCCATCATTCTCAGCAAACTGATGCAAGAACAGAAAACCAAACATTGCATTTTCTGACTCAGAGATGGGTGTTGAACAATGTGAACACATGGACACAGGGATGGGATATCACACACTGGAGTCTGTTGGGGAGTAAGAGGCTAGGTGAGGGATTGTGGGAGGTAGGGAGATTGTGGAGGGATAACATTGGGAGAAATGCCTAATGTAGGAGACGGGGATGGAAGCAGCAAACCACCATGGCAAGTGTATACCTATGTTAACAATCCTGCAAGATCTGCCCATGTACACCAGAAATTAAAGTCTAATAAATTTTTTAATTAAGTTTTTTTTTTTTTTTTACCCTTGAAGACATATTTAATACAATGGACTATTATTGTCTTAAAAAAATCTTGTGACATTTAAAGATACACTTTGAGAATATATTTCAAGTGAAATAAGCCAGTAAAAAAAATGATGGATATTATGATTTCACTTATATGAGATATAAAATAGTCACACTCTTAAAAACAGAATGTGAAATGGTGCTTGTCAAGGGCTCAAGACAGCATAAAATGAGTAAATGTTGTTTAACACATATTGATTTTTAGTTTTACAAGAGGTAAAATTTCAAGAAGTGTTTTGCATAATGAGGTGAATGTAGTTGACATGCCTGAAATACAGTTTTTTGTTTTTGTTTCTGTTTTTGTTTGTTTGTTTGTTTTTTGTGTTTGTTTTGTGTGTGTGTGTGTGTGTGTGTGTGTGTGTGTGTGTGTGTTTTGAGACAGCGTCTCAATCTGTCACCCAAGTTTGAGTGCAATGGCACAATTATGGCTCACTTCAGTTTTTTTTTTTTTTTTTTTTTTTTTGAGACTTTTCTATACAAGTCAAAATTTTATAGCACCTTTAAGTAGACAGTAGTGAGTGCAATGTACTACAGATGAATTAAATGATAAAGAGTTTTATTACTGTCCTCTTTGGCTACCGAGATGTAGATAAGTGACCTTTGAATCTACCTGACCTTTTAAGTCTTAACAGAATTCCTTCTCTCTAAATTGGGAATCACATCTGTCAGTTTCTGGTGATAATAGAATAATGAATGTATTAAGTTATGGAAAACCTGATATTTTATGTTTAGTAATATTGAAGATACTTTTAAGGAAGCTTAAAATTTATCAAACCACCTTAAAGTATTATTTTGACTAAAATATTTTAAAATCAATACTTTTGCATAGTTACCAATAGACAGTCTTCACAAGTGTTAAGTAGGTATTATTAAAATCCTTTAAGTCAGAAAATATTTTTGTCAAATTAGAAACTAGATAGTCGTGTTTTCTGACCCAAAATGTGGTTATTTCACAAAAGAATAAACTCTGGATTGCTTCTTTGGCATGGAACATTACTTTGGGGGAATGGTATAAATGGCTAAATTATGTGCATCATCTATTGTGATGAAGCTTTAATATTCATTACTAATAAGATATAATTCTTCCTAAAATGTAGAATTGATAACTTCACTAAGATATTCAATATTTTTGTTAAGTTATATATTTATTTTTAATAATTGACAAAGATTATATACAAAAGGTGTACAATGTGATTTGATATGCGTACTATTGTGTAATATTTAATTGACATGTCCATCATCGCTTATGTTGTATGTTAGATTCCCACGATGTTTTTAGCTATCTAAAAGTTTTATACGTAGATAAATATCTTATCATTGCCTACTCTGATACTCCTGGTAACCACCATTCTGCTCCACTTCTAACTGTCTAGCTTATTTCATTTAGTATAACATCCTTCTGGTTCTCTGCGTTTTCACAAATAACTATTTCTTTTTTCATGGCTGAATCATATTTCATTATATATGTACTACATTTCCTTTATACATTCATCCATGGATGGATACTTCGGGTGATTTCATATCTTTCTATTGTGAATGGTATCACAATAAACATGGAAGATACAGATACTCTTCAAAATAATTATTTTCTTTGATATATGCCCACAATATATGCTTGATTGTATGAGAGTTCTATTTTTAATTGTTTGAATAATTTTCTTAATATTTTTCATATGACTCTACCAACTTACATTCCCACCAACAATGTACAGGGTTATCTTTTCTCCACACCCTCACCAACATTTATCTCTCTCTCTCTCTCTCTCTCTCTTTCTCTCTCTCTTTTTGATAATATCGATCCTAACAAGTATGAATTGATTTATCATTGTGGTTTGAAGTTGCATTCTCTGATAATGAATGACAATGATAAGCTTTTCATATATTTGTAAGGCAATTTGTATGTTTTCTTTGGAAATATGTATCTTCAGACATTTTGGCCATTTTTTATTGGGATGGTTGCAGATTTTTTGTTTGTTGTTTTCTATTGGGTTTTGTATATATGGTTTGAAAATTTCTCTCATTCTGTAGGTTGTCTTTTTAGGTAGATTGTTTTCTTTGCTGTGTAGAAACTTAAGTTCTGTGTAGTCTTAGTTTTTTTTTTTTTTTTTGCTTTTATTGTCTGTGCTTTTGATGTCATATTTAAAAATTTATCAAGGATTTTTTTCCATGTTTTAGGAGTTTTATGGTTTTAGATTTTATATTCAATATTTAATTTATTTTTGGTTAATTTTTGTATACATTGTAAGACAAAGGTCCAATTTCGTTTTGCATGCTTTTGAAAAAGATAATCAGCTTTTTCTGCCCAATTTATTGATGAAGGTTTCCTTTCATCATTTTATATTGTAGGTGACCTTGTCAAAACATTAACTGATCACATACAGTTTGGTTTATTCCTGAGTTCTGTATTCTGCTTCTTGGGACTGTATGTGTCTTTTTATGATAGCACCATCTTTTTTGATTACTATAAATTTGTAATTTAGTTTGACATCAGGTAGTTTGATACCTGCAGCTTTTTTCTTTTCCAAGATTGGTTTCAACATTCTTGTGTGTGTATGTGTGTGTGTGTGTGTGTGTGTGTGTGTGTGTGTGTGTGCTTCCACATGAACTTTTGGATCGATTTTTTTTCTACTTCTTGGAAAAAGTTCATTCAAATTTTATAGAGATTGCATTGAATCTGTAGATTGCTTTGGGCATTATGGACTTTATAATGAATAAACTCAGAAAAGCTGCAATTTCCAAAATCATTATACAAACATAATTTGTGTTTCTATATCTTAACAATAAACTGTTAGAAAAATAATTTAAAAACATGATTTCATCAAGAATTATAAAATACATAGGAAAAAATTAAGCAAAAAGGTAAAATATCTGTACACTGAAAATGATAAAGCATTGATTAAAGAAATTGAAGACACGAATAAATGAAATGATATCTAATGTCTGTAGATTGGAAGATCTTTTATTAACATACAGTGTAATTCCAGAAAAATCTTGTCAAAATAGCATTTTTCTTTTCTATTTTATAGATAATGAAATTGAAACTTAAAGAGGTTATGTAATTAGCTTACTGTCACACTACTAGGAAACAAATGTCCAGTATTCAAACCCAGAAAGATTGATTTCAAAGCTACAACATCAAAATGATACTCTCTATCCAAAATTATAAATATTTTTGAAGAAAACAAGAGTGCCTATATATATGCATATATGTATATATACATACAGATTGTGTTTATTTACCATAAATATTACTCCCCTTTAACATATGTAACTCAATACATTTAGTTATTTACAAACTTATGAAACTATCACCATCATCTAATTCTCAAATATTATTGTCATCTCCTCATGCTCTTAGTCAATTTTCTGTTGTTTTAACAGAATAACAGAGACTAGGTACTCTATAAGGAATAGCAGTTTATTTAGCTTAAATTTCTATAGACGAGGAAGTCAAACATTGTGGCATTGACACCTTGTGAGAGAATTCTTTCTGTGTCATAACATAAAGGAGAGATTACAAAGCAAAAAGGCAAGAACAAGAAAATCAGTGAGAGCCCACTTTTGCCACAGAGCCATTCTTTGGATAAAACACCCACTGTTGTCAAAATGACATTAATCCATTGATGAGGATAGAGCCCTTATTAATCCTTTTATCTATTTGTGAGGAAAGAGAAATTAAGTTTTCCACACAAACTTTTAGAGCACACATTCAAACAATAGCATGTCCCCCCAAAATCTGTATCAAATTCTGTCACACACCATTCCTACCTTCAACAAATAATCTAATTTTTATCTATACAAATTTGCCTGTTTTGAGCATTTCATGTAAACTGAATCATATAATATGAAAAATTTGTTTTCATCAAATTCTTGAACTTACACAGCCTTTACTCTTTTGAGGTATATTCCTTCTATACCCATTCTGTTGAATGTTTTTATAACAAAGGAACATTGAATTTTATTTTATTGAATGCTTTTTAGACTTTATTAAAATAATCTTTTTTTCTTGGTTCTGTTGATGCAATTTACCACTTTCATTGATTTGCATATGTTGAGCTATCTTTGCATTCCTGGGATAAATCCCATTTGATAATTGTGGATGATCTCTTTAACATGTTGTTGAATTTAGTTTGCTAGTATTTTGTTGAGATTTTTGCATATATGTAAATCAAGAATATAGGCCTGTAGCTTACCTTTTCTTTTCTTTTTTTCTTTTCTTCCTCTTCTTTTTTTTTTTTTTTTGAGATGGAATCTCACTCTGTTGCCCAGGCTGGAGTGCAATGGTGCAATCTCAACTCATGGCATACTCCACCTCTCATGTTCAAACAATTCTCATGCCTCAGCCTCCTTGGCCTTGCAAGGAGGCTAGCAATTTATTCATGTTTTTCAGGTTTTCAATTTTTTGGTGTATAGTTATTTATAATAGTATGTAATGACTTTTTTTTACATTTGTAATATAAGTTGTTATGAGTTCTTTTTCATTTCCAATTTTGTATATTTGTATCTCCCCTATTTTTCATAGTCTAGCTTTAAGATTTTTCAATTTTGCATATCTTTTAAAAAAGCAACTTGTCTTTTAATTAATCTTTTGTATTGTATTTTCAATCTCAATTTTACTTTGTTGCTGCTCTGTTGTTATTATTTTCCTTCTGCTAAATTTGGGTTTGATTTGCTTTTGCTTTTCTATTTATTTTTGTTGCATCATAAAATTGTTAATCTGAAGTATTTCTTTTTTTGATGTAGATGTTTAATGCTATAAACATACCTGTATATAACTGTACGTACATGTATAAATACAGCTTTTGCTATATTTTATAGATTTTGATAGGTTGTGTTTCCATATTCATGTTTTTTAAGATTTTTTTTTTTAATTTCTTCCTTGAACAAATGGTCATACAAGAGCATGTTGTTTAACTTTCATATGTTTTTGTGGTTTTTAAGATTTCTCTTTTTATTGATTTATAATTTTGTTTCTTTGTGGTCAGACAAGATAGTTGATGTAATTTGGACTTTTTATTTTGTTGATACTTTTTTCCTAACCTAACATATGTTCTGTTTTGGAGAGCTTCACATCTTGTTGAAAAGAATGTGTATTCTGCACCAGTTAGGTGAAATACTTTATCAATTTCAGTTAGGCCTTTTTAGTCAAATATGTAACTTAACGCTGATGTTTCTTTGTTTATTTTCTGTCTGGATGATTTGTTTATTACTGAAAGTGTAATGCTAATATCTTCTCTCTCTTTCAAGATTTACTAGTGCTTGCTTTAAAGACTTAAATTCTCCTGCATAGGGTACACAGAGATCTGTTTGTTATACGCTGTTACTACAGTTACCCTTTCATCATTACATATTGACCTTTGTTGCTTCTTTTCTTAGTCTTTGACTTGTAGTGTATTTTATCTGATATAAGTAAGTTAGTCCCGTTCTTTTGGTTTTTATTTCAATGAAAGTAAATGAACAGGAGTAACTTTTATCTTTCTTTGTAACTCGACTTTTGGTCTATGTGGTTTCTTTATAGATGAAACAGTTTTCTTCAAAGGCAGCATATAGTTTGGTCTTGTTTCTTTATTCATTCAGTCACTCTATAACTTTTACTTGGAGAATTCAGTACATTTACATTCAGTGTTCTTATTGATAGGTAAAGATTTACCAATGTCATTTTATACTCATTGTTCGATTTTATTGTATCACTTCTATTTCTTTCTTCTATTATTGTCTCTCTTTTTTTTGTTAAGAGAGTTTTTCTGAAAGCAGGTTTAAATTCAGTGCTTTTTATTTTTTGTGTATTTGTGTTTTGTTTTTGCTTTGTGGTTATTGTGAGACTTACAAAAATATCTTAATGGTATGACAAGTTATTTAAACAAATTACAGCCTTTCTTTGACTTTAAAGAAAAACTAGAAACAAACACTGACAACAAACTATTTAATTCTGTATTTCAACTCCACCCGCGACCCCTGCTACATTTGGCCTATGTTTTGGTTTCAATTTATGTAATCTTATATTGCCTATCTCTTAACAGATAGATGTAGATATTATTGATTTTGATAGAGATGTTTTTAAATCTTCATACTAAAATTATGAGTGGGGTACCCACATAATCATAGTGTTAGAATACTTTGTGTTCTTTTTTTTTTCAGTATTTACTTTTACCACCAAGTTTTATGCCTTGAAGTGGTTTATACTTGCCTATTAGGATTTGTTTTCAGATTCAATAACTCGGTGGCATATTTTTAAGATTGGTCTGGTGGTAAAGAATTCCCTCAGCTTTTGTTTGGAAAGACTTTCTCTCTCATGTTTCAAAGATAACTTGTCTGAACACTAAACTAGTTTTTGGCAGTCTTGTTTTTTAGCAGCTTGAACATGGTATCACATTCCATCCTTATGGTGGAATATTACTTATTGATAAGTTTTTACCCAGACAAATTGGAGGTCCTTTGTATATTTGCTTCTTACTTTTTGCTGCTTTTAGAATCCTCTTTCCCCTTGACATTTGGGAGTTTGATTATCACATGCCTTTTTGTAGTTTTGTTTTGTTTAATCTGACAATCTCTTACCTTCCTGTGCCTCAGTGTTTACGTCTCTTAAATTTTAAAACATTTTATGTTATTATTTTTTGAATTAAATTTTTATTCATTGATCTTCCTTAGCTTCATTTTGAATACTAATAATTCTGTAATTCTTTTTCTCTCTTTTTTTTTTTTTTAAATGGAGTGTCACTCCGTTGTCCAGGCTGGAGTGCAGTGGCAAGATCTCAGCTCACTGCAACTTCCTCCTCCCAGGTTCAAGCAATTCTCCTGCTTCAGCCTTCTGAGTAGCTGGGATTACAGGCACTCCCAGCTAATTTTTGTATTTTTAGTAGAGACGGGGTTTCACCATGCTGGTTATGCTGGTCTCAAACTGCTGACATCGTGATCAGCCTACCTCAGCCTCCCAAAGTGCTGGATTACAGGCATGAGCCACCACGCCTGGCCAAATACGGATAATTCTTAAATTTTCTCTTTGAGGTAATTTAATTATCTATATCCTGCATGAATTCTTCATTCTTTTTCGTTCACTTTTTTCCTCTGTGTATTTTATAATATCCTATCTTCAAGCTTACTAATTGTTTTCTCTGATTGATCCATTTTGCTGTTGAGAGCCTGTAACAAAATTTTCAGTATAGCAAATAAATTTTTTACTTCCAAGATTTCTGTTTTATATTTTAAATTTTTTCAATCTTTGTTACATTTCTTTGATAAATTTCTGTTGTTTTCCTTCGTTATTTTGTGGATCACTGAGTTTCCTTAAACCTGCTACTTTTAATTTTTGATCAGAGAGATTGCCTTTCATACTACCTTTAGAGTCACTCTCTGTCTTGTTTGTCTGGGAGGTTTGGGTTTTTTTAGTTCCCTGTTTCATATTGTTATTGTGCATTTGCTTCTATGTCTTCACATTGAAAGATTAGTTATTTATTCCAGTTTTCACTGTTTGGCTTGTTTCAATTATTGGATATATCTGTATATAGATTTATTTGCAATATACCTGTTGAATATATTTTTGCAAGGTCACTGCCTCCTCTTCAGCACTAGATGGCACTTTAACCCTATGTTTACCTCAGCTCTAGCAAACAAAAAAGCACTGCCCAGCCTGAATGGTAGAAGTCCCACAGGGAATATTCTGACAGTGTGGGAAAACTGGCTAGGAGTTTGTGCCTATGGAACTTGTAAAACTTACTTCCTATTTATTTATTTTTCTTGAGACAGTGTTTTGCTCTTGTTGTCCGGAACGGAGTACAATGGCCCAATCTCAACTCACTGCAACCTCTGCCTTCTAGGTAAGTGATTCTCCCGCCTAAGCCTACTGAGTAGCTGGGATTATACGTGTGTGCCAACACACCCAGCTAATTTGGTGCACGGGCATATTTTTATTAGAAATGGGATTTCACCCTGTTGGCCAGGCTGGCCTTGAACCCCTGACCTTAAGCGATCCATCCACCATGGCCTCCAAATGTGCTGGGATTACAGGCTTGAGTCACAGAGCCTGAACCTTAACCTACTATATAGCATGGTGCTGCTAGACAGCCACTCTGTGTTAACTTCTTTGGCCAAAACACAGATGAGAGTTTCCTGCATGGAAATACTGTCCCACCTTCTCCTCTCTGTCTAGCTGTCCTCAAGAAGTTTCTTTCTTCAGGCACTCAAAATGATGCTTGTGGGTTGAGGCAAGGATAGGTTTTCTGTCAGGGAATCCAAGATTTAGAAACTGATGTCTTCCTGGATCTACTTTTTTCTCATGTAACCATGAGTTGGGAGTTAGGGTACTTTGTGCATGCTTGGTGCTTGGCAGACTGGGGAAAGAATGTTGCAGATATAAAAGTCTGATTCTCTTACCACATATTCCCAATTTTTTCACTTCTCTGTGTTCCCAGGAACTGTCTTCTCATATTTAAGTATTGGAATATTACTGGTGATAATCCTGGCAATAATATTTGGTTTTGATTTTCTGTAGTTGGGTTGTGGGGAGTAAAACCAGCTGGCTTCTACTTTGTCATTTTGGCTTATAAAAGGTCTTTTAGATTTTCTCTTTATGGTGAGTAAATTTTGGTAGTTTACATTTCTAGAAATATTTGCATTGCATTGAAGTCATTAATAGAAGTTGTATAACTCTCCCTTTTAGTCATTGTTTATATATTTTTGGTGCTGCTGGGCAGCCATATGTGTGTGTGTATATATATATATGTAAATGTGGGGCACTAAATTCAGCAATCATTATTGATGTGTGTGTGTGTGTGAGAGAGAGAGAGAGAGAGAGAGAGAGAGAGAGAGAGATCTTATGTTGAATTGTAACTCCCACAATTCCCATATGTTGTGGAGGGACAGAGTGGAAGGTAATTGGATCATGGGTTCCAGTCCTTTTCATGCTGTTCTCACAATAGTGAATAAGTCTCACTAAATCTGATGACATTACATGGAGGAGTTCCCCTACACTCTCTTTTTGACTGCCATCATCCTTGTAAGACGTGACTTGCTCCTCCTTGCCTTCCAGAATGATTGTGAGGCCTTCCCAGCCATTTGAAACTGTAACTCCATTAAACCACTTTTTCTTCCCAATCTAGGGTATGTCTTTTTCAGCAGCATGAAAATGAACTAATACAGTAGTTGGTACCAGTAGAGTGGGGCACTGCTGAAAATATATCTGAAAATGTAGAAGCGATTTTGGAACTGGGTAACAGGCAGACGTTGAAACAGTTTGCAGTGCTCAAGAGAAGAGGGGAAAATGTGGGAAAGTTTGAAACTTCCTAGAGACATGTTAAATGGCTTTGCTCAAAATGCTAATAATGATATGCACAATAAAATCTAGGCTGAGGTAGTCTCAGATGGAAATGAATAATTTGTTTTGAATTACAGCAAAGGTTAGTCTTGCTATGTTTTATCAATGAAACTGGAAACATTTTGTTCCTGCTCTAAAGATTTGTGAAATACTTTACTTGAGAGAAATGATTTAGGGTTTCTGGTGGAAGAAATTCCTATGCAGCACATAATTCAGGATGTGACTTGAGTGTTATTAAAGACATTCAGTTTTATAAGGGAAGCAGAATATAAAAGGGAAAATTTATAGCCTGACAATGCAATAGAAAACAAAATTCCATTTTCTGAGAAGAAATTCCAGTGGGGTGCTGAAATTTGCATAAGTAACAAAGAACTGAATGTTAATCCCCAAGACAATGGGGAAAATGTCTCCAGGGTATGTCAGGGTTCTTCAAAGCAGCCCCTCCCATTGCAAGTCTGAAGGCTTAGGAGGAAAAAAATGATTTTGTGGGTTGGGCCCAAAGTCACCTGTGCTGTTTCCAGTCTAGGAACTTGGTGCCCTGTGTCCCAGCCACTCCAGCTGTGACAGCTCTGGTTGTGGCTTCAGAAGGTGGCCAAGGTACAGCTCTGGCTGTGGCTCCAGTGGGTACAAGCCCTAAGTTTTGGCAGCTTCCACATGGTATTGAGCTTGTGAGTGCCAGCAGTCAAAAATTGAGGTTTGGAAACCTCTGCATAGATGTCAGAGAATGTATGGAAACACCTGGATGTCCAGGCAGAAGTTTGCTGCAAGGGCGAGGCTCTCATGAAGAACTTCGGCTAGGACAGTGCCCCCACACAGAGTCCCTACTGGGGCACCTCCTGTTGGACATGTGGGAAAAGGGCCACTGTCTTTCAGACCCCAGAATGGTAGATCCACTGACAGCTTGCACTGTGTGCCTGGAAAAGACACACACACTTAATGCCAGCCCATGAAAGCAGCTTAGAGAGAATTCTGTACCTTGCAATGCCAAGAGGTGAAGCTGCCCAAAACTGTGGGAACACACCAGTTGAATCAGGGTGACCTGGATGAGAGAATGAGTCAAAGGACATCATTTTGGAACTTTAACATTTGACTACCTCACTGGATTTCAGGCTTGCCTGGGGCCTCTAGCACCTTTGTTTTGACCAATTTCTCCCATTTAGAATGGCTGTATTTACCTAATGCCTGTACCCACAGTGTATCTGGGAAGTAAATAACTTGATTTTGATTTTACAGTCTCATAAGTGGAAGGGACTAGCCTTGTCTCAGATGAGATGTTGGACTGAGGACTTTTGAGTTAATGTTGACATGAGTTAAGACTTTGGGAGACTGTTGGAAAAGCATGATTGGTTTTGAAATGTGAGGACATGAGATTTGGAAGAGGCCAGGAGAGAATGATATTCTTTGACTATGTCCCAACCCACATTTTATTTTGAATTGTAACTCCCACAGTTCTCATGTGTCTTGAGAGGACTCAGTCAGAGTTGAATCATAGGGTAATTGCATCATGGAGGTGGTTCTTTCTCATGCTGCTCACACAAAAGTAAATAAGTCTCACAGAATCTGGTGGTTTTAAAAAGAGCAGTTTCCTTACACAAGTTCTTTCTTTTTGCCTGCTGTCATCCATGTGAGACATGACTTGCTCCTCCTTGCCTTCTGCCATTATTGTGAGGCCTCCCAGCCATGTGGAACTCTAACTCCATTAAACTTCTTTTTCTTTCCAGTCTTGGGTATGTTTTTATTAGCAGCATAAAAATAGACATGTATATATATAGAGAGACATATATGTGTGTGTGTATATATATGTGTTTACACATATATCTATATATTATATATTTATGTATTTTTTAAAGTCAGTGATAATACTTCCTTTTACTTTCTGAGTTTTATTATTATGAACCTACTCTTTTTATCCTGGTAATTCTAGTTAAATTTTGTAAATTGTATTGATCTTTTAAAATAATTACCCTTTTTAAAATTTTTATAATTGTTTTGTATTTTCCTTTTTCTAACTGTAATCTTTGTTATAATATTGGTTCAGATTTCTTCTTTTTAATTGATTTTATACTGGAAGTCTGGTCATAGACTTGATTTATAATTTCTAGAGGTGTAAATAACCATCTAGTACCACTTTAGCTTAATTTCTTTAGTATGTTGTATTTTCATCTTCATCTCCAATTATTTTTCAATTTTGATTGTGATTCTGTTTGACTCATTGCATATTAAAAAGTACATTGTTTAATAATGTTTAAAGATACTTAAAAGTTTCTGAAATTTATATTTTCATTGACATCTAATTTTATTCTATTTTGTCTGTAGTCCATATATGGTATGAGTTCAATTCTTAATATTGATTGAGAATTTATTTATTGCTTATAATAAGTTTTATCCTGAGGACAAGATTTGTTTTAACATCTTTAATATTCATGTTAATGTTTTCTCTTTTTATTATCAAATGTGGGGTACTGAAATCAACAACCATTATTGATATACTGTATAGTTTTTCTTTAATTGCATCAAGTTTTATTTCAGCTGTCTTGTGGCTCTGATGACAGAGTCATACATGCTTTTAATGGCTATATCTTCCTAAGTATTTGATCCTTTTATTATTATAAATTGTCATTAGTAATTTAATCATTATAACTTTTCTCCAGTAATACTTTTCATCTTAAAGTTCATTTTGTCTAATATTAGAATATCCATCTCTTATCTCTTTTGATTACTGTTTGCATAGTAAACAGTATTTAAACTTAGTTGAGTTTGCATGTAAAATGTATTCTCGTAGAGTAATATAGTTGTATCATTTTTTTAACATTTATATTTCCTACCTCCACCTTTCATTTTAATGTTTGTTCTATATACATATGCTTAATTCCTCATAATGTAGAACATACCTCATTTTCTATCTTTTTAAAATATTTTTTCTCTCTGTTTTATGGCCGTTTAATAGCCTTCTCTTAACATTTTATTTTATATTAAGTAGTTATTTTCTAGAGTATGATCTTAAAATCCTTGTCATGTCTCTTACTATATTTATTATTTTTAATGGCCCCACATCTATCGTTACCATTTCAATGTACAACAATCTAGTATGGAAGTAAACAAAGTTAATTTTAAAACAACAACACCACTTTATTTGTATAGGTTTATTTTCTTTCCTGTTCTTAGTGCTATTATTGTCTGACAAATGACATCATTATACATTATAAATCCATTAACTCAGTTTTTAACTGATACTAAACTCATATTTATGTAGCTATCTTTAAGTAACTAAGAAAAAGTTATTATAACAAAATATTATCTTTTATATTTACATATTTAGACACATTATTGGGGAGGTTAATATATCTGCGATAAATAAACTGACTTTCCAATGTTCTGCTCTTTCTGCCTAAAGGACTCTTTTTGGTATTTTCTGTGGAGGAGGTGGATGTGCTAGCCATAGTGTTTTGTTTTTAATTTTGTCATATCAGAGTGTCTATTTTTTCCTGTATTTTTAAAAAATAGTTTTGCTGGATATAAGATTATTAGTTGCCAGTCTTTTTATCTCACCACTCACCTTTAATATGGCATATCACTACCCTCTGTCATCTGTAGTGTCTAGTAAGAAATTAGTTTATTTTATTGTATATTTCTTGTTCATAATAATTTCTGATTTCAGATTATCTCATTTTTGCCTCTTGACAGTTTAATTTTGAATGTATCTGAGAATCTTTTTGAGGTTTTCTTATTTGAAGTTCTTTGAGATTTTTATGGATAGATAATTTTTTTATTGTATTTGGGAAGTTTTAGTAATTACTTTTTAATTTATTTTTTATTGATAATTGGCACAAAATTTTACAATACTTTTTTTTTTTTTTTTTTTTTTTTTAATGAGACAGCATTTCACTTTTGTTGCCCAGGATGGAGTGCAGTAGCACAATCTCAGCTCACTGCAACTTCTACCTCCCGGGTTCAAGTAATTCTCCTGCCTCAACCTCCCAAGTAGCTGGAATTACGGGCACCCGTGATCATGCCCAGCTAATTTTCTGTATTTTTAGTTGAGACTGGGTTTCACCATGTTGACAAGGCTGGTCTCAAGCACCTGACCTCAGGTGATCCAAAAGTCTCAACCTCCCAAAGTGGTGGGATTACACATGTGAACCACCGCTCCTGGCCAATGTGATACATTTTTATGCTACAATTTTAAAACATTTGTGGGGTACATTGTGATATTACATTACATGTATATATATAGTATATGGCCAAATTCGTGTATTTACCATATTCATCACTTTATTTATCTTTTCCTGTGGTGACAGCATTCAAAATCTTTTCTTCAAGCTATCTAGCTCTACCACTTTGTTATTTGCTGTAGTCATCATACTATGTAAGAGAATACCAAAACTTATTCTTTCTGTCAGAAAATGATAGGACCAAACTGATTTTGTTCCCTCTAGTAACATCTAGGTTTCTGTTTTTCATGACTACCATCTTTTTGAGGCCATTATTTTGCTAGGTCACCATGGAATCTGGTCAAGAAGAATAATAATTAGAGATTTTAAAATGCCACAAAACTCAATAATTTTACAAAGATCTATTATTTTTATCAAAACAACTCTCAGAATAGTTATAATTCTTTTTTAATAGTTCTAAAAATATTAATTTTGTTGTTTAATCTTTTATTCTCATTGGACAGGTAGATGATATTATGCTGCCATTCTGCTGTCCCTGACAAACCATTAAAACAGTATCAGAAAACATGTATATCCCTGTGCCTCTTAGGGTGCTAAGTTCTGCTCTCATTCCTACTTCAAAGGAGACTTTTTAAAGAATTGTTAATGCTTTTTTTATAATAGAAATCATAGCCATGTTGGCAAAAAGAAAAAAAGATTTGGTGAGAAAGATAAAAATCACTGATAATTCCATCATCCAGAGAGAACCACTGTTATTTAAGTATATGGCCTTCCAGACTTTTCTGTGCATTTATAGATGTTTTTAATGGGATCATATTGTACATACTGTTTTGTAACTTTTTTTCACTCAACAATACCATGACTGTCTTGTTGTATCAAGTATATTTCTACATCTCTTTTAGTGGCTGCATGATATTCCATCATATGTGCCACATTTTATTAGACTACTGTTGAATTTTTAGGTTTCCAATTTTTCATTAATAAAGTGCTTTAAAGGACCCAAAAAAAAAGAAAGAAAAATTAAATTCTCTAGCAAGAATTTTTGAGACTTGTGTCACAAATTGAGTGAAAGAGACTCTGCACTTGTTTCAGATACGTATAAGGAATATTATAAAGAAATAATTTAAAAATAAACATTTTTTATTAAAATAACAAAGTACTATTTTAGTATAGAGAAGAGAAAGGTGGGGTTAAAAATAAAAATTCAAAAATAAAACAAACTGAGACTTGAAGGTTAAATAGTAATTCACCAGGCTAAGAGAAAAAAATAAAAAAATATCTCAGGAGGAAGATTGGTAAAGAAATAAAAGCATAGCTAAGAATTTCCTTTCCATTTTAAAAATAATTCCAATATTTGTATACATTTTTAATAAATAAAATAAGCAATGCTCATGATAGTATTCTCCCAAATATCAATAAAAATATTGAAAATGTAAGATTTAACATAACTATATAGGTTTTCTTAATAGCATATCTTACTATGGCTCGCATTCTTACATAACTTGCTGTCACTTTCATATATATTTATTGCATTATGCAAAGTTTATTTTAATTAAATATTAATAACAATAATTTACATGGACACTTTCAATGAATTGATTATTAGCTAGGGAAAATTATATATTCCAGTTTTCAAATTTGTCTGACTCAAACATCTACCAATCACAATAATTTGAGATTAACAAGGAAAGGCAAAACTTTCAGATTCTGAGAACACACACACACACACTCACACAAATACAACACACACACACACACACACACACACACACACACTGAACAAAAATAAGCAATGACTCTTGGAGTTAGCCTGTTTAAAAGTTCAATAAATACTGCAGAATATACTTGGTGTTTCCTTCCCTTTGTTTCTGTATACCTATACAAAATCAGATAATCCCTCTCTGTTACCTCAGAACAAAATATAGGAATAGAAAAATGCTCCTGATATGAAAATTTGACTCAGCAATTATTGTGAAAGAAATAAATAAAATGCTTAATACACACAAGAATACTGTCATCAGTAAAAATGTTTAGAACATCTCATAACAATAACAATATGAAACAAAGTATGTTGTCCTTACAAATATGCAATATTCTAAGAAATGCACATGTTTAATACTCTTTTCTTTTTCAACTTAGCAATGGATATAGAAATTCAGTTTCTAACAATATGATGGTGTAGGGTCACAAGGAAAGCATTCCTGAGGTCAGCAAAGTGACCTCATGTTCTCACTCATAGATAGGTGTTGAACAATGAGAACACATGGACACAGAGAGGAGAACATCACACACTCGTGTCTGTTGAGGGGTGGGGGCCTAGAGGAGGGATAGCGGGGGTGGAGAGATTGGGATTAAATACCTAATATAGGTGAAGGGGGACGGAGGGAGCAAACCACCATGACATATGTATACTTATGCAACAGCCCTGCAAGGTCTTCATATGTACCCCATAACATGTTTATACATTAGGGGAGAATATAAAACAATCATGCAAGTCAGTCAAATTTGATAATTTCTTGCAACAGTTAACCTGTGAAGCTCCTTTGCCTACATTGTTTAATTCAATGACATGTTGCCATTCCTTAGCTTTTATTAGTGATCCTTTTAAAATTGTCATGTTGTCAAAACAAGTTGGCTAAGTTTTAGAAAATGGAAAATGCTATTTGAAGTGATACTTTAGGGTTAAATTATAAAAGACTTACATGATGTGATAAAAATACAGATTGTACCCTTTCAGCAACATAATTTTTAAGAATAATGAATAATGTGTCTATATTTTTAGGAACAATATTTGTTCTATTACTAATTAATGAATAAAAAAGTTTGTGGAATTTAACAGTAGTTATAAGGGGAATGGGCCATTAATCTTTTAGCCAAATGTATAAGTTAGTATATTTTTACTATAAAATATGCATTTATATGCTATGAAGTTTCACATTTATTTAACTTGGCTTTCTCAAGGTGTTAAATAGAAATGTATTTATATATATACATATTTTAAAAATATATTTTCCTCTATAGTTATTTCAGATATTATACTTAAATAAAAAGAATACCCTGAAAGGATGGCATATTTTATTAATGTAATTTGACAAGAATATTCACTCATAACATTTTTATACTATTAGGTTTTACATTGCTAATAAACAAAATTAATAATTGTGAGCTCATTGTATAAACCTTAATCTGTATTTGCTATATAAATTAGCACATGACTTTATTATATTGTTAAATTATTATAACACAGTACTTTGAAAAAAATGCAGGCATGAAGTTTTTGATTGGGTGCATTCTAAAGTAGGTGTATTTAACTTTGCTTTCTTTCATTAGTCATAATATTTATAGTACATACATTTGCTTTAATAAAATTTTTTGTCTTTCATTCAAATTTCAGTATAATGCTAATTGGGATGATTAATAAAACATTTTTCAAGAAGAGCATATCAAAAAGCATAATTCATGTGTGTATCTAGAAGATGCTAATGAAAGTTTTAGCAGTTTAGTCAAATAAATACAAACATATTTACATACATATGTAAATATAGAAATATTATTGTTCGTGTTTATATTTATCTATTATTATATTAATAAACAAAATTGAGTTGCAAGCTCTTTGTATAAACCTTAATCTATATTTGCTTGAGAAATTAATAAATGATTTTATTTTTGCCAAATTAAATTATTATAACACTGTACTTTGAAAAGAATGCTGCCACGAACTTTTTGATTTGGTGCATTCAAAAGCTTATATATTTAACTTGCTTTGGTTTCTTTTATTATTCATATAATTTATAGTACATATGTTGCTTTAATAAAATTCTTTTTTTATGACTTCAACTCCGTTGTTTAACAAAATCTTTAGCTATTAAAAATCTCTTTAAAATAATGTAGTTTATTTTGTTATTTTTGTTACCTGTAAAACATATCGTCTTTTGTCCTGTCAGCTTTTCTCAACATTAAATTTAAACCATCTCATAGTGATGGCCAGATGTGTAACAGTTTCACTTATTTTATCTTCCTAGTTCAGTTTTCTGCCTTGTCATCATCACCTCTATCAGTTTTACTGAAAATTCTAAGAAACTTTTTGCTCTACTTTTTTGTCTTCAATATTAACATTAGAATAGATCAGTAAGTGCTATTGATTATTGTCTCTTCCTAATTTTCCACAAAATCTATATCTTGTTTTTCTCAAATATGACTCTATCTTCCTATAAATTCTGAGAGCAGGTATACTACAAAAGTCACCTCTTTTCACATTCCAGTTACTGAACAGTTGAGTTTGTCAAGTGGTATCGTAAGTTCATGCTTCACTTTCATCTATTTCTCTATAGTGTCCTTGTTTATATCTGAATCCATGAATATGCTAGTTGCTATGGGCAGATAAAACATCATCTTAGCCTTTTTTTTCAGGTTGCATAGCAATTGTCTAAAACCTAAGGAAAGAAACATATATATATATTTGCTTATTCACTTGACCTATTTGGAAAGGTCATTTAGATATTTCTTTTGCCTTGTGGAATGGAATTATGGATTTTTTTTCTGGTAAGCAGGGTACTTTTCTGTGTTTCTGTGTATGATTGATTTGTCCAACTATGCCCTAGATTCCAAGTTCAGTTTTCATAGTACTTGTTAGCCTAAAATCCCAAAAGTACATTGTAGGCGGAAAGTCAATGAAAGGAAAACAGACTCATCAATATTGAATGTATTGTCCAAATGGAATTTGGTGCCTGAGGTCAGCAGAAGAGCTGTAGTTCATATCTCTTGCTTCTGGTAATAGCTTCTGGTCTTCTTAGCTATCTTGTACCATTTATTCTTCAATTCTTCTTGCTATGCTTAGGATAGCTTTTTGAAATTGAGTGAATTCATAGCTACTGTTTTCATTTCTCAAGTCATTATGTATGTATGATATTCTCCCTCTCAAAGCTCTAAGTGTCTCCATTGTTCTTAGGAAAATACCTATCAGTTCTCATCCTATTCTTTTCAGTCTCCATTCACTACCATTTTAGGGAAATAATACTAAAATAATTATTATGTTTATGTCTTTAGTGTTCATAGTTAGACAACAGCTTCTGTGGTGCAAAAATTGTTGTTAATGGACTACATAAAAATCTGTAGCAAATTCAAATTGATGAAACATAATGGATAGGTTTTTTGATCGTTCTAATATTGTCTAAGTCCAAACCTAGGCCAAAGAAATAAACTTTTTCTCATCCTTTTTCTTCTTCAGAAATATATATATATATATATATATATACCTTGACAACTCTAATATAGTCATGTTATTTACATAGTTATCTGTTTTCATCATTTGCTGTATTTTCTTATGCAATTTTTCCTATAAAGGCTGTCATATAATAGACACAATAAAATTTTTCTGAGCTTAACTGTTAGGTTGCATTCTGATAGGCATAACTACAACATGAATCTTTTTTTCACTTTCATATCAAAAAAATATGAATTACATATATAGAAAATGTGAATTTATAATGTTCTTCTTTTACAAACTAGTAACTTTTCTGTTACTGGCATTTCTTCTTCCCATGGTTTTCCAGTGTGAAGACAAAAAAGTGTGATAAAATATTTCATCTAAACAGACAGCTGTATTTCCTTGACCACTAAGTTCAATTAAAATCAACCTTTTTTTCAATCCTGGAAATGAGCTAGACTTAATTCTGCTTCTGAAATTGTGTACCAGCCTTTGCCTTAGAAAGTCAGGGACATAAACCTGGCTTCCTGTAATGAGGTGTTAGCCTCATGCCATCTCCTTGGAGAGACCTTGCCTGCTTGCTTGCTGTATGTATGTAGGTATGTAGGTATGTAGGTAGGTAGGTGGTAGGTATGTATGTGTGTGTGTATGTATGTAAAGAATCCTTTGTTTTTTTCTGCATAAAACAGCAAAGTTTAATTTTAATTCTATGATTTTATCCCTGTATTTCCTCTCAAGAATATCAGCCTTTAGAGCAGGGACCTTATCAGTATGGTTCAAGATTATTTTCAACACCTAGCCTATTTCCAGCACAGAGTAAATTACCCATGAAAGTATGTTTAAAGAATAAACAAGGCTCATATTCTTTTTTTTTTTTTAGAAATGAAGGTAAATTGCTATTCTATAAGTAGTTCCTGAATAAGATATGTGAATAATATTTTTGTGATATGTAACATACAAACTCTATACACACCACACTCATGGGTTATCCACCTGTATTTCTAGCCATCTATCTATCTGTCATCATCTATGAAATAGTCTATTTCCAAAAAAAAATACCAATTTTATGTCAAAAATATCTTTTTTCTTTTCAAGATCTGAAAAGTACTTGCTATGTGATCAGCTTCATAAGTCACTTTCTGAGCTTTGGTACATTCATCTCAAAGCAATATCTACTTTCTAGTTTGTTATGTGGCTTATACGAGATAAAGGTGTAAGACACGTTTTGCTCATAGAAGGTGATGAAAATAACATCACACCACAGTTAAACTTTCACCAACCAACCAACAAATAAATAAATAAATAAATTTGACCAATAAATAATGACTATAAAATAATAAAAATGGTGTGACACAGCCTTTGACTTAACACATTCATACAAGCTACTGAATAGCATGGTCATTCTATTTGAATGAATTTGAATGTTTTACATATATAAAATCAGATAATTTAAACAAATCTTCAATGAAGTTTATAAAAATAATGGTTCAAATTTAATACCACTGATTAAGATTCATGGTCCAGTTTGTCTTTTGGAGTTTCTCTAGTTTTATGAATATAATGAGAAATATATTAACCCTAATTCTCAAAATATTTATCTTAAACCAGACAATCTTTCATAAATGTGGCAAGCACCTAATTTACATAAACTAGCAGTTGAGTTGCATATTGGCTGAGTGTATTTTCTATTGCTAAGAAGTAGTGATTTCCATTTGGGAATTACCTAAAAGGCTAAATAGGATGTGTTGGCTTTTCCTGTAATCACCTAATTGACACTTTATGTCTTCTATGGTACATAATAACTTTTATCAAATTTCAGATATTTTACATGTATAATATTTACTATATAAAATGCATGTTTCTTTATCTATTACCAACAGTATAGTATAGTTCATAAGAATAGACTGCATCCAGATTTAAAAGAGATGCAGTCTTCAGCAAGTATGTAATATTTTCTGATTTCATTTTCTTCATCTGTAAATTGGTAACAATAATAGTAATCACCTCTGAATTATAGTGAGGTTTCAGTGACTTCATACATATCACTTAGAAAAGCACCTATTACATAGTTAATTTTGTATGTATTGGCTACTATTATTTAGAAATAAAATTTAAACTACATTTTCTGATTGCATTAAACATGGTTACAGATCATCAAATAGAATGGTAAAATTTGGTTCTATGCTATATATTTATAAATAGATGACTGTATTGGCCTGTTGGCTTGGGCAGTGGTTTTAATCATATAGTACACCAAATAATCATCAGAGGTGTTAACTGAAATCCAGATTTTCTCGCTTGCCTTTGTAGGCTAGTAGCCTGGTGTGAGGTGGAGAGTTCCGTAACTTAAACAATTACAACAAATTATTTTAGTGAATATAACATGGAGTAAACATAAAGAATAATTTACTTACCTACATAAAAATAGAAAATTATAGACTCCTAAAAGATCTTTATCTTCATAGATCTCAGAACCTACTGAGGGACATTGCATCGCAGCAGTAATCCAAGCAGAGTTGTGACACCAGATATATGAACACCTTTAAAACAATTCTTTGAGTTCACAGTGGAGAATTAGATAAACTATAATCGATGACATTATAAAATACTTCTAATTGGAGGTGAAACTTAAAGAATAAATGTAATTTTAATTGGTAAATAAATTCACTATAAGAGGAGAAGAAAGGTTGAGAAAATAAGATTTTTAAAAAGGGTACTGTATGAACATGTTGGCATAAATATATTGGGTGTATGTGTAAACACAGCTAATCTTGTATACATATATGTAGATCTTAATATACTATGCATATATACATAGCATACATACATATACATACCTACATACACCAGTATAGATAAATAAGTAGAATAATAAAATCCCAGTTTAAGATGGTAAAACAGATGGTGTGAGTTAGAGACTTCATATTATGAGACTAGTTAGGAAGCTCTTAAAGTTTTATACAAGTGAAAGACCAGAAATTAAAATTATGGTAACATGTCTTGAAACTAAAATAAACTTAGCAAGACACTGTCAAAAATATGCAGGGAATATTAGAAAGGATGTAATTAAATATAATCTATACACATAAGTTGTCTGAAGCTCTGATCCATTGCATTAGAAATAAGAATCTAGTTTACCTTTTGGAGCATAGTGAATGGAAAGGAAGACAAGAGAGATTTTGGAAAATGCTAATCTTCTGTTTCTTAATCTGAGTCTGGCCACGTGGGTATGTTCCCAGCCAGCGTTCTGGTTTCATGGGAGTGATCCATGACCTGAATTATTTCTACTATACGAATGTACCAATAGGAGATATCTGGTCTTTCATGTATTCAGCTAATAAATACTCATCACCTACCGTGTTCTAGGCACTTTTGTAATCAAACAGAATACAATGAGAGAAAAAAGTACACTATTTTGTCAAGATGTACATTTGTGATATACTCTATTCTACAAATACATTATACTTTTTAAGTTAAGAAATAAGTTTGAATATAAAGCAAACTGAAAGAAGAACAGAAAATCAAACACTGCATGTTCTCACTCATAGGTGGGTGTTGAATAATGAGAACACATGGGCACAGGGATAGGAGCATCATACACTGGGATCTGTTGGGGGAGGGCCAGGGAGGGACAGCGAGTGGGTGGGGAGGTCAAGAAGGGATAACCTGGGGAGAAATGACAGATGTGGGTGATTGGGGGATGGAGACAGCAAACCACATTGCCATGTGTGTACCTATGCAACAATCCTGCATGATCTGCTCATGTACTCCAGAACCTAAAGTACAATAAAAAACTAATTTTAAAACAACATATATAATTTATTCATTAAAATGATCAAAGGTTTTGACATTTACAAAGGAGATACTACAAGGTGATATGAATTGTTTCTAAATTTCCACTATTTGTCAAAACATCTTTTAGATTCTCTTCTTAAACTACATCATAATTTAGAACATACTTTAAAATATTTTTTATTGTTTTATAATTTAAATATAACAAAATGTGCAGATTATGGTTGTTTGATGAGTTTCATGCAATCTCCAATACAGCCAAAATGTAGAACATTTCCATCACCCAGGAAAATTTTCCCATATCAGTTTTGCTGTCCAATCACAACACTAGTATTTCTGTTATTTCTGTAAGCCTAGTTTCAGCTTTACTTAGAACTTGACAAAATGTTATCAGCTGTAAACTATGTACATGTATTCCAAATATATGTATATGCTTATACATAGATATGCACACTGTTCAGATCTTTTCTTATTTTCTTTCTTTTTTAAAAAATTATACTTTAGGATCTGGAGTAAATATGCAGAACTTTCAGGATTGTTGCATAGCTACATGCATACCATGGTGGTTTACTGCATCCATCCCCCATCATCTACATCAGGCATTTCTCCCAGTGTTAACCCTCCCCAATCTCCCCACCCCTTGCTATCCCTCCCTTAGCCCCCCAACCCCACAGACACCAGCGTGTGATATTCCCCTCCCTGTGTTCATGTGTTCTCATTGTTCAGCACCCACATATGAGTGAGAACATTCAGTGTTTGGTTTTCTGTTCTTGTGTCAGTTTGCTGAGAATGATGGTTTCCAGATTCATCCATGTCCCTGCAAAGGACACAAACTTATCCTTTTTAATGGCTGCATACTATTCTATGGTGTTTATGTGCCACATTTCTTTATCTAGTCTACATTGATGGGTATTTGGGTTGGTTCCAGGTCTTTGCTATTGTAAACAGTGCAGCAGTGAACATACGTGTGCATGTGTCTTTATAACAGAACAATTTATAATTTTTTGGGTAGATACCTAGTAAGGGGATTGATGGGTCAAATGGTATTTCTATTTCTAGGTCCTTGAGGAATCACCACACTGCCTTCCACAATGGTTGAACTAATTTATGCTCCCACCAACAGTGTAAAAGTGTTCCTTTTTCTCCACATCCTCTCCAGCACTGTTGTCTCCAGATTTTTTAATGATCACCATTCTAACTGGCGTGAGGTGGTATCTCAATATGGTTTTAATTTGCATTTCTGTAATGAGCCATGATGATAAGCATTTTTCCATATGTTTGCTGGCTGCATAAATGTCTTCTTTTGAGAAGTATCTGTTCATATCCTTCATGCCCTTTTTTTTTTGAGACAGAGTTTCGCTCTTGTTACCCAGGCTGGAGTGCAATGGCGTGATCTCGGCTCACTGCAACCTCCACCTCCTGGGTTCAGGCAATTCTCCTGCCTCAGCCTCCTGAGTAGCTGGGATTACAGGCACGCACCACCATGCCCAGCTAATTTTTTGTATTTTTAGTAGAGACGAGGTTTCACCATGTTGACCAGGATGGTCTCGATCTCTTGACCTCGTGATCCACCCGCCTCGGCCTCCCAAAGTGCTGGGATTACAGGCGTGAGCCACCGTGCCTAGTCCCTTCACACCCTTTTTGAAGGCGCTGTTTTTTTCTTGTAAATCTGATTTAGTTGTTTGTGGATTCTGGATATTAGCCTTTTGTCAGCTGGGTAGCTTATGAAAACTTTTTTCTTATTCTGTTGGTTGCTGGTTCAGTCTAATGATTGTTTCTTTTGCTGTATGGAAGATCTTCAGTTTAATTATATTCTGTTTGTCTGTTTTTGCTTTTGTTGCCATTGCTTTTGGTGTTTTAATCATGAAGTCCTTGCCTATGCCTATGTCCTGAATGGTGTTACCTATGTTTTCTTCTAAGGTTTTTATGGTTATAGGTTTTACATTTTAATATTTAATCCATCTTGAGTTAATTTTCATGTCAGGTGTCAGGAAGGGATCCAGTTTCAGCTTTCTGCACATGGCTAGCCAGTTTTCCCAACACCATTTATTAAACAGGGAATCCTTTCCTCATTGCTTCTTTTTGTCCAGTTTTCCAAAGATCAGATGCTTGCAGGTGTGTGGCGTTACTTCCGAGGCCTCTGTTCTGTTCCATTAGTTTATATTTCTGTTTTGCTACCAGTTCCATCCTGTTTTGATTACTATAGCCTTGTAGTAGTAGTATAGTTTGAAGTCAGGTAGTGTGATGCCTCCAGCTATGTTCTTTTTGCTTAGGATTGTCTTGGCTATATGAGCTCTTTTGTGGTTCCCTATGTAGTTTCCAGTTCTGTGAAGAAGGTCAGTGGTAGCTTGATGGAGATAGCATTGAATCTATAAATTACTTTGGGCAGGATAGCCATTTTCACAATATTTATTCTTTCTAACCATGAGCATGGATGTTTTTCCATTTGTTTGTATTCTCTCTTATTTCCTTTAGCAGTGGTTTGTGGTTCTCCTTGAAGAGGTCTTTCACATCCTTTGTTAGTTGTATTCCTAGGTATTTTATTCTCTTTGTAGCAATTGTGAATGGGAGTTTGCTCATGATTTGTCTTTGTCTGTTATTGGTGTATAGGAATGCTTATGATTTTTGCACATTGATTATGTATCCTGAAACTTTGTTGAAGTTGCTTATCATTAAGGAGGTATTGGGCTGAGTCAGTGGGGTCTTCTAAATATACAATATGTCATCTGCAAATAGAGACAATTTGATTTCCTCTTTTCCTAATTGAATACCCTTTAGCAATTAATAGCCTACCAACCCAAAAAAGGCCAGGACCAGAAGGGTTCACAACCAAATTCTACCAGATGTACAAAGAGTAGCTGGTACAATTTCTTCTGAAACTATTCCAAATAATACAAAAAGATGAAAAGAGGGAATCCTTTCTAACTTATTTTATGAGACCAACATCATCCTGCTACCAATACCTGATAGAGGCACAACTAAAGAAAACCTCAGGCCAATACCCATAAAGAGCATCAATGCAAAGATCTTCAATAAACTACTGGCAAACCAAGTGCAATAGCACATCAAAAAGCTTATCCATCACAACCAAGGATGCTTCATTTTGGGATGCAAGGCTGGCTCAACATATGCAAGTCTATAAACATAATTCATCACATAAACAGAAACAAAGACAAAACCACATGATCATCTCAATAGATGCAGAGAAGGCCTTCGTCAAAATTTAACAGCCCTTTATGCTAAAAACTCTCAATAAACTAGGTATCGATAGAACACATCTCAAAATAATTAAAGCTATGTATGACAAACCCACAGCCAAATTCATACTAAATGGGAAAAACTAAGCATTTCCTTTGAAAACTGGCACCACACAAGGGTGCCCTCTTTCACCATTCCTATTCAACATAGTATTGGAAGGTCCATCCAGAGAAATCAGGCAGGTCTTTTCTCATTTTCTAATCAGGTTGTAGTTTTCTTATTAAGTTTTAAATTATGTATTATTCCTTTTTTTACTTCATTATGTACCAGTAAATGGATTGCCTCAATGGCTTCCAAGATAAAAAGTAGTGGATGTAAATGTGATGGTATCTCCATTATATCAGACACATTCCTGCTGTTGTATATAACATAAGTTTATTCATTTTTGCCTGCAGTATCCTCCAGTGCATAAATACACAGTTTTGTTAATCCAATAACATATTGATAGATATTAATTTGTTTTTATTTTTTACAGTTATTAATAAATCTAATATTTAAAGTTTTTTTGGCTATTATATACATATGTTCCCTTTGGATTAACATAATATATGTGTATTATATAAAATATCCCCTTTGAGTAAATACATAGATGTGAAATGTGTGTGTCATTATTGACTTTTTATATAGTTTAAAATTCATATATTTTAATTTTTATAGTGTCTTTGCACCAAATACAAGCTGCATAAAAATAAGAATCTTTCTGTGTTTTGCCCTAGTGTTATCTAATGTGATGAAAAAAGTATCTAGCCCTAAATAAATGTATATTTAATTTATGAGAAATGGGAAAACATTTTTGACATGGCAATAGGATTTTTCATTCTCACCAGTAATTTATGAGCTCCATTTGCTTCAAATCTTCACTAAAGTGTGGTATTATTAGGCTTATAACTTTTATTTATTTTTTTTTTAGTGTATTTTTTTATTGCATTTTAGGTTTTGGGGTACATGTGATGAACATGCAAGATTGTTGCATAGGTACACACATGGCAGTGTGGTTTGCTGTCTTCCGTCCCCTCACCTGTATCTGTCATTTCTCCCCATGCTATCTCTTCCCACCTCCCCACCCCCCCACCCCTCCCCCATTTCCCCCCAATGGACACCAGTGTGTAGTGCTCCCCTCCCTGTGTCCATGTGTTCTCATTGTTCAACACCCGCCTATGAGTGAGAATATACGGTGTTTGATTTTCTGCTCTTGTGTCAGTTTGCTGAGAATGATGGTTTCCAGGTTCATCCGTGTCCCTACAAAGGACGTGAACTCATCGTTTTTGATGGCTGCATAATATTCCATGGTGTATATGTACCACATTTTCCCTATCCAGTCTATCATCGTTGGGTATTTGGGTTGGTTCCAGGTCTTTGCTATTGTAAACAGTGCTGCAATGAACATTTGTGTGCACGTGTCCTTATAGTAGAATGATTTATAATCCTTTGGATGTATACCCAGTAATGGGATTGCTGGGTCAAATGGGATTTCTATTTTTAGGTCCTTGAAAATCGCCACACTGTCTTCCACAATGGTTGAATTAATTTACATTCCCACCAACAGTGTAAAAGTGTTCCTATTTCTCCACATCCTCTCCAGCATGTTGTTTCCAGATTTTTTAATGATCGCCATTCTAACTGGTGTGAGATGGTATCTTAATGTGGTTTTGATTTGCATTTCTCTGATGACCAGTGATGATGAACATTTTTTCATATGTTTGTTGGCCTCCTGTATGTCTTCTTTTGTAAAGTATCTGTTCATATCCTTGGCCCATTTTTGAATGGGCTTGTTTGTTTTTTTCTTGTAGATCTGCTTTAGTTCTTTGTAAATTCTGGATATCAGCCCCTTGTCAGATGGGTAGACTGCAAAAATTTTTTCCCATTCTGTTGGTTGCCGATTCACTCTACTGACTGTTTCTTTTGCCGTGCAGAAGCTGTGGAGTTTGATTAGGTCCCATTTGTCTATTTTGGCTTTTGTTGCCCTTGCTTTTGGCGTTTTGGTCATGAAGTCCTTGCCTACACCTATGTCCTGAATGGTTTTGCCTAGATTTTCTTCTAGGGTTTTTATGGTGTTAGGTCTGATGTTTAAGTCTTTAATCCATCTGGAGTTAATTTTGGTGTAAAGTGTCAGGAAGGGGTCCTGTTTCTGCTTTCTGCACATGGCTAGCCAGTTTTCCCAACACCATTTATTAAATAGGGAGTCCTTTCCCCATTGCTTGTTTTTGTCAGGTTTGTCGAAGATCAGATGGTTGTGGGTATGTTGTATTTCCTCTGAGGCCTCTGTTCTGTCCCATTGGTCTATATCTCTGTTTTGGTACCAGTACCATGCTGTTTTGATTACTGTAGCCTTGTAGTATAGTTTGAAGTCCGGTAGTGTGATGCCTCCTGCCTTGTTCTTTTTGCTTAGAATTGACTTGGCTATGCGGGCTCTCTTTTGGTTCCATATGAAGTTTAAGGTGTTTTTTCCAGTTCTGTGAAGAAGGTTATTGGTAGCTTGATGGGAATAGCGTTGAATCTGTAAATTACTTTGGGCAGTATGGCCATTTTCACGATGTTGATTCTTCCTAACCATGAACATGGAATATTTCTCCATCTGTTTGTATCCTCTCTTATTTGTTGAGCAATGGCTTGTAGTTCTCCTTGAAGAGGTCCTTTACGTTCCTTGTTAGCTGTATTCCTAGGTATTTTATTCTCTTTGTAGCAATTGTGAATGGCAGTTCGTTCTTGATTTGGCTCTCTTTAAGTACATTACTGGTATATAGGAATGCTTGTGATTTTTGCATGTTGTTTTTGTATCCTGAGACTTTGCTGAAGTTGTTTATCAGTTTCAGGAGACTTTGGGCTGAGATGATCGGGTCTTCCAGATATACAATCATGTCATCTGCAAATAGAGACAATTTGATTTCCTCCTTTCCAATTTGGATACCCTTTATTTCTTTTTCTTGCCTGATTGCTCTGGCTAGAACTTCCAGTACTATATTGAATAGGAGTGGTGAGAGAGGGCATCCTTGTCTAGTGCCAGATTTCAAAGGGAATGCTTTCAGTTTTTGCCCATTCAGTATGATATTGGCTGTTGGTTTGTCGTAAATAGCTTTTATTGTTTTGAGATACGTTCCGTCAATACCTAGTTTATTGAGGGTTTTTAGCATAAAGAGTTGTTGAATTTTGTCAAAAGCCTTCTCTGCATCAATTGAGATAATCGTGGTTTTTGTCTTTGGTTCTGTTTATGTGGTGAATTACGTTTATGGACTTGCGTTTGTTGAACCAGCCTTGCATCCCCGGGATGAATCCTACTTGATCATGGTGGATGAGGTTTTTGATATGCTGTTGCAATCTGTTTGGCAGTATTTTATTGAAGATTTTTGCATCTATGTTCATCATGGATATTGGCCTGAAATTTTCTTTTCTTGTTGAGTATCTCCCGGGTTTGGTACCATGATGATGTTTGTCTCGTAAAATGATTTGGGAAGGATTCCCTCTTTTTGGATTGTCTGGAATAGTTTCAGAAGGAATGGTATCAGCTCCTCTTTGTATGTCTGGTAGAATTCAGCTGTGAACCCATCTGGACCTGGGTTTTTTTTTTTGGGTGGTAGGCTCTTTATTGCTGCCTTGACTTCAGACCATGTTATTGGTCTATTCAGGGTTTCGGCTTCTTCCAGATTTAGGCTTGGGAGGATGCAAGTGTCCAGGAATTTATCCATTTCTTCCAGGTTTACTAGTTTATGTGCATAGAGTTGTTTGTAATAATCTCTGATGATGGTTTGGATTTCTGTGGAATCTGTGGTGATATCCCCTTTATCGTTTTTTATTGCATCAATTTGGTTATTCTCTCTTTTCTTTTTTTATTAATCTGGCTAGTGGTCTGTCTATTTTGTTGATCTTTTCAAAAAACCAGCTCCTGGATTTATTGATTTTTTGAAGAGTTTTTTGTGTCTCTATTTCCTTCAGTTCTGCTCTGATCTTAGTTATTTCCTGTCTTCTGCTAGGTTTTGAGTTTTTTTTATCTTGCTCCTCTAGCTCTTTCAATTTTGATGATAGCATGTCAATTTTAGATCTCTCCTTTCTTCTCATGTGGGCACTCATTGCTGTATATTTTCCTCTAGAGACTGCTTTAAATGTGTCCCAGAGATTCTGATATGTTGTGTCTTCGTATAACTTTTATTTTTATGAGCATAGTGTCTTTTATTATTTGGTTTAAATGTGTTTTTTCTTATGGCTAAGACTATTAATTTTTTTTTTCTGTATTTAGATATTTTTATATTTTTTGTGAATATTTGTTCAAAGTCTTCTGCTCAGTTTTATTTTATGTTTTTTCTTCCAACTTTTATTTTAGGTTCTTGCAGTACATGTGCAGGATTTTTACATGGGTAAATTGTTTGTCATGTAGGGTTAACATACAATATTTTGTTATTCAGGAAATGAACACGGTATCTGAGAGGTAGTAACTTAATTTTTACCTGCTTCTCATTTTCCACTGTCAAGTAGGTTTCAGTGTCTAATGTTCCCTTCTTTGCAAACATGTTTATCAGTGATCCCTTCTTTGCAAACGTGTGTATCCCACTTAATAGTGAGATTATGTGGTATTTCATATTTTGTGCCTGTATAGAGTTGCTTAAGATGATGGCCCCTAGCTGCCTGTGTGTTGCTGAAAGAACACAACTGCCTTTTTATGGCTTCAAAATATTCCATGGAACATGTGTATCATATTGTCTTTATTCAGTTCCTCATTGATGCCCATCTATGTTGTTTCCATGTCTTTATTATTGTGAATGGTGCTGTTATTAATGTATATGTGCATATGTCTTTATGGCAGAACTATTTACACTCCTTTGGGTATATATACTGTAATAGGACTACTGGGTCAAATGATAGTTCCATTTTAAATTCTTTAAGATATCTCCAAACTGCTTTCCATAGTAGGTAAATTAACTTACATTCCCACCATCTGTGTATCAGGGTCCCCTTTTCTCTCCAATCTTGTCAGGATCTATTGTTTTATTAAATTTTAATAATAAACTATAAATTTTAATATAAACATTTCGACTGGTGTGAGATGGTATCTCATTGTGGTTTTAATTTACATTTCTCTAATCATTAGTGATGCTGAACATTTTTTTCACGTTTTCGGCCACATGTATGCATTCTTTTAATAAGTGTTTGTACCTGTTCTTTACCCACTTTTTAATGTGATTGTTTTGTTTCTTATTTATTGATTTAAATTCCTTGTGGATTCTGAATATTAATTATTTGTCAGATACATAGCTTGCAAATATTTTCTACCATTCTGTAATTTATCTGTTACCTGTTTACTCTGTCGATAGTTTCTATTGCTGTGCAGAAACTCTTTTAGTTTAATTAGGTTCCTCTTGTCAATGTTTGTTTCTATTGCAACTGTGTTTGGAGTCTACATCATGAAATATTTTCCAGGACCTGTGTACACAATGAGGTTTTTTTAGGCTTTCTTCTAGGGTTTTTATAATTTTAGGTTTCACATTTATATCTATTCCATCTTGCATCATTTTTTGTATATGGCAAAATGAAGGTTTTTCAGTTTCATCTTCTGTATATGGCTAGCCAGTTACAGCAGCACTACTTATTGAATAGGGATTTCTTTTCTCATTGCTTGTTATTGTTGACTTTGTTAAAGGTCAATTTGCTATAGGTATGCATCTTTATTTCTGGTTTCTCTAAGCTGTTTCATTGGTCTATGTGTCTGTTTTTATACCAGTATCATATTGTTTTGGTTACTGTAGCCTTGTAGTGTAGTTTGAAGTCAAGTAGTGTGACAAATCCAGCTTTGAAACATTTGGTCCAAGAGTGCTTTGAATATTTGGGCTTGTTTTTTTTGTTCCATATAAATTTTAGAATAGTTTTTTTTCCCTAATACTGTGAAGAATGACATTGGTAGCTTTATAGGAATAGTATTGAATCTCCAAATAGCTTTGGGTAGTATGTTCTTTTTAATGATACTAATTCTTCCACTTGTCTGGTTATCTAAATCTTTTTGTTGGCCTCTAAGAACTTGTTTAATGAATCTGGTTGCTCCCTCGTTGAGTGCATATATATTTAGAATCATTAAGTCCTCCTGTTGAATTGAACCATTTATTATTTTGTAATTTGATTCTTGTCCTTTTTAATCATTGTTGAAAAATAGAATGACAGTTTTTTTTTTTTTTGTTGTTGTTGTTGTTGTTGTTTTTTTTGTCTGAAATAAGAATAGCAAAAACTACTCCTTTTTTTTGTTATCCATCCGTTTGGTGATTTTTTTCTCCATTCCTTTATTTGAGCCTGTGGGTATCATTGCACGTGAGATGGATCTCTTTAATACATCACATATTTGGGTCTTGTTTCTTTATCCACTTTGCCCATTCTGTGTCTTTTAAGTAGGGTGCTTAGCCCATTTATGTCCAAGGTTAATATTGATATTTATGGATTTGATCTTGTCATCATGTTGTTAGCTAGTTGTTATGTAGACTTGATTGTGTAGTTACTTCACTGTGTCTAGGTCTGTGTACTTAAGCATGTTTTTCTAGTGGTCAATAACACTTTTTCATTTCTGTGGTTAGCAATTTTTAAGGACCTGCTTTAAAACAGATCTAGTGATAATGTGTTCTGCTAGGATTTGCTTGTCTGGAAAGAATTTTATTTTTCCTTTTCTTATAAAGTTTAGTTTGGCTGGATATGAAATTCTTGGTTGGATTTTCTTCTTTTAAAGATGCTGAATACTGGCCCTTAATTTCTTCTGGCTTGCAGCATTTATTCTGAAAGATCTCCTGTTAGCCTAATGACTTTCTCTTTGTAGAGAGGTGACCTACCCCTTCTATTTAACCTTCTTTAAGATTTTTTATTTTGCATTGAATTTGGAGAATCTGATGATTATGTGTCTTGGTGATGGTCATCTTTTATAGTATCTTGCAGGGGTTTTCCGAATATGAGTGTTGACCTCTCTAGCAAGGTTGAGGAAATTTTTGTGGACAATATCTTCTAAAATGTTTTCCATTTACTTGTTCTCTCTCTTTCTTTTAGGGGCACAATGAGTCATGGGTTTGGTCTCTTTACGTAATTCCATCTTTCTTGAATGTTTTATTTTTTTGCTATTTACTCTTTATTCTTGTCTGATTTACTTGATTTGAAAAACCAGTCTTCATGCTTGAAGATTCATTTCTCAGCTGGTTCTGTTCAGCTGTTAATACTTCCCACTGTATTCTAAAATTAGTGTAGTATACTTTTAGCTCTCTCAGTTCAGTATGATTCTTTCTTAAAATGGCTATTTTGTCTTTCAGCTTTTACATCATTTTACTGGATTTCTTAGATTTCTTGAATTGTATTTGAACTTTGTTCTGAGTCCGGATGATCTTTGTTGCTATCCAGATTATGAATTATATGTCTGTTGTTTCAGCCATTTTAGTCTGTTTAAGAAACATTGCTGAGAAGCTAGTGCAGTCATTTGAAGGTAAGAAGACACTCTTGGTTTTTGAGTTGCCACAATTTTTAGAATGTTTGTTTCTCGTTTGTGTGACCTGATATTCCTTTAATGCTAAGAATGGCTGTCTTTGGATGGGGCTTTTTGCTTTTGTATTTTTTCAATGCCCTTGCAAGTTTGTCTGTTATATAAGTTGGGTTCATTTGACTGGTTTTATTTCTGCATGATATCAGTGGATGTTGGCTTGGCTCAGCTCAGCAGTGTTAGAGCATGCACTGAGGGGCTTGCTTGTGGCCCATGTCTTTTTTTTTTCCTGACACCTGATGTTAAGCACCTGCTCCACTGGCAATAACACTACAGTAGAGGAGATGACAAAAGTGCTTCACTGGGGAAGTGGCAGTGAGTCCACAACCATTCCTGTATGCTGGCAGCAGTGGGCTACTGTTACAGCAGGGTCTGCATGCATGCTGTTGGCAGCAGTGTAGTGGTTCCTCCACATGTGCTTGTGTCAGTAGCAGTGTAGTAGCAGGGTCTTCTCTTCATACACTCTCAATGCCTTCCTCCTAAAGATCTTCTCAGAGTGTGCTGGTTTTCCTCATAGTCTGGGTTCTCCTGGTGGGAGAAGCTCTTCCTGGCTGCATGTAGTTGGCCATCTTGTCCTAATACTTCTGCCCATTTTTATTGCTTTATTTTTACTTTGTTCATTGATTTTATATGATCTGATCATAAAATCATAATTTAAATATTTTTGGTGGCAATAATATATTATTTAGCTACATTGGAGTTTTAAAACATTTAAAATGCATGGCTATGCATATAAAAACATGAATAATCACAATTGCAAACATAAACAAGAAACAAGAATGTAAAATAATACTATCATTCTTCTGTGACATGTAAATCAAAAATTTATTTAAAATAGAAGCTTCAGATATTCTTTTTGGTGTTTTTGTCAATCCATTTTGTATTTCTATGAAGTAATATCTAAGAATTAGTCGTTTCCAAGGAAAAGAGGTTTATTGGTCTTACAGTTCTGCAGGCTGTATACAAAGCATAGTTCCAGCATCTGCTTATGGTGAGGGACTCAGGAGGCTTACAATCATGGTGGCAGTTAATGAAGGAGCTAGCATGACACATTGCAGGAGAGAACGAGAGAGGGAAAGAGAGGGAAAAGTTTTCAGCTTCTTTTAAGACAAGATCTTGCTTGAATTCACAGAGTGGTAACTCATCCATTACCATGAGCGCAGTACCAAGTCATCCATGAAGCAGTCATCCCCATGACCCAAACACCTCCCACTAAGCCCACTTCCAACATTAGAGGTCACATTTTAATGTGAGTTGGAGAGGGCAAAATATCCAAACAATAATAGTGATACTTTATATGTGTCCAGTTTGAAGATATAAGACTTGTGTGATGGCTTAATACTCATTTTCGTGTGTCGTGCTATTCTAGCTGAAAAATAAATTGACTTTTATCATACTATATTTATTTGCCTTAGGATTAGGTAATTTCATGGACTGAATTTTTAGAGCATATTTTTAGCTTTATAGCAAAATTAAGTGGTAATTACAGAGAGTTCCCACACATCCCTAACCCTACAGAGTCACAGACTTCCCAGCATCAATAACCTGGACCAAAGTGGTACCCTTCTTGTAGTAGATAAACAAACAGTGACACATCATTATCTGTCAAAGTCCTTAGTTTACATTAAAGTTCACTCTAGTTGTACATTCTGCAGCTTTCAACGAATGTGCAGTGAACTTTGTCTACAATTACAGTATCATACAGAATAGTTTCACTGCCCTAAAAGTATTTTGTGCTCGTCACCCCTCCTTTCCTCCAACCCCTGGCAAACACTTACCTTTTTACTGTCTCCATAGTTTTGTCTTTTCAGCATTTCATGTATTTAGAACTATACAGTATTAACATTTTAATATTGGCTTATTTCACTAAGTAACATGCATTTAAGTTTCCTGAATATCTTTTAATAATCTAGTAGCTAATTACTTCTCAGTGATGAATAATATTCCACTGTCCAGATATACCACAGTTTATTAACCTGTCCATCTCTTCTATGGCATAATGATTCCTTCCAAGTTTTAGAAATAATGTATATAGTTGCTATAAACATCTGCTTTATATAAAGTTTTCAACTAATTTGAGGAAATACAAGGTAGCATGTTTGCTGGTTCATATGGCATGAGTACTTTTAATTTTGAAAGAAACTACCAAACTGTTTTCCAATCCCCACCATCAATGAATGAGAGTTTCTGTTGTTCCACATCCTCACCACATTTGGTACTGACAGTGTTTCTGATTTTCTAATTGGTGTGTAATTGTATCTGTGTTGTGTAAAATTGCAATTTCTTAATGAAATACAAAGTAGATCATTTTTTCATATACCTACTTGTCACTTGTACATCTTTGTTGAAGTTTCCGTTCAGATCTTTTTTCCATTTTCTTTACTTTTCTTTTCTGGAGTGCTGAAGTGCAGTGGCATGATCTCGGCTCACAGCAACCTCCAACTCCCTGGTTCAAGGAATTCTCCTGCCTCAGCCTCCTGTGTAGCTGAGACTATGGGCATGTGCCACCAAGCCCAGCTAATTTTTGTATTTTCAGTAGAGAACGGGTTTCACCATGTTGGCTAGGATGGTCTCGATCTCCTGACTCTGTGATCCGCCCACCTCAGCCCCACAAAGTGCTGGGATTACAGGCTTGAGCCACCATGCCCGGCCCTCTTACCAGTTTCTAAATAAGTTGTTAGTTTTCCTTTTGTTGAGTTTTTTCTTATGTATTATTCTCCTTTTTATTTCATCACATACTAAGAAGATGAAGTGCCTGAATGAATTCCAAGAAAAAAATGTTGCATATATAAATGTGATCAGTATCATGATTAGATTAATAATTCTTCAATCTGGATGATAAAATGTTTTGTTGCTCTTTAAAAAGATAAAAATATTTTTTTTCATGAGTGACTCAATTCAATAATTTGATATTGTAAAATTTCTCATTAAAAAAGGAAAAAGAGATACTTATATCGTTGTAATGATTATATGTTTGGGATAATCACTAGAACAAATAACTCTAATGGCCATGGAACTCTAGTGGCATTTAACTAGATAAAGATTTATTGACTTGTTACCAACTGCCAGTCATTGCACCAGTTGCTGGAAAACATACTGTTTTTCATTTAAAAATATTATATGGTAATATAAACACATAAACAGATGAATTAAAGCATATTATTTTCTATAATAATCATAAATACTGAAAATTAGAAAAAAAGAGTGATCATTTATATTGGAAAGATAAACAGTAACTTTTTAGAGACGATGATCACTAAGTTCTGTCTTTAACAACAAATGGGAATCAGGTAGGCAAAGAAAGAGAGAGAACTATCTTCAAATATACTTGCCAAGGGAAAGAGAAATAAAAAATATCTTATGTTAGGAAAAGCAAAAATTCCCTATGGACTCAGTGTTAAGTTTAAGTGGGAATAATAATAAATCATGGACATCCATAAATATAACCATATGAAATGTAGGCAGAGGTACACTACCCCAAAACCATGCTTCTCTTGCTCCCTTTAACCTTGCTACTACCTTTTTATCCCTTAGGAAGATATAGCTGTAATATAAAAAATAGAAGCAGCATTAAAGCAGAAAAATTTTTGTGATTTTTCCCTCAGTTTGACAAGAAAGGTACTTAACACTTGGTAGGTGATAAGTATTTATTTGTTGAATAAATGATAGGCCAAGAATTATAATATTTTTAGAATCCGGCTGCTATATTGAATCAGTCTTTTAAATTCTATCAATCAGTGTTCTCATATGTAATTAGAGAAAAGAATGCAGCCCTTATAGCATCTTAACTGTCCTGCTGTAGGTGAAATAATGAATAACACATGTTGTAGAAAACGTGGACTTATGTTGATGCTAATGATTTGAGTGTTGACATTGTGTTACACAGAAAGTTCAAGATTTGGAGTCCTGCAACTGAAATAAAATCTTTAAAATTTATGATATTTACTTTATCATTTCCTTTTTGTTGCTTTATATCTGTAAAATTGCACTACTTGAATTTAATATATAAGTTAATTGTAGACTTCAGTATTTCACACATGTCCTATTTGCCATGTGAAACTATATACAGAACAGCCTTGATAGTTTATTAAAAATTGTGTGGTTTTGGTGTTTTCAAAGGATATATATTTTGTGTGTGTATCCTTTGAAATACATACACAAAATACAGTGATATATATATATATATATATATATATATATATATTTAAAGTGTATTTATTTTTGTTGAATGTTTGCTTTTACTTCTGTCTTTCATTTGAATGTTTCTCCTGAGGGAGTATCAGATCCTGGACCCACTATGTACTTCTACAACTCAGTGCTCAGTATCATCATAGGAACACCTTCAGGTGGTGTCTGTATACGTACTCCACTTTGGATGTTGTCAGAGTATGTGTCAGTCGAACCACAATGGATTCAGCTGTGAAAATTAGCAAGAATTAGGAAGATGGCTCATATGATTGTGTTCATCCAGTTAGTTTGTAGTGAAAGCTGTCTTACTGCTTTCTGTGTGCTCAATAAAAGAAAATTATATAATCTAAATGATGTAGGGTGGAAATTGTAATAGATTAAACAGAATCTCACTTCTTTAATCTATTTGTTTGAATTTTGATGAAAAATTTGGCACACATTCTAAAAGTTGGAAACAGTATAACATTAATGTCAGAGAAACTGTTTTTCACACTGCTGTGGTGGAAAAACAACAACAATAACAACACAGCACTAAGCAGCAAAATGTGTATTTACTGGGCAATAATCATTTTGAGGGCTGTTTTGCAGATTATTTCCAAAGGACTGAATTACCTACCTGGAGTGCAATGATATTATACAAGCGATGGCTAAGCTTGCTTATGTGTAGTTAGCAACAGCTTGTATTTAGCTATGATAATCTACTTATACCAGTAATTTTGTTGTGGAATAGTTTTAGTGATATAGTACTTACAAGGATGCTTTTAAAATGTATTTCCACAAATGAAATCAGAGGGCAGTCTGTAACAAATAGATGTTAAGAAGAAAATAAAGCAAAGGAGGGATTATGATAAGGACTCAGAATTTTAATAGGAAAAAATGGGCTCTGTTCAAGCAAATAAAAGTTTATATAGTGGATCTGGAGCTACTAGACAGCATGAAGAAGTAAACTACAGACTCTGCTCTACAGGTAAAAACATGTTCATTGATTAAAGCATATCATGATCATGATCTCATATAAAGTGGTAGAGAATCCACGGAGTTCCTTTAATTTTACATTAAAGTTATAAAAATCTTAAAATACAAGACCTTATACTAAAACAAAATAAGGTAGTTAAATTATTAAGTAGTAAGCTGTTATATGTACTATGGTATGAATCAAGATAATTGTACATTGATTATATTCAACTAATTGCAAAAATTTCTAGACAAAAACTAAAATATTATAAATATTTTGTTTTGTGTTCATCTCTGCTTCTTTTTTTTAATGAATTAATAGTTTTAATGTTCATGTAATTTGCTAGTTTACAAAAGTATGTCTTGTTGGCTTGAATAAATTAATGTAATTATCTGTTTAGGAACAAGCATATTGTTTCCCTCAGAATTTAAAGTGTATTTATTATAAAGTATATTTGCACATTCTTCCAAATATATAGTTAATATCCCTGTTTCTAGTTTTACTCCTTCTTTATTTGTATCATTTTTACAGAAGAAATTATATGGGGATGATGGTAAATTAGGTGATCTATTATGATTATAATTCAGTTACTTTTCATATTAAAACTTTCCAAAAGATAGTTGATATGACTGTTTCTTTGTAGTAGTTAAGGTTTCTTAGTTTATTGCCGTATTTATGTTTTACCTAATCTCAGTCACATAATCATTTTACTTTAAAAAAATGATTTGTTATTAAAGGACGTTTTCTTCTTCTTTGGATTGTTCTGAGATTGTAGCAAATTATACTCATTGCTCTGTCAGTCTTAAAGTTTTACAGAAAAGGGTGAAATGATGTTAGATTTTGGCAAATGTATTATTCAGGTAAGGTTTCTGAACTGCTTCTGGCTGAACCGGAATACTCAGTCTTGTTCGGATCTTGTAAAAACAAAAGCATACATGAAGATTTCCCAATTGTACTCCACAAGCTTGCTGAACTCACACAGAACGTAACGCTTGCTCAGAATCTTTTCTAATGATTTCTTCCACAGCCAGACTGTAAACCTAATGCTCTTTAATATTCTAGCCTCATTATTCTCATTTTCTATAATTTAACAACTTCTCATATTATTCTTAATAGAAAAGTCATGCAATATTGAACAGCAACTACTGTTAATTTCCTGCTGTATATCATTTGCATTTTTTGTTTCTGATTCAGAGTAATTAACATGCTCTAATTATCATACTGATTGTCTTTTTCAGCTTATAAGAATATAGTCATCTCATCCCTCGTTGATCTTACAATAGTATATTTTATAGTTTCCAGTAATAGCATCTTGGGATATATAAGACAATTTTTTACAAAACAAATTGTGTGATTCTGCAGCAGCAGGTTTTCTTTTTTAATGATTCAGTTTAGAACAGAATAATGTGACTTTTTATAGTTCCTATCAAAAAACATACAATCTTATTCTTGTGGCAGGACAATGCTATATTTTTGTCATGAAGGTTATTACAGTTATATTATGCTATTATCACAAAAGATAATGTTTTCCTGTATTCCATTTAACTTGCATATCTTATTCTTTCATATTTTTAAAAGTTCATGTTAAAATTTTTGCTATAAATGTACTTCTAAATAATAAAAAGGTTACCTTATAAATAATGTTAGTACATCATATTATTTGTCCCCAAAATAACATTTTTCTCAATCTAAAATATTTATTTTATAATTTCTAACATTAAGTAAAATTTATAAAATAGTATGAAGACCAGAAGAAAATGTAAAGTCTCTCTATATATTAAAAACAATATTTTATTTTCTACAATGTTTGACAAATATTTTGTGTCAAAATAGACCCTGAGCATTGTTAGCTGCATTATTAAGAACTAATCTATATGTTCATTTGATGAAGGGCAGACATCAGGACAGAATCATTATTTCTAACAGATGCATTATATCCAAAGAGTGCTTGTTATCCTGAAAGCTTGCTGACAATGGGAAATGTAATTCACAGCCGTATAGAATTTTATTTAGTCCCAATCACCAATATATTCTGTATCATGAAAAGGGTGACACAAAAAAAAATGATCTGGACATAAATGTCCAGACAAAGATTATTTTATTTGTATTGGCTCTTACAAAATAGAATAAATTAAAATAGATGATTGCAAAACAATGAAAGAGATTGTAAAGAAGGAAGTAATAATTTCTTACTACATAAGTGATGACATTTTTGGTTTTAACAGCAGAAGAACAAGTCATACTTGCTCAAAAAAAAGAGAAAAACTGTGGAGAGAAATGTTAAACTTAACATTCTGAATGACTAAATATTAAACAAGACATCTACTCCATGAATTCTGATATATTACAAGTCTTATAAAACACTCTAGGAATTATTTTTCTTATCTGTAAAATGAAGATAGCAATAATATCTGCCTCTCAAAGTTGTTTTAAGCATTAAAAATTACTATATCAGATAAAGTACTTAGTGCATTGGATGGCTCAGTGAAGAAGCACAATTTAAAAAAATAGCTGTTAATGTATGATTGTTAAAGGGAGCTTTAGATATATATAACTGGCTTTGGAAATTATTGAATTCTGGGTGCTAGACATATCATCAGAAGTAGATTGGCCTTCATCTCTTGACTTAACTCTGCCCCTCTCCATGTGCTGAGTTTATTCTTCATGTACATATGCAGGACAGGTTGACTGCAGCTTCAGAAGTACTCTGGTTCAAAACCAAATTTGCCCTTGATATCCCCTCCTGCACCCAAAAAATACAAAAAATAGCCATAAGTAAATCTGATTGATATGGTCTGAGTCACATGGCCAGCAATGAATTAACTGTCACCAGAGAGGTAAATCTTTCAGCTTGTTTAGAACTAGATTACATGCTGCATACCTATTTGTAGAGGTGACATCCCAGCCAAACTGCATACCCTAAGGGTGAATGTGGTTTTAATCCTGAAATGAAAACTGAGTCTTTTTTGGAAGTATGGCAAATAGGTGCTGGAGACGAAAACAAGATATATATATATATATATATATGAATGTACCCCATTCATATATATATCTACTATGTACTTATAAAAATTAAAAATAAACGTGATTCCCAATGTTGGAGGTGGGACATAGTGTGTGTTGACTAGATCTTAGGGGCCAATTTCTCAGGAATAGCTTAGCACCATCCCCTTGGTAATAAATGAGTTCTTGCTCTGGGTTCAAGTAAGATCTGGTTGTTTAAAAGAATGATGGACTTCCTCCCTCTCTCATGCTTTCTCTAGTTCTCACCATGTGACATACTAGCTCCCCTTCACCTTCTACCATGAGTGTAAGCTTCCTTAGGCCCTAACCAAAAATAGTTGCTAGAATTCTGCTGCTCAAACACCCAGCAGAAGCATGAGCCAATGAATGCTGTTTTTTTTTTTGTTTTGTTTTTTGTTTTTTGTTGTTTTTTTTTTTTAATAGACTACCCATTCTGAAGTATTTCTTTATAAATACAAGAATGGACTAACACAGAATCTTACCATCTTCCAATCATCTTCCAAAAAATATGTATATATATATATATATATATATATATATATATATATATATATATCAGGAACCATCTTTTTAACCAGATTTTTTTTTTAATGGAGTAGACAAGCTTGATGTATTTGAAAATTTAAAACAATTTAGGAAAAAGAAGATAACCCTTAATATCAGATAGAAAGTAAACATGTAATTACATAACTTTTAAATAATTAGAAACTTTACTTTGAAATTATGATAAATGTGCTACAACTGTTTAGAAAATTTAAATGTTAAATAAAAATAAGGTAATATGATACAATGTAAATAGATGATGCATATACAAACTTCTTTGAGCTAAAAGAACATGTTCTAACCCAATGCAAAGAAACTAAGAATCTTGTAAAAAAGGTTTCATGAAATGCTAAAGAGAATAAACAATTTAGAAAATAATATAAAGGACCTGATGGAGCTGAAAAACACACCACGAGAACTTCTCGAAGCATACACAAGTTTCAATAGCTGAATCAACCAAGCAGAAGAAAGAATATCAGAGATTGAAGAACAAATCAATGAAATAAAATGAGAAAGCAAGATTAGAGAAAAAAGAGTGAAAATAAATGAACAAAGCCTACAAGAAATATGGGACTATGTGAAAAGACCTAATCTACCTTTGACAGGTGTACCTGAATATGACAGAATGAATCCAAGCTGGAAAACACTCTTCAGGATATTATCCAGGAGAACTTTCCCAATCTAACAAGGGAGACCAATATTGAAGTCCAGGAAATAGAACATCACAAAGATATTCCTCAAGAAGAGCAACCCCAAGGCACATAATCATCATATTAACCAAGGTTGAAATGAAGGAAAAATGCTGAGGGCAGCCAGAGAAAGGTGAGGTTACTTACAAAGGGAAGCCCATCAGACTCACGGCAGATCTTTTTGCAGAAACCCTACAAGCCAGAAGAGAGAGGGGGGCCAATATTCAACATCCTTAAAGAAAAGAACATTCAACCTAGAATTTCATATCCAGCCAAACTAAACTTCATAAATGAAGTAAAATCCTTACCGAACAAGCAATAGCTGAGAGATTTTGTCACCACCAGGCCTGCCTTAAAAGAGCTCCTGGAAGAAGCAGTAAACATAGAAAGGAACAACTTGTACCAGGCACTCCAAAAACGTACCAAATGGTAAAAAGCATCAACACAATGAAGAAACTGCATCAGCTAATGGGAAAAACAACCAGCTAGCATCAAAATAGGAGGATCAAATTTACGCATAACAATATTAACCTTAAATTTAAATGGGCTAAATGCCCCAATCAAAAGACACAGACTAGCAAATTGGACAAAAAGTCAAAACCCATTGGTGTGCTGTATCCAGGAACACCATTTCACATGCAAGGATGCACATAGGCTCAAAATAAAGGGATGGAGGAAACTTTAAAAAGCAAATGGAGAGCAAGAAATGGCAGGAGTTGCAGTCCTGGTCTCCAATAAAATAGACTTTAAACGAATAAAGATCAAAAGAGACAAGAGCATTACACAATAGTAAAATGATCAATGCAACAAGAAGTGCTAATGATCCTAAATATATATACGCCCAATACAGGAGCACCTGTTCATAAAGCAAGTTCTTGATGACCTACAAATAGACTTAGACTCCCACACAATAATAATGAGAGACTTTACCACTCCACTGTCAATGTTAGATCAATGAGACAGAAAATTAACAAGGATATCGAGGACTTGAACTCAGATCTGTACCAAGCAAACCTAACAGATATCTACAGAACTCTCCACCCCAAATCCACAGAATATACATTCTTCTCAGCACCACATAACATCTACTCTAAAACTGACCACATAATTGAAAGTAAATCACTCCTTAGTAAATGCAGTGTAACACAAATCCTAACAGTCTCTCAGACCACAGTGCAATCAAATTAGAACTCAGGATTAAGAAACTAAGTCAGAACTACACAACTTCATGGAAACTGAAAACGACTAGCTCTTGAATGTTGATTGGATAAACAATGAAATGAAGGCAGAAATAAAGATTGTTCTTTGAACCCAAGGAGAACGAAGACACAATGTACCAGAATCTCTGAGACACATTTAAAGCGGTGTCTAGGGGGAAATTTATAGCAATAAATGCCCACATGAGAAATGAGGAAAGATCTAAAATCAATTTTTGAAATTAAAGAGAAAGAAGAGCAAGATCAAAAAACGCAAAAGCTAGCAGAGGACAAGAAATAACTAAGAGCAGAACTGAAGGAGATAGAGACACAAAAACTCCTTCAAAAAATCAATAAATTCAGGAGCTGGTTTTTTGAAAAGATCATCAAAATAGACCACTAGCCAGACTAAAGAAAAGAGACAAAAGTCAAATAGATGCAATTAAAAACGATAAAGGGGATATCACCACAGATTCCACAGAAATACAAACTACCATTAGCTATTACTACAAACAGTTCTATGCACGTATACCAGTAAACCTGTAAGAAATGGACAAATTCCTGGACACTTGCACCCTCCCAAGCCTAAACCAGGAAGAAGTTGAAACCCTGAATATGCCAATGACAAGATCTGAAGTCAAGGCAGCAATTAATAACCTACCACCACCACCAACATCAAAAAGCCCAGGTCCAGATGGGTTCACAGCCTAATTCTGCCAGACATACAAAGAGGAGCTGGTACCACTCCATCTGAAACGACTTAGTCCAAACAATCAAAAAAGAGGGAATCTTTCCCAAATCATTTTATGAAACCAACAACATCCTGATACCAAAACCATGAGAGACTCGACAAAAAAAGAGAAAACTTCAGGCCAATATCCATAATGAACATAGATGCAAAAATCATCAATAAAATACTGGCAAACCAATTGCAACAGCACATGAAAAAGCTTATCCTAATGATCAAGTAGGCTTCAACTCAGGGATGCAAGGCTGGTTCAACATATGCAAGTCTATAAAAGTAATCCACCACATAAACAGAACCAAAGACAAAAACCACATGATTATCTCAATTGATGCGGAGAAGGCCTTCCACAAAATTCAACAGCCCTTTATGCTAAAAATGCCTAATGAACTAGGTATCGATGGAAAGTATCTCAAAATAATAAAAGCTATTTATGACAAACCCACAGCCAGTATCATAGTGAATGGACAAAAACTTGAAGCATTTCCTTTGAAAGCTGGCACAAGGCAAGTATACCCTCTCTCACTACTCCTATTCAATATAGTGTTGAAAGTTCTAGCCAGAGCAATCAGGCAAGAAAAAGAAATAAAGGATATTCAATTAGGAAAGGAGGAAGTCAAATTGTCTCTATTTGCAGATGACGTAATAGTATATGTAGAAGACCCCATCATCTCGGCCCAAAATCTCCTGAAACTGATAAGCAACTTCATCAAAGTCTCAGGATACAAAATCAATGTGCATAAATCACAAGCATTTCTATACACCAATAACAGACTTAAAGAGAGCCAGATCACAAACGAACTGCCATTCACAATTGCTACAAAGAGAATAAAATATTTAGGAATACAACTAACAAAGGATGTAAAAGACCTCTCCAAGGATAACTACAAACTACTGCACAAGGAAATAAGAGAGGACACAAACAGGTGGAAAACATTCCATGCTCATGGTTAGGAAGCATAAATATTGTGAAAATGGCCATACAGCCCAAAGTAGTTTACAAATCCAACACTGTTCCCATCAAGCTACCAATGACCTTCTTCACATAACTGGAAAAAAACACCTTAACCTCCATATGGAACCAAAAGAGTGTCCACATAGCCAAGACAGTTCTAAACCAAAAGGACAAATCTGGAGGCATCATGCTACCTGATTTCAAACTATACTACAGGGCTACATTAATCAAAACAGCATGGCACTGGTACCAAAACAAAGATATAGACCAATGGAACCATCAGAACACAGGCCTCAAAGGTAACACCACTCATCTATAACCATCTGATCTTTGACAAACCTGAGAAAAACAAGCAATAGGGACACGATTCCCTGTTTAACAAATGGTGTTGGGAAAACTGGTTAGCCATGTGCAGAAAGCAGAAACTGGATCCCTTCCTGACACCTTACACTAAAATTAACTCCTGATGGATTCAAGACTTAAACATAAGAACTAACACCATAAAAACCCTAGAGGAAAACCTAGGGACACCATTTAGGACATAGGCATAGTCGAGGACTTCAAGACTAAAACACCAAAAGCATTGACATCAAAAGCCAAAATAGACAAATGGGATCTAATTAAACTCCAGAGTTTCTGTAGAGCAAAAGAAACAATCATTAGAGTGAACTGTGAACCAACAGAATGGGAAAAAAATATTGCAATCTACCCTTCTGACAAAGGGTTAACATCCAGAATCTATAAAGAACTAAAACAAATTTTCAAGGAAAAAAAAAAAAACATTCAAAAGTGGGCAAAAGATATGAACAGATGATTTTCAAAAGAAGACATGTATGTGGCCAACAAACATAGGAAAAAATGCTCATCATCACTGGTCATTAGAGAAATGCACATGAAAACCACATTGAGATGTCATCTCACGCCAGTTTGAATGGCAATCATTAAAAAATCTGGAGACAGCAGATACTGGAGAGGATGTTGAGAAATAGGAACAATTTTACACTGTTGGTGGGAGTGTAAATTAGCTCAACTATTATGGAAGACTGTGTGGTGATTCCTTACGTATCTAGAAATAGAAATACCATTTGACCCAGGAATCCCATTACTGGATATATATCCAAAAGATTAGATATCATTCTGTTATAAAGACACATGCACACACATGTTCATAGCTGCATGGTTTACAATAGCAAATCCCTGGAACCAACCCAAATTCCCACTGATGATAGACTGGACATAGAAAATGTGGCACATATACACCATGAAATACTATGCTGCCATAAAAAGGATGAGTTTCTATTCTTTGTAGAAACATGGATGAATCTAGAAACCATCATTCTCAGCATACTGATACAAGAACGGAAAATCCTACACTGCATGTTCTCACTCATAGGTGGGTGTTGAACAATGAGAACACATGGACGCAGAGAGGGGAGCATCACACACTGGGGTATGTTGGGAGGGAATATGGGAGGAACAGCGAGGGGTAGGTAAGATGCGGAGAGAAAATGTAGGGAGAAATGCCAGATATAGGTGATGGGTTGATGGAGGCCACAAACCATATTGCCATGTATGTACCTATGCTACAATCCTGCATGTTCTGTACATGTACCCCAGAACCTAAAATACAATAAAATACATACTTAAAAAATGATTCACCAAAATATCAATAAAAAGAAAAAAAAATCTTGTATTCAAGAACATAGAGGAAAAAATGAAGTGAAAATGTAAGAACAGGTGTTTGATAGCACAATGGAGTCAACATAGTTAACAATAAATCATTACGTATTTAAATGTAAGTAAAAGTCTGCAATTACAGTTTATCTAACTAGAAGCTATGGTAAATGCTGAAGGTGATAGATATCCCAATTATCCTGGCAGGATCATTACATATTATATGCCTGTATCAAACATCACATACATTCCAGAATATGAGCAACCATTTACTATGTATAATAATTAGAAAAATGTAAAATATAGAAAACTACATTGCAAATGTTTAAAATTTTAAAATATCAATGATACCTTATAATGTCAAAAAGTATACAGTAATTGTGAAAAATTATTTGAAATAGATGACAGTGACAATATAGTTAATACTCAAAGTGTTTTAGAAATCATTAAGGAAGAGAAGAAGCCCACCTTTAGTTAAGACTGGGAAAAGTGAATGAAATGGGAAATTTAGTCAGAATTAATATCTAATAAGCATATAGTATTTTAAAGCAGCTACTAATTAAAGTTAAATATATGATTATGTGTAAATATTTGATAGTATGACAACTATAATATGCAATATATTTCAAAGTGCAGTGAAATGGACTGCCATATGTACTCCTGATGTATGTTTAAATTATACAAGTCTTCTGTGAAACATTTGTAAGCATGTTTAAAATACAGTGTATTTGTCCCCTTTGGGTCATTAATTTCATATAAAGGAATGTTATTAATTTATTTAAATTGTTAAAATGTATTTAGCCAAGGAAAAACTAAGCAATATGATTAAAACATTAGATATGAAGGTCATCTGTACAATATAATGTGATCATATAATTTAGATTAAATATTGACTATAGGTTCTTGTTTATATTATTCATAATATTTAATTTATTGAGAATAAAGTTTTCAAAGAATATTTGGTGTCAAATGAAAATATATTACTGTAGGAAAAATATTCGTAAAAGTGCATCAAAATATACAGAGGTATTATCTCTGAATGGTGACTATATCCCTCTTTTTTAATATTTCTTTTTTTTAATGCTAACTTATACTATGCAAAACAAAGGGGTTACTATTGGTACTCTCAGAAACCTCAAAAATTTACATTTCATTCATAGCTTACAAGGAAGAGCAAAATATGTAATGAAAAGTTCTGGGTATATAATTTTATAGCATTGCTGAGTATATATTTAAGAATATATACTTATGTTGTGTTATTCATTTACACTTAAACAAATTGCAAGTTTAACATCAGTTTTCTCTGCATCTTTTAAAATGTTGTTCAGAAATGATTACCACCAAAGGATCAGTGCTAAATAAATTTTACAAATTACCACATTAACAAAAATGACAACATTGAATATGGAAAGTGATTGTAACTCTAAAGCCTAATTGTCTAAACTGTGAGTTTTATTACCTTCAGCATTTATTTTCATACTGCTTTGCTCATCAGAGTTCTCTTTCAGAAATGTTTTTCTATAGTAATGTTTATATACTATTTTAAGGAAAAACATATTTAAAGATTTTTAATAATATAAGCCTATTAAAATATCCGAGCCAAAAAAACAAAAGGTAAATGTTATTTAGAGAATACCAAGTTGCTAGAAATAATGTTCAGTACAACATATAAAATAGTAATCAGGCTTGGTGTGCTATCTCACACCTGTTATCCCACTTGAGAGGCCAAGGCAGGCAGATCACTTGAGGTCAAAATTTTAAGACCAGCCTGGACAACATGGTGAAACCCCATATCTACTAAAAATATAAAAATTAACTGAGCATGCTGGCATGCACCTGTAATCCCAGGTACTCGGGAGTCTGAGGCAGGAGAATTGCTTCAACCAGGGAGGTGGAGGTTGCAGTGAGCCCAGATCACACCACTGCACCCAGCATGGGATACAGAGACTTTGCCACAAAGAAAAATATGAAAAATAATAATAATCAAAGCTACCCAAACTAAATTTTAGATGTCTATGAAGCTTTCTAAATTTGCTATAATTAGTAATAATTGTAATAACATCATCAGAAAAAAGTAATTGACGTTTTACAAAATTAGTCAATTAAAATGACTTTTGAAAACTCAAGCAAAAATGTCTAAATACCTTTCTAGACTCTTAATGCAATAACATTACATTTTCAAGAAATAGAATTATGGAATATATGCATAATGTGTACTTTCTAAATAACCCATTTGGTAGTATATTTAAATAGTATCCTATAATCATATACCAACTGTCAACGGTAACATTATCATTTTTTTTTTTCAACCATTAAATTTTGACAGGGAGAAAGTTGCTTTTCTTTTACCATGAATAAAAGAGTTCCCTCTGTCAGGAAAACTAATTAGGCACCCCGTGTCTGCTTGATTACTTGGCTCAAGCACAGCTGTGCTTCATCAAAGGGACCTCCAGAGACTAAGGTGTTTCTACTAACTTGTGGCTTCATCTTTCATTTAAGTGTTAAGAAGATATACAGGGGTCAAACCACAAAATAATTCTTTGCATTGTTCCCAACCATCATTTGACAATGGACTCCATATACGTATTACTAATAAATGCTTTAAAAATCGACCCTAAAGCAATAATTCCTGAATTAATCCATAGTTGTTTTTTTTTTTTTTCTTTATTCTGTTTTGAATCTTTATGTTTCTTGGGGATAAGATTTTCAGTCATATATTTCCCATATATTTCTGTCAAATAATGCCTTGGAATAAATCTCATTAATCAACCAAGAAATATTTTAGCCAAGATCATATATCTAATATCTGAGTCAGATTAATCAACCTTTTGGATGGCAATCAATTCTTCATTTATAGAATGAGAAGATGTAGGCATATAATACATGTCAATTGCCCAGCACAGTGTTACTCAACAAATTTAGTTTCATTTATAGTTGCCTATAATTTTTTCTTAAAACTAATCCTTCATACTTTAAGGTCTGCTTTCCACTTTTGTGTTGCAGAATTTCAATGTTGAATTTCTATTCAGCCATATCCACTTATTCGTGGTTTTACAAGGTTTAGACACTAGCCATCATCATCTTCTGGCGGAAATCCAGTAATATTTTTTTCACTGGACTGTCTGTCTTTGTTTTCATTTCCTTGCAATCCTATCCTCACTATTATGGTTGCAGTTTTTGGAAAAATAACACAACAAAACAGCAAAAAGTGTAAATCAAACTCACATTTGGTTGCTGAACTCCAGTGGTTTAACACATACAGCTGAAAAACTTCAAACTTCCTATTTTCATTCCTGGCTCTACTTGCCAAACATTTACTCATTATCATTTCTGTTTTACCCTTCTTGACCCACTTGCTTTTCCTCTCTCCACAACTTTTGTGGAGATGATTTCCCATTACCACCAGATAGCAACTTTCTTTCCAACTACAACCTATATCAAATGACAGAAAAAGTGAGACAGTGTCTAACATCTCCATGATTTTCTTAATAGATAACCAAATACGGAATTATATACATACAAAGTAATATAACATAGGAATTTGTTACATAAAGACATTGAAAGAGTAGGTGAGTAGAGAGGCAACAGACAGATATAATAGTTATATTCCAAAGCAGCTGGATCACAAGTTCAGGAGATTGAGACCATGCTGGCCAACATGGTGAAACTCCGGCTATTAAATTACAAAATAAATAAATAAATAAATAAATATAAAAATAAATTAGCCAGGCATGGTGGTACACGTCTGTAGTCCCAGCTACAGGCAGGGGACTCTAAGTCAGGGGAATCACTTGAACCCTGGAGGTGGAGTTTGCAGTCAGCTGAGATTGCACCACTGCACTTCATCCTGGCTACAGAATGAGAGATTACTTGTAGTATAGTTTGAAGTCAGGTAGCATGATGCCTCCAGCTTTGTCCTTTTTGCTTAGGATTGTCTTGACTATATGGGCTCTTTTTTGGTTCCATATGAATTTTTAAGTACTTGTATTATAATTCTGTGAAGAAAGTCAATGGTAGTTTGATGGCAATAGGATTAAATCTATCAATTACTTTGGGCAGTATGGCTATTTTCATGATATTGATTATTCCTGTCCATGAGCACAGAATGTTTTTCAATTTGTTTGTGTCCTCTCTTATGTCCTTGAGCAGTGTTTGGTAGTTCTCCTTGAAGATATCCTTCACATCTCATGTAAGTTGTATTCCTAAGGATTTTATTCTCTTTGTAGCAACTGTGAAAGGGAGTTCACTCATAATTTGGCTCTCTGTTTATTATTGGTGTATAGGAACACTTGTGATTTTTGCATATTGATTTTGTGTCCTGAGACTTTGCTGAAGTTGCGTATCAGCTTAAGGAGATGTGGGGCTGAGATCATGGGGTTTCTAAATATAGAATCATGACGTGCAAATAGAGACAAATTCACTTCCTCTCTTTCTGTGTGACTACACTTTGAAAAATATGACAAAAACAAGCAATGGGTAAAGTATTCTCTAATAAGTGGTGTTGGGAAAACTTGCTAGCTATATGCAGAAAACTGAAACTGGACCCCTTCCTTACAACTTATATGAAAATTAACTCAAGATATATAAAGACTTAAATGTAAGACCTAAACCAGGCATCCCCAAACTTTTTACACAGGGGGCCAGTTCACTGTCCCTCAGACCGCTGGAGGGCCACCACATACTTTGCTCCTCTCATTGACCACCAATGAAAGAGGTGCCCCTTCCTGAAGTGTGGCGGGGGACCGGATAAATGGCCTCAGGGGGCCTCATGTGGCCCGCGGGCCATAGTTTGGGGACACTTGACCTAAACCATAAAAATCATTGAAGAAAATCTAGGCAATATCATTCAATATATAGTTATGGGCAAAGACTTCATGGTAAAACACCAAAAGCAATGGCAACAAAAGTCACAATTGACAAATGGGATCTAAGTAAACTGAAGAGCTTCTCCACAGCATAAGAAACTATCATCAGAATGAACAGGCAACATAAAGAATGGGAAGAAAATTTTCAAACTGTGCATCTGACATAGGGCTAATATCCATAATCTATAAAGTACTTAAACAGATTTACAAAACAAAACAGCACCATCAAAAATTAGGCAAAGGACATGAACAGACACTTCTCAAAAGAAGACATTCATGCAGCCAAAAAACAAATGAAAAAAAGCTCATCATTATTGGTCATTAGAGAAATGCAAATCAAAACCACAAGGAGATACCATCTCATGCCATTAGAATGGTGATTATTAAAAAGTCAAAAAACAACAGATGCTGGAGAGAGTGTGGAGAAATAGGAACACTTTTACACTGATGGTGGGAGTGTAAATTAGTTGAAGCATTGTGGAAGACAGTGTGACAATTCCTCAAGGATCTAGAACCAGAAATATCATTTGATCCCAAAATCCCATTACGGAGTATATACCCAAAAGATTATAAATCATTCTACTATAAAGACACTGCACATGTATGTTTATTGCAGCACGATTCACAATAGCAAACAGTTGGAACCAACCCAAATGCCCATCAATGATAGACTTGATAAATAAAATGTGGAATATATATGTGTGCATATATATATATATATATATATATATATATATGCACCTTGGAATACTATGCAGTGATAAAAAATGAATTCATTTTTTTGCAGGGACATGGATGAAGCTGATAATCATCATTCTCATCATTCTCACCAAAATAACACAGGAACAAATCCAAACACTGCATGTTCTCACTCATAACTGGGAGTTAAACAATGAAAACACATGAACACAGCAAACATCACACACCAGGGTTTGTCAGGGATGGGGAGGGATAGCATTAGGGAAATACCTAATGTAGATGATGGGTTGATGGATGCAGCAAACCACCATGGCACATGTATACTTTGTAACAAACCTGCACATTCTGCACGTGTATCCCAGAAGTTAAAGTACAAAAAAAAAAAAAAATTACAAGAAATGATTGTTTCTCCAGGAAAAAAAAAAATGTAGTAAGGAAATAAAAAATAAATAAATAAAATGTAATGACAGAACATTTTTCATTTGCTTAAGATAAATATTTCTTTTGATTTTAAGATTTAACTTATGTGACATACTAGGAGTCTGAATATCTTGAATTCCAAAAGTCAAAATGGAACACCAAAAATAGGAAAAAAAAAAATGAAGTTAATTGAAATTGTTTTTGAGACTTGGATTGCCCAGGTACTCTTAATTTCTTAAACCTGAGTTCTAATTTGATTACACTGTAGTCTGAGAGACTGTTATGATTTGTTATTTTGCATTTGCTTAGGAGTGATTTACTTTCAATCATGTGTTCAATTTTAAAGTAAGTGTGATATGGTGCTGAGAAGAATTTGTATTCTGTGGATTTGGGGCGGGGTGTTCAGTAGATGTCTATTAAGTCTGCTTAGTCCAGATCTGCATTCAAATCCTCGATATCCTTGTTGACTTTGTCTCATTGATCTGTCCAATATTGCCAGTGGAGTGTTAAAGTCTCCCACTATTATTGTGCAGGAGTCTAAGTCTCTTTGTAGGTCATTAAGAATTTGCTTTATGTATCTGGGTGCTCGCTCTGTTGGGTATATCTATATTTAGGAAAGTTAACTCTTCTTGTTGCATTGATCCTTTTACCATTATGTAATGCCCTTCTTTGTCTCTTTTGATCATTATTTGTTTAAAGTCCGTTTTATCAGAAACCAAGATTGCTACCCCTGCTTTTTTTTTTTTAACTGTCCATTTGCTTGTTAAAACTTCTCCTATCCTTTTATGTTGAGTCTATGTGATTCTTTGCACTTAAGATGGTTCTGCATACAGTGCATCAATGGGTCTTGACTTTTTATCCAGTTTGCAGTCTGTGTTTTTTGATTGGGGTATTTAGGCCATTTACATTCAGTGTAAATATTGTTATGTTTGAATTGGATCCTGCCATTTTGTTATAGACTGAATGTTTTGCCCATTAATTGATGCAAATTCTTTATTGTATCATTGTTCTTTACTGTTTGGTACCTTTTTTCAGTGGCTGGTACTAGTTGTTCCTTTCCATATTTAGTACTTCCTTCAGGAGCTCTTGTAAGGCAGGTCTTGTAGCGATGAAATCTCTCAACAATGGCTTGTCCATAAAGGATTTTATTTCTCCTTTATTTATGAATCTTAGTTTGGCTGAATATGAAATTCTAGGTTGAAAGTTCTTTTCTTTAAGGATGTTGAACATTGGGCCCCACTCCCTTCTAGCTTGTAGAGTTTCTGCCAAGAGATACTTTCTGAGTCTGATGGTCTTTCCTTTGTGGGTGACTCGACCTTTCTTTCTGGCTGCCCTTAGGATTTTTTCCTTCATTTCAATCCTGGTGAATATGATGATTATGTGCCTTGTGGTTGCTATTCTTGAGGAATATCTTTGTGGTGTTCTCTGTATTTCCTGAATTTGAATATTGGCCTGCCTCATTAGGTTGGGGAAGTTCTCTTGGATAATATCCTGAAGAGTGTTTTCCAGCTTGGATTCATTCTCCCCATCACATTCAGGTATGCTGATCAAGCATAGATTAAGTCCTTTCACATAATCCCATAGTTCTTGGAGACTTTGTTCATTGCTTTTCAGTCTTTTTTTTTCTCTAATATTGTCTTTTAGTTTTATTTCATTGATTTCATCTTCTATCTCTGATATCCTTTCTTCTTGCCTGATTCAGCTGTTGAAACTTGTTTATGCTTCGCAAAGTTCTCATGGTGTGTTTTTCAGCTTCATCAAGTCATTTGTGTTCTTCTTTAAGCTGGTATATCATCTAACCTTTTTTCATGGTTCTTCGTTTCTTTGCATTGGGTTAGAACATGGTCTTTTAACTCAGAGAAGTTTGTTATTACCCACCTTCTGAAGCCTGCTTCTTTCAATTCATTAAACTCATTTTCTCTTTTGTTTTGTTCCCTTGTTGGTGAGGAATTGTGATCCCTCTGAGAGGAAGAAGTGTTCTAGGCTTTGATGGTTTCATCCTTTTTTGTGCTGTTTTCTTCCCATGTTTGTGAATTTATCTCCTTTTAATCTATGAAGTTTGTGATTTCAGGAGGAATCTCTGAGTAAATTCCTTTCTGTTGCAGTTGAAGTTATGTCTTTTTTGGCCTTTAGAGGTGCAACTGGGCTGCCTCAGATTCAGTAAGGTTGCTAGGTGGGTGGTCTTCCCCTGGAGTTTGTTTGCAGTTGAGATTAGCCACCCCTTCCAGTGGTGTCTAGCCTTCCCTGAGCTTGATCTTCTTGGCTGGAGTCAAACTGGTGTATTGGCTGCCAAGCTCTGTGGTGCATGGGCTTTAGTTGGAGTTTTGTAGGGGTGGGGACTTCCAGGCCTTATGGCTTGCTTCTCTGTTTTCAACTCTGCCTCTTTCTCCCGGATGGGTTGTTCCACCCTGCTGTCATTGGTCCAAACTTCTGCCCAGGTCTGTGCTGATAACTTTCGGCACCATGCGGGAGCTGTGGCTCACATTTTCATTGACAACCCACAGAGCCCCTCAGTCTGGTGGGGCTCACATGGACCGTGGGTTGCAGGAGGGATGAGCTAAGCACAGGATCTGAATCAGAGCACCGAGGGGGTGATGTCCCCGACCCTCTGAGCTGGCTGCACGTTCCAAGTGGGGAAGCCCCCCCACCCTGTCTTGGTTCACCCTCCCTGGGTGGCTCTCACCCTGCTTTGGCTCCTTCCCTAGGCTATTTTCAGAGTCCTACTAGTCCCACTCAAATGAACCCAGCCTGGAATCATGAGGTCCTCTAGCCCTCTGCATCTCATTCACTGGGAGCTGCATTCCAGTGTTGCCTCCTCTAGGCCATCTTGGTGTCCCCCCCATCTAAGATTTTATAAATGTACCTCAGAGGTAAAGTATTTCATAACCGGAAGCCTATTTGCCATTCTGCAGAGGAATAATTTCATGGAAGGCTTGAAAATTATATATATATGCTAGTAAGTGGATCATACAATAACCTAGACACCTTGTTCACCAGATAGCCTAGATCATCCTATAATAAAAGTGCAAATAAACTTAAGTAACATAAAAAATATTCACAAATGTAGATAGCCTAGATCATCCTATAATAAAAGTGCAAATAAACTTAAGTAACATAAAAAATATTCACAAATGTATTGTAGTGGAGCCCACACAGAAATGTTTAAGGCAAAAACAAGGTTAAAGTATATAAGACGATAATGCTATTAAATTTATTAATTAGTGAGAAAAGTGATAAAGAATCATATTTGTTATTTGACGTGTCTTGATTACTATCCTGGAAAAGAGTTCCAAGACTAAGGGTCCACTAGAAACTCAGGATACAGAGGTGGGTATGGAAGGTTGCCTGCTCGGACTGATTAATATGGCTCTGGCATCTGAGGCTACTGCTGCTTGGTCAGTGGGCATACACATCCTCTACTTAACAGGAAGGTCCAATCGGTCTCATCTGTCTACTCTAGCTGTATAGGATATAATCGCAAAAAATAAGAAATTGCAGCTATCTTTGTACTAAGCAAATCAAGACTTGTCTTTTTAATATGCAGGTAAAATTTGATACAGCCTTTGAAATCTAAGTATGTTATTGGTAATTGATAATTGAAAAGTTTGAAGCATTTATTCATTTATTTCTAGGATTACTAAAAGGCCCAATATGCATCTTGCCATTGGAATTGACACTTGATTACACTGAATTTCTGAGTCATAAGCAACAAAGAATAAAGAGAGGATAGACTAATAGCTGAAATGGCAGAAAATAACAAAAAATGTCTATGAAAGAATGAATTTTTTAAACTCTCATAGACATACTCTCTTTTTGTTTAACTTAAAAATGAGTAAAATTATTCTTCTGAAAAGCAATTTTTTTAAATAAAATGTGTATGTCCATATAATGCATGAAGAAAGTAGAACAGAGAGATGAAAAGTGTAGGCTCTTTAAACAGACAGTTTAGGCCCTAAATCTAGAGCCGTTAAGTTGTTAGCCATGTGATGTTTGATAGAATCAAGTATATTGTCAGTACTTCAGTGTTCTCATCTGAAAAATCACACTGCAATAGTTTATTCCAATAATGTTTGTAAATATTAAATAATATATGAACAGTGCTTAGAATAGTGTTGGTGAATATGAACACTTGATTTTAACTGTACGTGCTTTCAAATTGTTATTTTACTTTCTTTTTATAAGTCTTTGCTATTGTGAATAGTGCTGCAAAAAACCACATTTGTGCATGTGTCTTTATAGTAGAATGATTTATAATCCATTTGACCCAGCAATCCCATTACTGGGTATATACTCGATGGATTTTATATTTGTAAACATTAATTTCTTATTAGACATCATGGTTGTGTCATGCTACTACCTCTTTAGAGTTTTCTGTTAGCTGAGAATATTTATCTTACACATGTCTCCAGCTGTGGCTGCTGTACACAACACGCAAATATGTATTTGTGATTTCCTCTTTTATCTCTACTTTGGACCAATCTCTTTAGAAGGTTTTTGCTTATTGATCTAAAATCTTAGCACTTGCCTTTCCTCAAACCTCAACTCAATCAATATCCCGTTTTGATACCTATTTTTAACCACTTCAGCATTTGGAGGTTGTTCCCATTTCCTTTAAAGTACTAATAGCAGGGCATTTATTTATATATCTTGTGCCTATTGGTAAGTCATTTTTCTGCTCAATCAGGAAGTTCCTTTTATTCTTAAAAAGTACTTATATTTTAGAATTATCCCAAGGCAAATATCAAAGAAAGAAAAAATAATAAATGAGTATAAAACCAATGTAGAAAACCAGCCCTTCTGTTTGCAGAGTGTATGGGAGGAAAGATATACGTTCTAAACCATTTTATCACTGATAATCTACTTGAAACTTTTAAGATAATTTTGAATTGGTGAATAAGCATAATCTGGTAACAAATAAGCTTCTGTTAAAAGGTCATTTTTCACAAACTTAAATGAAGTAAGAATACAATGAAATGTAAAATTAATAGGAAAATTATTTAGAAAAGATCAAAACAATACAGACAGGAACACAATAATTATGCCATATTCAGCCATAAATGGATAGATATTTTAAAGAAGAACTAGAAATGTAAAACTTCATAATAATGTCTGTAGTACATTTATGGCATGTTGTAGGTAGCTGTTTAGTGAATTGCATCATAAAATATATAAAATTTTATAAAAGGTAAGTGTTCTGTATTATAATACATGGTTTTTATTGTTCTTAACTAGAAATAGGTTCAATAGTATCTAATCTTGCTATTTGATTAGAAGTTAAAGAAAAATTCCACTTTGATAGTGAATGCCAAAACCAATTTGTTTTCTTTAAAATACCTTAAAGCCTGTATTAGGAAGATATATTGACATGTATTATATGTAGTTCACCTTGTATGATACAGAAGAAATTAGATTACTTAGAGATTACTTATAGATTCTTAGAGATTACTTATAACAGAGATTCTGTTTGTTTTCTGTTTTCAGTTATTATTACAACTTAGAGTAAAGCTCTTTTGGGAAGTGGGAAACCTAATTCGGGAATATTTTTGACTGAAATTCCTACAGCCATGTTTGGGAGTGATAATTTGGAGCTGTAAATTGATTATGAGCAAAATATGAACACTTCTAGTAAGACAATTTATTCACAATGTATCTGTAGTTGATATCAACTCCATCACCTCATAAACATTTCCTAGAGTATGGACATATAGTGAGCAATAAAAATAAACCGTGCAATCCAGCTTCTTCAAGGACAATATCTAAGTCTGTGTTAGTTATCGAATCTTTGTTGGGTAGAGGTAGATTTCTGTGGGGGATTGACTGCATGTGTAGCTATTCTCTACCTGGTACAGTATGTAATCGGATTCAACTGGATAATCTAAGATCTTTCTGTATGGCCATTTAATTTTCATTCTTTGTAAAGCTTTTTTCTAACATGTCATTTTAGATTTTTTTCATTTGTCTATATTAAATCTTTTTTTTTAAAGAGTCCAATATAATTTTTAAGTTATTTACTTGAAATATGTTATTGGATGTATAGCTTCATATATTACATCAGTTTATCAGAAGCTGACAATCTATAGCACATGGCAGCATAGGGACTTATTAAAATAAAATCAGCAGTACATTGTGAACCAGTCCATATGAATAAAAAATATGAGTACATGTGGGGATTTGATAGTGGAAATTTGGTTCATAATCCATTACAAAAATAAGCAAGACATAATGAGAAGGAGATTTTACTCTTTAACCTCCATAACACTAGCACACTTTGGTGTGTGTTTCAACAATCATGAGAAGTTAGCCTGAGGTACCAAAGTTAGGCCATGCGAAAAATGAGTATAGTGATCATCTATTGTTTTCTCAATTAGTAGAATATTTTCATATTCCTCTAAGAAGAACCTGTGTACTTTAAATAGGGGCAGTATATTTCAGACTACAATTTCCTGATGGTTAATTGGTTGTGGGTGTATGCATGACACAGAAAATCAGTTGATCAGAAACCCTGATGAGATATTATTTTATTTGAGATCAAAGAGAGAGAACGACACTCAATTCTTTGCCAGTGAGGGACAAGTGAGGTTTTCTAGCTATCAGTAGCCATTCTCCTGCCATGAAAGGATATTCTTCAGCATGAGAGGATGAACCAAGAAGAGAAACTGAGGCAAATGTGAAAAGACAAAACTCTGGAAGTCTATGAAAATTTGGTTCCAATTGCCCCATAAACCCAGGTGTCCTTTTCCTTGTCTCATGTATTATATAAACCAATACATTTTCCCCAAGGCTTAACTGAGATCTGTAATTTACGTAGAAAAATGTCCTAATACCATGAGAAGACCATATTTATGTGTGTAATGGATAAATGAATATACAAACAGAGAAAGATGGTAGATAAAATAGTGTAGCTGACTCATAGAGGGAAGCAAAAAGAAGCAGCAAACAGAGCCTGAAAGACAAGAGATCAGCCTCTGTTTCAAAACTGATAGGTGTTAGGGCCAGTTGACAAAATGCCAACAATACTTTATTTATTTAAAATCTCATCCCAAAATACAATGTTTAAAAAATTTTAGACTTTGAACTTAAAAACTTGTGCACTTACTACAAGTATAAATTTGGAAAAATCATTTAACTTTTGAAATCTTTATTTTGCTCAGCTGTGAAGTGGGAATAATAAAAGTAATTTTCATAGTTGAGTATGAGAATTTTGCTAATGGACTCTAAAGCACTAAACCCTAATGTCTAATGCTTAGTAAAGCTCAGTAAAAAAAGAAAAATTTGTTATGATTATTGCAATAAATAAGAAAGTTAATTTATTTTTTATGTGCTAAAAACTTCTTCTACAAATGAAAAGTGGCTTGTGTAACTGAACTCCTTTTTTTTCAAACCAAGTTAAAGTATTTAATGAATAGATTTATACTAGTATTTTTCTAAATGCAGTAGAAATGTAAAACACATAAGTCGAAATACAATTTTTAATTAATTCATTTATTTACCAAGTCAACAAATGAATGAACATTTATACTAATTTGTGATGATTCTATTTTATACCAAATTAACTAAGGAATAAATATTAGTATAAATAAAAAATATAAAAATTCTATTTTTCTTTGGTGGCATTGTTTAATAAGAAAGTAAAAGTATCACCAAATTAGTTATGATTCTTAAAAATATTGTGTAGAACCAATAGAATAAATACATCCATATATAGAGAGATATATTTTAGGAACTGGCACAGGTGACTATCAGGGCTGGCATGCCTGAAATCCATAGGGCAAGCTGGCAGGCTGGAAATTCATGTAAGAATTGATGTTGCATCTTGCATGCAAAATGTACAAATAGGCTATAAACTCAGGCAAAGGTTTTTTTTTGTTTTTTTTTTTTTTAAACTTTTTCTTTTAATGTGGCAGTCAGAAAGCTGAACTTAAAAACGTCAATCTTTTCTGTTACTGCCTTTAAGGAAATGGATGAGGCTCCCTCACATTATGGAGGGCAATCTGTTTTACTCAATGTCTCCTGACTTTAATGTTATTTGTATCTTTAAAAAATACCTTCACGCCAATATCTAAATTAGTGATATACCAAGCAACTGACCACTATGGTCTAGCCAATTTAAGATATACAATTAACCATAGAAAGCAATAGACCACCAAATTAGTTGTGTGAATACATTGTTTGACAAAAACTATTCCAGATGTATTTCTC